>NC_016133.3:57624655-58288821 GCF_000005505.3 Brachypodium distachyon
AAGAGCCGCAGACGGCGATGACAGAGCTGGGCGCGGACGACGTAATCGATGACGCCGCTCATTCGCCCGCTTGTGAGCCGCGCCCTGCCACGCCGCCCGCACCTGAGCTGCGCCGTACCGTGCCGCAAGAGCCCGTCTGCGCCGCGAAGCATGCTCGCCCGCATCGTGCCACACCGTCCGCCCGGCGCGCCTCACCGCCCCGAGGTACTCTTGGGCCCGACCCAATCCACGCTGGCAAGGCCGAGACGCGACGTTGGCACTGACGGGTGGGCCCCACCTGTCAGAAACTTGTTTAGCGCGCTGAAACTGGGATTAGGACTTATGTGCAACGGATTAGACAAATAGTAAATGTTTTGCGTAAAAAATATGAATAATGTGTGTTTTGCGCAACAAGCTTCACAACAGCCAGTGGATTGTGCAGTTTCCTCCCGTACTTACTCCGCAGCGCTTTGCAGGATTGCAGGAGCCAGGCGAGCGTGCGCGGAATGACGGGACTGCCCCTCCTCCCCCACCTCTCACCCGCATCGGCTGCCCCACTCACATGGGCACATGGTGTGTCTACAATGACGGGACTGCCCCTATTCCTCCACATCTTGGCCGGCAGACCATGCTTCGCTGATAATTCCGTGGGGGTGGTCGCGGTGTGCCACATGGCAACTGGCGCGGGTGGAGCCACCGAAGAACTTTCCCTACGTGTAATCCTCTCCCCGTTTTCGCAGCGAGGGGCTTAGCGTTCTTCAAAATCATGGATCCAGCCTAGGAGAGGGTCTCACGGTTTTTACAAACTTGGGACCCAGTGATACGTGTTCAGGGGATTTTTCTCATGAGCGGCTACCTACCGGATGTCCGATAGAAGCAGATCTATCGGACGCTCTGGACGCAACGATTCACATACGTGTATCCCCCTCTGACTTCTTTGCACGGATAACCTTACAGTCTCTCCGATTTCTGGATCCAATCCATGAGAGTGTACAGGACTCTATGGTGGAGCAGCTGGCCAGCGGACGACCGATTTGTGGAGATAAAAACGCTGTGAAGCGGACAATAATTGTACGAGTAGGATTTTTGAACAAAAAAGTTGGAGAATTATAATCCTTGATAATTTCTTCCACAAGTGCCCCTTGGTTCATGGACTATTTGGTTTGCTGGACAAAAAGTTGGAGAATTATAATCCTTGATAATTTCTTCCACAAGTGCCCCTTGGTTCATGGACTATTTGGTTTGCTGGATTTTTACAACAATTCAACCTTTAGTTTCTTTGTCTATATGTATTGTTCGTTTCACGTGAATATGCATGCTAAAGTCTTAAGGATCATGTCTAAATTAACCTAATTACTCTTAGCATTAGCTGAGTCTTCATGAAAATTTCCTAAAGATTAAAGTGTGCAGGACACCCTAATCCTCCACGTCTATACTTTTGTGTAGTTTTTATTAAATCCTAAACTTTACGATAGATACTACTACCTCCGGCTGAATTAACTGACGTGGTTTTCTATAAGAATCTATATCAGTTAATTTGGAACGGACGGATTATTCATTAACTACAATAAATGTAACTTTTCCTCATACACGCAATTCGTGATTGAACTTGCATTTCATGGGTACAGATCGTTGTTTTGTTCGCGTAAGCAATTAATGAAAAAGGAGCGACGGATGTATTAAGGCCCCACACATTGCTGTCTACTTGTCGTGGAGCCTCGAGTGAGTTCATCCTCCACCGTTGGCTTGCCCAAGAAGACACACCTTCGATGTTTAGGACATCGCTGTCAACTCGTCGCAAGGAACCATTTTAGGTGTCAACTCCTCATGTGAACCATGCCTGCCTAGAGTGCGCGCCATCAACCACGATGCATATTCACCACATCTTCTTCCAAACAATCGGATGAAGGAAACCGAAGCCCATTGTCACGTGTTTATAAATGTTGTGCGCGTCGTGACATGCACCATGTCAATTTAGGAGCACCTTTTTGTCAGTAATCCTTTTGTGGAGATTTAATGACGAGAAATATAGACTATTCTACCAAACAAAGTCCATGACCAAAGAAACTTCAATTTCATAACAAACCTACGAAGCCGAATAGAGTGATACTGGCAATGGTGAGTGTAAATATATGTTAGCCCTTTATTTGTGTATAAACATAGAGAATAAAAACACCATCTTTGGAACAAAAAGCAAAGCGATAAAAATTTACTCAAGCCAGTGATCCGGTAGGATGGATTTCGTCAGGAAAAATTCAGCATGACGTAAAAGAGTAATCAATGAAGAGCAAAATCTAACAGATCCTATAAAACTTACTCGGCGACGTATCCGGTGAAAACTCCGGTCTGGTGAAAACCTGCAAACTTTTGCCGTGAAGCGTCAGATCGAAAATACACGGTTCGGATCAGAGGTGGGAACCCCTCAAGCCACTTAAACGTACTTTTGCGGAAAAACCCCTGCACTTACCTTCTCCCTGGAAACAATTAACCGTAAAAACAAAAAAATCATCGAGGGCAGAGGCGATGTAGCCGCCTCCTAGGCCGAGCGCCGCGCCACGCCGGTGCCGCTGGCCAGGACCACCTCCGTGACGGCGCCTGTACGCCGGCGACGACCCCCTCCGTGACGGAGACCTTCATCCCCAACCAAACGACGGCGACTGTGTTCCCTCGCGTCCTGGGCCGCCAGGAGCCGCCTCCTAGGCCGAGTGCCGGTGCTGGCTAGCCGCCTGTGACGACCAGCTCCCCGCCGGATACCTTCATGGATTCATCCCCCACCGAACGTCGACCGTTCCCCTTCGCGTCCTAGGCCGAGCGCCGGGGCAGTCCATCCGCCCGCTCCGTCCACCGGGGTTGTCCCTCCGCCGGCTCCTTCCACGAGCGCTGCAACTACAAAGGGACGAATTCCTCCGCCCTAGAGCCTTCACTGGACGGTGACCTTCATCCCCGACGCGACGGCCCCTGCTTTTCCCCTCTGCGCTGGACAGCCTGCTGTTTCCCCCTCCGTGGCCCTGCTCTTTTTTGTGTAACTGAAGAAGTTGTGCCGTAACTGAAGAAGTTGCGCTGTAACTGAAGAAAAACCTTTGGTGTATTCCAATGGTGGATGCACGGGAAGATTTCTGCTCTTTTGTTGTTGTACAGATTGAAATTATGGGTGTACAAATATGTTGTACAGATTTCTGCTCTTTTGTTGCTCTGATCCAACAGTCTATAAAGTTGTGCAATATGTTGATTAATTGCTGAATAATTCTACATATGCCCAATTCAATTGGTACATGAACCAGCAATGTATATGATGTCCAGTTCATCCAGATAAACTTGTTTAGAAGATAGTAATGAGATGCCCAGTTCATTTGCTGCATGATCCAACAGTGTAGATGATGCCCAGTTCATTTATTGTACTTTTGGTCACCATGTCATTCAAAATGAGATCACATCCAGGGTGTTAGATCACTTTTTTAGAAACAATACTTGAAAATCAGCTCTACATTCTAGAACAACAAAAGTATACAAGACTGTTCTGTATAATTCTATTAGAGAGAAGAAAGCTGCAATCAGTACAGAGCTCGACAACAGCTTGGAGGTAACAGGCTTACAACAACACTACATACACCACAGGAACAACAAAGCTACAAATTCCACCGTGAAAAGAGGAGGAAAAACAACAAAATATAGCTCTACTAGAGTCTAGAGGGCTACCACACAGCCTGCAGCTCTCCTAGAATAGCGGAGATCATCTATGATGAGATCAAATACTCGATCAATAGAGTTAATTTCATGTTGGAAAATCCTGAAGTTGTGTTCTGTATAATTCAACTACCATTGACCACTGCTGCCGCATGTGGCCGGTGGAGTACTGCAGACCGGCGGAGGGCGATGGATGACAGTGACACTCCGGAAATTGGCCAGTGGAGGGAGTGTGCTCCCGTACGTGCTAGAGGAGGGCGTCTTGAGGAAGGGGAATCACGGGCGCGGGGTACAGTCGTACAAGCTAACAGACGGGACAGATGGAGGACTAAGAAGAAGAGGACACAACGCCGTCGAGGTCGTCGGAGAGGGAGGGAATACGGCCGGCGGAGGGCCGGCGCCGACGCACATGCGACCCGGAGGCTCCATGGTGTCGTTTGGTCTTTCGATCTGAAGGAAGTATTCTGTTCCAGAACGAGTGCACGGGAGGAAATCTCAGCTGGTTTTATGAAAAAGTGCGTTTAAGTGGTTTGAGAATTTCCACCTCTGATCCGAACTGTGTATTTTTTATTCAACGACTCACAATGAAAGTTTGCAGGTTTTCACCGGATCGGAGTTTTCACCTGATACGTCGCCAACTTACTCACATAAATAAACAATCTCCAAAGTTACAAATTGGACTCATTTTCTTGTTTGTATGCAAAGAAGAGAGGTATGCAATGCAACAAAAAATTATGCAATGCAACAAAAATTTATTGCTACTGACCTACCTACAAACCACAGTCTAGAGCCAGAAGAAAAACCTGAGGCGACACACTGCACGTAAAACAGGACCTAGTGTCCTCCTACGGTGCCCGCAAAGGATCCGCGGTTCAAGGCTCACTCATAAGAAGATGCCAAAAGAAAACAACTCCCCAAGAAGTCGCAGGCAGGTTTTCCGTAACCCCCCTCGTGCTCCTCCGGATTAGCAACGACCTCCCTCCGCTTTCTCCCCAGAAGCGTCCTACAAAAGCAAAACCCTTGCGCTCCTCCTCCCGTCTCGCATCCTGTTTCTTTCTACAGTGGAGGCTGCTCCTTCCTCCTCTTCTCCCCCTCTTCTCTCCTCTCTCGCCTCCACTTGAGAAGAACACGGCAGAAAAAAAGGAAAAAAATATATCCTTTTTTATTATCTTTAATAAATCAAGAACAGGGAGAGGAGGAGGGGAGGGGGGAGGAGGAGCAATCGGAAGTCCGCTGCAATAAATTCGCAGGAAAAAAGGGGCAGAAGGATAAGGGGATACGGAAGGGGGTGAAATCAGCTGCATCGGTTTATTGGTTGCTCATTAATCTGGCATTTCTGCTGTAGTCGTAGCATTCTTTTTGGGAAGTACTACAGGCGAGAAGCAAGGATGGTTCCCAGCTATGACTGCGCCGCCTCCGTGCTGCTGTGCGCGGAGGACAACACGGCTATTCTCGGCCTTGATGACGAGGTCGGGGACGAGGAGTGTTCTTGGGCGGCGGCCACTCCGCGCCGCCACGCCGCCACCGCCGCCGCCGCCGCGGATGGTTTCTTGATGGACTACCCCGTGCAGTCCGATGAGTGCATTGCGGCGCTCGTCGAGAGGGAGGAGGAGCACATGCCCAAGGAGGGGTACCCCCAGGAGCTGCGGCGGCCGCTTGGGGAGCTGGATTTGGCCGCCGTTAGGAGGGACGCCGTAGATTGGATTTGGAAGGTGAGCTTTCTTATCCTCGTTTCTTTGTGCCGATCGTGAGGTACTGAGATGTGGCGTGCAGGATTCGCGTAAGGATGCCTCATCTATCCATTTTTTCTGTCGATCTATCATTGGATTGCTGCTCGCTAGTATCGTCCTGATGTTTGATGCCGTGATAGCTGATTGAATCTGCAATTTTCTACTGATAGGTGATTGAACATTACAATTTTGAGCCGTTGACTGCGGTCTTGTCTGTCAACTACCTTGATAGGTTCCTCTCCGTCTATGAACTTCCTGTAAGTCTATTATTTCAGTAGCACCGGAAGCAATCCTGTTCAAATCACATAATGTTGTCCAAATCATGGAGGAATCGGTTTCTGATGGCAGGAAGGCAAAGCTTGGATGACACAGCTCTTGGCAGTGGCTTGCTTGTCCTTGGCTGCAAAGATGGAGGAGACTTATGTGCCACTCCCCTTGGACCTGCAGGTCATTGAGTGTGATGCATCTCATAACTGACCTGCACTATACTGAAAGGTTCTGTCTCTAATCTCAAGTGATTGGTGATTTTCTTTTCTTGACAGGTGGGTGATGCAAAGTTTGTGTTTGAGGCAAGAACCATAAAAAGGATGGAGCTTCTGGTGCTAAGAATCTTAAAGTGGAGGATGCGAGCTGTGACTGCTTGCTCATTTATTGACTATTTCCTTCACAAATTCAATGACCGTGACGCACCCTCCATGCTTGCATACTCCCGCTCGTCTGACCTTATCTTGAGCACAGCTAAAGGTATGAATGTTATGTCAGGTCACATTTCCGGTATTCATCAATCACCATGTAGAATTTGGCGGTGATCAATTTCTAAAATTTTATAATCTGGATCGCAGGAGCTGATTTTTTGGTGTTCAGACCTTCAGAGCTTGCTGCAAGTGTTGCACTCGCTTCATTTGGGGAGTGCAATAGTTCAGTACTTGAGAGAGCTACAACTAGCTGCAAGTATATAAACAAGGTATTTATCAGCTCAATCTTATCATTAACTAAACCATTTGACCACCATTGAATGGTAACTTGTAGATGCAACAATGCGCTCGCATTATTTCTCAATTAGCCTAAATACCATTTACATGTTGTAGGAGAGAGTGTTAAGATGCTATGAATTGATTCAAGACAATATAACAATGGGAAACATTGTCCTAAAGTCTGCTGGATCATCGATTTTCTCTGTGCCTCAAAGCCCAATAGGCGTGTTGGATGCTGCTGCATGTCTCAGCCAACAAAGTGATGATACTACTGCTGGATCTCCAGCAACATGCTACCAAAACTCTTCAGCAAGCAAAAGAAGGAGAATTGGCAGATGATCGATCTCATTTTGTGTTGTGCTTCAGGTGTGTTGCTCAACGTTTTGGCATTTTTGTCGTTTCAAACATCTCAATTTAGTTTGTTCACTCGAGAATTATGGCATTGTCAAGTAGTTGCTGGAAGGAACAAAACCACATAGACAATACTTGACTCACACACAAAAAACCGTTTGCCATGAGCCTATTCATGCAATTGACATATGCAAGGGGCATGCCAAGTTGCTAGGGTCCAGGGATGCTAGTGTAGGCAGAGGAGTAAGAAATATGCATGTTGTAGAGATGAGAGCTCTCTTGTCCTATTTTGTATTTGTTTTCTATTCCATTTCCCATGAACTTTTGGCAAGGGTTGCTTTGATCACTGAAGGTGTTGAATGAAAACAATCCAAAAAGGGATCTGCAGAGAAACATAACAGTTTATATTGGTTATCAAGAGTTCATCAATTTTGTCGACATTTTTGTTCTTCCTTTTATATCCATTTTTGCGATGTATGCCACTATGTCATTATCCTTGGTTGCTACTCTGCTTTATCTACCTGATACTATATTTGTCACCTCTCAAAGAATTAATGCTTGACAGAGGATGACCTTTTGAAAGTATCAGCTGCTAGTTTAGTAATTTGTGGGGTCAAATGTAGAGCATATAAGGGACAATATTTCTCTGGTACCGCATTACCCTTTACTGCTTAATTTGGACTATCCTTTTTTGGTTAAGGGCTTGAGGCTGGTACAAACTAAGAGTAGTACTGAATTACTGATGAACCCTAGATCAGCCTGTTACACCTGTAAAATGAATCTCCTGTCTCAGAATAATACAATTTTGTTCGGGACTTTTCAATATGTATGCACTTGCATGCTTGCATTTGAACATCTCAAAATGAAACAAAGGCGGAGAATCACCTACCCTACCATCTTTGGTACCTCATGAACATACATGGTGAAGCATAATTTTTCCGGATCTGCTAACGCTAAGTTGACTGAGAATTTCTTAAATCTCAGCAGGACAAGCTTAACCACCTGATTAGCTTAAAGATTTTAATTTGTGTTTTAGGTCTAAAATTCATCCATGTTTGTGTTAAACTGTTGGATGAAGGTCTTAGTGCTCAGGGTATCGACCGTCAATTCTCTGTCAACTGAATCCTAGTCGTTCCCTTTAATTCACTTGAATCATAGTGTGATCAAGTTTGCTACATCTAAATCCCGATCCTGCTTATCGTGTTACTTCTCCTTTTCCATGGTAGATTTGCCATGGAGATGCATTCATGCACATGATATTAGTATCATTTACCATCTTGGGTGTTGAAGTGGGTGGTAGACATATTCTCCGTGGAGACCATTTACACACGTTCACCATCATGGTAGACATATTCTCTTGTGGAGCAGCAGTAACCAGCGGTCTAGAAGACTAGTAGCAGTGCATTGTTTGGATTTGTTCTTGCTCTTCATTCATGGTGTGCTGCACTTGCATACCATATGTGGAGCAGTAAGAAATTGGCCTGTTAGCCGTGCATTATGGAAATGCACAGAAAATATCCTCGTCGTGCTACAACCTGGGTCAAATAGTGCCATGAACTTCGGTTTGAGGTTTTGCGGGTGTCTGCAATTTAGCGCGCACAAACTGTTAACAGTTTCAAAATGTTTTAACGGAAGATCTATGTTGGGGGATTAGTTCCTGTTATGGTGTATTAAGAAGACGAGGTTCGATAAACGTTCAAGGGCATCCCAATTTGTGCGACTAAACTGCGCAGATTCTGTGATCGAAACTGCGAACCGTGCTGTGGCTGCAATGTTCCTTTGCAAATTTCAGTGTGATTCAGATCCTTCGTCCGTTTGAGGTTTAGATCCTTCACCTGTCAGATCTCAGTACTCCGTAACAAATAGTAGCGCCTAGTGCAGATACATGTGCATTTGGTTGTCAGTAGTTTTAACCTGTACACCTGGCTTGGTCAGTTTGAAGCAATACCAGGTACTGGTACTGGTACTGGCTGCAGCAGGATCTGCAGCTATAGACCAGACCGCAATCGATCATTTGATGTCCCACCCCTGCCTGTAGTACTACCAAAGGATCAAAACGAGTGTACAATAACTTCAAGCGACAGCCGCAGCCAAATTCAGGGAACGGCAGGCACGTCTACAATTTCTTCTCCCCCACCCCAATTTCCTGCCGGAATCCAACTGTCGGCGTCCTCAGAAAACAAAATTCGACGTGTATAATGCAGTAAAAACCCAGGCCAATCATCCCTCCTCATCGCTGCTGGAAGCTGTAAAGCGTGAATGATGGCCATTGATGAGCGATCCAATGTAGGCACGAACTGGGATTTACCACATGTGGATCCTGATCCCATGATTTGACGGACTATATGGCTCATGTCATGATGATGGCTTCTCTTTTGTGTGTGTTTGTGTGTGCTAGCCGGCTCGCAGAAGCCAGTATACGTGGGCCTCGCTCGCGTAGGCAGGCTCGTTGGCCGTTCCCGTGTCTGGTTCCTCCTTCCTGGCGTGCATTTCAGCATTTGCCAATCTGGGCGACTAATCGCCGACCCTCATGGCCTGCAGCTGGATGCACGCCGCCCGTGGCCTACAGATCGCTTGCTTCTTTTAACTCGTTCAGATAATAATTAACGGCGTACATACACTAGCTTAATTAGCTCCTGATGGCTTGTGACTTGTGAGCTTCTCTCACAAAACACGTTTGTGAACCTACTCCTGCTATCTGTGAGCTCGTCTGGCTTCTGAGCTGCAGCCTGTAGGGTGATACTGTTACTACTACATTCGAGAAATTTCCCCGTGTCCGTGAAGAGGATTTGCTGGCGACGTACGCGTGGGTTGGGCGTTGGCGACGGCAGCAGCCGCAGCAGGTCCACGAGACAAGGAGCACCACATGAGGCCAATGGCGTTTGAATTGCAAGGAGCTGAATCGGGGTGCGCCTCGGACGGGAGCAACACGTACTACGTACAGTACTGCACTGTATGTACGCAGCCCCAGCTTCTTCCGTGTACCCGCGTCACAGGCTAGGCGCAGAAAACTTGTCCGGTTTCGGCCGGGAGCCTGGATCAGATCTCTCACAGTCACCGCAGAGTTCGATCCTCTCTGTTTCTTACCCGCAGAGAGTTTAACTGGTCGCCACGGTCGTACCGGAGTTAAGTTACAGTCGTTTTATCCCTCGTCACTGCAGCTAAACAGTGAGACGAGATGCGTGAGAGATTCCATGGCTGGCTCCAAGGGTGAAAAACCAGACGGGAAAGGGCCAACGGCGACCGGATCCATAGAAGGACGGACGAGATCTCTCTGCTCGTAGGAAAAAGACAGATCTCGAGCTGTTGGTGGCGAGGAGGCAGGCACGGAGGAGATGTCCCTGCCGTCGACGGACGCAAAGCAGCCATGCAATGGCACGTAGAGAGTGGCCGATCCACGATCGAGCCCGCGCTGAGGAATTGTGAGCCGTGCCACGGTTGAGACGTACTACGTGAGAATGAGATGATGTACGGAGTGTGTCAGGGTGTGTGTAGTCCGTGATCAAGGGATGTTGTGATTTGATCAACTCAAGACGGTGGGGATAAGATCTGGTCTTTCGTGGATTCTGCATTTGTGCATGCCGGTCGCTCGGATGGGATCTGGGTTGATTTGTTGTGGTTCCTGCGTGGGCGAGAGAGTGGGATCTTGTTCTCTTGGGCGGGAAGGGAGTTGGGCCATTGGGCAGGCAAACAACAAACAATCTAGGCCTTTTGCGACCGAATATGTTAGTTTGGAATTTTCCAACTCGTGGATCCATGGCGTCTCTCTGGATTTTTGTTACTAGGGTTAATGTTGGCAAACTGGTGGGACGCATGGATTTTTCGTATTATAAACTAATATAGTGTCATCTCCACGACTTCAAATTAATCCATCCTTGGAAAACAACAAGAATGACGATATTTGGAAAACAAAAACATTATTCATCGGTCGGTGGCACTGAGTTCTGTGGATGTGTATGCTTCCTCTTATTTGGATAAACCTCTCTATCTGGATAAAGAGGGTGAGGGGACGAGAAAGGACCAACGGATTGGCAACGGGGGAAGAAACAAATAATCAGAAATAATCGGGTCCTTCTGAAATGCAAGTCCTTTTGCATGACTAATAATCAGAAACAAAGTTGGAATGGGGATCGTTTGGAAAGAGAAAAGGGGGCTTACCCAATTGTGAACCTTCCCAATTGTGCAACCGAGAGCCAGAGACAAGGAGACACATGAGTTTTTGTTTCGGGTTTGTCAAGGATTGAATTGGGTTTGACGGAGCTGCGACCCACGCTTGTGTCGATGCTCATTGGATTGACCATCTGTGGACAAGCACCCTGTTTGGGATGGGGGCATCGAAAGAAGCCCATTGCAATGCTTGTTGTGCTTGTCATTTCGGAACTTGAAAGGAGTGAAACAAGAGGGTCTTTCAAAAATGTTGCAACCATGTCGTCTATCATCATGCAACACATCAAAGCTGAGGCAAGAAATTTGGTAGCCGCATTAGCCTACTTCTTTTTCCATGTGAATCGTAAAATCCCGTAAGTTTTTACATAATTAATAAGACGAGACAAAACTCTTCTTTTAATAAAAAGACTGTGTGAACTGAGACTATTTCAGGTGGTCTGATTCTTTGTGGTGGAACCAACCCACCTAAGTTCAATTTCTATTCTAGAATTGACATGGGTGTCACATTTTCTTAAATTATTTCACAATTTAGGGGTGAGTGTACTGTGTTCAAAGCAAAAGAAAAAACTGTGGGAGTATACCCTCCTTCGTTTGAGATTTTTTTTTGAGAGCATCCTTCGTTTGAGTCACTCCTCGATTCAAACCTGTCAGCATGGGCCATAGGAAAAGCTTCCAAAGAGGGCCTTTTCCGTGTCGAACAGACACACCCCGACACCGAGTCCTATTCGTGTTCCAGGAGGACTCGGCCCGTAGGAGTTATATATCATCTGGGCCTGGCCAGCCCACTACCCAGTTGCCGACATATCCCATTGTGTCATAGTCACCTCGTTATCCCTTTCCCCGAGACAAATAATCTCACAAATCGAATCAAACCCTAGATTGCCCTCTTCGAACCCCCGATCCCCAACCCGGCGACTCGCCGGAACCCTAGCCCTAGATCCACGGCCCTCCGCCGCGTCGGCCATGGGGACCCTCAGGGAGATCCTCCCGTCGCCCAAGACGTCGGCGTCGACGTTCTACGACCACAGCAGCGACCCGTGGTTCAAGGAGCGGTACGGCGGCGAGCCAGCGGATGCGGCGGCGTCGGGTAAGCCGTCGGGCCTCGCCAAGCCCGTGCCGCCCTACGGGAAGCGCACGGGCTTCGTGCCGCGCCGGCCGGAGGACTTCGGCGACGGCGGCGCCTTCCCCGAGATCCTCGTCGCGCAGTACCCGCTCGGCATGGGCCGCCGCGACGAGAAGGGCGGGTCCAAGATCCTCGCGCTCACCGTCGACGCGCACGGCAGCGTCGCCTTCGACGCCGTCGTGAAGCAGGGCGAGAACGCCTCCAAGATCGTCTACTCCAAGCACAGCGACATCGTGCCCAAGATCGCCACGGCTGATTCGGAAGCTGTTGAAGACGAGGAGTACGAGAAGCAGATCGAGGAAACCACCGAGCGGACGAAAGCAGCTCTGGAGAAGGTCGTGAATGTTCGGCTCTCCGCTGCCCAGCCCAAGAACGTGCCGACGCATGATTCGGAATCGAAGTTTATCAAGTATAAGCCGTCACAGCAGTCAGCAGCTTTCAATTCAGGCGCGAAGGAGAGGATCATTAGGATGTCAGAGATGGCTTCAGATCCTCTTGACCCACCAAAATTCAAGCACAAGCGAGTGCCTCGTGCTTCTGGGTCACCGCCTGTGCCGGTGATGCACTCACCACCAAGGCCTGTGACAGTGAAGGACCAGCAGGACTGGAAGGTCCCGCCCTGCATTTCAAATTGGAAGAATCCAAAGGGTTACACGATCCCACTTGATAAGAGGTTGGCAGCCGACGGGAGAGGGCTGCAGGAGGTTCAAATTAACGATAACTTTGCAAAGCTTTCAGAAGCGCTGTATGTTGCTGAGCAGAAGGCCAGGGAAGCAGTGCAGATGCGTTCCAAGGTGCAGAGGGAGCTAATGCTAAAGGAGAAGGAGAGGAAGGAGCAAGAGCTGAGGGCACTTGCGCAGAAGGCGCGCATGGAGAGGTCTGGTGCTCCACCACCTGCATCTATGGGTTTGCCTGTTGGGGGTGGTAATCAGAGGGAGAGGGAGAGGGCTGATGATGGGGATGCAGATATGGATTTGGAGCAGCCGCGTGAGCAGCGTAGGGAGACTAGGGAGGAGAGGGAAGCGAGGATTGAGCGTGATAGGATCCGTGAGGAGCGAAGGCGTGAGAGGGAGAGGGAGAGGAGGCTGGAGGCCAAGGATGCTGCAATGGGTAAAAAGAGTAAGCTCACTAGAGACAGGGATCGTGACGTCAGTGAGAAGATTGCCCTGGGTATGGCAAGCACTGGAGGTGCGAAAGGTGGGGAAGTTATGTATGACCAGAGGCTCTTTAACCAGGACAAGGGAATGGACTCTGGGTTTGCTGCTGATGATCAGTACAACATATATTCTAAAGGGCTCTTCACAGCGCAGCCCACTCTGTCGACACTTTACAGGCCCAAGAAAGATGGTGATTCTGAAGTGTATGGCGGTGATGCAGACGAGCAGTTGGATAAGGTTATGAAGACAGAGAGGTTCAAGCCTGACAAGGGATTTTCTGGTGCTTCAGAGAGGTCTGGCAAGAGAGATAGACCTGTGGAGTTTGATAAGCAGGAGGAGCATGATCCCTTCGGTCTAGATCAGTTCTTGACTGAGGTGAAGAGGGGAAAGAAAGCCGTGGAGAAGATTGGAGGTGGAGGAACCATGAAGGCAAGTGGGGGCGGGTCCTCAACGAGAGATGATTACGAGGGTGGAGGATCTGGGAGGTCTCGCATTAACTTTGAAAGAGGCCGTTGAGGTATTTGCAATCCATGTTATCTTCCGCAATTTACAGGTTCTCGGTGCATTTTCAAATCCCATCAGGAAGAATTTCCTTCAAGAATATGAACCTTCTTGTATAAGAAAGAACGTGATGTTTTTAGTTGTGATGCCGCTGCGTGTTCTATTTTCAATGGGCGTGTTAAACAGTGTGCCTATTTAGATCCTATGATGCCTGTACTTTATGTATCTTTTTTTTTACTGGATCTATGATCTTTGTGCTCGGTATCATCTTACATGGTCTGTATCAAATCTCATTATATCTTGCTTAAATGGATCTATGTTTCACTAATTAATTCTCAGGCCTTGCTTATCATACTGTCTGGATGGGTTTCATGGTTATTGCGAAGATCAACATCTTTCAGTCGATCTGGAGAATGTATGAATGGTAATGCCTCTTCATTGATCTGCTTTTGCTCCATTTCAAATTTGGTTGTTTTATACGTATTGACAAACTAGAAAATTGCTGCTCCTTCGTTCAATGGAGATGATGCTGAAGAACCTTTTCTCCTTTTGTTCTGAAGGAGTGCTGCAACCACAAGTTGGAGCTTCATTAGACCGATATTTTTGTCACCAGCATGGTCGCAGTGAAAAATAATTGTCTTGAGGTTGAGATTAGCGGTGCTCTATTACTTGCTAAAGCGGCGACGTGGTTCTTTTCAGTAGTACTACCTATCTTGTGAGCCACCTATAAGGGCTCATTTGGTTTGTATGATTTTTACAGGATTTCAAACCTTAATAATTTTTCCTATGTGTTTCATAGGAGTAGAGATGCTAGATTCCCAAGGATTGAGTTCAATTTGATTTATTTTCAAAGGATTCTGAACATAAGGTGAGATCTCATGGAAAATTTCTAAGCCTAAGGATTGAAGTGTCTACGAATCCTCTACATTTTCTATTGCTATTATTCCAAAATCCTGTAAACAAAACCGATAAACCCTAAAGATACTTGGTGAGTATGAAGTCTGATTGTTATGTCTTAGCTGTGATTCTATTGTCAAACCATGTGCCTGAAACCAATTTAGCGTTGTAGACTTTGCTCTGGAAAAAAACACTTGTGTGTACGTGGATAAAACAGGTAATCGAAGAGTCATGAAAAGGTATTGATTCCTAGTCAAATCGTCTATGGGAACTTGCAAATTCCTAGTCAAAAGGTATTGATTCCTAGTCAAAGGCTTTCCCTCCAGAGGAATACAGTTTCCTGTGACCCGAACGTGACATCTCACGCACAGCCACTCAGGAAAGACGGAGAAGAAAGATCTTTATAAATTCGATCCGACGAACAAGTAGTGTGCAATCGCCGTTCGGCCCCGAGGCTCCAACGCGCATCGGGTGCAGGAAGGAGACCAACGATGCGTCTCATCGGCGAGCAACCAGCTCCCGTCAGTTCGTTTCTTTGCTCGAACTACAACCGGAAGTAAATCGGAACGAAAGATTTTCTGCCGCCACTTGCTGGCATATTACCTTGATATTAGTAACCATGAGAGCCGATCTCACCTCTGATCTCTTAAATTCGCAGTCATGGCAGTGCAATTATTTTTGGCTTTTCCTTGGACGTTGATAATCTGTTCTGTTGATCAGGCACCCAACATAACATCATTCGTTTTATCAGCACAGGAAAACACGAATCATTCAGGTTCCCAGATCCGGCGGACGCACTGCACGAAAGAAACGTTTCATACGGCGTTCACAGCCACCCCGGTCATTTGTCAGCTGCGCATATCGTGACACTGTTGGAAAGCTGCGGAGATATACGTGAAGGCGTCGGCACTGAACGTTTTTCTGTTCTTCGGACTCGCACGTTGCACTGTTGCTAGCTTGTCCGGACCCTGATCGACTCGATGCTGGACACCTGGTCATTTGTTGGTGAACAAAAACCGAGGATCACACGAAGAGATCTGGATTCACTTTGTTGGCAGTCGATTCCACGACCCGCCTTGAGCTTTCTGACTGACTGACTGACTTTGCGACCAGGATACTTCCTCCGTCCAACAATTTGTCAAAAAAATTAGATGTATCTAAACATAACTTAATGTATAGATGCATTCAAATTTAGTCAAAGTTGAGACAACTTTTGTTGGATTGATGAGTACAATAAACTCGCCCTATCTGCAGAAACCATCACGTGTTTCTCAAACTTCGGTGGTAATGAAATCAATATCAGGGGCTGTCCGATCTTTCCTTCGTGTGAGCACTGAGCAGATACATTTTATATGGCATTCAAATCATTTTACATAGTGAAAGTGATAAAAGTGATAATATGATCATGGCAATGGAACAGTAGCAACACAAGGAGAAAACGACCAAAATCTCTTCTGGATTAATGACAGCAGAAGGTGAGATCAAGTATGATTAACAAAAATTAACTTGTGGAAAGGACACTAAAAACATGGGAAGGCGAAAATTTTATCATAGCTGAGATTACAAGGCAACTGTTCATGGAACATTGTCATTCCTTCATGTGAGCAGATAAATTGAACAAATAGATGACAAAACCATCAGTGTCCGGAGAATATTGAGGGCACATGAACCATCTAAAATATGCTGCCGAATTTAACTAGGCCAGCAGCCAGTCCCTGTGCAATTAGTTCCTACTACTCAATTATAGTGCACAAAGCCATCAGTCTGATGCTGGCAAGGACAGTCATAACTCAGATTTCCATTCACCATCAGGTAAATCGCATGGGCTGCTCCCATACAGGTTAAATCTCAACGGAATCAGCCCAGAAAAGAATAAGCGATGCTCTGCTTAACTGAACGATGCGTGCATATTACCCATGACATTTTCAAAATCATCCGCGGGAAACTTCACCATCCCTGCTTCTGAGCCTCTAAAATATGCTTGATCAGGAATACAAGCTAGCAGGAATAATAGCACAAACATGTCCATACACATACTACTTCAATTGCACTCCTACAAGATGTTCACAAATGATGGAGCATCATTCCTTGGTCCTGCAAGTGATCGATACAGGTACAGCTTATCAACGGTATCTGTCTCCCCTTCATCTTCAGGATGCTCCTTCATTACTTCCACCACCAAATTTGGCATTTGCTGAGCTACATCTCGACAGCCCTTCGCGGTTAGCCTGCAGGAGTTCATCCAAAAGAACCTCATGTTGTAAAAATAGTTCATGCCAGAGAGCAACCCCTTGTCGCCGAAAGGGCTATCTCTGACCTCAAGCTTCTGCAACCTAGTGCATCCCTCAAAGACATGTTGAAGAGACATGTCACTATTCCCGGCAAAGGCAATAGACAGAGTCTTTATTAGTTTTCCATACTTCCCGATGTATGCAAACGCTTTATCAGTGAGCAGGCCAGAGACTGAAAGTCTAGTGAGCTTCTTGCAGTTCATCACAATTGCCCCAAAACCCTCATCCATGGGCTCCCCTGTAATCCGATCAGGGCGGTGACGGCCCATAATACAGAGGCGGAACACCACAAGGTTAGGGCAGTTCTCAGACATAGCGATTACTGCTGCATTTGTCATACGCTGGCAGAAGTAGAGAATCGATTCGAGCTTCCGGCAGCCTTCTGAGATTGCTTGAAGACCAATATCCGAGACTGAGCCCTCAGAATCCTCTGTGGCATCGAGAGGAAAAACACGCAGCTCACGGAGATCTGAGCATGTTTCAGCCACAGCCCGAAGGCCTTCATCACCCACTGTATCAAGAACCTGGAGTATGAAATTTGAACAACAACGGTTAATGAAGAAGTAGGTAAACCGACATACCTATCAATGTGACAACAAAAAGGTCACAAAATACATACCCAGAAAGTGCGAAGACTGACGCAGTGGTTAATAACTGGTATGATCTCCTCAGCAGTTAGGCTCGCAAAGCTAAAGTTGAGGGATGTGAGATTGGCACAAACTGGGTAAATTGCTGGGAGGTATTCTGCATTGACATCCAAGAAACCTGACAAACAAACTAGTGACCTCGATGCTGCAAAAGAGGTGGCGAGCTCAGACACAGATGATGTGCCGCCAGAGCCTGGTTCAGATCGGAATGAACCAGTACCAAGGTGCGTGAGACGGGGTGCCCTTGCCATGAGACAACGCAGCTGCTCTATCGATACATGGTCATTCACACGCAGCCGACGCAGAGCTGGTGACCGTGCAACAAGTGCCTCGAGGGCCTCGAAGTTGAATGGTACACTAACACAATCAAATACAAGCGACTCCAGCGACGTGTTGCTCTCTGGAAACTTGGAGATCCAATCCACTACCTCGTTCTCCTCCTCATGAAAATAATCTTCAGTCAGATCCAGCACTCGGAGATGCCTAAGAAAGAAATGAGAAGATTCATGAGTTATCAGTTTGGGAAGTTTGCTTAGAACTACTTCGCGATAAACTTAAAGAAATCAAACATTGTGGCCATAAACTGGAAGCAGGAGACTCCCAACGGGCATGATTCGACTGACACTACCAAGTGTCACGAACTTAGTAGAGCACAACGACAATAAAGATCTAATTTCCACAGAACGTGTAGGGATGAGAACCCAAGACGGGCATAAAAGCTAGCCTAAGATCAGATTCTGATCCATGGCAGGGTCGGGTCAATCAAACTGAAAAGCGTAAAGGACTAGGCGTGTACATTAAATAAAGTCGAAATTGCATGATGCAGCTAGGAATTGATCAAATGCACCAATGATACCCTCCCAGTCCGGAAAGCTGGTAGTACGTTGATACCATAAGCCGGTTCAGATTCAGCTCAGGTGCATCATCCGGGAACGCGAGGACTTTCAACGAGAAGCGTACCTGCATCCCTCGGCGATGATGGCGAGGCCGCGGGTGCTAAATCCGTCGCAGCACACCAGCGACAGCTCCTTGAAGAGCGGGAACGACCTGGGAATGAGCGCGAGCTCGTCGTCGGAGACGGTCATCCGCTTGAGGCAGATGCGCTCGAGGCGGGGATACGCGGGGCCAAGCGCGGCGAACCAGGGCGAAACGTAGGCGCCCCAGCCGTGGGGCACGAGGCTGAAGTCCGCGAAGCGCGGTTTCCCCTTGAGAACGACGGCCCGCACGCCCCCGAACCGCTCGACGGCGCGGCGCGGCGAGACGGCGTAGCAGTTGCCGATGAAGAGCTCCCTGCGCGTCTGGGCCTCGGCGCGGTACCAGGAGCGGCAGACGAGCGAGGCGGCGTTCCGATCGCGCGCAGCGGTGAGGAACTCGAGCACGCTCTCGAGCACGATCTCCAGCACCTGGTCCGGCGGCGCCCACCTGCCGCCGCCGCCCCTCAGATCCGGCGTCCACCCGCCGCCGCCTCCCCCGCCGGAGCAGTCGTCGTCCTCCGACATCCGCGACGGCGTCGAGTCCGAGTCCTCCTCCGGATCGCGCATGCCGAGGGAGGGTGCTAGGGTTACGGATTTGTGGGGGATCGGATCGGGGGAGGAGGCGGAGGAGCGGGGAGTGCTCATGTGAGACTGTATGTAGGTAAATGGATTAAAGAATGATTAGATCTGAGAAGCGCGGGGTTGGACGGACTGAAGCCTGAGCGAAGCGAAGGACGCCCCCTTTTATTCCCCTCGCTTCTGTTTCGATTTTTGGAAATGGGCGGAGAACGATGCCCAGAGAGAAACGCCCGAGAGAAAGAAACAGGATGACATGATAAATGAACTCAACACGGAGAAGTAATGGTGGCATGGGCTTGCTATATGCATCAGGGTGTTGTCGAAAATCCAAAAGTGTCGTTTGTATTTTGTAATTTTTCTCCTGTGCTACGGTTGCTGTATAAAGTGTTTTCAGCCTATTGTTTCCATTCTGGGTTCCGATGCCGAAATTTGTACTCCCTCCGTTTCATATTAAATGACTCAAATTTGCTCAAGTATGAATGTATCTATATTTAAAAATCGTCTAAATACATGTAATATTTCGGCACTTAATATGAAACGGAGGGAATATTTTCATGGGCCAGAGGACAGAACGAGTTACCATCCGAAAGAACAACATTGGAAAAGAAAAGAAAATAGAATACGAGTACTAAGAGGATATTCAAAAAAGAGTAAGTATCAAGTCCTTTACGTTGAAAGTAGCATCTCGTTCTCTCAAATAGTCCTCCAACAAAGTAGCTATCAAGATCTTTATCTTACAAGAACCTCTGTTTCTTCATCTCTATCCTTCCAATTTAGAGGCTACTTGAGGGTACAACAATGCTTGTGTCCGAAGCCTTCCATCTCGGCCTTTTCGCCGCCCCCTACATCGCCTCCGGTACTCTGGTAAAATAAAGCGAGCATATATTTTGCCTTTCCATCATTTTGTTCTAAGACATGTGAAGGAGCGTCCACCTTGATGGTTGCATCGTCGTTGTCTTGAGGCCACCACCATGGTGGTTGTGGGACGATGGGAGGCAGAAGCGGTGGAGGCGGTAGGTTACCTACACCAGCGAGAAACATCATTAGCGAAGGTGCCCGTGGTGAGCCTAGTGGATAAAATAGAAACGGAAATGGAACTGGTTGAGAAAGAGGGGAAACAAATGATAGAGTAGGGTGTGGCTCGACATAGAAGAAGTGGAGAAGAGGATGCAGTTGACGCCTGGTGGTCAAGGGTGATGGCTCATCGTAGATACGCAACGTAGCCATTGTAAAGATTATGTCAAGGATGCAACTATGTAAAAGAGAGTTACATGAAGAGTATACGGAATCGAGGGTGACAGGAGGATATCAAGTTCAAGCCCTCTCAGAAGGTAATAGCCCTAGATCATGTTTAATCTTTATTCTCGTCTCGAAAAACAAAGAAATGGTACCTAACCTAGACAAAACCTCCTAACTCAGGTGATCATTCTTTGAGTTCTTGTAGATGAGATCTGACTTTTCTTTCTTGCATGGCACTGGTCCCATTTTAATGGCTGTCTGTAATGTTGTAGTCATTTTCGAGTAGGGCTCTTCAACTACTTATTGAAAAACTCTTTCCCTACTCGGGGCATTGGCAGGATTATAGCAAGGTACTTTTTTCAACACACCTTACAAAAAATTTACGGTGATGCATAAATTGCTAGAATAGGTGAAAGGAAAACCTTGCCCCTATATGGGTTTTGATGAATGATGACAACATGGTTGAGGAACTAATGAGTTACACGGAGTGTTTCAGGTTTTAGTTCCTCAGAAGAGTTGGTTTAACCAGCATCGATGACCCCTAAAAATTGAAGTACAGGTACTGGCGCGAAATATGAAGAACTCAGTGAAGAACGGTGAAGAACGTGAAGCATAGCATTCTTCATAAGTCTTTCCGTAGCTTTTTTCCGTCACTTGAGTATAGGAACGCCGTACTATTAAGGGGGGTTTGAAGTGTGGAGCTGGTATAGGTGAAACCTATTCTTCATGTTCAGCCTAGGCGAAAACCATTTCCTGTGTGAGTGTTTTTCGTCGGAGTGAAGAATGAAGCATTTCAGGCTTCACAGAAACTTCCGCGTGAAGTCTTCACTCTGAGTTAAAATGTGTTTGAAAATCTGTCGCTTTCGTGCTTGACCACCTAATCTAACCGTTGTGAGACAAAGTGATAAAGCATGAGCTGGAAGCTCAAAGGTCACTTTATCCAACGGGTCACAACGGCTAGATCAGCTGTGGCCAAGGCTATATAAGACGACCCACCCCGAAGGAATTCGGTGGTGATCCCGTGTGAGTTGTTTTGAAGAACACCTGATAAAACCTTTAGAGGTGAACTGAGCGTGAAGAATGGGATCCTTTCTCTAGCCGAGCACTTGAAGCTTGTTACTCTTGGTGATTGGCATCACCTAGACGGCTAGGAGTCAGTGTTGAAGAGCAATCGAAGATTGTGATTTGCCATCAACCAGTCTGTGAAGGTCCGGAGATCACCTTAAGATCTACCACGAGTAACTGGGCGAGACTTCGGTCTTAGCTCAAGAGGATTGGGCGGACTTGTGTGTCTGCGAGTCTTGTGTGACTCAGCCCCCTCAACGGAGACGTAGGATTGTGCCAACAATCTAAACTTCGGAAACAAATCCCTGTGTCTTCAGTCTTGGTGATTTCGTTCCTCAACTTTTGCTCTCTGTGAAGTATAACTGATTCTTGTGTTCTGTCTTCATTGGTGCTGCTAAACCTGTTCATTTTTCTTCTTTCCGCTGCAACTCTAAAATTGATAAGAGTAATCTAAATTGTTGAAGTACTGTGACTGTCTTCATTTCGAAGAAAGAATTAAAACTGGTCACATTCAACCCCCCCCCCGTCTGTGACATACTCGATCTTTCAATAGGCTCTTCACCAATGATCGTCGGTTCCGCTGAGGTCTCTCCGCCTCCGACAAGTGCCCTTTCTGTGATCTTTCAGAACCTACGGATCACTTGTTTCTTCATTGCCGCTCACTTCATCATATCTGGTCGTCGCTTCAGTCCATTCACCTCGACGCTACCGCGTGCTCTAACCTGGCTGCCCTTGCCACCGAAAGGCAGCCTCCGGACAAGGCCCACTCCACGGTGCTTCTTGCAGTGCTTTGGAATATTTGGAAAAGGAGAAATGCATTAGTTTTCAATGATATACTAGAAGATCCTCACACAGTAATTGACAGATGCTCTACGGACGTCGCTCTTTGGTCCCATAGATGTAGCTCGTTGTCTCTGAAGGATACTACGAAAGACTGGTCCATTATGCTCTCCCATTTGGTGAGAAGGCTGTAACTAAGCTGTAACCTTGTATATTCTCCCTCCCCATCTCCTTGTAAAGTTACTCCACTTTTTAATAAAAGTTGTGCAGGCTGGCTTTCGCCCGCCGTAGTTCGGGTCAAAATAAGGGAGTGAGAGAAAGTTGCCGTTTCACAACATAAGTTTGTTTTTAGAGGCTTCCTCTCCATAGGTATATATACCTTCCTTTGACCCCAACGTGACATCTCACACTCACAATCACTGGAAAAGAACGTGGAAGATCTATTTTCATGGCGGATTAAAATTCCATCCGACGAACAACTGCGTGCAACTGTCGGCCAGGCCGGGTTTTAACGTGCGCCGGAAGCAGCAGCAGCAGGGGTTGAACCCCAAATTCATCCAAGTTACACAAATATGGCAGTTCAACTGTTTCACGTTTACGTTGAAGTCCGACTATTCTGGCACCCATTCCTTTACAAGCACCTTAAACAGAAACAAGAAGAGCCGTCCACATGTTCTGAGATCCAGGCTTATTGCACGAAAGAAACGTTTCATGCGCGCCCTGTCCTTTGTCATCTTTCCATCCGCGCGCATATCACGACATTGTCGGAAAGCTACGGGTCGGTAAAGCCCTGACGGTGAAAGAGAAGGAAAGATCGCAGAAAAAAAGAAAACGTATTGCGTTGATAGGCGTCGGCACGGCGCGCGGAGCACGTCCCAACATTGGCTTACCCAGAATTCAAGCTCAGGCCTTTCCAGGGCTACTGCACTCTACACGAGCCAGCATGAAGCCTGCCTGAAATGTAGAATTTACTTTTAATCAGTAATCTATGGATCATTGTGGACACGATTACACGAGATCGATAGGTCTCTACTCTCTACCGCCAGTACCCAGCCCACGTGATCGAGTTTGCGCCGTGCGACGGGGTCCCTGCATTTGACCTATGATTTAGGGTATTTGTTGGTGAAACAACTGCCGAATCACGGGCAGATCTGGATTACTTTCGCCGGCGGGTCAGGCAGGCAGGTAGGTAGGCACATGAAACGACTACGCGAGCCTTTGATGAGCGGTTGAGCTTTCTGACTTTGCGCCCGACGACACGCGATGCTATTTCCAGAAAAAATTATCACGTGTTTCTGAACACTGCTGGCTTATGACGCCTATAATCAATCAGGGGCTGTCCGTCGAAGACCGTATGTACATTCGTGCTACTTTAATCCCTGGCTGGCTATGGAAAAAGAGTGGACAGGATTTGCGTAGGATAACAGTGGATGGTGACTGATTTGGCCTCCATCATACCCTTTTTTTAACTGGAGATCTATCCTCTCTGTAATATTATCATGATGATCCACAGTTTGTTCATAAACTTTTAGAATTTTTGAGCGGTTCAACTCTTAGCATAGTACTAGTCCGTATGTTAAGAGGAGCTTGGCCCCAATAGAAATCAAGAGAGCTTGTGCAAAGACCGATGGAGTACAGCCAGTGGGGGAGTTAGGATTTCCAAAATGGGTATGCAAGGTTGAGTTTTTTCTTGTTACACACTACATAAACATGATATAATCCTACAAAGGATCAATTAATAACTTATGAATCATCCCTATTCTTAATCACAATTGAGGAAAACACAAGATCTTACGTGCGCCGACGATGGTATCAGTACTGCAGAGATCAGAGTAGAGAACATGCTGGACGCGCTGCAGTTTTGTTTGTGTGTTCTTCAGGCGAGCAGGTGACAATCCGATGCATCAATGCTTAAAACGAGCAGCCAAGGAGAATTCACAAAGGCCCAAGTGACCTAGTGCCGAAGTGATCATGAGGCATAGCTTTGAAACTGAGGACGTGAGAGGCTAGGAATGGATCAGTTTTTTTTTTCTTATGTGATACAGTATATGGACATATATACTGTTTGGAAAAAAACATGGGTATGCAATACCCAGGCATTACTCTAGCTCCGCCCCTAGTACAGCAAAAGATGAAGGCTGTTCAACGTCCGCAACGTGCACAAACTTCCAAAAACCCAAATCAACGTCGCCTGCTCAGCTGTCACGCCTTCAAGTGCTTTCTGATCCACATGAAGTCATCGGAAAAAGCTAAGATCTTGCATAGACTTTGGCCATAAATTTGTTGCCTCATGTGCTGCACGTACGCAGTTATATATGTGTGATGTGTCGATGGCATGTGGCTTGGCACGCATGGCCTTTTATCATGGGTAAGCTCTTTGTTAGCCAGGTCAAAAAATTGTGCTTTTTTAGTTTGGATTGCGACTTGCAAGATTTTTTCTTTTCTTTTGAGATTGAGAAAAGGCAAGCTAGATGTGAGTGCCATGCGATAATTAGATAGGTTGGTTTGATCTTCTGATGGCATGTCCGTCCGAATAAGGTTGGAATCCATGGCAGAAATATCATGGAAGAAAAAGGGCAGTTGGTTTTCCTCGGCAGCTGCAGTCAACGGAAAATACCACACTTACTCTGTAAGATCCGTGACGACGCACATTTGAGGAAAATATAACGAATATGATGGCGGTTTTACTATATCTAAGTTACCTGATTTTTAGTTAGACATAAATTGATTCCTTAACCATTTGATATAAATTTTTGCTTTCAGATTTAAAACAAACGATAGAAAGAAAAGAGTGAGATGACATACCAATAATAATCCAATGGCTCTCATACGTCAACTTGATTTAAGATTTTTTCTTAAAAATCAGACAAGTGAGATATAGCCACACCTTAAGTAAATCCATGTAGATTTAGGAGTGGTATGGCTACACCGTTTTCCTACTTGGCAATTGATCGGCTGGATTTGAGTCGAGGTAAAAAGTGGAGAATAATGGATAAGGGTTTCATTTCACATTGACAAGAAATGGTAGCTTGTGTTTACGTAGTGTGGTTACATCCAAGGCTGACTTGTAAGATACAGAAGACAGATAAATAGTTGGTATTAGCAGTACTACTATTAAATAAATCTAAAAAGGTTTAGGAACAGAATGATTATGGCTACACAGTTTTCCTACTCCCCAGTTGATTGATTGGCTTGGAGTTGAGATCAGGAAAAAAGCAGAGAGAGATTTGGATAATCGTCGCATTGCACGTTGACAAGAAAAGGTGGTCTGTGTTTATCAAGCCTGGAGGTTACATCCAAGGCTGACTTTGTAGGATATTTAATGATGCACTAATTGCTCGCACCGCCGACGAAGTGACCGTTGAGTTAGCATCAACCGAGCAAAGGAAAATTGTTAGACAACATGCGTAATATTTATTTTTTGGACTAAGGCAAACATGCATAGATTGGCACTGACACTAGCTCTTTTCTTTGAAATAACTTGACAGGGAAAATGGTGAGAACTGAGGTCAAGACCTACCCGTTTATTATTTGGAAAACAGTAGTACATACTACATGTTACAACGTCAGGAAGTAAACCTGTTGAGCTTTCTCTTTCCTTGTGACTATTCAACTCTGCTTCTTGGGAGCTCTGTGACCTATCCAGGGATCCTGAAAGACGAGAAGGATAAAGGACCCAGTCGATGTCATGCAGCTCTACATGAAATAAGGACCCACTCTGAGATCAAATCATTAGAAGGGCATAGCCTTATCATCACAACACACAGACCAGGCCATTTATTGTTATAGCAGTATCAACCGAGCAGTCATAGTCAAAGTAAATATATGATCATGGCAATGCAGCAGTGATGAAGGCAAGACATGCAACCAAGGAAGGAGAGCAAAACGAAATCATGCTGATTGAATTTCAGTTCCTCCAATATCCTCTGGATTAATAACAGCAGAAGGTGAGACCAAGAAAAGGGATAAATGTCTACATTGATCTACAAAAACAACTTTTTTAGGGAAGCTAAGAAAATGGGAACGGAAAATTTCGCAGCAGAGACATTCATGAAACACTCAAGCTTCCAACATAAGCATCGGTATTTCTTCGTGTGAGCAGATACACTGAACAATAGATGGCAAACCATCAGTGGCTGGAGACTTGAGGGCACATGAACCATCTAAAATCTGCTGTATTGGTGTCTGCTAGCAGCCAGTCCCTGTGCAATCAGTTCCAACAACTCAGCTATAGTACAATGCATCAGTCTGGTGCTGGCAAGGAAAATAAACAGATTTCCCATTCGGCATCGGGTTAATCACAAGGTGACCTGCTCAGAAAAGAACCTCATACGATTTAAATCTCAATGTAATCAGCCCAGAAAAGAACAATCGATGGTCCGCTTAACTGAATGACACGTGCATGTTTCCCATGAATTTTCAAAATCATCCATGGGAAGCTTCCCACTATGGCTCAGAGCCTCTAACATGCTTGATCAGGGACGACAACAATCAGGAATAACACAACATGTCCGTAAGAAAACTTCTTCAATAGCAGCACTACAAGATGTTGACAAATGAAGGAGCATCATTCCTTGGTCCTGCAAGTGATCGATACAAGTACAACTTATCAACGGTATCGATCTCCCCTTCCTCATCAGGATGGTCCTTCATTACTTCAACCACCAAATTTGGCATTTGCTGAGCTAAATCCCTACAGCCCTTCACGGTTAGCCTGCAGGAGTTCATCCAAAAGAACCTCATGTTGTAAAAATAGTTCATGCCAGAGAGCAATCCCTTGTCACCAAAAGGGCTATCTCTGACCTCAAGCTTCTGCAACCTAATACAACCCTCAAACACATGCTGAAGAGACATGTCACTATTCCCAGCAAAGGCAACAGACAAGGTCTTTATTAGTTTTCCATATTTCCCAATGTAAGCAAAGGCCTTATCAGTGAGAAGGCCAGAGACCGAAAGCCTAGTGAGCTTCTTGCAATTCATCACAATTGCCCCAAAACCCTCATCCATGGGCTCACCGGTAATCCGATCAGGGCGATGTCGGCCCATAATACAGAGGCGGAAAACCACAAGGTCAGGGCAGTTCTCAGACATAGCAATTACTGCAGCATTTGTCATGCGCTGGCAAAAGTAGAGAATCGATTCAAGCTTCCGGCAGCCTTCTGAGATTGCCTGGAGACCAATATCTGAGACAGAGCCCTCAGAATCCTCAGTGGCATCCAGAGGAAAAACTCGCAGCTCACGGAGATCTGAGCATGTTTCAGCCACAGCCTGAAGGCCTTCATCACCCACCGTATCGAGAACCTGGATAAGAAATTTGAACACCAATGGTTAATGTCAAACTAGATAAACTACTCCCTCCTTCCCATATTAAGTGACTTTCTTTTACATGTATCTAGACGCTTTTTAGGCATAGATACATCCATATTTGGGAAATTTTGAGTCACTTAATATGGGACGGAGGGAGTACTATATCTATCAACGTGACAGCAAGAAACTCACAAAATACTTACCCAGAAAATGCGAAGACTGATGCAGTGGCAAATAACTGGTATGAGCTCCTCAGCAGTTAGGCTTGCAAAGCTAAAGTTGAGGGATGTGAGATTGACACAAACTGGGTAGATTGCTGGGAGGTATTCTGCATTAAAATCCAAGAAACCTGACAAACAAACAAGTGATCTGGTTGCTGCGAAAGAGGTGGCGAGCTCAGACACAGACGATGCCCCACCAGAGCCTGGCTCAGAATGGAATGAACCAGTACCAAGGTGGGTGATATGGGGTGCCCTTGCCATGAGACGACGTAGCTGCTCTATAGAGACATGGTCATTCACGCGCAGCTGACGCAGAGCTGGTGATCGTGCAACAAGTGCTTCCAGGGCCTCGAAGTTGAATGGCACACCAACACAATCAAATACAAGCGACTCCAGCATCGTGTTGCACTCTGGAAACTTAGAGATCCAATCCACTACCTGGTTCTCATCCTCATGAAAATAATCTTCAGTCAGATCCAGCACTCGGAGATGCCTGAAAAATAAATGAGCAGATCCATGAGCTACCACTTTGGGATGTTTGCTTACTAGAACTACTTTGCCTTAACAACCTTTAAGATATCAAACGTTGCGACAAGAAACTGGAAGCAGGAGAGTTCCAACGGTATGATTCGACTGTGACACTACCAAGTGTCACGAACTCAGTAGAGCTCTACAACAATAAAGATCTAATTTCGACAGAACGTGTAGGGATGAGAACCCAGCACGAGCACAAAAGCTAGCCTAAGATCAGATTCTGATCCATGGCAGAGTCGGACCAATGAAACCGAAAAGCGTAAAGGACTAGGCTTGGACATTAAATAAAGGGGAAACTGCACGATGCAGCTAGGAATAGAACAAATGCACCAACGATACCCTCCCAATCCGGAAAGCTGCTATGTTGATACCATAAGCCGGTTTAGATTCAGCTCAGGTGCATGGGCGTACCGGCAGCCTTCGGCGATGGTGGCGAGCCCGCGCGTGCTAAACCCATCGCAGCACACCAGGGACAGCTCCTTGAAGAGCGGGAACGACTTGGGGATGAGCGCGAGCTCGTCGTCGGAGACGGTCATCCGCTTGAGGAAGATGCGCTCGAGGCACGGGTAGGCGGGGCCGAGCGCGGCGACCCAGGTGGAGAAGTATGCGCCCCAGCCCTGTGGCACGAGGCTGAAGTCCGCGAAGCGCGGCTTCCCCTTGAGCACGACGGCCCGCACCCCACCGAACCGCTCGACGGCGCGGCGCGGCGAGACGGCGTAGCAGTTGCCGATGAAGAGCTCCCTGCGCGTCTGGGCCTCGGCGCGGTACCAGGAGCGGCAGACGAGCGAGGCGGCGTTCCGGTCGCGCGCGGCCGTGAGGAACTCGAGCACGCTCTCAAGCACGATCTCCAGCACCTGGTCCGGCGGCGCCCACCTCCCGCACCTCAGATCCGGCGTCCACGCGCCGCCGTTGCCGTCCTCCGACATCCGCGACGGCGGCGAGTCCGGGCCCTCCTCCGCATCGCGCATGCCAGGGGAGCCGGCTAGGGTTACGGATGGGTTGGGGATCGGATCGGGGGAGGAGGAGGAGGAGCGGGGAGTGCTCATGTGAGACTGGAGCCGGTGAATGAAATGGATTAAATAATGATTAGATCTGAAGAAGCGCGAGGCGAGGTGGACAGGCTGTGGGCTGAGCCAAGCAAAGCCCCGTCCCTTTTATTCCCCTCTCTCTCTCGTTTGGATTTTGGAGGAAACAAATGGACGGAGAGCGATCCCCAGAGAACGGAACGGAACGATGGGCATGAATTTATTTACGCGGACAAATAATTGGCAGCTATGGGCGGCTGCTTCGAGTGCGGACGATTGTTATATGCATCAGGATGTTTTTTTTGTTCACAAGAATATAAAAGTGCATCCCTTTTTTGTTATTTTCCTGTTGTGGTACGTTGTTTCTGGGAAGTGTTTCGACCCATCGTCGTTTCTGACTTTTGAGCTTGAGAATATGTATTTGAGTTCCTTTGGCCGGGAGGAGAACAAGAAGATGGTCCCAAGAAGTAGCAACGTTACGAGTAGAATTTTCTCCAAAAGGGTGGAAATGTGGAACGGAATAGTACATTTCCTAAAGCTTGCGGTTCTGAACCGGGTGCACATGCACCACGTCCCCACTTGGATGATCGTTACACTGAAATGGCTAAATTCGTAATAGTGGTATTTCCACATGTTTAGCCTACAATTTACTCCCTTGCAACAACGAACTGTTCTCTAGGGCTCCAAATTATCAGAGGATACCTGGTTAGTGGTGCAAAGCCTAATATACTGTCATGTCACTCTCTGCCACGTATCACTCATCCAAAGTTTGATTTGACCAGATCGGCTTGGTAAAATACCTCGACACGCTGAGAAGAAATTGCCAAACTCTTTTGAGCACCCGCGCTGCACCGGTGATAGCTCAGCCGTGCGAGTCATGTGGCCAAACCCCGACACTGTTGCACGGCATGGGTGGCCACTGCGCCTGCGCCTACTGTTGAGTTCAATCCGAGGGCCCAACGCGATGCCGCGACGGACTCGATCCACTCGCTCCTCCTTGGCTCTCGCTTCACTTTTGTGCGTCCCCTGTATGCGTATTCCCCCTTTCTGCTGAAAGTTCCGGTCTTCTCTTCAGTTCGGGTCTTGTTTATTCACGATCGTTTGCTGTTCTTGTCCTACTTCCTTTTTACTCGAGGGAATTGGAGTTTCTGTTGATGAAGCAGCTATGTGATAGAGTAGTAACGATCTTTTCTTCTGCTGATTTTGTCTTTTTTGAGCGGTACATCCGTTGCAATATGTAAATCCAAAATAAATGGTTTCTCAAGAATGGAAAATTAATAATAGAAAAGAGCAATTTCTACGCAATGGATCTCCACCTGCCTCCTTTTATCTTGCACTGTAGGGTGTATAGAAAAACCATATGAATGTATATTCGAGCGTTTCCGTAGATGTTTTAGTTTTGTTTTAAATCAAATTTCTTAAAATTTATTTATAGAAACAATATACAGAGTATACATCATAAGGGATTTAATAAAACCAATATAGAGTCATAGATATTGATAGAATTTTTTTCTCTAAAGAACAAAACCAGAATATCTTATGAAAAAAAGTGACATGACCTAAAGAATCATGCAACGCATGCGATGAAAACTGAAGATCACTTGGCAGAGGTATCTTTTCCGTCAGAAGCAGCCATACTTTGCCTCGGGACTCATGAAAAACTTGGGATACTCGCCGCAGTCGCCGGCCGGGCCCTGCCATGAGGCTTCAGCTTCAGCGCATTCGCCTGGACTGCACGTCTGCACGGTGGTATCCTGAGCTCTTGGTCCCGGAACTTCTTCGGCGTGACTCTGCCCCCAGGTTCTCAGTATGCAGCCATGCCGTCCTAGCTTTGGCTGACTAGCTCACAGGTCACACAGCAGCACCGAACCGCTGATGCCGAGAGTCCGAGACTAGGAAGGAAGCAAGTCCCGCCATGAAATTTTGTCCCCTGACGTATTGTCACTTTCTCAGCAATAGCTGTCACCTACAAGTATCAAACAGTGAAATAGCTGTTAGAGCATGATGGAAGCCTTGATTGCTATAGATAATGTGTGCTTAAGTGACGGAAGACGTGGATCAGTTCGTCAGCAGGACAACTTAACAGAAGGTATCAGCCGCTTTATACCGAACTACAGCTAATCAACACAATAAGTTGACGGGTAATATGACAAAAGTATTGCAGCAAGCAGGTCAGGCAAGAAAACTGCTCAATCCTTCTGCTCGCTCCAGCCGTCAAATGTTGGTGTAAAACCTCGAGTAAAGGGACACATTTAGTTAGCAATAATTCCAGCAACACTAAAGTCTGCGAAGTCTGTGCCACAGTTTCTGCTCATTTTAGATAGCAAGAGCCATGTATGGGTGTTCCTAGATAAATTCTGTTTAAAGACTAGCTACAGTTAGCAGTACAATTCTATCAGTGGTGGACAGCTTCAATACCAGACGACCACATTTAGTCAGTACAACCATTGTGTAGCTCATTGGTACATTTTTAGTGTACAGATAACATGAACAGAAATGCAGATGTTCTGAGGAAATAAGTGCATCCGGCATCCCCCTCCAATTTCAGTTCTAATAACTGGATGAGTATGATTCTACTTGCAATAACCTGCCAGTAACATGCTGGCCAGAAAAGCTAAGCTACAAGAGAATCTGAAATTGATTTTGGGAAGACATGTGACATGGGTTCGAGAAAAAATGGTATGGAATTGCATACTCAATGACAGGAAATTTCGGTCTTGGGGCCTTTCTGTTCCATTTGAACGGTAGAAGGAAAGGGATTCCGGCGGAACAAGAGACTATAGAAAAGGCTACATAGGATACAACAAAAGAAACCTGTGCAACCAATGTTGCTTGTGCTTGCCAATTGGTGGGTGGATGCAGCGTGCTGGTGATTCTTTTCTTTTCGGAATGGTATGGAGTAGTATCTACAAATCAAATGTTTTTTTCTTTTCGAAACGGATCTACAAATCAAATGGTACGGTACTGACATCTGTGCAGACCATTTCAGTACATGGTAGTGCTTCTTCCGCTGCCAATTGCTCCAACGAAATGTGTAGACATGCATCAACTACCCTGAAAAGGAAATATGTATTTTACAATATGATAGCTCTGCTTACCATAAATCAAATCAGAAACCATGGGACAAAGGATTGCAAGTTCCTTGGCCACTCTAATTAATGAAGTTGCCAAAGAAAAGTAATGATGTTCAGGCAATATTATGGGACATTGCAATGAACATTGACTACTGCTCCAACAAAAGCCCACCAATAATTGAATCTCAGAATGAATAAGCTAACTTTAACTAGCAAACATTCAGACCTCATTATTGAAACTAGCTACTGTCATAGCAACTCTTCTGTTTAAAGCTACTCGTATTTAAGATCATCATAGTTAGGATTCAAGTTCCCGTCTCCCTCCTGCTTACAGCCAAGATAGGGATGATAGGCAAAAGTGAGCTGTATCTGCTCGAACCTGGTGTAAAGTAGCTATCCTGTTCTATATCAGCTTGGTTAAATAGGCAAAGAAACTATAAGCTATATGTGCCCATTACTGCGAGATATTTAGTTTTCTTTTGCCTCAAGAATTCAGTTTTTCAAGAATAAATATTCCAAACTTAGTTGGTGAGAGTTAGTATAAACTTCATGTAATTTCCCACCACACAAAATACTTCTTGTGCTGCCGACCAAAGGATATCACCTTTTTTTTTTGCCTGAACAGACCAACAATACGCAGGCAACAGGAATACCATACAGCGGTTAGATACTTAAATTGCCTACTTATCATTCAGCAAAAATTACATCCAAAACAAAGCTTCTGTTAAACCAAATTCACTCCAGGCTTTGGAAACAGTGTTTGATATAATATAAAAGGCAATGGATTTTTCCTACTCCCTCCGTCCAACAAAGGATGTCTCAACTTTAACTAAATTTGAATGCATCTATACACTAAGTCATGTCTAGATACATCCAAATTTTGACAAACTTGAGACGTCTTTTGTTGGACGGAGGGAGTCTTTCATTGGTTAAGATTAAAAAAATGGGTTCAGGTTCCAGAATATTTACATCACGGAATACCCATATTAAAAATAGTGAGAGAAAAAGGGCCATTCGTGTTGGTCTACCTATTGGTCTATCTATACTGTTGCATATGTTTCCCTGCATTTCTGTCAGGCAGTGAACTGATTGTCAGGGTGGGTAAGGTAGGGTGCAAGTGCCAAACAAGTTATACAAGAAAATGCAGGTCGGAGGTAAGGAAAAAACGGAAGTTGATTCAAATTTGCTAGTTTTCTATTTGCAGTAGTCCGTTGACAAAAGAGTGTTGCATATGTTTAATGATTTTTGTCCGCAATAAACTGATTTTCAGAAGAAAAAACAGGTGTGCAGCAAACAATTTCTAAGATGTAACTAAAGAGAAAAATAATCCTTGAAATATGCTTATTTGATGTCCCAACTAGCCATTCAATTGCATAGAACATTCAAAAGAGTATTATTTGGATTCTACAGTTCAAGTTTTGAATATGTACAATTATGTTGCTATTAGCTTCTTTTTTTAATTTGAAAAAAAATATTGCAAGGGTCCATGTGATCAGCGTCCATATATAAATTGATGCTCCTCACTTAAGAACAAAAGACGTAGTAGTAAGCACAAAAACTATATGTTTTAAAAAGTAAGGACCAAAACTATATACAATGCAGCATAATTTCAATATGTTTGGCATTTAATACTTGAAAGTAAACAAGGGAAGAGTTTACCTCATATAAGCTCTTGATTGTCTGTGCTAACAAGAGATCTCATAGAAGTCATCTCCTTCTCATACCAATGCTCTTCTTTTTCTGTGTGATTGAAAAACGTCTTGACATTGCAACATTGTAAAACTTTCTCATATGCTCCGAAAGCCGATGTATGGCGCCAAGGTTGCCTACAGCTGATAATTGCAGCATGATGGCATCGAACTTCTTGTACGATAGTTTCATGTCATGATTTATTACTTCATCTAGAAGATTGGTTGCATCTTCTGTTCTTCCACAATCAAACAGCCCATCAATCATTATTTCATAGGTATCAACAGCACGCCTGCATCCTCTCTTGTCCATCTCAAGCCAAATATCAAGTGCCCTGTGTGGCTCTCTCATCTGAAAGAACATCACCATCAGCATATTGTAAGTATGAACACTGGGCTCACAATGCGCCTCTATCATCCTCTCGCAGAGTTTGAGCGCATCATCGGCCTTTTGAAGATTACAGAGCACCTCAAGAAAGCAATTGTAAGTGACAATGTCTGGAGGAAACCCAGCCTTCCCCATCTCCTCCAGCACAAAGTAGGCAGTATCGATTTTATCCACCAAGCACATGCCTTCAATCAAGTCTTTAAAGGTTGATACATCAGGCATGCAGCCGAGTTTTATCATATCGGAAATCAGTTCAAAACAATCATCCATCCGATCAGCCTTTACAAGTGCCACGATCATCACGGAGTATGCCTTAGCAGTAGGAGACGATATCGACGATCCCTCGGTCCTCATGAACTCAAACAACTCCTTTGCCTCTGAGACCAACCCAGCGCTGCAAAATGAGTCAATAGCAGCAATGTACGTGAAGCTCTCTGGGGCGTGCTTCATCAGAATCATTTCCTCAAGCACCTTCATCGCCTTCTTGGGGTCCCTTGCTCGGCACCATCCGAAAAACAGGATGTTGTACGTCTCGGCATTTCCCTGCAGCTTCCTCTTCACACGGCCAAACACCGTCTCCGCCTCCCTGACCATGCCGCACTTGCAGAAGGCGTCAAGAAGGATGTTCAGCGCATCAGTCTCGGGCGGCGTGCGCATCCGCACCCGCCGCTTCTTCGCCAGCTTCCTGAGGTTGGTGAGGTGCTTCTCCGTGTACGCGCGCAGGATGGCCAGCAGGTCCTCAACCGGCACCGACCTCGTGCGGTGGCGCTTCATGTGGTCCAGCACGTCGCAGAGGACGCCGAACTGGCGGGCCTTGTACCGCGTGCCGGAGAGTGTGTCGATGACCTCGTTGTACGCCGCCTGGTCATGCTCGTAGTTGTCCTGCTGGGAGGCCCAGGCGAAGAAGCGGAAGGCCAGCTTCTCCTCGTAGCGGAGGCGGTGCATGACGTCGGACACGAGCGGGGTGGTCAGCTCGGCGCCCAACGCGTCGAGGGCGGCCTCCGTGCCATCGTTGGAGCCCTCCTCTGTCCCCGTCACGGCGTCGTAGATCCTGTCCGAGAGAGACGCGACGCGCTCCTCCTGGAGGTTGGTGGGGAGGAGGACGTGCCCCGAGGAGAACCGCCGCACCGGAAGAAGGTTCGGGAGATGGCGCCGCGGGGGCGGGGTTTGGGTGAGGTTTAGCGGCAGGGAGCAGGGCTCGGAGGGAGAGAACGAGGGCGCGGCCGCGAGAAGGCGGCGGAGGTGCCGGAGCCGGAGGGGGAGGTGGGGAGATATCATGTAGCTTGGGAACGTGAGGCAGGCAGACTGGCGGCGGCGGATGGGAGGTCTGGGGAGTGGAGCGTACGAGGCGAAATGGTAGGGGACGTCTGCGTGGGAGCAGGGTCTGGACCGCGGCGCGGCAGCCGGCGGCCGGCGGCGAGCGTGGAGGATGAACGACTTCGCCTGTTTCGATTTGGCAGGGTTCTGCGAAGACCGAAGCTGCTTGTGGGCTTGTGGCCTGCGTCGACGTAGACTACGCCTTAACATTCGGCCCAGACCATCGGCTAAGCGGGCCGGCTGCCCGAATTTAAGGATGTATTCCTTGGGATGACTCTACAAAAATCAAAAATATGGAAGAGTACTGATTATCGCGACGTGATCACGACGTTTAAGGACAAAACTCAGTTCTCCGTCCAGGAACGCAGTGTAACTGCAACCTGCACACACACGCGCACTCACAATATCATATATGCAGCTGATCAGAAGTCAGATCCTAACTATAAACGTTTACTGAAAACTGAATTGGCTGTCCTCAATTAATTGTTGACAAAGACGTGTGACCGATGGTGCATCACTCTGCTAACCATCTGAGAATCTGAGATGTATTTCTCATCCCAAGATGTCCTATTTCCGAAGGAAACCCACGTAATGACGGAGGCTGCTGGCAATCTGGAACAGCCGCAGGAAGAGCAACAGCAAGAACGGGGCATCCCGGTCTTCAGACATCGAGAAAGTAAAACACAAGTTCGGTCTTCGGCTGATCGACTGACAGAAAGGGGAGGTAACCGAACAATCTTACGGATCTATTCACGTGCAATCGTGCAAAGAAACTGCACGAAAATTTGACGTCTTTCCGAGCGGGACTTCCTGACCATCAGTACTGCATCTGGTTACAGTCATTTTCTTGGACTTAATAGTACTAGTACAGAAAGAAACCCAATTCCTTCATGCATGTGTGTGAAACTGAAACAACACACCGCTTTCCATTTTCTAAAAACTTCAAAAAGTCGTGTTCCTTTTTCTACGTTCGAACCTGCCGGCTAGTTGCCTTGTAGTCCACATCAACCGCCACAGAGCCGACTTCGCCGCCGCCAAAGCGGTCAGCAGCCCCCACAGCAAAGCCGCCGCCATCGACGACATCGACGGCGGCCACGCGCTTCCCTCTGATCCTCGAAGACGAAGTCGACGAAACCTCTCCCCCGTCATAGCTCTGCTCCGGCGCTCTCCTCGAAATCGGCAAGAAGACCGGCAGCCTTCCCGACCACGTCCTGGTAGTGCACGCGAAGAAGGACGGCCATTTCGTGGCCCCGCGGCGGCTGCTAGCGCTAACTCCTCCCCCGGATTTTTGTCCCCGGCGTGTGCTGCTCGGCTGATCCCACGACGAGGCAGTAGCCATCATCTCCCTGCGCACGTGCTCCGGCAGCCGCAGCGTGAACCGCTCCATGTCGTCTCGTCCAGCAGCAGCAGAAGCAGCAGCGAGTGAGTCGTGGCCTGTGGAGTGGGACCGGACGAGCCGCGCCTTCTTATTGGACGACCGGGACCGCATCGCGCGCCGCTGCTGGGTCCCTATCCGCTGCAGCTCCAGCGCCTCCTTCCTCCGCTCCTCATCCTCCAGCTCGGCCGCCACGTCGATCGCCACGTCACCATCGTTCCGTAGCCCTACGACAACAACGGCGGCTATCTCGCTGGAGATGCTGTGGCTGTGATCACTGTGATTCGATTCTGCGGCTGCTGCCGGGGCAGAAGGAAGGATTGAGCCCGGCTCGTCGTCGCTGCCGGGGTCCTTGGAAGGGTCGAGGTTGCGGCGGCAGACGGGGCAGGTGACGTGGCTGGCGAGCCACGCGCCGATGCAGTCCGGGTGGAACGCGTGGCTGCACCTGGGCAGCAGCCTGAGCTTCTCCTCGTCCTCGAACTCGCTCAGGCACACCGCGCACTCCAGCGCCTGCGTCTTCCCCACGCGCAGCGCCTTGGCCTCCGCGTACTTCATGGTCGGGAACGCCTCGACCACCTCCTTGTCAAGCCCGCGCGTCGACGCCGTCCCACGATGCTGCCGATGCCGCCTGGAAATGAACGTGGACCCGTCCATGGCGCCGGGGAGCGTGGAGCGGTCGGCTGTGTAGGCGTTGTCGTAGTAGCCGGTGCAGTGGCGGAGGTAGATGATGGAGAGCGCGATGAAGACGAACACCGCCACGGCACCGGCAAGCAGCGCGATCATCGTCGTGCTGACGGCCATGTCCTGCTGGGGCGGCTGCTGCGAGCCGGCGCCGGCCGTGTAGTCGTAGCTCTTCCCTGGCGGCGTCGGCTGCGCGGTGCCGGACGAGGCCAGAGCGCACGCCACAAGGAGCGCGGCGAGCAGCATGTCCATGTTTAGTGCGTATTTTCTCCTTGCCTAGCTGAAGTTACCTGCGCCTGCGCCTGCAGTAGCGTAGTTTCTCGGAGGGGCTGTGCATGCAGTGTGGACTGCCGTGGAGGCGGGCTATATAGAGTGGGGAGCGTTGAAAATCGTACCGTGTGGAGCTGGCTTGCCGTGTGGAGCTAGAAGCCTCAGCCAGGTTAATCCCTGCTTCGTGCGAGATGGCTGGAGCCGCGCGAGAACGTCGCGGTCCCGTGGCTCGCGCCGGGTCTGGCGGGAGGAAGAGCCGCGGGCCAGATGTATGTTACCTGGCGCTGTTTTGACTGTGCGACCATCCAGGTGTGTTCTAACATCTGGCTGCCAAGTTGGTGTTCGATCGACCTTGGACTGTACTACTCGGGATTCAACTACGGGTTGCCTGCAGGTCTTGTCAACCGACGGGCCGGACGGGACTAGATCGAGTGCTCGTATCAGCAACTTTCTGGATACCTTTTTTTTTTGGAAAGTAGGAAAAATATTAACATAAAGTGGGTACAAAGCTCTCAAAAAGAGAGGGAACATAGGTGCATCCTCGCACATAATGTAAACAAGAACATTGACTAGCAAACCGAAGACAAAGAAGATTATAACCGGAGTCTGATGGTGGGTCAGCTGAGAGGTATCTGACTCGCTACCACAGTCGTAGTTTTCAAAGGCCTCCGTAGTGCTGGCCAGCCATAGAGCCGGCGACTCTCCCGGCAATCGAGCGGGCAAGTGCACAAGAGGTAGTGGACGATTGAGCTGTAGATCTTGAGGATGCAACACCGAGACCAATCTGAAGCTTTCTCGCTCATCAAATCTGGGGATCAACAACGATGGCGCTCTCACCTGCCATCGGTGAATCAACCCGAATAAGTGAGAAACACCGTCTTCAGCAAAATCATCAACCAATCTTGTCTCCATCATGCAAAAGAAACACCCGGCACTAACGCCCAAGACACCCCTTAATTCGAGCTTCATAACACAGCGCTGCTCATCCAGAATTTCAGGGAAGACCGATCTAAGAACCATGATAAAATTGGCTTCTAGCATGACATGATTTAGATCATCAATCTTTCTTGAGTAACTGATATCAACAAGTAAGCAGCGAACAAGAAGCTCAGAAACCAGACAACAACCATCAAACTCCTTGCCAGCTGACCTCCAATTTTCCAACAGAAACTTGAGCTCCAGAGCAACCTGATCTCTGCTGCTGACCATCGGCAGAGGAGGAGTGCGGCAACCAACCATGCAGGAGTAGGGAGAGAAGCTGGTCTTCTCAGAAAATGGGAAATCAACGGAGCCCCATGCCTTCAATCCCCCCCACTCATCCACCTTGGTCTCCCTACAGTGGACAAGTCCCCAATCTGGTGCAGTGAAGCCACCGCCCCAAGAACCAGGAGTCTGCCAATCCACCACCACGAGCACCTCCACACCCGGCCAAGGGCAAAATCCAGCGAAGAAATCGCCAGATCTATTGGTGAGATTGATGGGCCACCAGCAAGATTGGGGAAAAAGTTGGAAAAAAGGAACATCAGGGAAAGAACTGATGGGATTATTGGGGGAAGGGAAGAGAAAAAGAGGATTTGGCCGGAGCAGAACACCTTGCCACTCGCATGGATCTTTCGCCGGAGACAGAGAAGAAAGGCAGAGGGGAAATGGGATCTTGAGCAGCATCAATCCAAGAAGAAGCATCTCAAGCGAGATGGGGAAAAACTTACTGGGGAAAATATACATCGCACATACTCCCCCTCCCCTCCCCCTCCGGCCGGCAACGCTGGCGGAGGAGAGGAGAGGGGGAGCAGGCGTCTCCGACGGCACTAAGCCAACCAACTAACTCAAGGAACTGCTACTAGCAGGAGCAGAGGAAGAGCGATAGAACTTTCTGGATACATAGAACCGGTTCTTGACATTAGTTGCTCAGTTGTGCAAGAGTATTTTTCTAGAGCATCTGTTCATGAGTTGTCTTCGTTGGTCAGCATCACCTTAGTCGTACCCTCGTATATTTTTCGTTCCACCACACGTTCATATGATGTGATTTTAGGCTTAGCACTGACTGAAATAGTGTGTGATTCTAGGTGACCGGGATTTTTCAGTAATTTTGGACAAGCATCTCCAAAAAAAAATAGCATGATGAAGCTTTGCCTATTTGGCGAAAAAAAGGCAATAGCCTATTTCCTGACGAAGTGTATATTTCTTAGTCAACTTTTTTTTAGAACGAAGGCACACCGGTGCCCGGCTTTATAGATAAAGCCAACTGGCCAAATAAGAGTCTTACTGGGGATACCAGTTTACATTGGAGGAGCAGCAAATGAAAGCACAATAAAAACAGCCACAACCCGGCAAAAGGTAGAACTAATGAGCACTGGGGGGCTTCAAGTTGGCGTAGAGACGCCTAAACTCCGCCGCAGCAGAGAGGAGCTCCTCGGAGATCTTGTGGGGCGCCATCGGGGACCAGAGATGCAGAAAGAAGGCCGTTTTGAAAATACAGTTAGTAGGATGAGACGGGAACTTCTTTTCAATAGTGTATTTGTTACGTATCATCCAAATAGCCCAACACTGTGCAGCAAAAGACATCCACACCATTTTTCGAGAAATACCCGAAAAGCCCTGAATTCTAGCAAGAAAACCGGCAAAATTAGTGGGATCCCAATCACAAGACAGAATCTCCCGAACACAAGCCCACATCATTCTAGCAAGAGAGCACTCAAAGAAAATATGGTCCGCAGTTTCAGGGACCCCGCAGATCACACACAAACCATTCGACGGCCCATGCCTCCGGTGGATGTTAGCGTTAGACGGGAGCTGGCCGTGGCAAAGCTGGCAAAGGAAAACCTTAATCTTGAGCGGCATGTGAATCTTCCAAATCTCTTTGAGAAAGCAAACCGAGGGGCCGGACATCAGCTTATCGTATAAGGACGACGTGGAGAACTCCCCCGAGGTCACGAGCGTCCAACAGATGCTATCTGGCCGGTCAGTCAGGGAGACGCCCGCAAGCTCCTGCTCGAGAGCAACCCACTCCGGGGTATCCAGCAGGCCCAGGGACCTGCGGAACAGCAGGGTAGGATTGTGCAAGCCTTCATCAACCGCAATATCTGGGTCAGCAGCAATAGCAAACAGACGGGGAAACCGCACCCTCAACGCATCGGCGCCCAACCACTGGTCAAGCCAGAAACGGACCCGGGAGCCATCGCCGACCACGAAGGCGGCCCCAAGCTCCATGAGGTGCTTAGTTTTTTTAATGGCCCGCCAAAATTGAGAGCCCCCCCTGGACGGGGGCCACAAGGAGCCCGAATGGAGGTACTTGGCATGCACAATCTTGAGCCAGAGACCTGGGTCGTCCCCCCGGAAGATCTTCCAAACCCATTTGGTCATAAGAGCAAGATTTAATAGACGGGAATTGGAAACACCAAGCCCACCCTGATCTTTTGGTTTGCACACTTCTTCCCATCTGACCATATGGTATTTTCTTTTGCCGTCAGCACCATCCCAGAAAAAGTGGCTACGAGCAGAGTCCATGGCCGCATGGACCCCATCGGGCAATAAGAACAAACCCATCGCGTAAACAGGAAGACTTGAGAGGCAGGCGTTGGTCAGGACCAGCTTGCCCCCAGAGGAAAGAAATTTTCCTTTCCACGGTTCCACTCTATTAGCCACCTTCGAGGACAGGGGTTTCCAGTCCGCAATCGAGATTGTCTTGTCGCTGATGAGCAGACCCAGGTAGGAGAACGAGAAGCTACCAAGCTTGCAATTCAAGGCATGCGCGATCTCCACCGCCTCCGCGGGCGAGGTTCCCATAACCAACACCTCACATTTGTCGAAATTGATCTTCATACCAGACATAGCTTCAAAACACAACAGTAAGACCTTGAGGTTGGCCAGCTGCGTAGGATCAGGTATGATAAGAATCATGGTGTCATCCGCGTACTGCAGATGGGTAATACCCCCTGAAATTAGATTTGAAATCACACCGTCAATGTGCCCCGCAGAGCAGGCCGCATCCAGGATGGCCGCCAAGGCGTCTGCCACGAAGTTGAAGAGGAGAGGCGAGATAGGGTCCCCTTGGCGCACCCCCCTGGCGTTACGGAAAAAGGGGCCAACCTCCCCATTAATCTAAATGGCAGTCTGGCCGCCTGAGACCAACTGCATGATTTTGTGGATCCAGCCCGGATCGAACCCTTTACGCAAGAGAACCTCCTGGAGGAACTCCCAGTTCACCCGATCATAGGCCTTTTCGAAGTCCAGTTTGAGAAGCACCCCTTGCGCTTTCGAAACTTTGAGCTCGTGCACGATTTCGTGGAGCGACAGGGCCGATGTTACGGCCACGGATAAAGGCGGTCTGGTTGGGATGGATGATCTTATGGGCCACCGGGGAAAGCCTGGTAGCAAAGGCCTTAGCCACAAATTTGAAAATGACATTAGAAACTTCAAATATTTTATTTTGTAACGGTTGTAATATAAAACTTATGCTACATTAGTTAAATCAATGACTTAGAGACCCTTTAAACCGAATTTGAGGAAGTGCTATACTTCGATCCTTCATCAACACGGAGGTGTGGAGACGACAAATACACGTGTACAATCGCACCGATACAGCTAAAAAGAAAAAAAAATGTTCATGACCCACGCGAGCGAGCCATGGACTATCAATTGCTCGTATGAACTCGTGCTTATAGGAAACCGATCTCGGTGCTCTGGCACTGTTCCTCCGGTAAGAAGGACGTTTACACCGACCAGCATGGTAAAACCTGGTCAAAATCCTTTTAAAAAAGACCGTGTTTCTCAACGCAACTAGACGCCGCGGGGTACGTTCAGACGATGTGACTCTTGCCATGCCATGCGCTACGTACGTACGTACGTACTCCGAGCCTCCGAGAGGCGACGAGATCGTACGACACACACGTACACCGAGGTCGGCTTGGCCGTGTCCGGCTAGCTCCGGTCCACGCGCTACCCATCCGGTCTCCGGATGCCACTAGCTAGGCGCCACTAGTGGCAACAGCCGCGTCCGCGTGGGCCGGACGGGTCGATGGCTCGAGCCGAGAGAGACCGCACGAAACGGCAGCCACAATTTTCCACGGCCCCCGTAGTAGTCCCCCGTACGAACGTCGTAGCCGTCCGGGCCACGGGAAGAAGAAATAAGGGCAACTCGTGCCACGGTGCACGGCCCGGGGAGATTGGGGTGCAATACGGTCCATTCCTCGTGGGGTCCGGCCGGTGCAGGCGGACGTGTCGCCCTGAGGATGCCACGGCGGTGCCAGTGTGCTGTTTGAAGGGTGCAAGGCACAGCGAGCCGGCCGGCGCGAGCGTTGATGCCAAAACCGGGCAACAGTTTGGGCAAGAGCGACCAGAGAGAGCTGCCAGGTCGACGCGCGTACGGTATGTCTCGATCGGGGAGAGTTTCTGGAAGGCTCCACCGTTTAATCTCGTTGGTCCTTTCCGGTTATGTCCGGCCTCACGTTCACGTACGTGCATGACAGAATATATATCCGGAAATCGGAATCTTTAGTTAATTAATGGACCGGAGTGAGCCAGTGAGGAATTCATCTTTCCTTGTCTCCGTTGAGCGTTAACTAGAAGCGTAAACTTAAACTGATGGTAACATGACGTACGCGCACGGGGAACAACTTGGAAGCAAGAAAAACCACACACGCCAGCAGAGTGTGATCGAGGAACGTTTTCAAAGGGGCCGGGGGAATTAACCTGGAAGTCTGGGATCGTTCGTCAAGCTGATTTGTTTTTGTTTCTCGCGGCATGCACCAATATGGATGGATACGGAAGCGAAGATCAATCACAGTCTGGATAAGGAAATTCGTTAACTGATTGAGCTCTGTTAGTAGCGTACGAACTGTAATCACACGTTGTCAGTTCTGACTGATTCTCTTCCGGTACCTGTCACGACCACCGCGCCACAATTAGGCTTCCATCGTTGCTGAGCAAAACGAGAAGGCAGGCAGGCGGGCTGCGGCCTGCGTGTTCCAATTTCGCTGTTGCCTTGTGGGCCGTGATCTGTAGTATCTACAACGGCCTTTTGGCTGGCGTATAGTCGCATTTGCGCCGTATGTAAGAGTGGTAAAGCCATGGCGCCCGGGGCCTCCTGATGGGCTAAATCGATTTCAATCCGTCAAAACCGTACAGTTCAATAGTCAGGAGCTAATGGAGCAGTGGGAAAATTTATATCTGCCCTGCGTGTTCAGTTAATTCTGGCCAGTGCAAAGCAGCAAAGGTCTGGATTTTGGAATGCTACTGATCCTGCGACACTTGAAGCTCCAGTTCACTGGTCAGGTGCTAATGAAGCACTGGGACTGATTGTATTTGCCGTGATAGTCCAGCCCCCCTGCATCTGAATATACGTGACCATGCGGAAGCGGCCGCTAATCTCACGGCCAAGGAACTCCGAAAGATAAACAGACGGGACACAAGAGGTGCATTACGCAAAGAGAACAACATCTTTTTTGAACACGCAACAGATGCTCATTTGCATCATTCCCTCTCCCAAGAAAATAATGCACGAGTAGTCGAGTAGCAATCCACAATAAAAAAAAAAGAGGAGGTGCCGTGTGTATGCAAACTAAAACAGTGTCATGCAATCATCTGGCGCTACCCTCCAGAGATTCAGAAGTTTCAGAACCACCATCGCATCGTGTCATACATATGCGCCACCACTTTCCCAGACCGGTTCGTTCACCGGCCCCGGCGCTATACACGCACAGTGAAAGAGTTTCACCGCACCGGGCCAACGGCACCATCCCTACACTACAGTTCTCACACGGCCATACCATATACCACACCAACACCGCCTAGGAAAGAGTTTCGACAGCGCCGGCCGAGGCACATATTGCAACCAGCAGGCGGCAGGCCATGCATGCACCAGCAGCCAGAAAACAGTGCCATCCAACAGCGGCGATCTCGACAGATGGGCGTTTTCATCAGGAATTTTTTAACCGGTGTCGATCCCTTTTGCCCGCAATCTCGGACGATGGATGGGGGCAACACAGCACAGGAGCTCAGTTCCCTATAGCCGGTCCTTTTTAGCATCCGGGAAGGGCAGGCAGAGGCGCCTGTGTCGACCGATCACCCCCCAAGCTCCTGTTTGCGTGAAGCGAAAGCACTTGCACAGTTGCGGCTCTTGCGGTGCTTTGGATGCGATCGAATGAGTGCATGCCCCCAACTGTCCATGAAGCGATTGTTCCTTTTTTGGATCCGGAACGTGGCCTGTGGCTGGCCGGATTGAGCTCTCGAGGTGAACGGGACAGCGGAGAGGAGGGAGACTAATGGCGATCGATTTGTTCCTATCAATCATGGAAACAAAAGGAACGATGCTTAATTAGTGTCAGCAGAATGGATAGGTGGTTCGCCATTGATTGAAGGCTGAAGGCGATGGGTCAGTATGTGCGAGCTAGCATTAGCAGTATGTAGCTAATCGGGATTTCATGAGACCGGCAGGTTCGCGACGCATGGCAGGTGCGCGTTACTTGCTTTCTGCATCGGGGAATTCTGGCATGGTTCCCAGCCGCGACGCCAGGGCCGGGACTGTACCACGAAACGCAGCTTTCTACGGTGCTAGCTGGGCGCTCATGCATGTTTAATTTTGGGTTGTAGCGGCGGGTCGGACGACTAACTGGCATTTTCTGTGGCAACCCAAATACCCAATCATAGCTCTTTTTGTTCTTCAAGTTAGAGTCGCTAGACTAGTCGTTGTCCAGGAAGTTGTTAATATTGGTAGCATTTCCCGGCAGCAGTCAGTGAGTGTGTTTGTACTGTATATGCTATTCTACACGTCACCTGTAGCATCATGACAAGATAAAGAAAAGAAGGCAAGGAATATAAGTACGTAAAGTATACACAAAATAATAATTTACTCGTAAAAGAATGGTTTGTTTAATCTAAGAAGTAGTACTGTACATGCATGTCTCCCTCCCAACTCCAATAAGACTGGCCGGACACGTGTCGTCTTCCTCCACAACGTATATCCTCCTCCTTCCATCATTCTGCTTGTACACTTGTACGTCTTCTACCGCATCGGCCATCCGCCACATGCCAGTGGCAGACGGTCTTTGTCTCCATCTCACGTCCACATTATTCTGCGCATCGCGCGCTCTTTTAAAAGAGAGACCCTCTCGCCGATCTCTCTCGCTGCGTCGAGCCTTCGACGATCATCTCCTTAACTTTCTTCCATTTCCATGCCCATCGTGTGGAGAGTGCTGAGTGCGACCCTTCTCCTAATCTCCTATTCGTAGAATTTGGTCTATCTTCCTGGCTTCCAAGCGGCTACACACGTTAGTAACGCATGGTCGAAGGTTAATTTATGAGTCTGTCTGACAGGAATAGGAGTACTAGTTTCTAGGTAGGTTGTTAATTAGCTCTAGCTAGGAGGCCGTCCGGGGATTTGATCGATCGATCGAGCGAGCGAGCTCTATCCGTCCATGGCGCTGGAGGCTGTGGTGTTCCCTCAGGGGCAGTTCTCGTACTGCGGCACGGTCACGGGCAAGGTGGCCGCTACGGCATCTTCATTAGGCACCGTCGACCGCATTGATCAAGAAGAGTATTTGCTGGAGGAGAAGAAGAGCGGTGTGCTGCTGCAACAGCAAGAAGATCATGCCGGAGAAGCACTGTCGGTCCCGGCGACGCCTGCTGCTGGCCGAGGGAGGGCGTCTCCGTCGGCCGTGAGGAGGCGGCGGCGGAGGCCGAAGCCGGCGAAGAACAAGGAGGAGGCGGAGAGCCAGCGGCGCAACCACATCGCGGTGGAGCGCAACCGGCGGCGGCAGATGAACGACTACCTCGCCGTGCTCCGCTCCGTCATGCCGCCCTCCTACGCCCAGAGGGTAAGTGCAACCGTGTGCAAATTAAGCTTTTGCCGGCCATGTCACGACCGGCCTGGGGTTCTCACATCGATGGCTGTCCTGTCCCCGGCCCTAGCTGCTAGCCTTTTGTTTCACTGTGACACATTAATGTCCAATCCTGTTGCTTGCCACACCGTGCATGTCCATGCATATGCGTACGCCGCTGTCTTTCGGACCATGCCGCTTTGGTTCCATGTGTCACGGAATAATCTGTGCTACTTCCGTGGCCAACCGTGTACTCGCATCGGACGCCGCACGCACATTCTCCTCTGCCGAATGCCATCGCCTAGCAAATTAATGTCCTGCACCACGTGACCGTTTTGGCTGCAGGGTGACCAGGCGTCGATAGTGGCCGGCGCGATAAACTTCGTCAAGGAACTAGAGCAGCTGCTGCAGTCGCTGGAGTCCCAGAAGCGGCGGCGTTCCGGCCTCCCGGCACCGGCGCCGCCGCCATTCGCCAGATTCTTCACGTTCCCACAGTACTCCGCCAGCGGCGGCAACGGCAACGGCAGCGAGAACGGCGTGGCTCGGCGGGGCGTGGCCGACGTGGAGGTGGCCGTGGCGGAGAGCCACGCCAGCGTGAAGCTGCTCGCCCCGCGGCGGCGGCCAAACTCCAAGCAGCTGCTCCGGATGGTGCTCGCCATGCGCTGCCTCGGCCTCACCGTGCTCCACCTCAACGCCACCGCCGCCGCGGCCGACCACTTGGTCTTCTACTCCTTCAGCCTCAAGGTCAGCAACTCAGCAAATCCACGCCTCTCGATTTCTGTTTCTGAATTTCAGACACGTACATACATGCATGAGTCATGACGACCGTTTGATTTCGATTTCTGGCGCAGATGGAGGACGAGTGCCGGCTGTCGTCGGCGGACGAGGTCGCGGCGGCGGTGCACCAGATCGTCGCCGAGGACGATGGCCGTACTGCCTAGCTAGCTAGTTTAGCTGGAAATGGAAGTGCACGCGTCTCTGTAACATTAGCTCGATCGGTCCTAGGTAGGACATTTCTCCAGCGAGAAGCGCCATTGTGATCAGGGCACTACACTCTGCTCGTCGTTTGCGTGCAAGTAATTAAACATGTAGTGCCAATCTTTCCGGTGGATCGATGCACACGAAAGCACCCCGGGGATATATCAAACTCGACCACATCTCGATCGGCCGGGCACCAATGATTTGAGCCAGGATGCGTGCGTGCGATGAACTGGTGGTACACGTACTGACCGGCCAGGTGTTCTTCCACGGGCCACCCTCGCCATTATTTCACCAGATATGATCAACAGCTGTGGATTGCCCGGCGATCGATCTGATCCCTTTTCTTATCTGATGATCGATTCGGCCCGCTTTCAGTCATCTTGTGACGATGCTGTCGCCTCAACGATCACGTACGAGCTTTCGATTGATGGCCAGGGGCACCCACTGGGGGAGTACCAGCATGAATCAGCTCATTTTGCGATGAATAAATAACCTGGTTATTGTGAGGGTCTGGATTTCTCAAGGAATAATGAACGCGCGTGCCTTCTTTTTTTATGGACGGTCAATGCGCGGGGATCGGAACTGAAACAGAACAAACAAATGGACAGTCGTACCGTACCGTGCTGTGCATGCTGCTGGTAAATCTGACAACCTGGTCTTTCATGCATGCATATTCCCAGGCAGTTGGTCTTTCATGCATGCATATTCCCAGGCAGTTGGTATTTTGCAACCTTGCTGTGCTACAGCTAATAGCTCTGTTTATTCACGTCCTGCTCTGCTCCTTAGCTTCAATCTGTTTCCTGACACTAGATTCTTGATGTGCAGAAATGCTATAAGAACAACATTTGCTTATACAAGGCATTACTCTGTTCGTGCCTTCGTGGATCCCAAATTCCCAAGCATGGCTCTTCCATCCCACACACGTCATCGATTCCCCCTTCAATGTCAAGCGCTCGTCCAAAACTGTCGCCGGCGTATCTGTTATGTCTAACAAAAGAGCCCAAGAGGACGATTGGGAGTTACTACTGAGCTAGGGTTCCCGCCGTCGAGGCTGTCCGATTTGGGATTGGGTTGCGTCCCTAGCTAGACAACGACATTGTACACTTTTTAACCGCGTTAAATCCTCGAGAGGCCTAAACCTGGCGAGACAAAGAGATCGAGTTGGCTGTCATCATAGGATCAGATGAAATCCCCTAGCCCGAGCTGGAATCATGCCTTGTAGACCTTACAACAAACAGTATCACTAAGTAAATTTCACAAAACTATGTGTTAACGTATGAACTTCCACGAAGATGTAGATTCAAGAACCAATTTAACCGATTAATTACGCGTATTATGGTCAGAGCTACGTGCTTAAGAACCAATTCTACCATAGGCAAGTATATGCATGCAACTGTACTAGGACAGACAATCCCAACATATAGGCTGGCAGAGTGGCAGATAGTCAAGATATTAGGTTTGATCCCACAACTTTGGACAACGCATCTATTATGTTTTCCGAGAAGACCACCCAACCAAGGCATTTTCAATCGGCAACCCTTCCAAATCAAACATCAAGGTACAATGGCACATCGCTTTCAGAGAAAAATCTCTTAATATTCGTGCAGAAAGGGATTCTTCAGAGTAGCCCAACCATGAAAAGTTATACTCCATGCTGCTGCAGCTTAAACCCCTGATATTCTCAATGGGACAGGAATCATTCACTTGCATAATTTTCTAGGCGACGGCGCTACGTACTAAAATGGACCAGCCTGAAGAAAGTTGTAGATACAGACACAGCTATCTGTACTTTTTGGTCTTGTCATGAGCAGGCCACGGCATTATACGCACTCATTAGCTAGCTAGAGGGCAGGCAATTTGGCGTTAGGTTCTTAGAGAATATAGGACCTCAAGGAGCGAGCACATGTGGCTGCACAAAATCTAGGACTAACTGAAACAAACAAAAACTGTGTAAACATCAGGTTTAGGTCTACATGATAGAAAAATGTGATGGGTAAGCATCAGGTCAGGTCTACAGTAAATAAAAAATGTGATGTCTGAAAGGAATCACGAGTTCTTAAGTGGTCCACAACGTTTCAAGTGGAGAAAGAAGCCAATGACCTTACCATCAGAAAGATCTTCGGCATAATCAGATTTATCAAACAATAGGGTTCAGAATGACAGTGGCATATACGCATCTTTCTGAGGAAGTCATGAAATAGTAGTGTATGCCTTAATAATTGAGCTTAAGCAGTCGGAGAGAAAAATGCTGAGCTTCATAGACTAAAGAAGACAGTGGACAAAGCTGACCCATCAGATGTCTCACATCCTGCCTGAAATTTAAGTTTTTTTTCTTGTATTTTTTGTGTATATTTTTAAAATATAATGGAGGAGATTGGTCTCTCGGTTCATGCATCCTCAGATGCATACAAACCCTCTTTCTTACAAAAAAAAAAAAACCGTCAAGGGATTCAAGCGTTCCCATGAAATAGGAAAAAAAAGGTTACTACTGCACTGTAAGGAGCAAGGACCACCTGTTTGGAGTCCAAAATTTCACACGAGTCAATTCAATTTCTGTAGGATTCAGGAACTATCCGGATTCCCAAGCCGGACATAATCCATAGGCAGATACATGCATGATGTACCTAGGCGCTTCCATTCTAAACTGGGAACGAAGTGTATTCATCAGGTTTAACATTACAGTCGTTTCTTTTCAGAAACAACCCGTTCCTACGTATGCATTCACGAGGGCCGGCCAGGGAACCACGTTTCAGGTATCAATAGCCTCATACGGCTCCCGCCACTGCACCTACCTTTACATACCATTAGCACGGTTTGCGCGGGAAACATCTTTAATCATCATTTTTAGCCGATCTGGACAATTGTGTTTTCACTCCTGCTCCTGTACACCCCCTCCCAAAATTCAAACACAATGACGGTTCAGATTGCATAATACCCATTCGGTGAGAAGGTAAGATAATCAATTTAGAATTTATAAGCTTCTCTCTCTCGGGTTCTTTCTCCCTCTCCAGCGCCTGCTCTCTGTCTCCCTCTCTCTTCACTCTTCTAAGATTGCTCTCGGCGGCCATGGCGCCGCTCCTCACCTCCCCCTTAGCTCCCCTTCTATCATAATATTTGTCTAATTTTCCCCATCAATTAAATCTCTCTAATCTCATTGGTTCCGAGCTTGGTCAAGCGGGATTTGAAGTTGTCGACGCCAATCGAGTTGTGCTACTCCCAATCGGCCGGTGATTCACGGAGGGGGCCATTCCCCATGCTGCTTCACACCGGAGCAGGAATGGGTGAGGCCAGAGGGCAACTGGGCGACGCTGGTGGGAGATGAGAAATAACTGTTTTTCTTTTTGTTTAGTTTATGCACCAATGTAAAAAATCTTTGGGAAGGGGGTGTACAAAACGGGCCTCTTTTGTTTTTAGTGCACCTATCTCATGTTCCCTCCATCCCATATTAAGTGACTTTTCTATTACATGTATCTAGACGCGTATTTTAACTCTGGATACTCTCTCCGTCCCATATTAAGTGACTTTTTATTACATGCATCTAGACGCTCTTCAGACATAGATACATTCATATTTGGGCAAATTTGAGTCACTTAATATGAGACGGAGAGAGTATAAAAGAGAAAGAAAACGGAAAGCTCATATATTGAAAAGTATACCAAAAACTCAACGTAGATTCTAAATCTATGACTCCATCATGCACATCGTTTCTCAACCTGAGAGTATATGGCGGCAATGGCTTACTAATTTAATAACTAGGTAATACCCCGCGCGTTGCTGCGGGATATTGTAGCGACGTATAAATAAAGAAACACATGGTAAAATGCTAAATATAATTCATCAAAATATATGTTTATTTATTAAAAACATATATTTTGATGACCTTCGGTTGTTTAATACTATCACTTGGTTTTTGGATTGCCTCATTATACATGTTGCAAGCCTCTCTTTGTGGATGAATAGAAGGTGGGAGTATACACCTGCGTTCCTCGTTTGCATGTCTGGACAAAAAAACTGTATATGATTAAGAGACTAATGTATGAAAATGAGGATGTTATTAATCAAGCTTAATAATTTTTTTATGACTTTATCCATCTTCTGGGCAAAAATCATACTCCAAAATCCTCCAAAAATTGTTTGAATGAAGCAAATTAAAATCAACTTTATACTATAATTAAAGACTTTAGAAAGGAAATACTTACTTGCACCCACCGTTTCTCACCGGAGGCGGCGGTCGGGGAAGCAACACCAGCACTACCTACACGCACACCCAATCAACTGCATCCACTCATTGCACCAGCAGGTCAGCATGGCGTCGGCGTGGGTGACAGCACGTCTAGTGGAGGGATCGCAGCAGCCGGACGGAGGCACTGGACCTCTCGATTTCGCTTTGAGACCCATCCTCCAACTGCCGGCCGCTGCATCTCCTCGTCAGCGGCCCTCCTCCGCTCTCCTCGACCTCGCCTGTGCCCCGGTGTGATTCCCGTTCCGTCTCCTTTACTACTTTACACGAGTTCGGGTCTTGCTATCAATTGAAATTAGGAGAGGGCTTTGAGAGAGGATGGTAAAAGGCACGAGATGACGCGATCGAAAGTTGGTATTATAGACCGCAGAGGGAGATCGAGAGTTGGGTGTCGACGGCCGGCATTAGGGACGCGATAGTTGTAAATGCGGATTGAAGAGAGGAAACAAATGACTGATGGCCTGAATCGGTTCGTATAACGACGGGAATTAATTTGCCGGTGTCAATCTTGCAAGAAACATTGATTTGAAGGGATTTGAGAAGACTAGGGGAAACGAACAGAGGAGGTTTCTGGAATGAACCGAGGAGTTGTAAATGCGGATTGAAGAGAGGAAGCAAATGACCGATGGCCTATATAGGTTCGTATAACGATGAGAATTAATTTTCCGGTGTCAATCTTGAAAGAAACATTGATTTGAAGGGATTTGAGAAGACTACGGGAAACGAACAGAGGAGGTTTCTGGAATGAACCGAGGAGGAAGACGACATGTCGGTTGCTCGGGGGACTCAGGCTGGGCTGGGCACCGCAGGTGGGAATGGGCCAGGAAGGGATTGGGGTGGGAGATGGGCTTCCGTGAGGGGAGAACAAAGGACTAGACGTGCGTACGATATTGTCGGACTCGTTGGGACAATCGTAAGAGGCGCACATGCGAGGTCAGTTGCGCAAACAGTGGAGCCAAAAAGTGTTGACGTGGACGCACGAGAGGCTAGGAAAATCAGCTAGTGGGTTGTCTCTACTTAGATATAGAGGATAACATAACTTATGAGTTTATGTCAAGAAACAATTCCTTGCAAATATACATCTGTGTAACGCTAGCTCTACGGATCACATCTGTAATCTACTCCGTCGCAGCTGAAGGGAAGAAGAAATTCCAAACTTGAAATTGAGACAACAAACTGTAGCCTATAAATTGTGTCGCTGCAATAACAGATTGAGTACACCTACGATCTCTGATGCGAGGGCGAGCACAATGGACCTACTGTTAGTAGGCGAGTTTTTTTTATTGATTAACTAAAAAGAGGACTGAAAAATCAACGGTTATATGGGCCTTAAACCAATTTAAACATCGATCACAACTCTTGTTCCACGGTGTTGATTGGTCTCCTCTGCACAATACAACGTGGACAAGCAATTAAGCATGTAAAATCTAGAGATTATACGGTGTACTACAAACGGAGCATTCACACAGCTGTTATTTTTGTTTGATGACGTTGATTAGACCGGCCTGAGAAAGCGAAGCTAACGAATCTAAAATCTGAAAACTACAAGCAATCGTGGGAACATACGGAGCAATCGAAAGACGCATGTATACTTACACCCATGCCTAGCTCTGTTTGTGATGCTTGGCCTGATGTTGCATGCCGCGGTGGGCATAGCTTAAAAGATTTCAGCCCAGGCAACCAACACGTGAGAATGTGAGATGAGATTTGAGCCCTGGCCTGCAGTCTGCGGCGGCTGCCCAACGCCTGGGGCAATTTTCTTTTTCTAAGGGAGAAAACAGTACGTGCGTTTTTACATAATGGTATAGGTGGGTAATTTTTTTCTAATCTATCCCTAATCCCTAATAATAATAAAAGCAGGAAGGTTTCCTTCGCGTCGTCCGTCGTGTATCAATTTTCGTGCATGTTCTGAATTTCCGTGTCTCTTTACACTCCAATCGAACCTTCTTTTTCCTATTCCCACAGCGCTGCCTTCCCGGCCACCGCCGCCGACTCAACTGCCTGGGCAGCACCTTCCTGTGGTGACCGCTCTCGATACGCGTCGGCGTCGAATTAGATTATCGTGCAAGAGACGAACAAAGGGGTCCAAGACTGATCGGCGCTATCCACCGTTCCTCATGCACTGCACCACCGCGTGCTCTGACGCCAGCCACGGCCGGCGGGCGGTGTGGACTGGGTGCCATGTCAGTGCCCGCGGCTGCTAGCATCAACCCTGAGATCATTTTGATGAATGTCCAATTATATTGTTATGTTTTGTATAAACATGAATTTTCGTGTGCACATGTTTAAGAGGTCGTGGCAACGCACAGGCACTGTACTAGTGCCTCCTTAACCAATTTAATATGTGCCAGCCCAAACAGACGTATAGCCTCCCATTTAATCTTGACCGTGAAGTGTAAGATCTAAGGGTCAAATTAATTCGGTTGATGTGGATCAACGCGGTGGTTCTTCTCGTACCCCTCATATTGCTTTTAGTATATAATAACTAGTACAGAGCCCTGCGTTGCCACGGCCTCTTAAACACATGCACACAAAATTCATGTTTATGCAAAAGACAAAAATATAATTAGACGTTACGTTCAGTCCAAATGATTGAACCGAACAATGAGTATTAATAAATCAACACACAGAGTTTATGATTAAACTTGTTGTCATAGTGGATGCATCCACATAAGACTGAACCCAACCACTGCATAGCAAGATACATATACACAACCACGTATCACCGCACGGACTGAAGCAGAGCAGGAGGAGCGCGTTTGCAACCACGTATCTGATGAATTCCTTACTTCTCGCAAGCTCATGCAACTTGATGCCAACATCTAATCGCCCTAACGAAGCACAAGCAGCAAGAGCGCTTGCATTGTTTACTTCCATCAGCCGCAAACTGCTTTTTCACATTTTTGAGATCTCGATTAAATCGTGAATCCAAGCACACAAGCAATGATACCGATTTGAAGATTTAAAACAAAAGGAAGGTCACGGGTCTGAAATTTCATATGATGATCAACGCTAATTACAGCGAACCACCTCTCAAAAAAATTAGGAAGAACCAAATTCAAAAAAGTGGGCTATCTGCAGTGGCTCCAGGTCGGTCTCTTCGGTGGAGGAGCCGAGGTGCCGAACTCCTCACCTCCATGGCCATCTACAGGAGAGTAGTTAGAGAAACCGGGATAGAGAGAGAGATAGAGATAGAGAAAACAGATCGAGAGAGGGAGGAAGCACCTGTGGCGGGGAAGAGAGGCGGCCAAGGATGGCCGGATCTGCAGCACGGGAAGAAGAGAGAGAGAGAACCAGAGAGAGAAAAGAAGAGAGAGAACCGGAGAGGAGAAAAGAAGCCCATACCTCGGGTCGGCCAGATCGAGGCCGGCGGCGTCGGGGCGTCCGGATCCGCCGCGGACGGATCCTGCAGCCTCCATGCCGTGGGCGGAGGATGGAGGAGGCCGGTGCATGGCGGGGCCGGATCCGGCGGCCTCCAGGCTGCGGGCGGAGGAGGGAGGAGGCCGGCGGCCTGGCCGGATCCGGCAGTCTCCAGGCCGTGGGCGGAGGAGGGAGGAGACTGGGGCCGGGGCGCGCCGAGGAGGGAGGAGGCCGGCGGCCGGGCGAGCGGACGAGAGAGGAGTGCGGGACTGCGGCCATGGGAGGAGGAGTGGAGGCAGGGGTAAATCCGTTTTTGCAGAAAAGTCCAGTTTCGTACCGTGCGTTGATTCTTGAAGAAACGAAGGACTAAAACGCAAAAAACACCGACGGACGAAGCCCATGCTACTTTTATTATTAGGTAGAGACAGATACGATCCAATTCTGAACCAAGGGACAGACAGAGAGCTGAGCACCCCAACTCTATTCCCTGCAGCTCTGCAAGCCTAGCTATAGCGTGCCATCACCTGTCTTTACTAGTACCTCTATTACCTGATGTAGCGACAAGCAGTGCAAAACAAACAGGCCCGGCTAGCTCCCATCATCAATCTGCCGTGGCACCGGGACCTGTCATCCATGGACAAAGATACCAAGCTGGTACCTTTACGTAGAATCAAAGCCCGCTGCGAGACAAAGCGCCACGGGGGACTGAAATGATCGGGCCTGAGAGTGAGAGAGAGAGCGCGAATTACTTTCAGAGTTCAGAATCGTTGTACGTGCCGCGTTGTACAGACTACAGAGGCAGGCCAGGGCAGGCAAACAGTATTAAGGGAGGCAGATTGATGCATGTCGATATGTTTGAGAAGTGCGCGAGGGAATATGGGTCGCGTCCTGCCGGGGGCTGTCGGGAATGGCGACCGAGAGAGAAGAAGCAAAAGGGTGAGATCGATCGAGCGGGTTATTAGGTGCATGCGGTGTACGCCAACAACTGTTGTGAGTTAATTGAGGCTTGGCGATCTTGGGTTTTGCTTGTTTGTCGCATTCGAGTCTGGTCCCCTGGGCTAGATGGACGGTGTCTGAAGCGGAGAGCTAGTATCCTCTGATGGAATGGCTGTGTAGATCGAATCGCGCAGGACCGATCGGAGGCATGCGGTAAGATTGTGCTAAGACGCGTTGTTTCAGTGGCTGTTACTAAAGCGCAAGAGGATCCATGGATTTGTGCGTACTGGCATGAGTGTTATATTACTAGTAGCTGCAAAATATCTGAAGAGTACAAAGGAGCTGAAGTAGTATTGACATTAGGCGGGAGCAAGATTGAGAGTTGAAGCTGCTGCAAAATCAAAGTTGATTCTCGGTTAGCTAGCCTGTGCAGGACGAGGATTTCATTTTCAGCAATCAGCAGTATACTGCTAATGATCTCGTGTCCTGCTGTGCATCATCATGATTCATGTGGTCGCTAACTCGAACTGTCGTTGCATTATGAGAGTCTTTCAGATCTCATCTCTGAAGACTCAACAGCCTATAAGCCCTAAACGATGCAGTTGGCGTGTCTGTCGGGTCAAAGAATGAGATACGTCTGGTCTGGCGGGCCGCACTGCTAGTAGTCAACGCAAGGCTGTATGGGCCCAACACTCGGTTTGGAGCCCACCATGCTGACTGAGCTCATGTAGATGGGCTGGGCTGCACAAGACTAAAACAGCGGAGTACCATGGTCACAGATCGATAAGAGCCCATGAACTGCCGCAAATTGTCCGTGTGGACCGTGTGTAGTAGAGCCCATGGACATGGCCTGCAAGTATGTACCTCGCTCACCAGTAAGTTCGGCCCATGCGACCTTTCCATGGCCCGTTGGCCGTGGCTCGAGGCCATCGGCAATTTCGCGTGGCAGGCCAAAAGCCGCATGGGAGAGACTAGCTTTTGCTCTGGAGTAAAGTCCATTTTAAACCTCGTTCTCGTAGAGGTAGACAAATCCTGACCTGCAAATCTCTAAAGTTGGCACCCTCAACTCTTCAATCCCGATCATTAGTGCGTTTAAGTAGGATTGCTCCTGAAAATTCCGATGTGGCAAAGTCTGCGCTGGGATTGTTGACTCACCCTGGATAATTGAGCACTAATGCATGCAAACTAATTCAATTCCACCGGTGCTGTGGTTGCTGTCAGATTCAGGAACAGAGCACACACGAAGGAACAGCAAGCAATCAAAAGTAGTACACACGAAGGAACAAGCGCAGGTTCAAGTTCGATGACTCCAGCCCTTGGTCCCGCAGCGCGCTGCCGCCCAATCTTTTGGTCATGGCGGCCTCCGTCCAGCGCGACGATGAGAACGGGAACCCTATGAATATTCGCCACTTGGCCTCGCTCGTGGATGGGAAGTGTCATGGTGATGTCACGACAGATGCCATATGATGGTTTAACTTGAGGCTAATGGACCTAAGAGGATCCGGATGAGGGAGGACGTGAAGGGAAACATGCACAAAACACACAAGCACACACAGATTTACCCAAGTTCGGAGCCCTCTTGTCGAGGTAAGACTCCTACTGCTGCTTTGTTGTATTATCCGAGATAGGCAAGCTCTACAATGGCGCTCTTTGAGCTGTATTCTTGAGGAAGAAGAAGAAGGAAAAACCCTAGATGCCTAAGTGCTCTCCTCCTTGTCTACAGAGGGGTAAGATTCTATTTATAGGCAGCCCATGTCACACTAACATGTGGGCCGAGTCTAACGTCATTTTCCTTGGGCCCCATCGGGCACGTGGCTTGGTTCCTTCCAAGCAGCACCGTAGGGGACAAGACAACTTTACTTTTCCCTGCCAGTATGCAAAGGGTACAGCTATTCTCTGCCGGCTTCCGTCATAGATTCTCTTTCCGTGCTTCTCTAGCATGGTCACCTGACACCGGTACGCAGGCGCTGACTGCTTTTCTGAGATGATGATGGCGCTGCTTTACTTTGCACTGCGTGGTCAGGATAAGACCGTTGAGAGATCTCGGCTATCGCTGAGATCGAAGTGCTCGTCCTTATCTTGCAAACTCATAAGACAAGATAGCCATGCTGCCATACGCCCGAGATGCCGGCTTAGCGTTAGTTTAACTTTACGATGCCGGCATACGTAACTATGCCGGCTTTGCCTTCGTCGTCTCGGCTAGAGTTGTGTCGCTATGACCCTACCCGGGGTCATCCCCCCCGACACTAGTCCCCGAAGCTGTTGTGGTCCGGCAGAGAAGAATGTTGGGCCGCGATAGTTTCCCATAGACAGACCACCAATGTCTACTTGGGTTCAGCCGAAAAGGATGCCGAGACAACCCCAGGTTCTCCTAGCCGAGATCAATTTACTCTGACATTCCGGGTGGGCGCGCTCATCCAGCCCTCAGCCGGGATTCTTTCTTCTCCATGACCGACAGTTGAAAACTCACTTCTGCCGATATATACGCCACCTGTGACTTGGACTCCTCACGTCTAACGGGAGGATAAGGCTTGAGCTACTGCCATTGCACTTTTTGAGGCGAACGTGCCTTCCCGTCGGACAGTAAGGCCGACAGAGCCATTAAGGGAGGAATTTCGGTTCCCACGCAGACACTTATCCTCCCGGATCTCGCGGGATTCTCGGTGGCACGCCGCGCAGTAACCGAGCGTGCGCTTTGATGGGAATAACTGTCCCAAATCGTGCGCAATCTTCCCGTTAGCCACTAGAGAAAATTGACACAGTACCACTAAGGGAAACTTGAGACTCCAAAATACCACTCAAAAAATCAAGCTTTCCAAAATACCATCACTATTCACTTTTTTGGTTCTAGAGTACCACCACCGTGAGTCCACGTTAGTCAATCCGTCAAGAAGCCAAGCGTTGTCTGTAAAAAAAAAGAAAAAAGAAATGGCCAAGCGTTCTCTTCTCCTCTCTCGCACGAAATCCCCTCCAGCGTCTTATCCCCCTAACCCTACCTCCGATCCATGGCGGCAGCGCCCCCCGCCATCGCTCCCGCGCCTGCTCCGCCAAAATGACACGCCCCCTCTCGCGCCACACCGCCGCCGGCCGCGCTCGCGGCTTCCCCAATCTCACGCAGGTCGCTCCCAACGTGTCGTCGCTCGGTGCTCCGACACCGGGGGCGTGCAGCCACGTCCCCCTTTTAGGTTCGGCAGGGGCGTCTGGGGTGGAGACCAGATGATCGCCGGCACGGCCGATGAGGCCCCATGGGGCCGGCGAGGCAAAGTGCTAGGAGTACGCGTTGGTCCAAGAACAGACGCACGCACGTTTTTTACCCAGGTTCGGGCCACCCAGAGGTGTAAAACCCTACGTCCTGCCTGTCTGAGCTGATATTGATTACGGATCAAATGTTTACAGGTTGCCGGGCAAGCTCCCGGGCTTTCTCTCAGTGGCTAGGCGCTCCTCACCACTCTCTGCTGGCTGCCCACTAGAGCCAGTAAGCATCTATCGAGCGAGCTTCGTCCGAACCAACTAACTGACCAACTGACTAACCTCTCCCACTGTCTGACCCGTTCACCCTCTAAAAACCCCCTTGACCGTTGGCATGGGTCCTCCTTTTATACACAAGGGGATACCACACGTGCCACGGTGCATGGGCTACAAGTGTCCAACGGGGAGGCACGCAACTCTCCCTGGTGAGCTGGTGGCATGCATGGGTGCCACCTCCGCTGCTAGGGGCCTAGGGCCCTATGGTAGGATTGGACAACCACTGTTCCTTGGATCGGACAGGTAACTACCCGTCGGTCGGCTCATTTACTGAGCCGCGCGCCTTACCCCTTGCCTTGGTGGGACCGCGCGTTCTGCGCCCATCACGCGCCCGTGTGGCGCTGTCTAGTGGGCCCCACGACCCGGGGCGGGGGCACGCGTCTGGGAACCCCCAGTCCCCGCAAATCGGCCCGAGAAGCACCCGGGACCAGCGCACCCAGGAACCTCCTCCCGGGAAGCAGCTTCCCGGGAGGTGCCTAAGCGGGAATATTCCCAGAAGCCCCGCTAGCCCCTTTCGGGCTGGTAGCTTGCCGGGGAGCTCGTCGGCGCTCCCCGGGATGAGACCTTTCCGGGAACCCGGGGGAGGGGCCCACGCGTCGCGCAGCGGTGGTACCCCAGGTGCCACTGGTGCGACAGTAGCCCCCGGGCGTGGGCCGGCATCACCTGTTCTCGGAAGGGTCTCTTCCTAGTCGGTTGCCGGGCTACGCCCTTAACCGACTCGTGGGCCCCCGATCAGTTGCGGGCCCGCGTCTCTTCGCTGCCCCGTGTACGGCGCCGCCAAAAGCGGAGTAGTGGGCGCGAGATTTCCGCCCTAACTCCCCCCCCTAAATTGGGTAGTTAAGGCCATTCCACGCATTACTCCTAGTGATTAGGAGTTATCCCCGCGCACCCGTAGGGTACGGAACCGGCCGTTACCAAACGACCGGGCGTCATAAAGCTTCCACTGTTGGCAACGGGGAGCAACACTTTGCCCTTTCGCTTCCATCCTCTTCCGCATCTCGCATCCCCGTGCTCTTGCCAGCTTCCGCCCTCGCTCCCCATGGCGCCCCCCACCACTAGGAAAGGGAAGGAGGTCCAGTCTTCGAAGAAGCCCGCGACCAGCAAGACCGAGGCGGCACTCAAAGCGGCCGCCGCCAAGGACCAGAAGAGGCGGGAGATGCGCGCAAAAGTAGCCTTCTTCCGCCCCGGCTACAACGGCGAGGCGCTGGGGAAGCTCCGGCACGCCGTCACCTCCAACTTCAACGAGCACGGGGAGACGCGGATCTTCCCGGCGGGCGTCGAACACTAGGATAACGACTTCCGGGTGTTCGGGCGCTTCCTCCTCTGCGGCATGGTGCCGCCCTTCTCTCTGTTCCTCCACGCGCTGATGGAGTCCTATCAGTTGCGGGTGGCGCAGATCCACCCCACCTCGCTCTTCCTTCTCGCCACCTTCGAGTTCCTCTGCGAGGCGTTCGTGGGGGTGATGCCATCGGGGGGGCTCTTCCGCCATTACTTTTACCCGCGCATCGACAACGCGAAGGCGATGTCGTCGGGGGTGGTTTTCCGCGCCCGCGACCAGATGAAGTCGGAGTTCATCGTTCGGTCGGGGAAGAAGATCGAAAAAGAGTGGCGGGGCGACTGGTGCTGGGTCCGAGTGGAGGACCCCCAGGAGTTCATCCAACCACCGACGGGGCTGCCGGTGCCCCAGATCGGCTGGCAGGACAGGTACCACCGCGACGCCGACCTCCTCCCCATCGTGGAGAAGATCAAGGCGTTGCGGCTAGCGGGGCTCACAGATGTCGACGTGGCGCGCACCTTCGTCCATCGACGCATAGCCCCGCTGCAGCTGCGTTACCGGCCCGCGTTGATGTACACGGCCTCCGGGGACAGAACACACCTCCAGGCGGACAGCATGGACTTGGAGTCCCTCAAGACGTGGGTGAAGGGGATCTCCGGCGAGGTCTTCCAGTCGACAGAGTTCCTGCCGGGGGTCTCCGCTCTCCATGCCGGCGTCAAGGCGCTCAGCGACATCGTCGGCGTCTTCCCGCCCTGCAACGAGTGGGGGCTGATGGACGACACCCCCACACGCGTCCCGCACGCTCCCCCGCAAGCACCCCGCGGGAAGCAGGTGCTCGAGGAGAGCGAGGGTGGGTCCGAGCCCAGCTGGCCCTCCCTCCGGTCGCTGGACAACGAGGCGGGCTAGGTGGCTACGTCCCCGGAAGTCGTCGCCGTGGAGGACAACGACGAGGAAAGCAGCGACAGCGCGCCCGTGATCCTGAGAAGGTCGAGGGCATTCGCGGCGGCCGCAGCCACTTCCTCAACAGCGACATCCGCCCCGGCAGCGGCCCCCAACCTGGCGGCGGCCGCCGCTCCTGGGGCGCCCGTTGGTACCACGACGGCATCCGTGGCAACAGGGGCCGCGAGTGCCTCGGCGGCGGCCCCTGTCTTGCCGGCGGCCGCCAGCTCCGCGGCGGGAACCGGCCCCGGGGTGCTCGCCGGTACCCCGGCAATGTCAGCACCTGCGGGGGCCATCGGCGCCCCGGCAACGGCCTTCGCTTCGGTAGCGGGGGCCTCCGCGAGCTTGGTGCCCAGCGTCGCGGCGGCATCGCGGGGTGGTTCCCTTAGCCTGTGTGTGTCTTGCCTTGTGTTTCGGGGGGACTCGCGCACGCCTCACCTTGACCAGACCAGGGACCCGGGACGGACCCGCAGTGCCGACCTGGGGCCAAGCGGTAGCGGGGAGTCACTCCGCTTGCGGGGTAACCACTCCAAGCCGTGTCCTCCCGGGGCGGACCCGGGAGCCACACGGGGAGCGCACTCCCCCCGCAAGCGTCCCTTCTAACACTCCGGCTACGCGCGGGATCCGGGGCCGCACCCAGCGGGGAAGTGCTTAGTTTCGTTCAGCTCTTAGCGAATTCAACGTTCATGTTCAGATACTTAGCTTTTCCGTTTGGTCCAATGTTCCGCGATGCTCTGCGGTAGAGTGCAGACGGGGCGCTACCTCGGCAGGAAACCATCCGGGGTACTTGTTCAGGGGAAACGATCTCGGAGGGATGCGGCCGGAACGCGGGGGCAGGATCGCCAGCGGCGGCAACCGCCGCCGACGATGCTACCACCACGCTCACGCGGCAATCCTCGCCCTCAGGGGCGGACCCTGGCCTTCAGGGACGAACCCTGGCTTAGGAGGACTCCGCTCCGGGAGCAGCCGCGAGACGGCTATAACGTCCTCGGCGCCGGCTTTGCCACACCTCGAACGGCGGGTACGGGTGAGGAGGAAGTTATAGCCTTCCAGCGACAACCCCCGCAACTGAGGAGACCTGGGTTTTCTCTAGGGGACTCGTCCCGAGGGATGCGATGACCCGTGTTACCCGGGAGCTAAACTGCTCGAGGGCCGCGGCAAGGACGCGGTGATGGGCCGAACGAGCGACGAGCGCCGGCACCGGCGCCATCACAGCGTCCTCGCAACGACCGGCGCCCGAAAAAGGCTCTCTCAAAGGGAATGCGGCTAGGTCTCTGTGATAGTGCACCCGCCGGCACAAGGCACGGATGGCACGCACTACCATAGAGTCTCCGCGGCCGACCCTGCTCCTTGCGGAGGTGTCCTACGGAGGGGGGCGACAAGGGCACTGTGGCAATGCACCCCGTCGGTGCCGGACGCTGATGGGATGCACCACCACAGTGCTTCCGCGGCGACCCTCGCCCCGGAACCGCCCCTTTGGGGAAACGCAGCAAGGGCACAACGGCAGTGCACCTGTCGGCGCGGGACGCCTATGGCATGCACTATCATCGTGCCTCTGTGGCGCCCCTCGGGGTGGGCTCGATGGAGTGACGCAGCAGGGGCGCGATGGCAGCATACCCGCCGGCGCCAGGTGCCGGCGGGAAGCACCACCCGCGCGCCTCCGTTGCACCACCTGCCTTCACGGCCCTGAACCCGGCTTCGCTCTGAGCCATTCCGTGGTTGGGGCGCGCCTTTTATAGACGCGGGAGGGAGGCTTGCCACAGCGCGCGACACCGTGGCGCCTTTTCCTCGAACGCGGCACAGTTTCCGCCGCTAGGCTTACCAGGTAACCACGGCACACGCGGCGGCAAGCTGTCAACTCAGAAGCCTCGGAGTGCGGGGAAACCCTTGTGTTGCGGACCTCCCTCACCACAAGGCACCGGTGCATGGTCCGACCCGTGGGCAGCTCACGGGCACCACAGTGTACAAGATTCCTTCCTTTCCCGCAGGTTAGACTCTTACCAGATCCGAGGTGCTGAATTTTTTTCGAAACTTACGAAAACAAGTAACACAGGTAAATCAGATAAATCACAGGTAAATCAGATAAATCTCTCCTGCTTCCCAGCGCCCGGCACAAAGGGGTCAATGCCAAACTTGGATGTGAGCATTTCCTTCCCCAGGCGGAGCGACTCCGCGGTGCGGGCTGCGGGAGGCCGAGCAGCTGCACGCCTAGTGATGCACGTTGCGGGACGCCCGCCAACGGCATGTCCCGTGCCGGAACGATCCGGCAACGGGTTTTCGTTTCGGGGCCACGACAGCCCCTTGCTCACAACCAAGTAGGGAAAGACACGTTTGTGCACTTAAAGCAGGAGGCAAGAGGGGGAAAACACGCGAATGAACTAGGCAAAAACAAAGCTCAAGGGTGAAACACTTATGTTTATTCACAATTAACTAGCGGTTTACACACGGGGGCTGCCCGGTTACACTAGTTCGAGAGGTATGCACCGGAGGCATTACCTGAGGGTCGGGCTCCGCCGCTTCACGGATAGAACTTGCGCAAGTGTTCAATATTCCAGCTATTGTGCACCGGCAAGCCGTGTTCGGTTTCAGGCGGACAGCCCCCGGCCTGGTCACCTGCACTACCCGGAAGGGGCCCTCCCATTTCGGAGTCAACTTGTTCCCGGCCTTCGTTCCTTGTATCCGACGCAGGACAAGGTCTCCGTTCTCGAGCCCCCGGGGACGGACTCGTCTGTCATGATAACGACGGAGTCCCTGCTGGTAGCGCGCGGCTCGCACAGCAGCCCGACATCGAAGCTCTTCGATGAAGTTTAGATCGTCGACCCTTTGCTCGTGTTGGCTGGTGTCGCCGTACGTGCATACTCGAGGAGATCCGTACTTGAGCTCGAGGGGCAGCACCGCTTTTGCCCCGTAGACAAGGGCGAAAGGAGTTTCGCCCGTTGCCCGACTAGGTGTGGTCCGGATGGACCACAGCACGGGCTGGAGTTGTTCGACCCAGTGCTTTCCGTGGCCTTTGAGCTTGTCAAAGGTTCTCATCTTGAGCCCCCGCAGAACCTCTGCGTTGGCTCGCTCTGCCTGCCCGTTGCTCCTCGGGTGAGCGACAAACGCGAAGCGCAGCTTAGTGCCCATGTCTTCGCAGTAGGCGTGAAACGCCGCGCTCGTGAATCGCGTGCCGTTGTCGGTGATGATGCTGTTAGGAACACCAAACCGGCACACAATGCCCTTAAAGAACTTGATGGCCGCCTGGGCGGCCACCTTGCGCACTGGTTCCACCTCCACTCATTTGGAGAACTTGTCAACGGCCACAAACAAGTATTCGTAACCGCCAACCGCCCTTGGTAGCTTGCCGACGATGTCCAGTCCCCAGACCGCGAACGGCCATGAGGACGGGATGACATGCAGGGCCTGGGCTGGTTGGTTGCTCTTCTTTGAGTGGAACTGACACGCTTCGCACGTCCTCACCAGCCGCTCTGCGTCGGCTAGGGCCGTGGGCCAGTAGAAGCCATGCCGGAAAACTTTGCCGGCCAAAGCCCGGGAGGCCACATGGTGTGAACATGTGCCTCGATGTATGTCTTCCAACAGCGCACACCCTTCTTCCTGCGACACGCAGAGGAGTTTGACACTATTCGCACGCCTGCGGTAGACGCTGCCGTCTATCACAGTGTACATCTTGGGTTGCCGCGCTATGCGCTCCGCGGCGACGTCATCCTCCGGGAGAGCCTCTCCTTTCAAATAGCGGGCGATCTCTTCCGCCCAGGGTGGAATTTCTCTGCTAACGCATGCCGCCATATCAGCGGCATGGACCCCTGCTGCTACAGGGGTTCCCTCGGTTGCCGGAGGGGCGTCCCCGGCAGCCGGCTGGGGGGTGACTGAAGGAGCCAGTTGCTTCTGACAGAACACCCCCACCGGAGGCTTCCGGCGCTCTGCTGCCATCTTGGCCAGCTCGTCAGCGGCGAAGTTGTCCTTTCGCTTGACGTGTTCGATGCGCAAACCCTTGAACTTCCATTCCAGCTTGCGGACCTCTTCTACATACAGCGCCATTTGAGGGCAATCGTAGTCCTTGTTCACCTGGTTGATCACAAGCTGGGAATCACCGCGAAAAGGGCGATCGCTGCCCGCAGCCCGGCAAGCCGGCCTTCATACTCCGCCGTGTTGTTGGTGGAGTTAGCGAAGTCGAGTTGGACGGCGAACCGCAGCTGGTCCCCTGTGGGCGATTCGATGACGACCCCAGCCCCCGCTCCCCGGGGACTGAACGCACCGTCGAAGTAGAGGACCCAGTGGTCCTCGTCCAGCTTGCCGGGAAGGCCGGTCTCCGACTCACTTTCTTCTATGCCCGTGGACGTCCACTCCGCGATGAAGTTCGCCAGGGCCGTGCTCTTGATGCTTTTGGAGTTGGCGAAGTGGAGGTCAAACTCCGACAGCTCCATCCTCCATTCAGCCACCCTCCCGGTGGCTTCACGGTTGGTGAGGGTCCTCTTGAGGTAGAACCCGGACACCACCGTGACGCGGTGTGCCTGGAAGTAGTGGCGCAACTTGCGGGACGCAAGGAGAATCCCCAGAAGGAGCTTCTGTATTTGCGGGTATCTTGTCCGCGTGTCGCGCAACACCATACTGACGAAGTACACCGGTCGCTGCACCAACCGCTTCCGAGGCGCCGGGGTTGCCGGCTCTGGGGTGGTCCCTGGGTTTGAGGTGGTTGCCGGAGGCTGCTCAGCCCCCTGCCCCGCAGCCCCAATCCCCGGGAGATCTTCCTCCCTCTCGGCAACCAGCACCGAGCTGACCACCTGGTTAGTCGCCGCTAAGTAGAGTAGCAACGGCTCGCCCAACTTGGGGGCGACAAGGATGGGCGGTGACCTCAGGTATCGCTTGAGTTCCTGGAGCGCCGCCTCGGTCTCGGCAGTCCAGTCGACTGGACCCTTCTTCTTCATTACCCGAAAGAAAGGCAGGGCACGATCGCCCAGCCTGGAGATGAAGCGTCCAAGCGCGGCAACACAGCCGTTGAGTCGCTGGACATCTTTCACCTTGCAGGGGGCCTCCATCTTCTCGATGGCTTCTATTTTGGTCGGGTTGGCCTGTATCCCCCGGTGTGAAACCAAGAAACCCAGAAGCTGCCCGGAGTTGACACCGAAGGTGCACTTATCAGGGTTCAGCCTGAGCTTGATCTTGCGGAGGTTGTCAAATGTCTCCCGCAGGTCATCAATCAGCGAGTCCCTACGCTTCGATTTGATGACGATGTCATCCATGTAGGCCTCCGCGTTGCGGCCTAGTTGGGGCCCCAAACATTCTCGCAGGGCGCGCTGGAATGTGGAGCCCGCGCTCTTCAACCCGAAAGGCATGCATGTATAGCAGTAGCAGCCAACCGGGGTGATAAACGCTGTCTTTTCCTCATCCTTGACCGCCATCTTGATTTGATGGTAGCCGGAGAAAGCATCCAGAAAACTCAGCAGGTCACAACCAGCGGTAGAATAAACTATCTGGTCGATACGGGGTACAGGGAAGGGATCCTTGGGGCATGCACGATTAAGATCGGTAAAATCTACGCACATGCGAAGCTTATTCCCCGCTTTGGGCACTACTACAGGGTTAGACAGCCAAGTGGGGTACAAAACTTCCCTGATAGCCCCGGCAGCCCTGAGCTTGCCCACCTCTTGCTTGATAAAATCTTTCCGCTCTTGTGCCTGCCGCCGGATCTTCTGCTTGACGGGGTGCGCGTCCGGGCGCACCGCGAGCCGATGGTCAATCAGCTCCCTGGGGACTCCGGGAAGGTCCGACGGTTCCCAGGCGAACACGTCGGCGTTTTCCCGGAGGAAGGTTACGAGGGTGCTTTCCTATTCGGCGGTCAGGTTCGCACAGACGGTAACGGTGCGCTCCTTGTCGCCGGTTGGAGGGGCAGCTTCTTCACTTTGGCGGCCTCCTCCCGGAGCCCTCGCCCCTTGCCGGGATGCGAGCCCGAGCCTGCGCCTTGCAGGGTGGCGCGGGCCTTCTTTGTTGCCGGGGCATCACCTGGCAAGGCGTCGTCCTCGAGAACACCTTCGTCGCCGGCGTCAGCTGCAGCAGCGGCCCGGACGACCTCGCCAACGCACCAAGCAGTGTCTTTGAGATCGCACCCGATGGAGAGGACTCCGTAGACGGACGGCATCTTCATCACGCCATAGGCGCAATGCGTAGCCGCCATAAACTTGATCAGCGCCGGCCGACCAAGGATCCCGTTGTAGGGCAACGGGGTATGCGCCACGTCGAACACTATGTGCTCGGTCCTGAATGCTTCCCGGGACCCGAAGGTGACCGGCATTGTGATGCGTCCCAGCGGGCGCACGATCCCGGGGTTCACCCCCCGGAACGGTTCGGTGGGCTTCAGCTGCTCCATCGGCAGCTGGAGCTTTTCCACCACCCTGGCGGACAGGAGGTTAAGCCTCGCTCCGTTGTCCACCAGCACCTTGGTCACCGTCATATTGCTAATGATCGGCGAGACGACGAAGGGTATTACCCCGGAACCCAATTGTCGCACCGGGTGGTCGTCGGCGCTGAAGGTGATCGGCACGTGCGACCACCTCAACGGCTGTTTCGGCTCCGCATCCGGTAATAGCGTGCACACGTCGCGGGTGAGGCGCTTCACCGTGGCGTGGGATGGGAGAGCATAAGCTCCCCCATGGATGCAGGTGACGCCACGAGGCTCCTGGAAGCCCGGCTCGTTGCCGCCGGAATAGTCGGACTCGCGCCGCTCCTCGGGGCGCGCCCTGTCACGCCCCCGAGGAGGGCGTTCCCGCACAGCGAGGGGTTGGCTGCGCCCTCCTTGGGGTTCAACCCTGCCGGCACCACCGCCGGCTGGCCTCGGACCCGCTCTGGGGTCATTCGGGCAATCTCGGGAGAGATGTCCGATGTCGCCACAATTGAAGCAGGCGCCGGCGGCGCGGCGCTCCTCGTGGCGCTGCTCCCTCCGCTGCTTGATCCCTTGCAGGATGCGGCAACTCTGCGCGTCGTGGGTGGAGTTGTTGTGGATAGGGCAGCGGGCCGCGTCGCCCTGTTTCCCGCCAGACTCTGCCCCCGGCGAGGCCTTCTTCGTGGGCCTCGCAGCAGGAGAAGGTGTTGATGATGGTAGCCGCCTCCGCCTCCGGGATAGAATAGGAGAGATTGGAGAAGCGGTTGACGAAGGCCCGCAACGTCTCTCCCGGTTTTTGCACGATGGTGTGCAGCTCCGCCATGGTTCCCGGGCGCTTATCGCCGCCCTGGAACGCGCTCACGAACTGCTCGCGCAGGTCTGCCCAGGTGGCGACGGATCCGGCGGGCAGGTTGAGCAACCAGGTTCGCGCTGATCCCTTCAGGACCATCGGGAACCAGATCGCCCTGACCTTGTCGTCGGTGCCGATGGCATGCATGCCCAGCGTATAGGTCAGGAGAAAATCTTTGGGGTTAGCGGTCCCGTCGTACGTACCGAGCGCAGGCGCTCGGAACTTACGGGGCCACACCACCCGCTGCAACTCGCGCGTGAATGCGGTGCAGCCGTCTTCTGGGCCCAGGGGAGCGTCTTCTTGTTCCAGTGGGTGCCGGCGCTCCACCTCGCGCCTGCGCGGGCGCAAATCCTCCTGTTGTCGGGCATTCAAGATGCCACGCGCATCGCCCCTCGGGACGGTGGGCGAAGAATTCGAGGACCCCTCCGGGCCCCCGTCTACCAGGCCCCGTTGAGGAGGGGGAGGGTTCTCCTCCTGTCGTGAGGCGGGCGGGGCGCCTTCGCGCTTCGAGTTCGGCCCGTGGCCGGAGCCTACCGGGACGCCCTCGCCTTGCGGCTGTTGGGCGGCCAGGGCGAGAAGTGCTTCCAACTCCTCGCCCCACGTCTCGTGCGCCGGCGGGCCCTGCTACGGCTTGTACCGCACCATGACTCGTGCGGCGACGATGGCTTCAGCCGGGGTTCGCCCGGGGGGCAACCGATTTCTTGAACGGCCGCTTCCCGCCCTGGCCCCGGACGCCTCCGGGTACGCAGGGTGCGAACCTCCAGGGGTCGCCCGTGACGCGGCGTGCTCCGGGTGCCGCTGCCGCAGGGCATCCTCGGGTCGCGACTCCACCCGTTGGCTGGCCCGGGCGACGCCATGCATGCTCGCCCGACTGCCCCCGGCGCTGGGGGCAGCCGGTCCCCTGGGTCGATTGTCGGTCAACGGTCGGGGAGGCGGTGGAGGCAGCTGCGTTTGCTGCACCCTCGAGGGCTCGGGATTCTCTTGAGCTCCCGACTCGGGTCGCACGTCGTGCGACTGCGTGTGCGCCGCTGGGGCCTCACGCGGGTCTATGCGTGAATCACCAGCCCGCTTGGGGGGCATGGTGACAAGGCTCGTCGACGAAGAAGAGTGAAGCCGATGCCGATGGGAACTTCCGCTGCTGGCGATCTCCGGTGCTGTCCACTCCCGAGCCCCCTACCTGGCGTGCCAGATGTCGTCGCTCGGTGCTCCGACACCGGGGGCGTGCAGCCACGTCCCCCTTTTAGGTTCGGTAGGGGCGTCTGGGGTGGAGACCAGATGATCGCCGGCACGGCCGATGAGGCCCCACGGGGCCGGCGAGGCAAAGTGCTAGGAGTACGCGATGGTCCAAGAACAGACGCACGCACATTTTTTACCCACGTTCGGGCCACCCGGAGGTGTAAAACCCTACGTCCTGCCTGTCTGAGCTGATATTGATTACGGATCAAATGTTTACAGGTTGCCGGGCAAGCTCCAGGGCTTTCTCTCAGTGGCTAGGCGCTCCTCACCACTCTCTGCTGGCTGCCCACTGGAGCCAGTAAGCATCTATCGAGCGAGCTTCGTCCGAACCAACTAACTGACCAACTGACTAACCTCTCCCACTGTCTGACCCGTCCACCCTCTAAAACCCCCCTTGACCGTTGGCATGGGTCCTCCTTTTATACACAAGGGGATACCACACGTGCCACGGTGCATGGGCTACAAGTGTCCAATGGGGAGGCACGCAACTCTCCCTGGTGAGCTGGTGGCATGCATGGGTGCCACCTCCGCTGCTAGGGGCCTAGGGCCCTATGGTAGGATTGGACAACCACTGTTCCTTGGATCGGACGGGTAACTACCCGTCGGTCGGCTCGTTTACTGAGCCGCGCGCCTTACCCCTTGCCTTGGTGGGACCGCGCGTTCCGCACCCGTCACGCGCCGGTGTGGCGCTGTCCAGTGGGCCCCATGACCCGAGGAGGGGGCACGCGTCTGGGAACCCCCAGTCCCCGCAAGTCGGCCCAGGAAGCACCCGGGACCAGCGCACCCAGGAACCTCCTCCCGGGAAGCAGCTTCCCGGGAGGTGCCTAAGCGGGAATATTCCCAGAAGCCCCGCTAGCCCCTTTCGGGCTGGTAGCTTGCCGGGGAGCTCGTCGGCGCTCCCCGGGATGAGACCTTCCCGGGAACCCGGGGGAGGGGCCCACGCGTCGCGCAGCGGTGGTACCCCGGGTGCCACTGGTGCGACACAACGCCGCCCTTGCCGCTGCACTGGGCGCCGTCGCCGCCCCTGTTGCTGCACTCAACGCCGACGCCGCCCTTGCCGCCCCTGCCACTGCGCTTGACGCCGACGGGCTCCACCACGAGGCCGCCCCCCCGTTTTGCTCCAGTGACCAGCAGCAGGCGGTTCCTCACTGCTTCCCAGTAGCTTCACCCCCAGATACAAGGTAATGGTCGCCCGTCTCCCCAAGTGACTATGTAGCTTCGATTTTCTCTTTTGTTAGAGATCTCTTTTTGTTACGGCTACGTGCAGCAAATTTAGAATTTGCTGTTTTTCTATGTTTCAGTGATGATCTGATGGATGATTTCACAATAGAAATAGACGTTCGGTCGTACGTGACAATTTTAGACGGCAGGAAAACATACCTAAAGGGCCAAATATGGGAGTTTGTGGCTGGTCGGGACTTGTCCGTGGCACAGATCTGGACGGCTGTGGAGAAGAAGTTCCAGTGGTCTGCCGATCAGAGAATGACCATTTGGTATAGAGCTAACGATGGTACTGTTCCTTTGATTTGTGAATCAGAAATAGTACAATTGTTTGAAATGTCCCCCGATAAAACAATTCGGTTTCATGTCACAATTGAAAGCAAGCAACAAAGCAATGAGAGCAATCATGGTGTTCCTACCAAGGTTGATGAGATGGATGAAGAGCTGCCTCACGCTCCATTCTTTGCTTGGCCAAAGCAAGCATATGATGGGGAGTTTGAGGATGATGAGCCTGTGGGCAATGATGATGAAGAGGAGGCTACAAATCATCATGAAAATGAGCCGAAGGTAGCTGCTGCAAGGGTTCCATTGGGAACACTTGATGTTGATAATTCTTATGATGAACAATATGTACCCGGTGATGCTGATGGTTTAATTGCTAACACTCTGGTTCCCACTCATATCCATGATAAAGAGTGTCCCCAAATTGTTGTGGGCGCCACTTTTCCTAACTCCAAAGATTTTAAGCTAGCCTTGAGAAAAATAGCAATTAGAGGAGAGCGGTCTTTTAACACAGAATGGAGTGACACGAAGAGATTTCGTGCTTCTTGTTCTGATATTGACTGTCCATGGAAAATACATGCCTCCAAGTTAAAGGATTGTTATACTTTCATGGTATGATGATAAATACAAACTTAGAGAAATGGTGATGCAAATGAGAGAAAGAAGCAAAATGGTTGCAGATGGGCTGCAAGGTACCATACTACCTAGTGTCATAAAGGAATTAAATCGAAAAAGCAAAGGACTACACTATGGTGAAGCAAGGGCATCACCCAACATAGCTGAGATTTCAGGAAATGGATGGAGGCACACTATGGACCTAGAGAAAAAAATGCTCTTGTAGGCGCTGGTAGACTGGTGGGAAGCCTTGCACACATGCACTTTATTTCATATTCTCTAGAGAAGTGCAGTAGATCAATATGTTAATGATTGCTTCTCAGTGGCGAACCTCAAAGCTGCATATGGGTCAATCCTAATGCCAATTAGGGGCAAATCTCAATGGCCTAAGATGAATCCTGGGTTTCAATTGATTCCTCCCAAGCTGACAGGGAGTGCTGGACGTCCAAGAACTAGGAGGATATTCAATAGCAGTGAGGGTGGAGGTAGGAGACATAAATGCAAAAGATGTGGCGGTCTTGGCCATTTGCAAAAGACATGCAAAGAGAAGGAGATATCCAGCGATGCTGATCGAGATGCAACTCCTCCACCGAAATGTTAATGTAATTTGTACACATTTTAGTTGGCCACTTGAATACTTGTCTTGGTGCGTTATTGCATTCTCTTTACCTTGCGCATTGACATGCAGGCTAAAATCGAAGAACAATGCAGCGACCACCACTACTATTCCTTCCACACCAAGTTTAAGCCCAATAACAAGACAAAGAGCAGCTGCCATAGCAATGGCTTCTTCACCTCCTAGTGCATCTACAAGGAGCAAAACTTCAGCTGCCATCCGTCTTAAGCAGTGAATGATGTTTGGTTGTTGAGTTAAATTAGTGTTATCCTTTTGGTTAAAGTACCATGTGATGTGACAATGTGTTTAGCTGATATTTAAACCCTTATTGCTACTGAAATGGTGCTGTTTTGTTGCTGTTATGTGGTGCTGAAATGGTGCTGTTTGTTGCTGAAATGTTGTGCTGTTTTGCTGCTGTTAATTGGTGCTGTTTGCTGCTGTGTGCAGCTGCTGTTTGCTGCTGTTTGATGATGTATTTGCTGCTGAAATGCCTGCCGTTTGATGCTGTATTTGCTGATGTTGTAATGCTGTCCAATTTGCTGTTGAAATGCTATCAAATTTGCTGCTGAAATATAGCTGAAATGCTGTCTATTTGAGGAGGTATGTAAGGGTATATATGTTCATGTTTGAGCTGTTAGGGTCTGTTAGGAGCTGTTAGTCATAGTGGTATTTTTGAGTGAAAAACTGACTTCTAGTGGTATTTTGGAAAGCTTGGTTTTTTGAGTGGTATTTTGGAGTCTCAGGTTTCTCTTAGTGGTACTGTGTCAATTTTCTCTAGCCACTAAGGTGGTGGGCACGGGAAACCCGCACCCCATTACTGCGCCGCGGGTATAAGAAGAGGAGAAGGGCGTGGACAGAAAACCCTTCGCACTCCTCGCACTCCTCGCTCCCTTCGTTCTCTTGTGTCTTCCTGCTCCTCGCGCACTCCGCCGCCACTGCTAGCATCAAGCTCGCCTGCCGCCGCGGTTTCTCGCCTCCAAGCTCGCCGCCGCCGGTTCGCTTGCACCCCTCTGAGCTTCCGCCGCACTCACCTGCTTGCTCGGGCCTCGCGCAAGCACCATCTTCACCAAATCTCAAACCCTAGATCTGTTCTCCAACAATGGCGTCTTCTTCCCGCAACCCCGCCATCGACCCTACTGCTCAGGCGGAGGAGAGGACCAGCTCCGAGCGCGCCGCCTGGAGGGCTCTGACGTGACTCCGGTGGACATCCGGTGGCTCCGCCGCTCCCAGCGGATCCCGGAGGAGGTCGAGTGCCGGGTTCTCGACGGAGAAATCGTGCCAACTCCAGAAGCTGGTGAGCGTGTTGTCTTCCTCTCGCATTTTGAACGCGGCTTTGCTCTTCCTGCTAGTGATTTCTTTAGGACTTTCTTAGATTTCTTTGGCCTCCAGCCGCACCACCTTCCGGCGAATGCCATCCTCACTCTTTCGGCATTCGTCACCTGTTGCGAAGGCTACCTCGGCCTTTGGCCCTCCATCGACCTGTGGTCCTGGTACTTCATGTTCCGGCCACAGGTTCTCCTGGACAAGGACAATCCCGGCGCCGCAAAGCCGGTGACTCAATGCGGCGCCGCCACCATCGTTCCTCGCCGCAACTCGGCTTTCCCCAGGATTCAGGGTCTTGAGTCATGTAAAAAATGGCTCAAGACCTTTTTCTATATCAAAAACACCTCGGAGGCTGACAAGATCAACCTGCCGGGATTCGAACTCGGCCCCCCGAAGGAAAAGAGAAACTGGTCTTACGACCCAAAGGATCCCCTCCCGGAGGTCGCCGAGATCCACGCCGCCATCATGGAGCTCAAGGACCATGGGATGACGGCCGATGACCTGCGGGCCACCTTCATATACCGGCGCCTGTGCCCGCTCCAGCGCCGGATTCACAAGATGTGTTTCGATGGCGGCCAGTTTGACCCGGATAGGGTGTCGACCATCAAGCTTTCTCACGCCGAGGTTCGGCGCTGGGTCAAGGCGATCGCCAAGACGAACATGTCAGAGTGATGGACCAGGGGTATGCCGGCATACGCCCGGGATCGTCGCGCTCCTCCGGTCAGTTTTAGTTCTTACTATCTCCTGTTCATATCTGACATACAGTTATGCCGGCATTTGTCTGATGTACGCTTATCTCGACTCAAACCGACTTCTTTGTGTAGAGGTTCTCTCTTCAGCGAAGGGAAGATGTGGGTTCTCCGGACAAGCGCTTCGCGGCCCCGCGCAGGTCCGCTGATACCGAGGACCCTGACTCGGAGGATTTTATGCCGATCCCCCATGCCGACCCTCGCCATACCGAATGTAAGGGTCTCTGATATTCTTTTGTAATCCTTTCAATATCTGTTAGCAAAGTATTCATATTTGCTTTATCCGAGAAGCAACCTATTCGGGCGAGCCTGCCGCTGAGGCATCGGACGCAGCCGCCGCTGCCGTGCTGACCCGGGAGAGACGCGCGGTCATGAAGAAACACGCTACCGACAAGGATCTTGCGCAGAACGTGAAGCGGAAGAAGACTGCGGTGCGTGGTCCTAAGCCCAATCCCCTGATCGTCGGGTAAGACCCTTATCACCTCAACCTCTGGTGTCGGTTTCCTTCTTTATAATTATGCAAACGACTAAGTTTTTTATTTCTGCAGGGAGGCTTTAACGGCCATGCAATCTCGGACGTGTATCGCGTCCGAGATCCCGGCGGCTCCCTCTTCCCGTGTTGAGGTTTCAAACCCGGCCACGGGTGAAACTAAGACCGCCGTGGATCTGACATCCCCCGCCCGGGATGTCGGCCCAAGCGCCGACGCCACGGTCGTCGGCTAGACCGAGACCCCCCAGACCGAGACTCCTGCGGCCGGGATCTCGGCAACCGAGGCTGCCCCTACCTCGGCCACAGTGGAGACGCCGACAGAGCCGCCAGCCTCAGAGACGCCGCAACAGCCGGCGGCGGGTCCTCAAGAACCCCAAGGGCCGCAGCAGACTCCGACGCTGCCTCCGTCTTCGTCACGGCCGAAGGACGCCCAACCTGCTGCCGCACAGGCCAAGAAGGCCAAAGGCCCCGCTGCTGCAGGAGGTTCCCCCTCGGAGGACTAGCGGGCACAGCTAAGGTTCGTTGGGCCAGTCCATCATGGACTGGAACAACGCCGATCACTACGAGGTGACCTCCAGCAGCTTGCAGTCGGCGTGGCAGAGCCCCTTGGTGGGACCACCACCGGCAGCGACTCCGGAGTCGATTTCGACCCGGATGTACCAAGTCAGGGTGGCTTTGTTCGAGACCGGCCGAGCTACCGAGGTACGAATAACTTCTTAGTGAAGCGATCCTCCCCCTTACAGGGTTCGATCTCTTTACTTACTGTGCTAGTCCCTAGATCGACTCACTAGCACACACAGTTTCATGATGAAATGTGCAGAAACAAAGGTCAAAGTACTTTATTACATCTCATCATCCAGAATTTAATAGTACTTACAACCCCGCATGACCTCTTGGGCCAGCATAAAACAAATACTGTTTCAACATCATAAAACATTGTTTTCAAAATTGCAGCGGAAAAGGGTAGAACATAAGGGCCTCAACTACTACAAGGTGAGACCATGTTGGAATGTAAGCACATGACCCACAACATAACGATGAACCTTACTCATCGTCGGATCCACCTGCATTGTTAATTGCAGCCACTACGTGGTCAATACATTTGAATCTATTGACAAGTTCACCAGAGTTATAAAGGACCTACCAAGTACATGCACAATTTGGCTATGTGCGGTTTGGCTATTTGCTTAAAAGTATCATTATTCAATCCTATCATTTTTAAACAAATAGTTTTGAGATCTATTGGACACGGGGTAGAAATAGCCATGCTCCTATTAACCTAGGCACATTGAGTAGAAACATTAATGCTCCTATCCAGTTCAATCCATTCATTTTATTAGGAAATTGGAATGAGTGAGACCTTCCTTACAGCCCCAATATCTAGTTGCTAATAACTGTCCGTAACCGGGGACACGGCTAAGTACTTAGTTTGACACTCTCGAGAGGTGGTACACTTTACCCACAAGAAATCGACGTGTTAATCCCTTGCTGTCCTCAGGGTAGAGTAGCAACGGCATCGATTACAGGAATTTTCAGAACATATTCCCCCCAAACCTGAAGCGATCCTCCCCCTTACAGGGTTCGATCTCTGTGCTTATTTGTGCTAGTCTCTGGATCGACTCACTAGCACACACAGTTTCAAGATGTAATACCAAGTTACAAAGGTCAAAAGTACTTTATTACATCGTATCATCTAGAATTTAACTGTACTTACAACTTGCATGACCCCTTAGGCCAGCATAAAACAAATATTGTTCAAAACCATGATAACATTGTATCATAAAACTACAGCGGAAAGGTAGAGCAAATGGGCCTCATCTACTCCCAGAGGAGAGAGCATGTTGGAATGTAAGTACATGACCCAAAGAACATCGACGAACCTCACTCTTCGTCAGATTCACCTGCATCATTGATTGCAGCCACTACGTGGTCAATACATTGAATGTATTGGCAAGTTCACCTGGAAGTTATAACAGATCCTACCAAGTATAAGCAATTGAGGTATAGTGGGGTTCAGGCTTTATGGCGTGGTAGCAGAACATAGTTTATCCTGCTACAATTGAATGTTACATTGTTGTTAACTAATGGACACGGGATAGAAACACCCATGCTCCTATTAACCTAGAGCACATTGAGTGGATACATCAAGTGTCCCTACCCTGTTCAAACCATTCATTTTATTTAAGAAATTGGAATGAGTGAGAGCTTCCTTACAACCCCCATATCTAGTTGCTCATAATTGTCCGTAACCGGGGACACGGCTAAGTACTTAGTTTGACACTCTCGAGAGGTTGTACACTCTCCCCACAGAAATCGACGTGTTAATCCCTTGCTGTCCTCAGGATAGAGTAGCAACGGCATGGAGTACAGGAATTTTCAGACCATAATCACCCAGACCACCTGAGGGACCTACGTTCCCACCTACATGGTTACATCTGCACAATCCCTCGGATCCAGGATCATATGTCTTACATCCATCCTGGCAGAGCCCATATTACCATGTGGTTGTACTGGAAGCTACTAAACAGGAAACTAGTCTAGTCTCTGGTTACCCCGGGTGGCATTCCACATTGTGACGTAGGCGCTCCCCGAATCGCACGGGGAGACGACCATGGACGCTCCCGAATCACACGGAGAGACGACTCAGCAGGCCCCATAGAAATGGACCTAATGTCACGATATCCGAAAACTCAAAGAAGCCCACCCAGGACGGTTCATTAAAGTTGTTTTGCCAAGTTTCCAAAATACTTCATAATAACTGTTTCAAGGTAATTGAGGTTCCCTCCCACGTATACTAACATAGCGTAGCAATCAACTACTTACGGTGGCAATTGGTGGAAGGGTAATGGCAAAGGTAATCTATCACTAATAGGTCAAGTCATAGCTAGCATAAGTACGAGTAATAGTCCTATCAATGCATTTCTACAAACAATTCTAATGCATAATTATTTAAAAAAAACAATAATAGGATATGATCAAAGTGAACTTGCCTTGGTAACAGTTGGAGTTCAAACACTCGTCACAATCACAAACTTCGCTCTCCGAGAAAACTATTCAAATACAAACAATGCATACATAAACACACAATTCACATCATGGCAAAAGAAAGTATGCTATGATGCGATGCAAGCATGTGACATGATTGGGTTTATTTTATTTGGATGATCAACTGATTCCAAACATTGATAATTAAGCACATGTAATTAGGGTTTTAAACAAATTGCAAAGGTTGGGGTTTAAATCCTAAAATGAGGTTTTATTGGCATAACCCAAACAAATTAATTCAAAAAAGATATATTTCTCTATCCCATTGGACAGAGAACAATAAAACAAATTTTTGGGCACTAGTTTTAATTAAAAAGGATTTCTAAATAATTAGTTATGATTTAATAGGCACTAAACCCTATTCTGTAATTTGAATGTGATTTAAATATTCAAATTTGAAATTGGACAGTGCCAAAAGATTTTAAAATTCCTAAGGATTTCAAAAAGGTGTGGAACAATAAATTTGGCCAAACAGATTAAAAGATATGATCATTTGAAGTTACAGGGGCTTTTCTGCAAAAGTGCCATTTAATTATTCTGGGGATTTAAAATTAGATTTTCATTTTATAAAATAGGTTCCACGTGTCAGCATCTAATTGGACGATACCGGTTCGTTTAAAAAGAATTAATCTGATCTAATCTACACCTTTGATCAAGATCGAACGGTCGGAATCTCACCTCCGAGAACCTAGGGTTCCGGCGAGCTTCCCCGGCGGCGGCGCGGCACGGGCGGGCGGCATCTCCGGCGAGGCTGGTGTCACGGGGAGGTGCGGGGACGGAGCGGCGCGGCACGGCGAGCTCGGTGACGGGGTCGGCGGTGCTCGGGGACGGCGGCGTGCTCGCCTAGGATGGCAATGGCGACGGCGGTGCGAGCACGGGCTCCGGCGAGCTTCGGGCGTCGACAGGGGCGGCGCTACGGTGCACGGAAAAAAGTACAGGGCACGTACCCTTGACCACGAGGGAGAGAGAAGAAGAGAGAGGGAGGCGGCTTTGGGGATGGCTCATTGGAACTTCGTCGGCGAGAGAAAAACGGCGGCGGGCGACGGCGAGAAATTCCGGCGGCGTGGTTGCGCGATTGACTGGGGAAGCAAGGGGAAAGAAGAGAGGAGGTCGCGGGGTTTAAATGGACACGCTCGGCGCTGCAAAAGGAAGGACGGGACGAGGAGATTGCGGCGGTGACCGCGCGGCGGCGAAAACGGCAGGCGGCGCGGTGGACGCTGGCGCCTTCCAAACGAGGAAGACGACCCTGACAGGCGGGCCCCGCCTGTCAGCGGCTCGGTGCGGGCGTGCGCGTGGACCGGGTTGGTTGGGCCGGCTCGCGTGCGGTCGGTTCTGGGCCGGTTCGGCCCATTTGGCCGGGCCGGTCCGGTTTTCTTTTTTTTTCTTTTCTTTTACCCTTTTTCTTATTTCTTTGATATCTTTTGATTTTGAACTCCAAATTGGCCCAAATAAATTCCAGAAAATTTATAAAATCATGTTCTATCATGATACAACTTTTGGGAGTAGTTTACCCTCAAAATAAAATATATAAAAATACATTTGCCCTATAAATGCCTTTAGGGCTATATATCTATTTAAATAAAATATTTTTCAACTCCAAATAATTCTCCAAAAATTATGGGATAGCTTATATATGCAATAACCCCTTTTATACATAAAACCTATTGGTTTGAAGATTCAAAGCTCAAATGGGTGTAAACCCTAAGGTTTAAATTGAAATAAAGTCTTTTAGAAGCCTTTTGAGATTCAAAATTGAATTCAAATATGTAATTGTGGCATGATGCTTATGGATGCAATGCATATGTAAGAATTTGAAATTTTGGGAGGTTACAAAACCACCTGAGTGAAGCGATCCTCCCCCTTACTAGGGTTCGATCTCTGTGCTTACTGTGCTAGTCCGTGGATCGACTCACTAGCAGACACAGTTTCATGATGAAGTATACAGAAACAAAGGTCAAAAGTACTTTATTACATCGCATCATCCAGAATTTGAATAGTACTTACAACCTCGCATGACCTCTTGGGCTAGCATAAAACAAATACTGTTTGATCATCATAAAACAATGTTTCAAAACTGCAGCAGAAAAGGGTAGAACATAAGGGCCACACTACTCCAAGGTGAGAGCATGTTGGAATGTAAGCACATGACCCACAACAAAACGATGAACCTCACTCATCGTCGGATCCACCTGCATTGTTAATTGCAGCCACTACGTGGTCAATACATTTGAATGTATTGGCAAGCTCACTAGAGTTATAAAGGACCTACCAAGTACATGCATAGTTTGGCTAAGTGGGGTTTGGCTATTTTGCATAAAAGCATCATTATTCAAATCCTATCATTTTTAGACAAATAGTTTTGAATTCTACTGGACACGGGGTAGAAACACCCATGCTCCTATTAACCTAGGCACATTGAGTAGAAACATCAATGCTCCTACCCAGTTCAATCCATTCGTTTTATTAGGAAATTGGAATGAGTGAGACTTTCCTTACAGCCCCAATATCCAGTTGCTCATAATTGTCCGTAACCGGGGACACGGCTAAGTACTTAGTTTGATACTCTCGAGAGGTGGTACACTTTACCCACAAGAAATCGACGTGTTAATCCCTTGCTGTCCTCCAGGTGGAGTAGCAACGGCATCGATTACAGGAATTTTCAGAACATATTCCCCCAAACCACCTGCGGGACGTGTTCCAACCTACACTGCTACATACCGATGTCACCTCGGATCCAGGTTCATATTTCTTACATCCATCCTGGTAGAGCCCATAATACCATGTGGTTGTACTGGAAACTACTAAACAGGAAACTAGTCCAGTCTCTGGTTATCCCGGGTGGCATCCCACATTGTGACGAAGGCGCTCCCCGAATTGCACGGGGAGACGATCATGGACGCTCCTGAATCACACGGAGAGATGACTCAGCGGGCCCCATAGAAATGGACCTAACGTCACGACATCCGAAAACTCAAAGCAGCCCACCCAGGACGGTTCATTGGATTACTTGTTTTGCCATACACTAGGAAAATCATATTGTAATTCAATAGTATCACATTGGAATAATACCACCCTCGTATATTATCATAGCATAACATTTTACTACTACGATGGCAATTGGTGGTAAGGACATGGCAAAGGCATCCTATACTACTAGGACAGATCATAGCTAGCATAGACACAGTAATAATCCTGATAATGCAACTAATAAAATCTAGTGCATAATAAAATAATGGGATGATGGTCAAAGTGAACTTGCCTTGATAGTAGTTGGTATTCAAACACTCTTCGCAATCACACAGTTCGCTCTCCGAGAAAACTAATACAATCAAGCAAACATATACATACATAAACACACCATACAAGCAAAAGAATATGTATGTCATGATGCAATGCAAAACATGTGACGTGAGTTTGGTTTATTTTATTTGGGTGATCTACTGATCCAAGGCATTGATAATTAAGCACATGCAATTAGGGTTTTCAAGCAAAAACAAAAGCTAGGGTTTAAACCCTAAAATGAGGTTTTATTTGCATCTGCAAAGCAATTTAATTCAAAATATTTATTTATCTGTCCCATTGGACAGAGGACAATAAAAAAAAATTTTGGGCACTGGTTCCATTCAAAAAGTACTTCTAGATAATTAGTTATGATTTAAATGGCATAAAACCCTAATCTGTAATTTGAATGTGATTCAAATATTCAAATTTAAAATTGGACAGTGCCAAAAGATTCTACACTTCCTAAGGATTCCAAAAAGGTGTGGATCACTAAATTTGGCCAAATAGATTTAAAGTTATGATCATTTGAAAAGACATGCGCTTTTTTGAAAAAAAAACCATTTAATTATTCCGGGGGATTAAAAATTAGATTTTCATTTTATAATATAGGTGCCACGTGGCGCGTTCTCATTGGTGCGTACCGGTTCGGTTTAAGTGGATTAATCCGATCTAATCTACACCGTTGGAGATGGATGGACGGACGGAATTGATCAAGGAGCTCACCGGCGCTAGGGTTTCGGCCGGGGTCGGAGACGAAGGTGGCGGCGACGGCGCGGGGCGGCGGCGCGGGGTCTCTGGCGACGCGGGCGGCTCGGGGAGGGGCTGGGTCGACGCGGCGCGCTCGGTGACGGGGTCGGCGCGGCTTCGGGAGGTTGGAGGGCTTGCCTAGGACGCGCGAAGACGGCGGCGCGGTCACCAGACTCCGGCGACGACGAGCGGGCGGCGTCCGGAGGCTACAGTGCAAAAGGCGAAGGACCAGCCGTGTCAAAAGGAAGCGCAAAGGGAGGGGAGAAGGAGGAAGTGTGCGGGGTCGCCTCATACCTCGTGGTTCGCCGGTGGTGACCTCGGAAAGGCGGCGGCGCGAGCTAGGGTTTCGGGGCAAAATCCGGCAGCGTGGTCGCGAAATCAAGCAGGGGAGTAGGGGGGAAAAGGAGAGGGGAGCTCGCCTTTTATGGTGACGCGCTCGGGCTGTCGCGGGGAGCACGGGGACGGCGGATCCCGGTGATGGCGGCGGCGCGGATCGCGCGCGTGACCGGTAGGGGTTTCCCCCGCGGGGAAGACGACCCCGACAGGTGGGGCCCACCTGTTGGTGGCTCAGGCGGCGCGCGCGCAGCCTGGGCCGGCTCGGTTCGGGCGGCTCGGGCGGGACTGGGCCGGTTCGGCCCAAAACGGTCGGGCGGGTCCGGTTTCCCCCTTTTTTTTTTCCTTATAGCGTTTTCTTTTTCTGCTTTTCTCATTTCTTTGATAACTTTTGATTTTGAACTCCAAATTGGTCCAAATAAATTTCAGAAAATTTGAATAATCCTGTTCTACCATGATACAACTTTTGGGAGTAGTTTCCCCTCAAAATAAAATTCATAAAAATACATTTGCCCTATAAATGCCTTTAGGGCTATATATCTATTTAAATAAAATACGTTTTCAACTCCAAATAATTATCCAAAAATTATGGGATAGCTTATATATGCATGAAACCCCTTTCATGCATAAACCCTATTGGTTTGAAAGTTCCAAAGCCCAAATGGGTGTAAACAAAGTCTTTTAAAGCCTTTTGAGATTCAAATTTGAATTCAAACATGCAATTGTGGCATGATGCTTATGGATGCAATGCACATGTCAAAGTTTGAAATTTTTGGGATGTTACAGACCTAACCCCCTTAAGATGAATCTTGTCCTCGAGATTCGGGGTGGTTAGCAAAAAGGTGTGGGTGGTCTTCTTTAAGATCATCTTCGCGCTCCCAAGTGGCTTCTTCTTCTGTGTGATGGTCCCATTAGACTTTGCAAAACTTGATGGTCTTGGATCGGGTTTGTCTCTCAGCTGTATCCAAGATCCTGATCGGTTTCTCCTCATAGGTGAGATCACTCTGCAATTGCACTTCCTCAAGGGGGATCGTATCCCTTAGTGGTGTGTCGGCCATCTCAGGGTGACACTACTTCAGTTGGGATACATGGAAGACATTGTGGACATTGGACAGTGTTTCCGGTAAATCCAACTTGTAAGCCACTTCTCATTGGCGTGACAAGATCTTGAAAGGCCCAATGAAACTCTGAGATACGCTCTATCCTCAGCCTCGTAAGTCACCTCCCTACGTTTGGTATCGGCGTAGCTCTTTTGTCTTGACTGGGCTACCTTCAGCCGGTCTCGGATGAGTCTAACCTTTTGTTCGGCATCCTTTATCATGTCCGGGCCGAATAGGCTACGGTCTCCTACACCATCCCATAACAATGGTGTTCTGCACTTCCTTCCATACATAGCTTCAAACGGTGACATTCCAATGCTGGCTTGGAAGCTATTGTTGTAAGAACATAGGGACGCGTTCCCCCAAACCACCTGAGGGATGCGTTCCAACCTACACTACTACATACCGATGTCACCTCGGATCCAGGTTCATATTTCTTACATCCATCCTGGCAGAGCCCATAATACCATGTGGTTGTACTGGAAGCTACTAAACAGGAAACTAGTCTAGTCTCTGGTTATCCCGGGTGGCATCCCACATTGTGACGCAGGCGCTCCCTGAATCGCACGGGGAGACGACCATGGACGCTCCCGAATCACACGGAGAGACGACTCAGCGGGCCCATAGAAATGGACCTAACGTCACGACATCCGAAAACTCAAAGCCACCCACCCAGGACGATTCATTGAATTACTTGTTTTGCCATACACTAGGAAAAATCATAATGTAATTCAATAGTATCACATTGTAATAATACCACCCTCGTATATTATCATAGCATAGCATTTTACTACTACGATGGCAATTGGTGGTAAGGTCATGACAGGGGTATCCTATACTACTACGAGAGATCATAGCTAGGATAGGTACAATAATAATCCTAACAATGCAACTAATAAAATCTAGTGCACAATAAAATAATGGGATGATGGTCAAAGTGAACTTGCCTTGATAGTAGTTGGTATTCAAGCACTCTTCGCAATCACACGGTTCGCTCTCCGAGAAAACTAATCAAATACAAATATTGCATACATAAACACACAATACAATTCGAAAGTAAGATATATGCCATGATGCAATGCAAAACATGTGACATGATTTGATTTATTTTATTTGGGTGATCAACTGGTCCTAAGCATTGATAATTAAAAAAATAATGCATTAGGGTTTTAAACAAAAGGCAAAACAATTAAATAAAACCCTAAATTATAGTTTTATTGGCATCAGCCGAATAATTTATTTCAAAATATTTATTTCTCTGTCCCAATGGACAGAGGACATTAAAACCAATATTTTGAAAACTGGTTTCATTTAAAAAGGACCTCTACAAAATTAGTTATGAATTTGATGGCATTAGACACTATTCTGTAAATTGACTGTGATTCAAATATTCAATTTTGAGATTGGACAGTGCCAAAAGATTCTAGAGGTTGAGAGCTTTCCAAAAAGGTCAAGTTTGTCAAATTTGGCCAAAGGGTTTAAAAGTTATGAGCTTTTAAAGTTGCAGGGGCTTTTCTGCAAAAGTGCCATTTAATTAAACCGGGGAATTAAAATTAAATTTTTATTTTTATTTTACCGTGCCACGTGTCATCTCCTGATTGGTTGATACCGTTTCGTTTAAGTGAAATAATCCGATCTAATCTGAGCCGTTGATTAGGGATGGACGGTCGGGATCGAAGATGGAGCTCACCGGCGGGGTTTAGGGTTCCGGCGGGCGGCTCCGGTGGCGGCGCGGCACGGGCGACGGCGGTGCGGGCAGTTCCGGCGATGGGGCGGCTCGGGGAAGTGCGCGGTCGGCGCGGCTCGGGGCGGTCGGAGACGACGCCTAGGACGGCGTAGACGCGACGGCGAGCGGCGGACGGCGGCGGAGCTCCGGTCGGCGTCGGGCAAGGCGCTGCGGTGCACGAAAAAGAAAAAGGAGCGCGTCACGGTGCGCGCGAGAGAGAGAGAGAAGAAGAGAGGGGCAAGCGGCGACGAGGATGGTTCACCGAGGCGTTGTCGGCGAGGGGGAAAAATGGCGGCGGCAGTGGCGTCTCCGGTGAGGAATTTGGGCGCCTATAAATGCCTTTAGGGCTATATAACTAATCAAATAAAATGGTTTTTCAACTCTAAACAATTATCCAAAAATTATGGGATAGCTTATTTATGCAATAAACCCCTTTTATAAATAAACCTTATTGGTTTGAAGATCCAAAGCTCAAATGGGTGTAAACCCTAAGGTTTAAATTGAAATAAAATCTTTTAAAGCCTTTTGAGATTCAAATTTGAATTCAAATATGCAATTGTGGCATGATTCTCATGGATGCAATGCACATGTAAAAGTTTGAAATTTTTGGGATGTTACAGACCTAACCCCCTTAAGATGAATCTCGTCCTCGAGATTCGGTGTGGTTAGCAAAGAGGTGTGGGTGGTCTTCTCGAAGATCATCTTCGCGTTCCCAAGTGGCTTCCTCCTCAGTGTGTTGATCCCACTGAACTTTGCAGAACATGATAGTCTTGGATCGGGTTTGTCTATCAGCTGTATCCAAGATTCTGATAGGTTTCTCCTCATAGGTGAGGTCACTTTGTAGCTGGACTTCTTCAAGTGGAATTGTATCTCTCAGGGGTGTGTCGGCCATCTCGGGGTGACACTTCTTCAGCTGTGATACGTGGAAGACGTTGTGGACATTGGACAATGCTTCCGGTAAATCCAACTTGTAGGCTACCTCTCCTTGGCGTGACAAGATCTTGAAAGGTCCAATGAAACGAGGTGCTAACTTTCCTTTGATTCCAAATCTCTTAAACCTGCGTATCGGTGAAACTCTGAGATACGCTCTACCTTCAATCTCGTAGGTAACCTCCCTACGTTTGGAGTCTGCATAGCTCTTCTGCCTTGACCGAGCTACTTTCAACCGGTCTCGGATGAGTCTAACCTTTTCCTCGGCATCCTTTATCATATCCGGGCCGAATAGGCTACGGTCTCCTACACCATCCCATAACAATGGTGTTCTGCACTTCCTTCCATACAAAGCTTCAAATGGTTGTGTGAGAATTCTGCATACGGCAGATTGTCATCCCAACTGGATCCATAATCTAGAGCGCATGCTCTCAACATATCTTCGAGGATCTGCTTTACTCGCTCGGTCTGTCCATCCGTCTGCGGATGAAAAGCTGTGCTGAACTCTAGTCTCGTTCCTAGAGACTCATGTAGTTGTCCCCAAAATCTTGAGGTAAATTGGCTACCTCTATCTGAAACTATTTCCTTGGGTACTGCGTGTAAACACACTATTCTGGAAATGTAGCGTTTTGCTAACTGTGCACTGGTGTAAGTGGTCTTAACGGTATAAAGTGGGCAACCTTGGTTAAACGGTCAACCACTACCCAAATGGAATCATATCCAGATCTGGTCCTTGGTAACCCGGTGATAAAGATCATGCCAACTTTATCCCATTTCCAGTTCGGTATTGGCAGCGGTATTAGCAATCCTACTGGTTTCTGGTGTTCGGCTTTTACTCTGCTGCACAAATCGCACAAGGCAATGAACTCTGAGATGTCTCGCTTTAATCCGGACCACCAAAATGTTTCCTTGAGGTCCATGTACATCTTTGTGTTTCCAGGGTGGATTGAGTACGGTGAGTCATGGGCTTCTTGCAAAATCAACTTTCTGAGTTCTGGATCCTGCGGTACGCAAATGCGTTTTCCGAACCATATGGTTCCCTAGTCGTCTTCTCGAAAATCTTTGGCCTTTCCAATAACCATATTTTCTTTTATTTCCTTAATTTCCGAGTCACCCTTCTGTGCTTCTCTAATCTTATCCAGCAATGTGGGATGCACTTCCATGGTAGCTAGATATCTTTCCGGTACTATCTCCAGTCTGAGGTCTTTGAACTGTTCGCACAATTCTGGCGGTAATTCTCCAGCTGTTAGTCCATTAATATAGCCCTTGCGACTCAATGCATTGACTACTGCATTAGCCTTGCCTGGATGGTATTGCAGACTGAGGTAATAATCCTTTATCAATTCTAACCATCTTCTCTGCCTCAGGTTCAACTCCTTCTGAGTGAAATGTACTTCAGGCTCTTGTGATCGGTAAACAACTCATAGTGTTTGCCCATCAGGTAATGTCTCCAAGTCTTCAGGGCGTGCACTACTGATGCTAATTCCAAATCATGAGTGGGATAGTTGCCTTCGTGGCTCTTTAGTTGCCGCGAAGCGTAAGCTACAACTCTTCCTCCTTGCATCAACACTCCTCCCAATCCTTGACGTGAGGCGTCACAGTATACTTGAAAATCCTCTTGCAGGTCAGGGAAAACAAGGATGGGTGCAGACACTAGTCTTTTCTTCAATTCCTGGAAACTTTCTTCACAGTTCTCATTCCAGGTAAACTTCTTCTCTTTCTTTAAAAGCTCGTTCATGGGTTTTGCTATTTTGGAGAAGTTTTCAATGAACCTCCGATAGTAACCAGCAAGTCCAAGGAAACTGCGGACTTCTCCGACGTTCTTCGGTGCCTCCCATTCTGTAACTGATGCAACCTTAGCTGGGTCAACAGCTACTCCGGCTCCTGACACTATGTGTCCTAGAAAGCTGACTTCTGATAACCAAAATTCACACTTGCTGAATTTGGCGTATAGCTGGTGCGCTCTCAACTTCTCCAAAATCATGCGCAGATGCTGCTCGTGCTCTTCCTTACTCTTGGAATAGATCAATATGTCATCGATGAATACTATGACAAACTTGTCCAAGAATTCCATGAACACCTTGTTCATCATGTTCATGAAGTATGCAGGTGCATTGGTCAATCCAAAAGGCATCACGGTGTATTCATACCGTCCATACCTAGTGGTGAATGTCGTCTTGGGTATATCCATCTCTTGGATCTTCAGCTGGAAATACCCTGATCGCAGATCGATCTTTGAGAACACTTGAGCTCCCTTCAATTGATCGAAAAGATCATTGATTATGGGCAAAGGATACTTATTCTTTTTCGTCACCTCATTTAGTGAACGATAGTCAATGCACATCCGTTGGCTCTTGTCCTTCTTTTCCACAAACAGGACAGGTGCTCCCCAGGGTGATGAACTAGGGCGGATGAAACCTTTCGCTAACTGTTTAGCTTGCTGCTTCTTCAATTCCTTTAACTCATCCACAGCCATCTTATATGGTCTCTTGGCTATGGGTCCACTTCCTGGCATTAATTCGATGAGAAACTCAACGTCACGGTCCGGTGGCATGCCTGGTAATTCCTCTGGAAATACGTCAGGGTATTCCTTCACTATCGGTACTTCATCCATGCTAACCCCCTTAAGAGCATTAACCTTAGGTCTCTTAAGCTCATGGGTTGACTTGTACCGATGCGTCTTTTGTCAGGGGTGGTGAGTGTGACAGTCCTCTGGGCACAGTCTACTAAACCTTCATATAAGATCAACCAGTCCATTCCCAGGATTAGGTCCAGTCCTCGGGAATCTATAACTATAAGGCAGTGTCGGGTTGCTAGTATTGTCCCACCCGGTGAGTTTACTTTCATAGGTCTACCCATGGTCTGAGAGGGTAATTTGCCTCTTTCTGCCAATACTCTTGAAATGAATGAATGTGATGCACCAGTGTCGAATAGAACTAGTACTTCAAAGGCATTAATGTGGAAGGTGCCAAGTATGATACCTGGTTCCTCGGTGATCTCTTCCACGTCCACGTGATTCATGTGGCCCTTCTAGAATGGATTGGGCTTGTTCCCAGTGCCATCCTGGTTGTCCGGGCAGTTGGTGGCATAGTGTCCCATCTTGTGACACTTGTAGCACTCTACCTTGCTCATGTCCTTGTTGGCATTGTGATTCTGACCATTGCCGTTATTCTTGCCATTGCCATTGCCATTGATGGGCCTTGGGCGAGCGAACTGATGCTGATGCTGGTGCCGGTTCACATTGCCACCCTGGTGGTGGTGTCCTTGGTTTCCCTGGCGGTGGTTGTGACCATTACCTCCACTGCGGTGGCTATTCTGGTTCCCGTTCCTGCTCAAGGAGGAACTGCCACTTCCATCATAGGAGGTGCGCTGCTTCTGGTGCGGGCCAGTTATAGAGCCTCCTTGGTGAAGTCTCTTCTTGTGGCTCTCCATTGGAGTGAGCTTACTTTCCAATATGATGGCCTTGTCAATCAAGGACTGGTAAGTGGGGGTGTAAGCAGCAGCGAGTTGAACCGACAGCTCGTCGTTCAAACCGTCCAAGAACTTCTCCCTGCGCTTGGCATCGGTGTTCACATCGTCTGGCGCGTAGCGGGACAGCTGGTTGAAAACTTCTATATACTCTGACACAGAGCGGCTTCCCTGACGCAGCCTGTGAAATTCCTTCTTGTTCAGGCTGAGCACTCCCGCAGAGATGTGGGCGGTGTGGAAGGCTTCCTGGAACATGTCCCAGGTGACATCCTCAATGGGGGTAGTGATCTGAAAATTCTCCCACCATGACGCTGCGGGTCCTTCTAGCAAATGAGCTGCAAACCGCACTTTCTCTTCCGCAGTCCAGTATTCTTGTTGACTGAACGAAACCAATCGTTTGCCATAATGGGCTCAGTGGAGCTGGAAAAGGTAGGCGGGCGCAAACACAGAAATCTGGTCAGCATATCCACTTGAGGTGGGTGGTGCTGCTGGTTGTTGTTGTTCTGCTGATTCTTGTTGTTGTTGGCCATTTGCTATGTAATCAGCTGGAAGAACTGGGTCTGTGCTGCCAACAGTTGCTGCATGGTTGCAGCATTCCCTTCTGCGTCGGCATTGTTAGCCTCGGCGTTGTTGGTGGGGTTCTGGCGTCTCGGATGCATCTGTTTAGGGTAGCATAGATGAGGAAACAAACAGAATAGAGCTAAGGATAACTAAACCCCCAAACAAGATATAACTCAAGCATATCTCAATCATACACTCAATCAATCATAAAAGGTTTTGGAAATTATAGCAAAAACACACTTGTTCATGATGGGGTACTGCCCATAAGAAAAGGGTACGAGGAAAAAGCAATCGACCTACATTGCCATACACATAGATTGTATGGTCAATGACTAACTCGCAATACTGATAACGAAAAGGAAAGATAAAGTCTGGCAGGCATCAACAAATCTAGGGGAGTGTGGCTGAGTGTTAACAGCCGGGGACAACGCCCAAGTAGCGGAGCTACTGAAGCGCGTCGCTGAGGTCCAAGGTAACACGTCGTTCTTATCCTGGGTTCCATTCATATTAGATGTCAGTGTCTGTAACATATGCCTGTTAAACAGATGAGAAGACTCGGCTGGCCGAGCAGCATCGGGAAGAGGTGACCCGGCTGCAGGCGCAGATCGCGGCTGTCGTAGCACGGGGCTCAGACACCGGGGATGCTTGGGCACCCCCTTTGAGGTTCGGTAGTGGGCGACGGGGATCGCCCCGGTGGTCGCCGGCGAGGCCAATGTAAAGCGTAAGAGCGCAATGAACGCGGGATTGTTTACCCAGGTTCGGGCCACCCTAAGGTGTAAAACCCTACGTCCTGCTTCTGAGTTGTTTATTAGCCAATGAACTTGGGTTTACAGGTTGACGGGGGGGCGGGGGGGGGGGGGGGGAGGGAGTCCCCGGCTGCTCTCTCTCTAAGTGCTACTTGCTGTATTCGGCCTGTGCTAGCGTGAATCTGAATGGACCGAACCCTTTGACCGTTGGCGGGGGTCCTCCTTTTATACCGAAGGAGATGCCACAGGTGCCACGGTGCATGGGTGACAAATGGCGAGTAGAGAGCTAGGGTAGCTCCTCCTCGATGCGCTGGCTTGCATGTTGTCGCACCAGTGGCACCCGGGATACCACCGCTGCGCGACGCGTGGGCCCTGTCCCCGAGTTCCTGGGAACGTTCCATCCCGGGCGGTGGCTACGAGCAGCCCGGCAAGCTACCAGCCCGGAAGGGCTAGCGAGGCTTCGGGGAATATTCCCGCCTGGGCACCTCCCGGGAAGCCGCTTCTCGGGGGGAGGTTCCCGGGTGCGCTGGGCCCGGGCGCTTCCGGGGAGCGACTTGTTGGGACAGGGGGTTCCCGGGCACATGCCCCTACCTTAGGCGCGGGGCCCAGTAGCCAGATCTACAGCGCCACGAGGACGCGTGGCGGGCGTGGGATGCACGGTCCCACCAGGGCAAGGAGTAAGGCGCACGGCTCAGTAAATGAGCCGACCAACAGGTTGTTACCCGTCCGATCAAAGGAACAGTGGCTATCCGATTCTACTCTAGGGGTTTTAGACCCCTAGCGGCGGAGGTGGCATCCATGCACGCCACCAGCTCACCGGGAGGAGTTGTATGCCTCCCCGCCCGACACTTGTAGCTCATGCACCGTGGCGCCTGTGGCATCCCCTTGAGTATAAAAGGAGGACCCATGCCAACGGTCAAAGGGTCCACGTGAGCTGAGTTCGGAGGAGGAGAAGGTGGTTCGGCAGAGGATCAGTTGGCTCCAGTAGACAGTGGGGCTAAGTTCGACCAGCTCGTAGTTAGCTTCTTGCACTAGCGAAGAGTAGTGAGGAGTACCTATTCAGTGAGAGAAAGCCCGGGAACTTGCCCGGCAACTTGTAAACACCAGATTCTAAGCTAATACCAGCTCAGACAAGCAGGACGTAGGGTTTTACATCTCCGGGTGGCCCGAACCTGGGTAAAAAACGTGCGTGTGTCGGTTCTTTGGTTAGCGCGCACCCCCAGCACTCTGTCGCACCGGCCCAGTAGGGCCCCATCGGCCGCCGGGGCTCTACCCCGACGCCCCTACCGAACCTTAAAGGGGGCCATGGCCGCACACCCCCGGTGTTGGAGCACCGTGCGACGACATCGGGCGCGCCAGGTAGGGGGCGAGGGAGTAGAGCTCCTCGGTAACCGCCGGCAGCAGCGTTAGCATCGACATCGGCCTTGCTTTCTTCGTCAATGGAACTCGTCGCCATGCCCCCCAAGCGGGCTGGGGATCCACGGATAGACTCGCGTGAAGCCCTAGCGGCACACACGCGGTCGCACGACGTGCGGCCCGAGTCGAGGGCTCAGGAGAATCCTGAACCCTCGAGAGTGCAGCAACCACAGCTGCCTCCCCCGCCTCCTCGGACGTCTGTGGACAATCGGCCGAGGGGACCGGCTGCCCCCAGTGCCGAGGCCAGTCGCGCGAGCGGGCATGGTGCCGCCTGCGCCGGCCAGCGAGTTGAGTCGCGGGCCGAGGATGCTCCGCGGCAGCGGCACCAGGAGCACACCGCATCGCGGGCAACCCCTGGAGGTTCGCACCCTGCGCATCCGGCGTCCGGGGCCAGGGCGGGAAGCAGCCGTTCGGGAAACCGGTTGCCCCCTGTGCGAACCCCGGCGGAAGCCATCGTCGCTGCGCGCGTCATGGTGCGGTACGAGCCGCAGCAGGGCACGCCGGCGCATGAGACATGAGGCGAGGAGCTGGAAGCGCTTCTCGCCCTGGCCACCCAGCAGCCGCAAGGCGAGGGCGCCCGGTAGGCTCCGGCCACGGGCAGAACCCGGAGCGCGGAGACGCACCACCCGCCTCACGACAGGGGGAGAACCCTCCCCCTCCTCAGGGAGGTCCAGGAGACGGGGGTCCGGAGGGGTCCTCAAACTCATCGCCCCGGGGGGCGATGCGCGTGGCATCTTGAATGCCCGCCAGCAGGAGGATTTGCGCCCACGCTTGGAGCGCCGGCGCAGGCGCAAGGTAGAGCGCCAGCGCCCACTGGAGCAGGAAGACGCCCCCATGGGCCCCGAGGATGGCTGCACCGCGTTCACACGTGAGCTGCGGGAGGTGACGTGGCCCCGCAAGTTCCGAGCGCCCACGCTCGGTACGTACGACGGGACCGCCAACCCCAAGGATTTCCTCCTAACCTACACGCTGGGCATGCATGCCATCGGCGCCGACGACAAGGTTAGGGCAAACTGGTTCCCGATGGTCCTGAAAGGATCAGCGCGAACCTGGTTGCTCAACCTGCCCGCCAGGTCCATCGCCACTTGGTCGGACCTGCGCGAGCAGTTCGTGAGAGCATTCCAGGGCAGCTATAGGCTTCCTGGAACTATGGCGGAGCTGCACACTGTTGTGCAGAAGCAGGGAGAGACGTTGCGGGCCTTCATCAACCGCTTCTCCAACCTCTCCTATTCTATCCCAGAGGCGGAGGCGGCCGCTATCATCAATACCTTCGCCATCAACGTCCGCGATCCCAAGATGCGCGAGAAGCTGAGCACGCATCAGATCCGGACAACGCAGGACTTGTACGCCCTGGCGCACAAATGCGCCATGGCTGAGGAAGGGCGCCTAGTCGGGCAACGGGCGAAACTCCATTCGCCCTTGTCTACGGGGCAGAAGCGGTGCTGCCCCTCGAGCTCAAGTACGGATCTCCCCGAGTACGCGCGTACGGCGACACCAGCCAACACGAGCAAAGGGTCGACGATCTAAACTTCATCGAAGAGCTTCGATTCCGGACTGCTGTGCGAGCCGCGCGCTACCAGCAGGGACTCCAGCAGAGCCCGCCCCGAGGGGCGTCGTAGAGGCACGGTGGGAGTGCATGCCATCAGCGTCCTGCGCCGACGGGTGCACTGCCGCCGTGCTCCTGCCGCGCCCCCTCAAGCGGGTGGCTCCTGGGCGAGGGTCGCCGCGGAGGCACTGTGGTGGTGCATCCCGTCAGCGTCCGGCACTGACGGGGTGCATTGCCGCAGTGCCCTTGCCGTGCCCCTCCATAAGACACCTCTGCAAGGAGCAGGGGCTGCCGCGGAGACTCTATGGTAGTGTATGCCATCCGTGCCTTGTGCCGGCGGGTGCACTATCATAGAGACCCGGCCGCATTCCCCTTGAGAGAGCCTTTTTCAGGTGCGGGTCGCCGCGAGGACGCTGTGATGGCGCTGGTGCCGGCGCCCGCCGCCCGTTCCGGCCCATCACCGCGTCCCTGCCACGGCCCTTGAGCAGTTTTGCTCCCGGGCAACAAGGGCTGTCATATCCCTTGGGACGAGCTCCCCAGAAAAAACCAGGTCTCCCCAGTTGTGGGGCTGTCGTCGGGAGGCTATAACTTCCTCGTCACCTGTGCCCGCCGTTCGGGGTGGAGCGCAGCTGGCGGCGAGGACGTTATTGCCGTATTGCGGCTGCTCTCGGGGCGGAGTCCTCCTAAGCCAGGGTTCGTCCCTGAAGGCGAGGGTTGCCGCGTGAGCGTGGTGGTAGCATCGTTGTCGGCGGTGGTCGCGGGCGGCGATCCTGCCTCCGCGCTCCTGCCGCATCTCTCAGAAACCGTTTCCCTTGAACAGGTACCCAAGGTGGGTTCCTGCCAAGGTAGTGCCCCCAGCTGCACTTTACCGTCGAGCGTGACGAGGCATTGGACTGAACGGAAAAGCTAAGTGTCTGAACATGAGCGCTGAACTCGCTGAGAACTGAACGAAATTGAGCTCTGTCCCGTTGGGTGTGGCCCCAGATCCTGTGTGTAGCCGGGGTGTTAGAAGGACACTTGCGGGGGGAGTGCGCTCCCCGTGTGGCTTCGCGGGTCTGTCCCGGAAGGGGACGGCTTGGAGTAGTTCCCCCGCAAGTGGAGTGGCTCCCCGCTACCGCTTGGCCCCAGGTCGGCACCGCGGGTCCGTCCCGGGTCCTTGGTCTGGTCAAGGGTGAGGCGCGCGAGTCTCTGGCAACACAAGGCGAAACACGCAAAGGCTAAAAGGGCCACCCCGCTAGACAGCACCGGGAACAATGAACATGTCAAAAAACTTAATTGATTAAGAGTTGAACGATTACATGGGCTAATCCAAAATATGATTGTTCAAACGGCGCTAAGCGCCATACTTGCAGGGAAAACAAACTAGAGAAACTACGTTGGGGGCAACGAGTGCGGCTGGGGGCTGCGGCAACTAGCTGTCGCCATCTTCGCCCGAGGGGTCGGCGGGGAGATCAGGCTCCGGCTTCATCTGCATCCGCTCGACAACCTCGTCGATGAACTCGCGCACTGCTTGGGTGTGCGTGGGCTCGTCCTCGCTGTCGGACCAAGCGTCCAGCAGGGACTCGAAGGGAAACTCCGGGTCCCGGAGATGAATCTGCGGGAGGATTGTCCCGGCAACCTCCCGGGCGTAGTTGGCGAACTCGTTGGCGCCGTACCGGGCGATCCAGACGTCGAGCGCGCCAAGCTTCCCCACCAGGTCGGAGAAGAAGGGGATCAGCGTCGTGACGTCTGTCCCGTCCACTTCGGCTGCCTGCAGCTCGAACTTGGGCAGCAGGTCACGCAGCGACTGGGCGATCTTCGTCAGCTTCTCTGTCTCGATCTACCGCTGCCCGATCAATGTACCGTAATGGAGTCGAGCGTCATGCGCAGCCTTCTTGGCCTTGTAGACGTTGCCCTCCATCGCCGCGAGCTCTGCGGTCTTCGCCGCGATCTCGTTGCTGGCCTTGGCAAGCTCCTCCCGGACGGCGGCAGGCCCGGTCTCGAGTCGGGCCGCTCTGTCCTTGGCTGGGTTGAGCTCGGTCTCGAGCCGGGCGGCCGCTCCCCCCGCGTCCTCGGTGGCCTTGACCTGCACCTCCAGCATGACGCGGAGGCCTTGGATTTCGTCGCGGTAGTTGGCGATCAGGACGTTTTTTTCGTCCAGCCGGGCTTGGGCTGCCGCGATCACCTCGGCGTGTTCCTTCCTGGTCGCCTCAAGGGTGGCCCACATCGAGTCGAGCTTCCCTTCGATCTCCACGCGCTGGGCCTCCAGTTGCCACTGGAGCTCGGCCTCTGGGACCACCGGCTCCCGGGCGTCCTCCAGGGCTTGCCGGGCCAGCCGTGCCTCCTCTTCAGCGAGGCGCGTCTCCTCGTGCAGCCGGGACAGCTCACGCCGTTCTCTCTCCACGGCCTCCCGCACCTCACCGAGCTGGTTCTTGGCGGCGGTGTGGTGCTCCCTCACCTCGTTGAGGGAGGTGATAAAGGCCAATTGCTGGTCCCAAACGGCGTCCCGGAACCGGTTTCTCCGCTCGAAGATGCTCGGATCCCAAGTAAGGGGGTTCCAAGCGACCCCGGTAAGGGTGCCGAGGTCGGTACCGAGGAGAGCCGCCGAGGACGATGAAGCCCCTGCTGCCGAAGTGGGGCTGGGCGCGGGATCGCCAACTTGTTCCCGGGGGTCTTGCTGTCCTCCCCTGGCAACTTCCCCTGCGCCTGCGCCCGGGGACCCCAGGGCTGGGGAAGTCTCCCTGCTTTCGGCGGGGGCTGCCCTCTGCTGGGCGACAGGTGAGCCCGCGCCGGCCGCGCCCGCAGCTACGGGCGCGTCCCCAAGCGCCGTCACAGCGGCGGCGGTGTCTACTGCTGCCGCTGTGTCTGCCGCAGTGGGGCTGGACGAGAGAGCCGGTTCCGGCTCAACCTCCGCCCCCACAGCCTCGACGACCAAGTCAAGGTCGACCACGGGTGCGCCCGTTCCTGGCAGGGGCGCACTTGTGTCTGCAACGACGAAAAGCACGAGGATCGGCGAAGGATGGAGCTAGTGAAGACGTGCAAGGGTGACCAGCATGGTTACCTTGTGCGGCCGCCGGGTTTGCCGGGGAAGCCCCCCCTGCCTCGCCTGTGCCGGCGGAAGCGCCCAAGAAACTTGCCGCGGGCGAGCTGCCGCTCACTGCGAAAGAAAAAGGAAAGGTACGCTCCTGAGTTTAGCTAACAGAAATTGCAATTGCAGAGGAGTGACGAAGACATACCGGCTACCGGCCCTGCCTCCGTTGGGGCTGGGTCGCCAAGGGGCACGCCCGTGCCGCTGCCGATCATCGCGGCGGTGGGGTCGGCGGTGCCGCTGGCATCGGCGCGCACCTTTTTTCTTGGTGTGCCGGGCGGGGAATCGCTCCTCGCCCTCTTGTTGGCACCCGCCAGCGAGGAGGACTTTAGGGGGTTACGCCGGAGCGCGAAGCCCCGGAAGACCCCCCGAGCGGGTGGCGCAGTGGGCGCCCGCGGAGTCGTCGTGACCCGGAGAGCTTCAGGTGTCGACGACGAGGCCGCCGTGGCGCCGGAAGCTTAACTCGCGGAGGCCCCCGCTGCCGGGGCGATAGCCGTTGCCGGGGCACCGGCGACCCCTGCAGGCCCCGGCGCTGCCGGGGTACCGGCGGGCGCCCCGGGACCGGTTGCCGCCACAGTGCTGGCTGCTGTTGCCGAGGCGGAGGCCGCCGCCGCCGAGACACCAACGGCCTCTGTTGCCGCGGATACTGTCGAGGCGCCGACGGGCGCCCCTGCAGCAGCCACCGCCGCGAGGTTGGTGGCCGCCGTCGGGGCGGACGTTGCCGTTGAGGAGATGGCTGCGGCCGCTGCAAACACCCTCGATCTCCTCAAGATCAGGGGCACGCTGTCACTGCTTTCGTCGTCGTCATTCACGGCGACGACCTCCGGGGACGCAGTCGCCTGGCCCGCCTCGTCGTCCAGCGACGAGAGGGAGGGCCAGCTGGGCTCGGATCCACCCCCGCTTCCCTCGAGCACCTGCTTCTCACGGGGTGCTTGCGGGGGAGCGTGCGGGACCCGGGTGGGGGTGTCGTCCATCAACCCCCACTCGTTGCAGGGCGGGAAGGCGCCACCGATGTCGCTGAGCGCCTTGACGCCGGCGTGAAGAGAGGAAACCCCCGGCGGGAACTCCGTTGATTGGAAGATCTCGCCAGAGATTCCCCTCACCCATGTCCTGAGGGTGTCCAAGCCCATGCCGTCCTCCTGAAGGCGTGTCCTGTCCCCGGGACCCGTGTCCATCCACGCGGGCCGGGAGCGTAGCTGCAGCGGGGCTATGCATCGATGGACGAAGGTGCGTGCCACGTCCACATCGGTGAGCCCCGCTAGCCGCAGCGTCCATATCTGTAACATCCCAATTTTTCTAATTTGGATGTTATTACCTTTTTCATGTCACATGCATCATTTTGACCATATTTGAGTTTGGAGATGATCTTACAATTTAATTGGGAGTTTATTTGGACCTTAAAAGTGATTATATGCATTTGTTGGACTTTATTTGAGCTGCATATGTATAAAAATTATTTTTATAAATTATATTCCATGAGGAAACTATTTTTCCTAGCTTCCAAACAGGTATTTGGAATTTCAGGAATTTTTTGGAATTTTTCCGATGCGGTTTGGTATTTTATTTTCCTTATTTTTTTTTGGCGATTTAGAGAACCAGAAAAAGCTATTTCTTTATTTGTTTTTCTTTTATTCCGCGGAGTGCGTTTTCTCTACATGGAGGCGTATTTCCGTGAAACCCGTTTTCACTTAAGTGTACCGAAGGGGTATATTTTAATCTCATCCATCCATTTCGCATCCAACGGCCATCCTTCCTTTTTCCTTTTTCCTTTTCCTTTTCTTTTTTTTTCTTTTCTCCTTTCTTCCTTCTTCTTCCTCACGCAAGCACAGGCACAGCCTGTTCTGGCTGCGTCCATGGCCAAGCCCAGCCCGGCCGCCGCCGCTGCTCGCCGGCCCCGCCCCGCCGCCCTGGCTCCGCCGCTCGCCGCCATAGCGCCGCAGCCCCGCCGCCGCGCCGCCCGCCCGCGCTGCCCCTGCCATGGCCGAGCCCGAGCTCGAGCTCGAGTCGCCGGCGTCCATGGCCGTCCACCTTGAGCACCATCCTCCGAACCGTTTTTCTCCGTGATTTCTTCACCAATTCGTGATCCACACGGCAAGGAACCTATCCCAACAAGATTGAAACCATCCCGGACTCTATCTCGTCCGAATTTTAAGCGAAACCGAATCCCGTTCAAATCTCACCCGTCGCCGGCCTTATCCCGAGCGCCCCGAGCCCTATAAATACCCCAACCTGATGCCCTCGAGAGCCCCGACCAATCCCTCGAAACCTAGCTCGAAGCCGCAGTCAACCTTGCCACCAATTTCAATTTTCGTCGCCGTTTCCACGCAAACTCCGGCGAGCAATTCCTACCGCCTCGCCCAAATTAGCCCGAGCCACCACCACCTTTAGGTCCCTATCGATGCCTAGAACACCATACACCACAGCCTTGCCTCCGGAAACCTCTGTTTCGCCGACTCCCATCAACTCCGGCGAACTCCATCTTCTCCGGTGAGCTTTCTTGCTCTGTTTCCGAGTTGCAGTCTATTTTGATTAGCCTACTTCTATACTCCGTATCTTTTGTTCCGTAGGTCCTATTTAGATCTGTGCTTACGGTTGGATTAGTATTAGTTGTGCCTTGTTAGCTGCTGCTCTAAATTTAAGTTTGTGTAATTCTTATTCGGTTCTTATTAGAGTTATTATTTGGAGTTGTTGAACAAGTTATTCATTGTTGCTTTCGTTCTTCGCGATAGAATATCCCGAGTGTGAGTGCAAAGAGTGCCAGGGAAATTCTGATCGTTACAGCAACTCAGGCTCAGGCAAGTGGATGCCTTTGATCATCTAGAATCCTATAATTTTTGCATATGCTACTTTGTTTATAAGTTGTAGGCATGCATGTGTAAGTTTATATTGTTATGAAGTATTTATAAAATGCATTTGCAATTTATTAGCTATGTCCTAAGTAGTATGCCTATAGGTTATTGTCATGCCACCAATTACCCTAAGTTATTACTTGTATGATTTTTACAAAGTGCTTGCTACATTATTGTACCGGGAGGGACCCAAAACTATTTTCAAAGTATTAAGTGCTCAGAATTGAGTCGTATGTGTTTGGAAAAATGTTTTCGAAACAAAACCTCAATTTTTTTTCAACTGGGCGGAGTGGTATGTTTGAGACCATTATTGGTTGTCGATAAGGGCAGCATCCAATTCGGCTCTGCAGATGCTCAGGATTTTCGGTGGGGACTGCCGTCCATAATCTAAAAGTTCAATTCTTTTCCAATGGAACCCAAAAGCTTACCTGTACAACCACCTGCTATTATGGCTCTGGCTTAGTCGAGTAACTAGCGGGAAACCCTTACTTGGGTATCGTCATCCGGAGAGGGGCCGATGTGCTCATATGGGGCGGGCGGTGCCAGGATTAAGTATAGGGGGCTTCTAGTGAAAGACTTCGTCACAATCTTTACCTATTGCGCATGCTTGTCGTTAGGCAACACTTTGGACTGATTGTGTCTGGTGGGTAAAGTGTACAAACCTCTCGAGAGTGTCAATCTAATCGATTCGCCATGCCCTTGGTTATGGGCGATCTTTGAGCTACTAAGTCTGGTTAAGAGGAGATCTTCTAGTTTTGTTTTCAAAAACCAAAAACTGTGTGTACTAGCATTGATCCAGGCACTAGTACTATAAACAAAGTGATTCCAGGTCCTTAATGGTCTGGGTCGCCACAGTATCTGTCCTGCCAACCGTTCTGGGGTAGCGGCAACTCCATCGGCGACTGAATGAACTCCTGGGGGTCCTCCACTCGGACCCAGCACCAGTCGCTCCGCCACTCTTTCTCAATCTTCTTCCCTGACCGACGATGAACTCGGACTTCATCTGGTCGCGGGCGCGGAATACCACCCCCGAAGACATCGCCTTCGCGTTGTCAATGCGGGGGTAGAAGTAGTGGCGGAAGAGCCCCACCGACGGCATCACCCCCACCAACGCCTCGCAGAGGAACCGGAAGGTGGCGAGGAGGAATAGCGACATGGGGTGGAGCTGCGCCACCCACAGCTGGTAGGACTCCATCAGTGCGTGGAGAAATAGGGAGAAGGGCGGCACCATGCCGCAGAGGAGGAAGCGCGCGAACACCCGGAAGTCGTTGTCCTCATGCTCGGCGCCCGCCGGGAAGATTCGCGTCTCCCCGTGCTCGTTGAAGTTGGAGGCGACGGCGTGCCGGAGCTTCCCCAGCGCCTTGCCATTATAGCCGGGGCCGAAGAAGGCGACTGTGGCGCGCATCTCCCGCCTCTTCTGCTCCTTAGTGGCGGCCGCCTTGCTTGCGCGTAGCGTGCCCGCCGAGCGGCCACATGGTGCCGTTGTTGCCCCCGCTCGCTCTTGCTCTTGTAACGGACACTTGCGCCCGGGAACATCCTCCCCGGTAACCAAACTTCCTGGGAGGTGCCGCACCAATGGCACCCGGGGCGCCACCGCTGCGCGACGCGTGGGCCACCTTGCTTGGTCCCCGGAAGGATCGCACCCCGGGCAGCTCCGTGCGAGATGCCTGGCAAGTCGCCAGCCCAGCAGGGCTAGCCGGGTTGCGGGGGGTTTGCCTTGCGGGGCAGCAGGAGGAATCCCGCCGGGGCACTTCCCGGGAAGTTCACTTGCCGGGAGGGTGTTCCCGGGCGCAAGCAACCGTTACAAAGACAGGAGCGAGCAGGAGCAACAACGGCGCCCCGTGGAGCCTCAGCGGGCACGCCGCGCGCAGGTTTCGTCAGGACGAGGAGTGAAGCACACGCCAACATTTAATGCTCCTACCAAAAGGGGATTCCCTATCCTTTCAGCCAACAGTACCCGCCTGTGGTAAATTTCAGGCGCCTAGACCCCTAGCAAGGTATAGTCATCGGTACCTTTAGCATTAATTCATTTAAAGCTTTAGTACTGTTTGATACCGGTGCATCCCATTCATTCATCTCAAGAGGATTTGTGCATCAAAATGGATTACCTGTTAGCACACTAGCCAACCCCATGAAAGTAAATTCACCGGGTGGAGAATTGATAGCCGCCTATGACTGTCGTGGACTAAGTTTGGAAATAGGGAAACACACCTTCCCCACGGACCTAATAATAATAGGGTCCAAGGGTTTGGATGTCATCCTACGAATGGATTGGCTGGCCAAGTATGAGGGACTCATAGACTGTGTCAGAAGAACCATCACCCTCACCACCCCAGAGAATAAGAGAATCCGTTTCAAGTCAGCTTTTGAACTTAAGAGACCTAAGGTCAATTCTCTTAAGGGGGTTAGCCTGGACGAGGTTCCAGTAGTGAATGAGTATCCAGATGTTTTCCCGGAGGAGTTGCCAGGTATGCCACCAGACCGTGACGTAGAGTTTCTCATCGAGTTGATGCCTAGAAGTGGACCCATAGCCAAGAGACCGTATAAGGTCTGTAACATCCCAAAAATTTCAAACTTTTACATGTGCATTGCATCCATGAGCATCATGCCAGAATTGCATATTGGAATTCAAATTTGAATCTCAAAAGGCTTTGGAAAGATTTCATTTCAATGATGCTTTTATGCAAATAGCCAAACCCCTCCTAGCCAAACTATGCATGTACTTGGTAGGTCTTTTATAACTCTGGTGAACTTGCCAATACATTCAAATGTATCGACCACGTAGTGGCTGCAATTAACAATGCAGGTGGATCCGAAAATGACTGAGGTTCGTCGGTTGTCGTGGGTCATGTGCTTACATTCCAACATGCTCTCACCTTGGAGTAGTGTGGCCCTTATGTTCTACCCTTTTCCGCTGCAGTATTTTGAAACATTGTTTTATGATGTTGAAACAGTATTTGTTTTATGCTGGCCCCAGAGGTCATGCGAGGTTGTAAGTACTATTAAATTCTGGATGATGCGATGTAATAAAGTACTTTGACCTTTGTTTCTGTATATTTCATCATGAAACTGTGTGTGCTAGTGAGTCGATTCAGGGACTAGCACAGTAAGCACAGAGATCGAACCCTAGTAAGGGGGAAGATCGCTTCACCCTAGCGCCGGTGAGCCTCCATGATCAATCTCGATCGTCCATTCTTCATCTATGGTCCAGATTAGAGAAGCTGCCACGTGGCACTGCTTAATAAAAATTAAAATCTAATTTTAATTGCCCGGAATAATTAAATGGCACTTTTGCAGAAAAGCCCCTGTAACTTCAAATGATCATAACTTTTAAACCCTTTGGCCAAATTTGACAAACTTTACCTTTTTGGAAAGCTTTCAACTTGTGGAATCTTTTGACACTGTTCAATTTCAAATTTGAATATTTGAATCACTTTCAAATTGCAGAATAGTGTTTAATGCCATTTAAATCATAACTAATTATTTAGAAGTCCTTTTTAAATGAAACCAGTGCCCAAAAATTTGCTTTATTATCCTCTGTCCATTGGAAAAGAGAAATAAATATTTTGAATTAATTTGCTTCGCTGATGCAAATAAAACCTTTTTTAGGGTTTATACCCCAACCTTTGCTAATTGTTTAAAACCCTAATTACATGTGCTTAATTATCAATGCTTTGGACCAGTAGATCACCCGAATAAAATAAACCCAATCATGTCACATGTTTACATCGCATCATAGCATACATTCTTTTGTCTTGTTTGAATGGTGTGTTTATGTGTGTGTATATTGTTTGTATTTGAATAGTTTTCTCGGAGAGCGAACCTTGTGATTGTGAGGAGTCTTTGAACTCCAACTCTACCAAGGCAAGTTCACTTTGATCATATCCTATTACTGTTGTTTTTAAAATACTTATGCATTAGAGTTGTTTGTAGAAATGCATTGATAGGACTATTACTCATACTTACGCTAGCTATGATTGCCACCGGGTCTCCGCCCCAGACGCCCCTACCGAACCTAAAAGGGGGACGTGGCCGCACGCCCCCAGTGTCGGAGCACCAAGCGACGACATCTGGAGCGCCAGGTAGGGGGCGCGGGAGTGGACAACGCCGGAGATCGCCGGCAGCGGAAGTTTCCATCGGCGTCGGCTTCGCTCTTCTTCGCCGACGAGTCTAGTCACCATGCCCCCCAAGCAGGCTGGTGACTCATGCATAGACCCGCGTGAGGCCCCAAACGGGCGGTTTGGGCGAGCACGCTTGGCGTCGCCCAGGCCAGCCAACGAGTGGACTCGCGGCCTGAGGATGCCCCGCGGCAGCGGCACCCGGAGCACGCCGCGTCACGGGCGACCCCTGGAGGTTCGCACCCTGCGCACCCGGAGGCGTCCGGGGCCAGGGCGGGAAGCAGCCGTTTTTAGGAAATCGGTCGCCCCCCGTGCGAACCCCGGCTGAAGCCATCGTCGCCGCGCGCGTCATGGTGCGCACGAGCCGCAGCAGGGCACGCCGGCGCACGAGACGTGGCACGACGCGGCCCGCTGCCCTATCCACAACAACTCCACCCACGACGCGTAGAGTTGCCGCGTGCTGCAAGGGATCAAGCAGTGGAGGGAGCAGCGCCATGAGGAGCGCCGCGCCGCCGGCGCCTGCTTCAATTCTGGCGACATCGGGCATCTCTCCCGAGATTGCCCGAACGACCCCAGAGCGGGTCCGAGGCCAGCCGGCGGTGGTGCCGGCAGGGTTGAACCCCAAGGAGGGCGCAGCCAGCCCCTCATTGTGCGGGAACGCCCTCCTCGGGGGCGTGACAGGGCGCGCGCCGAGGAGCGGCGCGAGTCCGACTATTCTGGCGGCGACGAGCCGGGCTTCCAGGAGCCTCGTGGCGTCGCCTGCATCCATAGGGGAGCTTATGCTCTCCCATCCCACGCCGCGGTGCAGCGCCTCACCCGCGACGTGTGCGCGCTGTTGCCGGATGCGGAGCCGCAACAGCCGCTGAGGTGGTCGCACGTGCCGATCACCTTCAGCGCCGACGACCACCGGGTGCGACAATTGGGTTCCGGGGTAATACCCTTCGTCGTCTCGCCGATCATTAGCAATATGACGGTGACCAAGGTGCTGGTGGACAACGGAGCGGGGCTTAACCTCCTCTCCGCCAGGCTGGTGGAAAAGCTCCAGCTGCCGATGGAGCAGCTGAAGCCCACCGAACCGTTCCGGGGGGTGAACCCCGGGATCGTGCGCCCGCTGGGACGCATCACGTTGCCGGTCACCTTCGGGTCCCGGGAAGCATTCAGGACCGAGCACATAGTGTTCGACGTGGCGCATACCCCGTTGCCCTACAACGGGATCCTTGGTCGGCCGGCGCTGATCAAGTTTATGGCGGCCCGCGCCACCCCGCAAGGCGCAGGCTCGGGCTCGCGTCCCGGCAAGGGGCGAGGGCTCCGGGAGGAGGCCGCCAATGTGAAGAAGCTGAACCTCCAAGCCGGCGACAAGGAGCGCACCGTTACCGTCGGTGCGAACCTGACCGCCGAATAGGAAAGCGCCCTCGTCACCTACCTCCGGAAAAACGCCGACGTGTTCGCCTGGGAACCGTCGGACCTTCCCGGAGTCCCCAGGGAGGTGATTGAGCATCGGCTCGCGGTGCGCCCGGACGCGCACCCCGTCAAGCAGAAGATCCGGCGGCAGGCACAAGAGCGGAAAGATTTCATCAAGCAAGAGGTGGGCAAGCTCAGGGCTGCTGGGGCGATCAGGGAAGTTTTATACCCCACTTGGCTGGCTAACCCTGTAGTAGTGCCCAAAGCAGGGAATAAGCTTTGCATGTGCGTAGATTTTACCGATCTTAACCGTGCGTGCCCCAAGGATCCCTTCCCTGTACCCCGTATCGACCAGATAGTTGATTCTACCGCTGGTTGTGACCTGCTGAGTTTTCTGGATGCTTTCTCTGGCTACCTTCAAATCAAGATGGCGGTCGAGGATGAGGAAAAGACAGCGTTTATCACCCCGGTTGGCTGCTACTGCTATACGTGCATGCCTTTCGGGTTGAAGAACGCGGGCTCCACATTCCAGCGCGCCCTGCGAGAATGTTTGGGCCCCCCAGCTAGGCCGCAACGCGGAGGCCTACATGGATGACATCGTCATCAAATCGAAGCGTAGGGACTCGCTGATTGATGACCTGCGGGAGCCATTTGACAACCTCCGCAAGATCAAGCTCAGGCTGAACCCTGATAAGTGCACCTTCGGTGTCAACTCCGGGCAGCTTCTGGGTTTCTTGGTTTCACACCGGGGGATACAGGCCAACCCGACCAAAATAGAAGCCATCAAGAAGATGGAGGCCCCCCGCAAGGTGAAAGATGTCCAGCGACTCAACAGCTATGTTGCCACGCTTGGACGCTTCATCTCCAGGCTGGGCGAGCGTGCCCTGCTTTTCTTCCGGGTAATGAAGAAGAAGGGTCCAGTCGACTGGACTGCCGAGGCCGAGGCGGCGCTCCAGGAACTCAAGCGATACCCGAGGTCACCACCAATCCTCGTCGCCCCCAACTTGGGCGAGCCGTTGCTACGCTACTTAGCGGCGACTCACCAGGTGGTCAGCTCGGTGCTGGTTGCCGAGAGGGTGGAAGACGTCCCGGGGATTGGGGCTGCGGGGCAGGGGGCTGAGCAGCCTCCGGCAACCGCCTCAAACCCAGGGACCACCCCAGAGCCGGCAACCCCGGCGCCTCGGAAGCGGTTGGTGCAGCGACCGGTATACTTCGTCAGTACGGTGTTGCACGACGCGCGGACAAGATACCCGCAAGTACAGAAGCTCCTTCTGGGGATTCTCCTTGCGTTCCGCAAGTTGTGCCACTACTTCCAGGCGCACCGCGTCACGGTGGTGTCCGGGTTCTGCCTCGAGAGGACCCTCACCAACCATGAAGCCACCGGGAGGGTGGCCGAATGGAGGATGGAGCTATCGGAGTTTGACCTCCACTTCGCCAACTCCAAAAGCATCAAGAGCACGGCCCTGGCGGACTTCATCACGGAGTGGACGTCCACGGGCGTAGAAGAAAGTGAGTCGGAGACCGGCCTTCCCGGCAAGCCGGACGAGGACCACTGGGTCCTCTACTTCAACGGTGCGTTCAGTCTCCAGGGAGCGGGGGCTGGGGTCGTCATTGAATCACCCACAGGGGACCAGCTGCGGTTCGCCGTCCAACTCGACTTCGCTAACTCCACCAACAACACGGCGGAGTACGAAGGCCTGCTTGCCGGGCTGCGGGCAGCGATCGCCCTCGACATTAAGCGCCTGGTTGTTCGCGGTGATTCCCAGCTGGTGATCAACCAGGTGAACAAGGACTACGATTGCCCTCAAATGGCGCTGTATGTAGAAGAGGTCCGCATGCTGGGACGGAAGTTCAAGGGTTTGCGCTTCGAACACGTCAAGCGAAGGGACAACTTCGCTGCTGACGAGCTGGCCAAGATGGCAGCAGAGCGCCGGAAGCCTCCGGTGGGGGTGTTTTGTCAGAAGCAACTGGCTCCTTCAGTCACCCCCTAGCCGGCTACCGGGGACGCCTGTAACATCCCAAAATTTCAAACCTTTACATGTGCATTGCATCCATGAGCATCATGCCACAATTGCATGTTTGAATTCAAATTTTGAATCACAAAAGACTTTAAGAGATTTTGTTTACATCCCTGTAACCTTTGGATTCTCAAACCAATAGGGTTGAGGTATAAAAAGGGTTTAATGCATATATAAGCTATCCCATAATTTTTGGTTAACTAATTGGAGTTGAAAAAGTATTTTATTCAAACAGATATATAGCCCTAAAGTCATGTATAGGGCAAATGTATTTTTATATATTTTATTTTGAAGAGAAACTACTTCCAAAAGTTGTATCATGGTAGAACATGATTTTACAAATTTTCTGGAATTCATTTGGACCAATTTGGAGTTCAAACACAAAAGATATCAAAGAAATGAGAAAAACAGAAAAAGAAAAGGCCTAAAAGAAAAAAAAAAAGGGGTAAACCGGACCGGCCCGGCCAAAATGGGCCGAACCGGCCCAGTCCGACCGCGCCCGACCGGCCCAGACCGCCCGGTCCGCGCGCGCGCGCCCGCAGTCGCTGACAGGTGGGGTCCACCTGTCAGCTGCGTCTTCCCCGAAGGAAAGCGCCGCCGGTCACGCGCGCGATTTCTGGCCGCCGTCCCCGCGCGCCCGCCGCCGCAATCCGCTCCTCCGGCCTTCCATTTTCATGCCCGAGCACTCCTTTATAACCCCCGCGACCTCCTCTCTCTTTCCCCCTTGTTTCCTCATCCGATCGCGCCGCCGGGCTGCCCCGATTTCTCGCCGGAGCCGTGCCCGCGCCGCCGCCCATCTTCGTCCTCGGCGCCGTCCCCGACCGTCCCCGACCGCGCCCCGTCTCCGCCGTGACGCGCCGCGCCTCCCTGTGCCTTCACCGTCGCGCCCACGTCGCCGGAGCGTCCCCGCGCCGCCGCGCCCGTGCCCGCGCCGCCGTCCGCCGACCACGCCGCCCGCTCGTCCCGTCCTAGGCGCCGACCCGCGCCGCCCGAGCCCGCGCCGACCGCGTCCCCGAGCTCGCCGTGCCGCGCCGCTCCGTCCCCGCGCCTCCCCGTCACGCCAGCCCCACCGGAGACCCCGCCGCCGTCCCCGCCCGCGCCGCGCCGCTGCCGGAGTTTCCTCGCCGGAACCCTAGGTGAGCCCGAGAGTCCCCGTCCGTCCGATCGTGATCAACGGTCCAGATTAGATCCCGATTTTTTTTTCTTTTAACCGAACCGTTATGCACCAATGAGATTGCGACACGTGGCACCCGGTTTTATAAAATAAAAATGTAATTTTAATCCCCCGGAATTAATAAAAGGCACTTTTGCAGATAGGCCCCTGTACCTTCAAATGATCATAACTTTAAATCTGTTTGGCCAAATTTAATGATCCACACCTTTTTGGAATCCTTAGAAAGTGTAGAATCTTTTGGCACTGTCCAAATTTAAATTTTAATATTTGAATCACATTCAAATTACAGATTAGGGTTCATATCATTTAAATCATAACTAATTATTTAGAAGTTTTTTTTTGAATGAAACCAGTGCCCAAAATTTTGTTTTAATGTCCTCTGTCCAATGGGACAGAGAAATAAATGTTTTGAATTAATCTATTTGGCTGATGCTAATAAAACCTCATTTTAGGGTTTAAACCCTAGGCTTTACAATTCATTTAAAAACCCTAATTGCATGTGCCTAATTATCAATGCCTTGGACCAGTAGATCACTCAAATAAAACCAACCCACCCATGTCATATGTTTTGCATCGCATCATGGCATACATATTCTTTTGTCATGTATGTATTATGTGTTTATGTGTGTGTATATGTTTGTTGATTGTATAGTAGTCTCGGAGAGCGAACCTTGCGATTGTGACGAGTGTTTGAACTCCATCTACTATCAAGGCAAGTTCACTTTGATCATATACCCATTATTTTATTATGCACTAGATTTTTATTAGTTGCGTTGTCAGGATTATTATTGTATCTATGCTAGCTATGATCTGTCCTAGTAGTATAGGATACCTTTGCCATGACTTCACCACCAATTGCCATCGTAGTAGTAAGAGGCTATGCTATGATAATATACGAGGGTGGTATTATTACAAATATGATACTATTGAATTACAATATGATCTTCCTAGTGTATGGCAAAACAAGTAATTCAATGAATCGTCCTGGGTGGGCTGCTTTGAGTTTTCGGATGTCGTGACGTTAGGTCCATTTCTATGGGGCCCGCTGAGTCGTCTCTCCGTGTGATTCGGGAGCGTCCATGGTCGCCTCCCCGTGCGATTCGGGGAGCGCCTGCGTCACAATGTGGGATGCCACCCGGGATAACCAGAGACTGGACTAGTTTCCTGTTTAGTAGCTTCCAGTACAACCACATGGTATTATGGGCTCTGCCAGGATGGATGTAAGAAATGTGAACCCGGATCCGAGGTGACATCGGTATGTAGCAGTGTAGGTGGGGGCGCGTCCCTCAGGTGGTTTGGGGGAATATGTTCTGAAAATTCTTGTAATCGATGCCGTTGCTACTCCACCTGGAGGACAGCAAGGGATTAACACGTCGATTTCTTGTGGGTAAAGTGTACCACCTCTCGAGAGTGTCAAACTAAGTACTTAGCCGTGTCCCCGGTTACGGACAATTATGAGCAACTAGACATCGGAGCTGTAAGGAATGTCTCACTCATTCCAATTTCCTAATAAAATGAATGGTTTGAACTGGGTAGGAGCATTGATGTTTCTACTCAATGTGCCTAGGTTAATAGGAGCATGGGTGTTTTTCTACCCCGTGTCCAATAGAATTCAAAACTATTTGTCTAAAAATGATAGGATTTGAACAATGATGCTTTTATGCAAAATAGCCAAACCCCACTTAGCCAAACTATGCATGTACTTGGTAGGTCCTTTATAACTCTAGTGAGCTTGCCAATACATTCAAATGTATTGACCACGTAGTGGCTGCAATTAATAATGCAGGTGGGTCCGACGATGAGTGAGGCTCGTCGTTTTGTCATGGGTCATGTGCTTACATTCCAACATGCTCTCTCCTCTGGGGGTAGATGAGGCCCTTATACTCTACTTTTCCGCTGCAGCTTCATGATACATTGTTGTCATGGTTTTGAACATTATTTGTTTATGCTGGCCCAAGAGGTCATGCAAGTTTGTAAGTACAATTTAAGTTCTGGATGATACGATGTAATAAAGTACATTTGACCTTTGTATCTTGGTATTACATCTTGAACTGTGTGTGCTAGTGAGTCGATCCAGGGACTAGCACAAGTAAGCACAGAGATCGAACCCTTGGGAAGGGGGATCGCTTCAGATGGTATCAGAGCAAAGTGTTGCCTGTAGGAACGTGACCCTAGTTTGGATTAAGATAAGACAAGACCAAAGACCAAACCTTAGGAAATGTTCTCATCCCTTTCTGTTCTATATCTATATACATACATTTTATTCCTTATCCCTATTCATCTAAATCTTTGCATTTATAACTTACATATGCATGACATGTTTATTGTTTTATTCCACATATACACCGAATACTATGTTTATTACTACATATGTATGCTTAATATATTTTACCACAGATGCATATTCGATTTTTACACCATACACCACTATAATCATGTTGCCATGTTGTTCACATGTTAGTATGCATCCAATTTTATATTTACATTTCCACCCTTGATATTAATGTTATCACTTGATTCCCACTCTACCACTTTTATTTTATTTTTACTTACATAAAATCCCGGCAACACAAGGCGTAGCACGCAAAGGCTAAGGCAACCATCCCGTGAGGCAGCCTCGGGAATAAGGGACAAAAATTAATCAATTTTAAGAGCTTGATTAACTGAGTGTTGAATGATTACATGGGCTAAGCGGAACATGGTTGTTCAAACAGCGGTAAGCGCCCTACTTGTAGGGAAGCAAACAAAAGAAGGTAGAGTGGAAGCAACGAGCACGGCGGGAGGCTGCGGCAACTAGTTGTCGCCGTCTTCGGCCGGGGGGTCGGCGGGGAGATCAGGCGCCGGCTTCATCTGCATCCGCTCGACGAACTCGCGCATTGCTTGGGTGTGCATGGGCTCGTCCTCGCTGTCGGACCAAGCATCCAGCAGGGACTCGAAGGGAAACTCCGGGTCCCGGAGATGAATCCGCGGGAGGATTGTCCCGGCAACCTCCCGAGCGCAGTTGGCGACTTCGTTGGCGCCATACCTGGCGATCCAGACATCGAGTGCCCCGAGCTTCCCAACCAAGTCGGAGAAGAAGGGGACCAGTGTCGTGACGTCCGTGCCGTCCACCTCGCCGCCTGCAGCTCGAACTTGGGCAGCAGGTCGCGTAGCGACTGGGCGATCTTCGTCAGCTTCTCCGTCTCGAGCTGCCGCTGCCCGATTAGCGTGCCGTGATGGAGTTGGACATCTTGCACGGCCTTCTTGGCCTTGCTGACGCGGCCCTCCAGCTTCGCAAGCTCTAAGGCCTTGGTCGCGTTGGCCTCGCCGGCCTTCGCAAGCTCTTCCCGGACGGCGGCCAACTCGTCCTCAAGCCCGACCGCTCTCTCTTTGGCGGAGTTGAGCTCGGCCTCATGCCGAGCCGCCGCTCTCGCCGCATCCTCGGCAACCTTGACCTGCACCTCCAACAGGACGCGGAGGCCTTGGATTTTGCCGCGGTAATTGGCGATGAGCTCGCTCTTCTCGTCCAGCCGCGTCTGGGCCGTCGTGAACACCTCGGCATGCTCCTTCCGGGCCGTTTCGAGAGTTGCCGCCATCGTGTCGAGCCTTCCTTGGAGCTCCACGCGCTGGACCTCCAGTTGTCGACAGAGCTCGGTCTCCGGGACTACTGGCTCCCAAGCGGCCTCTAGGGCTTGCCGGGCCAGCCGCGCCTCCTCTTCGGCAAGGCGCGCCTCCTCGCGCAACCGGGAGAGTTTGCGCCGCTCTCTCTCCACGGCCTCGCGCACCTCGCTGAGTTGATTCTTGGCGGCGGTTTGGCGCTACTCACCTCGTTGTAGGAGGTGACGAAGGCAAATTGCTGGTCCCCGACGGCGTCCAGGAACCGGTGCCCCCGCTCAAAGACGCTCGGATCCCAGGTAAGGGGGTTCCAAGCGACCCCAGCGAGGGTGCCGAGGTCGGTGCCAGGGAGAGCCCCCAAGGATGATGAAGCCCCTGCTGCCGAAGTGGGGCTAGGCGCGGGGTCGCCAACTTGCTCCCGGGGGTGTTGCCGTCCTTCCCTGGCAACTTCCCCCGCGCCTGCACTCCGGGACACCGGGGTTGGAGAAGGCTCCCTGCTTCCATGGGGGTTGCCCCCTGTTGGACGATAGGTGAGCCCGTGCCGGCCATGTCCGCGGCTTCGGGCGCGTCGCCAGGTGTCGTCACGGCGGCGGCGGTGTCCTCGGCAGCCGCTGTGTCCGTCGCAGCGGGGCCGGACGTGAGAGCCGGTTCCGCCTCCATCTCCGCCCCCGCGGCCTCGACGACCGAGTCGGGGTCGACCACGGCCACGCCCGCTCCGGGCATGGGCGCACTTGTGCCTGTAACAATGAGAAGCATGAGAACCAGCGAAGGATGACGCCTTCAAAGGCGGACAAGAGTGACCAGGGCGGTTACCTTGTGCGGCCGTCGGGCATGCCGGGGGAGACTCCCCTGCCTCGCCTGCGCCTGCGGGAGTGTCCAAGAGGCTTGCCGCGGGCGAGCTGCCGCTCACTGCAGAAAAAGAAGGTATGTTCATGAGTTTGGCTAACAAAAATTGCAATTGCAGAGAATTAGCAAAGATATAGCCGGTGCCGGCCTTGTCTCCGTTGGGGCTGAGTCGCCAAGGGACACGCCCACGCCGCCGCGGACCCCTGTGGCAGCGGGGTCAGTGGCGCCGCCAGCGTTGGCGCGCGTCCTCCTGCTTGGTGTGCCGGGCGGGGAATTGATCCTCGCCCTCTTGCTGGCACCCGCCGGCGATGAGGACTTCGGAGGGTTGAGCCGGAGCGCGAAGCCCCGGAAGACCCCCTGAGCGAGCGGCGCCGTGGGCGCCCGCGGTGTCGTCGTGACCTGGAGAGCTCCGGGTGTCGACAACGATGTCGCCGCGGCGCCGGGAGCCAAGCTCGCGGAGGCCCTCGCTACCGGGGCGAAGGCCGTCGCCGGGGCGCCGGTGACCCCCGCAGGCGCGGGCGCTGCCGGGGTACCGACGGGCACCGTGGGACCGGTTCCCGCCGCGGTGCTGGCGGCCGCCGCCGAGGCACCCGCGGCCCCTGTTGCCGCGTGCCGTCGAGGTACCGACGGGTGCCCGGGAAGCTGCCGCCACCGCCAGGTTGGGGGCCGCTGCCGGGGCGAACGGCGCCATTGAGGAGAGGGCGGCGGCCGCTGCGAACGCCCTCAATCTTCTCACAATCAAGGGCGTGCTGTCGCTGCTTTCCTCGTCGACGTCCTCCATGGCGACGACTTCCGGGGAAGCGGCCACCTGGCCTGCCTCGTCGTCCAGCGACCAGAGGGAGGGCCAGCTGGGCTCGGACCTGCCCTCGCTCTCCTCGAGCACCTGCTTCCCGCGGGATGCCTGCGGGGGAGCGTGCGGGATCCGGGTGGGGGTGTTGTCCATCAGCTCCCACTCGTTGCAGGGCGGGAAGGCACCGACGATGAAGCGGAGCGCCTGGACGCCGGCGTGGAGAGCGGAGACCCCTGGAGGGAACTCCGTTGATTGGAAGATCTCGCCGGAGATCCCCCTCACCCATGTCCTGAGGGACTCCAAATCCATGCCGTCTGCTTGGAGGCGTGTCCTGTCCCCGGAACTCGTTTACATCCACGAGGGCCGGGAGCGTAGTTGCAGCAGGGCTATGCGCCGATGGACGAAGGTGCGCACCACGTCGACATCGGTGAGCCCCGCTAGTCACAGCGCCTTGATCTTCTCCACGATGGGGAGGAGGTCGGCGCCCCGCTAGTCCTGCCAGCCGTTCTGGGGTACCGGCAACTCCGTCGGCGGCTGGATGAACTCCTGGGGGTCCTCCAACCAGACCCAGCACGAGTCACCCCGCCACTCTTTTTCGATCTTCTTCCCCGACCGGACGATGAACTCGGACTTCATCTGGTCGCGGGCGTGGAAGACCACCCCGGACGACATCGCCTTCGCGTTGTTGATGCGCGGGTAGAAGTAGTGGCGGAAGAGCCCCACCGGCGGCATCACCCCCACGAACGCCTCGCAGAGGAACTGGAAGGTGGCAAGGAGGAAGAGTGAGGTGGGGTGGAGCTGCGCCACCCGCAACTGATAAGATTCCATCAGTGCATGGAGGAACAGAGAGAAGGGCGGCACCATGCCACAGAGGAGGAAGCGCGCGAACACCCGGAAATCGTTGTCCTGGTGCTCGACGCCCGCCGGGAAGATCGGCGTCTCCCCGTGCTCGTTAAAGCTGGAGGCAGCGGCGAGCCGGAGCTTCCCCAGCGCCTCGCCGTTATAGCCGGGATGGAAGAAGGCGACTGTGGCGCGCATCTCCTGCCTCGGTCTTGCTTGTCGCGGGCTTCTTCGAGGTTTGGACCTCCTTCCCCTTCCTGGTGGTGGGGGGCGCCATGGAAAGCGAGGGCGGAAGCTGGCAGGAGCGCAGGGATACGAGACGCGGAAGAGGATGGAGGCGAAGGGGCAAAGTGTTGTTCCCCTTTTGGCAATAGTGGAGGCTTTATGATGCCCGGCCGTTTGGTAACAGCCGGTTCCGTACCCTACGGGTGCGCGGAGATAACTCCTAATCACTGGGAATAATGTGCGGAGTGGCCTTAACTACCCTATTTAGGGGGGGGCGTTAGGGTGGAGATCGCGCGTCCACTGCTTCGCTTGTAACGGCGCCGTACACGGGGCAGCGAAGGGACGCGGGCCCGCGACTGATCGGGGCCCACGCGTCGGTTAACGGCGTAGCCCGGCAACCGACTAGGGGGAGACCCTTCCGGGAACAGGTGATGCCGGCCCACGCCCGGGGGCTACTGTCGCACCAAAGGCACCCGGGGTATCACTGCTGCGCGACGCGCGGGCCCCTCTCCCGGGTTCCCGGGAAGGCCTCATCCCGGGGAACGTCTATGAGCTCCCCAGCAAGCTACCAGCCCAAAAGGGGCTAGCGGGGCTTCGGGGAATATTCCCGCTTGGGCACCTCCCGGGAAGCTGCTTCCCGGGAAGTGGTTCCCGGGTGCGTTGGGCCCGGGTGCTTCTCGGAGTGGACTTGTTGGGACTGGGGGTTCCCGGGCGCGTGCCCCCGCCTCGGGTCGTGGGGCCTAGTGGACAGCGCCACAAGGGCACGTGGCAGGTGCGGGATGCGCGGTCCCACCAAGGTAAGGAGTAAGGCGCGCGACTCAGTAAACGAGCCGACCGACGGGTAGTTACCCGTCCGATCCAAGAAACAGTGCTTGTCTAATCCTACCCTAGGGTCTTAGGCTCCTAGCAGCGGAGGTGGCACCCATGCACGCCACCAGCTCACCGGGGGGAGTTGCATGCCTCCTCGTTGGACACTTGTAGCTCATGCACCGTGGCACATGTGGCATCCCCTTGTGTATAAAAGGAGGACCCATGCCAACGGTCAAGGGGGTTAGCCAGTTGGACAGTCATTCAGTTCCACAAGTTCCCTTCGCTGGCTCGTTAGATCGAGGATCGGTAGGTTCCAGTAGACAGCCAGCAGAGAGCAATAAGGAGTACTTAGACATTGAGAGGAAGCCCGGGAACTTGCCCGGCAACTTGTAAACATTTGATCCGTAATCAATATCAGTTCAGACAGGCATGACGTAGGGTTTTACACCTCCGGGTCGCCCGAACCTGGGTAAAAAACGTGCGTGTACCTGTTCTTCGACTAGCGCGCACCCTTGGCACTCCATCTCACCAGCCCCGTAGGGCCTCATCGGCCGTGCCGGCGACCACCGGGTCTCCACCCCAGACGCCCCTACCGAACCTAAAAGGGGGACGTGGCCGCACGCCCCTAGTGTCGGAGCACCGAGCGACGGCAGCAAGGAAGCTGGGATCCTGAGGGGTCCTCGGATTCGTCACCAACCGTCACGTGGGGTGACGCGCGCACCGTCCTGAACGCCCACCAGCGCCTGGAGCGTCGGCGCCGGCGCAAGGTAGAGCGCCCGCGCCTGGAGGAGCATGAGGATGCTCCCATGGGTGCCGAGGATGGCTGCACCGCGTTCACCCGCGAGCTGCGCCGGGTGACATGGCCCTGCAAGTTCCGAGCGCCGGCGCTTGGGACGTACGGTGGGACTGTGAACCCGAAGGATTTCCTCCTGACCTACACGTTGGGGATGCATGCCATCGGTGTCGACGACAATGTCAGGGCTAACCGGTTCCCGATGGTCCTCAAGGGATCGGCGAGAACATGGCTGCTCAACCTGCCTGCCGGGTCCATAGCCACTTGGGCGGACCTGCGCGAGCAGTTCATGAGCGCGTTCTGTGACGCCCCGTTACCTTGGACAACGTCAGCGTAACGGAACAATCGCCACGTACAGAGTTGCGCCAAGATCAACTTGAGGAAAACAGTAGCATGTATAATAGAAACTTTCACCGTTCGCAAACGGTGTCTTATTACAAGGACACTCAAAGTGTCTCCAAGTCTCACTACGTCAAGAGGTGCCTCTAATCTACACTTTATTAGGCCATCTTGGACTACCCTCCTGGGGGTCTACGCAACATCATCATCGCCAGCGGCATCTTCATACTCATACTCCACTTCAGCATATTCATAGTAAGGACCGGACTCATCATAAGTACCAGCCTCTAACTCGTCGGGACTCACCATGATCATTGGTTCTGAAAACAACATATGAAGCAAGGCTGAGTACTTATGAAAATACGTACTCCGCAAGTCGCCGGAAATCATTATGCATGAGTTAACCTTGACGACCATCAAGCCGTCGGACCAAAAATAATTATATCCGAAAATAAGTTATTTCTTTTAGTATTTTGTTGAAAACCATATTTTATTTAAAAAAAATCTACTGGCGGTAGATCGACGTGGGATCTTACATCCTGTGTTAGAGGAAAACCCACACGACGCACTTCCAAACCCGGAAGTTAGGAGTGATATCACATCTAACTCTAATCAGAGGTGTACTGCTTTGCCCATAGCATCACTTGGTCAATCCTCGTCGATGCACTAATCATCTGCACACAACTTGACCAAGGAACCTGAACCAAAACCAGCCCGTACACTACCTTTGCTTTGCCGCCTTGCCTTACGTAGGCCCGCGGGTCGAGACCCCTGACCGGTAGGTCCCGCCCTAGGGTGTCTGCACCTACCCGGATACAGCCTGTCCCATTCCAGGTCTATGGTCAGTACGGTCTGCGCCGCTTTTGAAGTAAGCGCCAGTTGGTTTGTCCTTATATGATATTCCTATGTAGGAGAGCCCAGACTTTCCATCAACCCTATCCGGGTTGCTCTACTACTTGAGCTCCCTACCCGCCGAATATACTCTTGCCGTAACCCTGTCCGGGCCGGCAAATCTAGTACTGACCAAACTAATGGATCTTCCTGATCCACATAAATATTCTTAATATTTATAAAAATTATTTTTCAGTGACATGCAAGAATTTTGAAATCCAACAAATTTCATAAAAACATTTTCGAAGACATGTTCAAAGGATGAGACTTGCCTGGTACCGCTCCGGTCAACTCAGAAATACCGTCCGGGTATCCTACTTGTCCGTAGTCAACTCCTAATATTTAATTCATACACATGTTTAACAAAAGTTTCTAACCAACAAAGTAATAAGGGAAAATAAAAATAAAAAGCATACGTGCAACAACTTACACTAGTTTTCCTATTCTATATCTAAGCCAAACAGATGAGAGGAATAAACATGTGTGTGTATGTGTGTGTGTGAGCAGAAGCCAGCAGCAAGTAGTACTAATCCACCCAGCGTGTCATCGGTTTGTGAAGGCAAAAGAAGAAAGAAAAATAAATAAATAAATAAAAATAAAGCACTGCGCAGACAAACTTCACTGACCGCATCTATTCTCCTCCTCCTCCTTTTTCTCTCTCGTTCCCTGCCTCTCTTTCCCCGTTCTCTCCCGACCGAGCGCAGTACGCCGCCACCAGCTCGATCTCCCTACTCCGGCCATGTCTGGCAACTACAAGGCCAGCTCCAGGATCCTCTCTCCTTCCTCTACTAGATCCCCAACTTAATTTCTACCAGTCGACATCTACTCGTCCCAAATTTTTAAACCTAGTTCTTGGGCTGCCATGGCCGGAGCCGTCTACCTTGGCTCCGGCGAGGTCCACCACGTCGTCTCCTGCTACCACGGTGCTCCTCCACCTACTGGTCGTCTACACGCTGAGCTACAATACCAACAAGGAGGTGCGATGGCGTCAAGGCGCCGTCACCGGTGACGGCGAAGCTAGGGCTACACTTCCTCCTCCCCAGCTCGCCGGCGTTGGGACCGGCGGTCCGGCGTGCGCGGCCTACTGCTAAGTTCTCCTAACAGACAAGTTAAGTCCATCTCTCTCCTTGACAGCAAGTTCTACTCTTCGTGGTTGCTTGTAGTATTAGGTGGTCAATGAAGGAAAAATTAATATGTGAGTGTTGCTTGATTTACTTGAGCTGACTATGTTCTGTTCACTTTTGAAAAAGATAATACTTGTTAACATGCAGAGGATTTGATTTAGTAACTGAACACCATGTGCATGAGAACAAAAAGATGCTGATAAACTAGGGTGAAATATATCCTAACAATGTACTGCCAAGTATCTAAGTGCTAAATTCTAGTGAACAAGCAGATGCACACAAGAGCAAACAAAATAGTGATTAATCTAGCAAAGTGATTATGTGATCTAATTCTAAACAGTAGCAGGGTGAGGATATTAGTTTCTCTTAAGCATTGTGTTTTACTCCTAATCACTTAATGTACTACTCAGACATGCATTTTAATCCACAGTAATGTGCCAGAAATTTCATTCAAGAGCCTGCAAAGGCAAATTAAAGTGACATTATATTTTACCTTCAATACACAGCAGTAGCACACAACAGGAAGAAATAGCAGCACACAACAGCAAGCAGCAGCAATGGAGCCAGGTGAAGGAAAGTGTTCGGTGGAAAGGTGGTGAAAAGGTCACAGTAGAAAAAAAAGTACCCCCTATTTATAGGGCATATTGTACTGTGTACCATGATGACAGGTGTTGGAGAAAAAGGATGCATGGCGCACACGTGTGTGCTGGAATGTGCCAAATGGCAAGCACAAAATGACAAATGCCATCCATTCACTTGGGCCCACAAGAGGATTTCATGGCTGCTAAGAAATTCTCCAAGGGCTGAAATGTAAAATTGAAAATGACTTCTTTGAAATTTTCGAAATACTTGTTTGTAATAAAGACTTTGTATTATTTTTGTGATATATGGTGTTAGAAATATGTAATTTGAGTTTTAGAAACCTAGGGTTTCACACGTTCCACGGCGGCTACAAGCGCCCGGGAACCATGGCGGAGCTGCACACTGTGGTGCAGAAGCCGGGAGAGACGCTGCGGAGCTTCATCAATCGCTTCTCCAGTCTCTCCTACTCCATCCCGGAGGCGGAGGCTGCTGCCATCGTCAACACCTTCGCCATCAACGTCCGTGACCCCAAGATGCGGGAGAAGCTGAGCACGCACCAGATCCGGACGACACAGGATCTCTACGCCCTGGCGCACAAGTTTTCCATGGCCGAGGAAGGGCGCTTGGCGCCCGAGCTCGTAGCTAAAGCTGCCGCGAGCCCAGCTGAGGGCTCGCCGAAGAAGAGCTCCCGGAAGAGTAGCGGGAAGCAAGTTCTCGCTGCGAAGTCGGGGGCTACCGCGAGGCCTGCGAAAAAGGCCTCATCTGGTGGCGGGTCTGGCGGCAAGCCGGGCAACGCGCCCCGTTGCCCCATCCACGCCAATGCCACCCACGATGCGCAGGATTGCCGCATCCTGCAGCACCTCAAGCAGAGGCGCGAGCAGTGCCACGAGGAGTGCCGAGCTGCCGGCGCCTGCTTCAATTGCGCCGACATCGAGCACCTCTCCTGGGATTGCCCGAACAACCCCAGAGTGGGGCCCAAGCCTGCCGATGGGGGCGCCGGCAGGGAGGAAGCCCAGGGAGGACGTGGCCAGGCCCGTGCCGGCAGGGAGCGCCCTCCCCGGGGACGAGACAAGGCTCGTGCTGAGGAGCAGCGTCAGTCTGATTGACGTGCGGGTGACGAACCCGGCTTCCAGGAGCCTCGCAGCGTCGCCTGCATCCATGGGGGAGCTTACGCTCTCTCATCTCACCCGCGGTGAAGCGCCTCACCCGGGAGGTGTGTGCACTGTTGTCGGAAGCGGAAGCGCGGCAGCCGCTGAAGTGGTTGCACGTGCCGAGCACCTTCAGCACCGACGATCACTAAGCCCGGCAACTGGGTTCAGGGGTTCTATCCTTCGTGGTCTCACCGATCATCAACAACGTGACGGTGACCAAAGTGCTGGTCGACAACGGAGCGGGGCTGAACCTCCTGTCCGCCAAGTTAATGGAGAAACTTCAGTTGCCGCTGGAGCGGCTGAAGCCCACTGACCCGTTCCGGGGAGTGAACCCTGGGATCGTGCACCCCTTGGGGCGCATCACGCTGCTGGTTACCTTCGGCTCCCGGGAAGCGTTCAGGACCGAGCACCTGGTGTTCGACGTGGCGCACACCCCGTTGTCTTACAACGGGATCCTTGGTGAAGCGACCGCTCCCGTACAGGGTTTGATCTCTGTGCTTATTGTGCTAGTCCCTGGATCGACTCGCTAGCACACACAGTTTCAAGATGTAATATCAAGATACAAAGGTCAAAAGTATATTACATCATATTGATCCAGAATTAAATAGTACCTTACATATTGCATAACCTCATGGGTTAGCTCAAGAGAAAATAAAATCTTGCAGCGGAAGGCAGAAGATACAGGAGTCCCATAACAATTCCACAGTCGAAACATGTTGGAATGTAAACTCGCAACCCTATCAAATCATACCTCACTCTTCACCTGGTTCACCTGCAACATTTAAACGTTGCAGCCACTAGGAAGACAATACATTGAATGTATTGGCAAGTTCACCAAAGGGTTATAGCAGACCTAACAAGTATATGCATTATTTGGCAAGGTAGGGCTTTGGCTATTTGCATAAAAACATCAATGTTTCATCCTATCATTTTTAAACAAATAGTTTTATCACTATTGGACACGGGGTAGAAACACTCATCCTCCTATTAACCTAGAGCACATTGAGTAGATCAAGTGCTCCTACCCTGTTTGTTCAAACCATTCATTTTATTTAAGAAATTGGAATGAGTGAGGCCTTCCTTACAGCCCCCATATCTAGTTGCTCATAATTGTCCGTCACTGGGGACAAGGCTAAGTACTTAGTTTGACACTCTCGAGAGGTTGTACACATTCCCCACAGAAATCGACGTGTCACTCCCTTGCTGTCGTCAGGGTAGAGTAGCAACGGCATCGATTACAGGAATTTTCAGACCATAATAGCCCAGACCACCTGAGGGACCTACGTTCCCACCTACACGGTTATATCTGCACAATCCCTCGAATCCAGGATCATATGTCTTACATCCATCCTGGCAGAGCCCATATTACCATGTGGTTGTACTGGAAGCTACTAAACAGGAAAACTAGTCCAGTCTCTGATACCCCAGGTGGCATTCCACATTTGCGACGCAAGCGCTCCCCGAATCCACGGGAGAGATGTCCATGGACGATCCATCCCCGAATCCACAGGGACTCGACTCAGAGGGACCCATAGAAATGGACCTGACGTCGCATAACATCTCAAATCCTCAAAGCAGCCCACCCAGGACGGTTCGTTGGGGTTGTTTTGCCAAGTTTCTAAAATGCTCCACGTCATCTGATTCATGGTAGTTGAGATTCCCTCCCACATATACTAACATAGCATAGCATGTCAACTACTTGCGATGGCAATTGGTGGAAATGAAAGAGAATTCATAGCTAGCATAAATACAATAATAGTCCTATCCATGCAACTAATAAAAACATGTAGTGCATAGTAAAATAATAGGTGAATATCAAAGTGAACTTGCATTTGCCACTGTACTTTGAGTTCAAACACTCGTCACAGTCACAGGGTTCGCTCTCCGAGAAAAACTATACGAGACAAATGAACATACACATACATAAACACACAATTCACATCACGACAAAAGGAGGTATGCTATGATGCAATGCAAGCATGTGACATGACTTGGTTCGTTTTATTTGGGTGATCAACTGATCCTAAGCATTGGTAATTAAAACAAATTCATTAGGGTTTTAAAGAAAAAGACAAAAACAATTGATTAAAACCCTAAATTATAGTTTCATTAGCATAAGCCAAATAATTTAATTCAAAATATTTATTTCTCTGTCCCATTGGACAGAGGACAATAAAAAAAAAATTTGGGCATAGGAGCTCTTTTGACGGGATTGAGCTGCTAACAGATTTTCCCGAATGATACGGCATTGGTACTCAGCTTCTTGAATCAAATCTGGCCCGAAGAGTTGACGTTCACCTGCCTCGGTCCAGTTCAAGGGAGTGCGACATTTGCGACCATAGAGGAAAGTGAATGGCGCCATGCCCAGACTTGCTTGATAGCTGTTGTTGTAAGAGAACTCCGCAAACGGCAGAGATTCTTCCCATTTCATACCAAAGGATATGACACAAGCTCGAAGCATGTCTTCAAGAGTCTGAGGATGAAAAGCGGTGCTGAATAGGAGATTAGTGCCCATTGCCTTCTGAAAGCTTTCCCAAAATCTGGATGTAAAGATACTTCCATGATCGGAGCTTATTTCAACTGGGACACCATGGAGAGAGACAATTCTGGCAGTGTACAATTCTGCCAATTGACTAGCTGAGATTGTTTCTTTGACAGGAAAGAAGTGAGCGACTTTAGAAAGTCAGTCAATCACCACAAAGATTGCATCATTGCCCTTGCAAGATTTCGGAAACCCAGTGATGAAGTCCATTTCAATCTTCTCCCACTTCCATGTTGGAACACTCAGGGGTTGAAGAAGACCAGTAGGCTTCTGATGCTCTGCCTTAACACGGCGAAATACATCACATTCAGACACATATCTAGCAATGTGCTCTTTCGTTCCAGTCCCCCAATAGCTCTTTCGGATGTCTTGATACATCTTGGTAGAACCGGGATGAATAGCAAGAGGTGTGTCATGGGTTTCTTTGAGAATAGACTCTCTTATGTCTTGATTATTAGGAACAACCATGCGATCATCAAAGAACACCGTTCCTTTGTCATCAAGTGAGAATCTCTTATCTTTGGGATCTTTAGCTTTTATCTGATCAGAAACCTTCTTGACCAAATCATCAAGGAGCTGAGCTTTACGAATTCTGTCTTCCAAGGATGAAACAGAAGTGACAACTAGATTTGCAAGATAACCTTTTGGAACAAGCTTGAGGTTAAGATTCTTGAGGTCCTCACAAAGATCAGGAGGTAATTCCGTGACTGTGAGAGATTTGCAATCAGATTTGCGACTAAGGGCATCGGCCATAACATTAGCTTTGCCTGGAGTGTAATTAATCGACAGATTGTATTCTAAGATGAACTCCATCAATCGTCGCTATCTGAGATTGAGATCAGGTTGGGTGAAGATGTACTTGCGGCTCTTGTGATCTGTAAAGATCTCACAAGGTACACCAGCAAGATAATGCCTCCATGTTTTGTTTGCAAAAACAACTGTAGCGAGTTCAAGATCATGCGTGGGATAGTTGAGTTCATTTGGATGAAGTTGGTGAGACGCATATGCCACAACTTTCCCATCTTGGAAAAGGACAGCACCTAGACCTTGGCGAGATGCATCGCAATAGATTTGAAAAGGTTGAGTAGTATCTGGAGGAGCCAAAATAGGAGGTGTAGTGAGTTTTTCCTTCAAAAGTTTAAAGCCCTCTTCGCACTGAGAGGTCCAAACAAACTTCTTGTCTTTCTTGAGAAGGTCGGTCAAAGGCTTGGCAATTTTGGAGAAATTGGGGACGAAACGTCGGCAGTAACTTGCCAAACCAAGGAAACTCCAGATTTGCTTTGCATTCTTGGATTGAGACCACCCAACAATGTCCTGAATTCGTTCCATATTGACAGCAATTCCCTTTGCTGAGATGACGTGACCAAGATAATTGACTTCTGGAAGCCAGAACTCACACTTGGAGAACTTAGCATAGAGTCTATTTTCACAAAGTTTGGAAAGGATGAGGCGAAGATGTTCTTAATGTTCTTCCTCGGATTTAGAATAGACAAGAATGTCGTCCAAGTAGACCACAACGAACTTGTCCAGATATTCCATGAAAATAGAATTCATTAGAGGAGAGAAGGCAGCTGGAGCATTGGTGAGGCCAAAAGACATGACTTGTACTCGTAAAGACCATAACGAGTAGTGAAACCGGTCTTTGGAATGTCCTCCTTCCGGATTTTGATTTGATGATACCCTAAGCGTAGATCAAGTTTTTAGAAAACTGCGGCTCCGGCTGGTTGGTCAAACAGATCGTTGATCCTAGGAAGTGGGTACTTGTTCTTGATTGTATGTTGATTAAGAGGACGGCAATCAACACACAGACGTTCGGTTTTATCCTTCTTCTGCACAAACAGAGTGGGACAACCCCAACGAGAGGAGCTTGGACGGATGTATCCTTTCTTCTTCAAGTCTTCAAGTTGTCTTTTAAGTTCCGCCAACTCTGGTGGAGACATCTTGTAAGGACGCCTATGAACAGGAGCAGTTCCTGGTTCGAGTTCGATCAAAAACTCAACCGCTCTGTCGGGAGGCATGCCTGGTAAGTCTTCAGGAAAAACATCCGGGAATTCGCAAACCACCTTAACAGATTCCAAAGTTGGAAGTGGCTTTGCGTCTAGAGAGTAGAGCTGGGTGTTTGTGGCCTTAGAAGAGTGGAAAGTGACTATCTGGCCAGTGGAATGTGTTAGAATGATAGACTTAGCAGCACAGTCTATCAAAGCTTGATGAGGTTTAAGCCAATCCATCCCTAGAATGACATCAATGTCAGAGGGTCCGAGGGCTAGGAGGTCGGCGAAGAAAACAAGATTGTCGATTTGGATTCGAGTGCCACGACTTATCTTAATTGACCTAGACTGGAACCCAGGGGTTTGGATTAGAACAGGGTTAAGCAAGGTGTCTTGTTGCAAGTCAATTGCTCGTGCAAAGGAGTGCGAAACAAAAGAATGTGATGCTCCCGTGTCAAATAATACTTTAGCAAGAACAGAATTAACATGCAAATTACCGATGACAAGGTCGGTAGCTTCCTCTGCTTGCTCAGCATTAACATGATTGACACGGGCACGGTTGGCATTAGACTTGTTGTTGTCATAAGAGCTTTGCTGATTACCCTGAGCGGGAACCATCGCCTGGCTTGAAGGAGGGCGAGGTGCTGTCTGAATCTGAGTCAGAGGGCAGTGAGTAGCAATGTGGCCTGGCTGTTTGCACTTGTAACAGACTCTGGTGTCACTGTTCTGATTCTCAGGTCTTTGCTTCCCATTGTAGCTCTTGAGAGAGACAGCCTGAGAGGGTGGGCGGGAACCTTGACCACCATGCCTCTAACCATATGCTGGACGGAGAGTCGCGTTGTTGGGAACCCACAACCTCCGTTTTTGAGAACCAACATTGTTGTTGCCTGAGGAAGAAGACCCAGTATCACGAGAGTGTTTGCGAGAATCCTCAAACTGTGCACGGCCATACTCAGCTTGCAGACCAGTATTGACCAAGTCTTCAAAAGAATTGCACGTGATGAAATTGAGAGCATACTTCAGCGATGGACTGAGACCCTTGCGAAACCTTTCTTGTTTCTTCAAGTCGGTAGAGATCTCATCGCCAGCATAGCGAGCAAGATGGTTGAAATCCTTGCAGTATTCGAGAACAGAACTCTTGCCCTGAGTCAGACTGCAGAATTCCTCAAGCTTTCTGTCCATCAGACCAGCTGGGATGTGGTGATTTAGGAAAGCGTCCTGGAAGTCAAACCAAGTGATGACTTCATCAAGGTGCTTGGAGGCTTGGAAATTCTCCCGCCATGCGGCTGCTTCACCTCGGAGGAGGTAGGTCGCAAAAGGAACCTTGTCCTCATTTGCCACACGAACCGTGCAAAGAGTGCGGACCATCTCACGAAGCCAGTCATCAGCATCAAGTGGTTCTGATGGTAGAGAGAAAGTCCTTGGATTGAGAGCAAGGAAATCCTTGATGGAATTCCTGCCATTAGCCCCATTGTTTGCATTGTTGCCCTGATTGTTGTGCTGGTCATTCATACGCTCAAGGATTTGTCCCATCTGAAGCAGTATGTTGCCTAACTCAGGCGGAGGAGGAGGATCACGACGAACAGGTGCCATCCTGTTTGCACAATGGTTTACACAACAGTTGAAACATAATGCATGACGTAAAGCCTCAAAGACAGGATTTCGTGACACAAGGATAACATGAAGTCTGAGATATCACATAGTGCCATCCAAAGATTTTGTGATTACAATCATCCAAAACAAAGGAAAGATTACACTACTCATCTTGCCATTCACAACGCACAGGAAGTGTGGCCACAGATGGGACTACGGATACAAGAGATCTATCTTGACAAAGCTGTCAAAACCTCGGCAGTAGCTGCGGAGAGTGCGGAAACACATACGCATCTGCCTTCTGTTCCCCGTACAGGAACTGACGCGGAAAGTATGTACTCTCGAACACTCTTGGTGGCCCACGTGCTGGAGTAAACCCATCCTCTAGGAATGCATGGATCATCTCAGGAGCAGGAGGTCTCGGAGGAGAGCGAACTTCATTCTCGTACATTCCTGCATCAACCACGGCGGAGAGGTGACCGAGTGCTATCCACAGCTGCTTGCAGTAGTGCTCGACCTCAGCGCGCATATTTGCCATCAAGTGCTCCTGGCTTGACACGAAGTTGCAGATCATAGCTGTCATTCGCAACCTTCTTGTCGGGCAAGCCTGGAAGTGTGAAGAACTTGTTCTCGCATGTGATGAAGCCCCTTGGGATATACTTGAACGGTCCTTTGTCCAGCCTTTCGTACTTCCTGCCGAGTAGGGTCATGCACATGTACGCCACCTGTTGGATTGCCAACTCGATGGTATGCCCAGTTCCCACTGCTTTGTGCACCGGAAACTTTTCTGACGGCACGTCTTGGTGGAGGCAGACAACGGCACGGTAGTACTCCTGGTTGAAGTCACGATAATCCTCGAATTCGTGTACTCCGGCTGTATCGGAACCGATTTGCCTCATGATCTCACGGAGCACCTCAGGAAAACCTTGGGTTGTCTCACAGTTGGACATCAAGACCACCTGTGGACGAGGAGTGTAGAGCGACATCTAAAAGAAAGTGATTGCAGGATTAGAACTTTGGAAGAACTAGCTTTATCTATGCACTATAGATATGAGCTAAACAAGAAGGAATGGTCTTTTCTCTGACGATGAAAACCACAAAAGAACTTGAATGCCACCAACTAAAAGGAACTACGGAAAACAAATCCCGGGATATCTAGTTTACAAACCGAGGAAAGAGGGAATTTTCCAAAACAAGAAGGGTGGGTGGGTGGGAAAAGAAGAAAAATCAGAGTCTACTTTTCCATTTTCAAATAGTTTAGAGATTAAAATAGTTACTAGACTCAACTTCGACCATTTCTAACCAGGGAGAAACCTAAGGGCAGTGAGGCTTTGATACCAAGTTGTGAAACCCCGAGACCGAATTTATGCAATTTAGCCCCAAATGCTAACTCGCGCATAAATTAAGCCCCAGTGCCTCCCTACGATGAACACTTCACAACATACACGCAATGTCGTCGCACTGGGCTCTGACACCGGGGGCGTGCGGCCACGGCCCCTTTTTAGGTTCGGCAGGGGCGTCGGGGATCGCTCCGGCGATCGACGGTGCGGCCGAAGGGCCTACGTAACCTGCAAAGTGATATACCCACGGTACGCACAAGCCAAGAACGCATGCACGCACGTTTTTACCTAGGTTCGGGCCACCCGGAGGTGTAAAACCCTACGTCCTGCCTGTCTGAACTGGTATTGACAATAGGTCAAGTGTTTACACGTTGCCGGGGGAGGGTCCCCGGACGCTCTCTCCTTTCTTGCTAAGTGCTACTTGCTCTTCCTGGACTAAGACTAGTCGGAAACCTCACCGAACAGAACCCGAACCCTTTGATCGCCGGCGGGGGTCCTCCTTTTATACTCAAGGGGATACCACAGGTGCCGCGGCGCATGCATTACAAGTGTCGATCAGGGAGACATGCCACTCCCCCTCAGTGAGCTGGTGGCATGCATGGACGCCACCTCCGCTGCTAGGGGTCTAAAACCCTAAGGGTAGGATTGGACAGCCACTGTTCACCTGATTTGGATGGAAAACGCCCCTCCTGTCGACTCATTTAATGCACCGTGCGCCTCACTCCTCGCCTTGGTGAGACTGCGCATCCGGCGCCCGCCACGCGCCCGTGTGGCGTTCTTGCTCTGTCCGTCAGGCCCCACCCTTGTGGCGGACGCCTGCGCCCGGGAACTCCCCCTCCCGGCAAGTCGCACCCTGGGAAGTGCCCCGGCAAACACACCCGGGAACCCCCCTCCCGAGAAGCGGCTTCCCGGGAGGTGTCCGGGTGGGGATATTTCCCGAAGCCCCGCTAGCCCTTCCGGGCTGGTAGCTTGCCGAGCAGCTTGTGGCTGCTGCCCGGGACGGAATCCTCCCGGGAACTCGGAGACGGGGCCCACGCGTCGCGCAACGGTGGTACCCCGGGAGCCACTGGTGCGACACTAGCCCCCGGGCGTGGGCCAGCATCGCCTGTTCCCGGGCGAGCCTTTCCCAAGTCGGTTGCCGGGCTACGCCCACAACCGACGCGTGGGCCCCGATTAGCCTCGGGCCCGCGTCCCTTCGCTGCCCCTAGTACCACGCCGTTACACATGGAGTATTGGGCGCGTGATTTCCGCCCTAGCTCCCCCTTTAAACGGGGAAGTTAAGGCCACTCCGCGCATTACTCCTTATGATTAGGAGTTATCCCCGCGCACCCGTAGGGTACGGAACCGGCCGTTACCAAACGGCCGGGTGCTATAAAGATTTTACCGCTGCCCAAAAGGGGAAAGCACTCTATTCCCCACAGCCTTCGTCATCCTCCTTCGCATCTCGCACCCAAGTGTTCTTGCTAGCTTCCACCTTCGTCCCCCATGGCGCCCCCCACCACCAGGAAGGGAAAGGAGGTGCAGGTCTCAAAAAAAGCGGTGGCCAGAAAGAGCGAGGCGGCAACCAAGGCAGCCGCCGGGAAAGACCAGAAGAAGTGGGAGATGCGGGCCACGCTTGCCTTCTACCGCCCTGGTTACAACGGCGCGGCGCGGGACAAGGTCCGGCATGCCGTCGCCTCCAAGTTCAACGAGCACGGGGAGACCCTGATCTTCCCGGCGGGCGCCGAGCACCAGGACAACGACTTCCGGGTGTTCGCGCGCTTCCTCCTCACCGGACTGGTGCCGCCATTCTCGCTGTTCCTCCATGCACTGATGGAGTCGTACCAGCTGCGGGTGGCACAGCTCCACCCCACGTCGCTGTTCCTCCTCGCCACCTTCCAATTCCTCTGCGAAGCGTTCGTGGGGGTGATGCCGTTGGTAGGGCTCTTCCGCCACTATTTCTACCCCCGGATTGACAATGCGAAGGCGATGTCGTCGGGGGTGGTGTTCTGCGCCCGCGACCAGATGAAGTCTGAGTTCATCGTCCGGTAGCTGACTAAAGCTATGCAATCCTAGAGGCATCGTGCCAAGAACTGAGAACGTAACTTAATGCAAGAACGAGAGAGAGAGGCATTGGGTATAATCAACATGTTCAAGGAATGGCTGCTTGCCTGGATTTTCGGTCGCTGGGCACCGAGAGAGGGGATCCGAAGAAGTGTGGGAACCCGGATCGTCGGCAGAGTAGGTCGGAGTCGCTATCGTAAAGAACCAAATCACACAATATGCAAATAAGTAACAATCCATAGGTGCAATGCACAATACAACATGAGGTGGCATGTGACATCATGATGCAACAATATGCAAGTGAAATAATTCCAATAGCAACAAGGTTAACCATTAGGTGATTTGAAAAAGAAAACAACAGCTTTAAATGACTCAAATGGCCTAACCAAGTATTCTACTGTGTTCTACAAGTTACAGGGAATAATTCACATTTTTACAGAAGGTTCAAAATCATTACCAATTTTAAACTAGGAGCTACAAAATTCTTATGTTTTAATTTCAAATCTGGGACACATTTGAAATTTCAAACCTCAAAATGTAAATCAAATTGCACAGTTAAATTCCTTGCATTTTTCTGATTCCAAAACATATATGGTTTGCTCAATTTGGATTTAGCATGCAATTACTATGAATTAAACAAGATGTAAGCATTTCTGGAATTTTAAAACAAAAGAAAACACATAGAGAACTAAATCTACTCGGGCGCAGCGAGCCTGTGCGGCTAACAGCGGGCCCGGGAGAGCTGACGAGGCGGTCGCGCTGCGCTGGCTGCCCGCGGTCACTGACTAACGGGCCCCACCTGTCAGGGTCGGTCAAAAAGGTAAAAAGGTTGGTTTTTACCTTGCAGCCAAGGAAGATCGAACCCGGGTCGGAACGGACCAGAGCGAACGGACGAGCGAGGTAACCAGACGGGCTGCGGATCGGATCTTGCTAGATCTAGGGCGCAAACCCTCTTAAACTAAAGAGGAACGCCGGTGGCTCACGGGCGCGCGCGGCGGCCCTGGCAGCGACTCGTCGGCGGCGACCACGCGGCACAGCGGAGCACAAGGCGATGCCTTTTCTCGTTCCAAGTTCGACGGGGAGCAAGTTGCCTTAAAGGACAACACAGAACCTCCGCTGGAGCGCCGGCGCGGCATGGAGCAGAGCTCGCCGGCGGCGGGTCCAGGGCACGTCGCGGCAACCTAGGGCTACGGTGAACTAAAAAGGAAGAGGAGGGTTGGAACGGTTGCGCAAGGACGAGGCGAAGCTCACCGAGCAGGCTGTCGTCGGTGAGGAGGAAGGAGCTCGCCAGAATTTGAAGAAGAGTCGTCGGCGGCCAGAGTGGAAGAAGAGGAGCTAGGCGACGATGTAGGCGATCTCCAGTCGATTCCTCGCGTCCAGACGAAGAGCAGCTCTGGGTGAACAAGGTGACGCGCGCGGTTGTTCTTGGTTCTGGCTGGAACGGCGGCTCGTCGGAGTAGCGCTCGCGGCCGAAGGAAACGAGGGCGACGGCGGTGCGCAGAAAGGGAAGAAGAAACCCTGGCTAGGGTTTCCTGCTGACGGCGTGGGTACGAGGAGGAGGCCGTCACGTCGCTGTCGCGACGTCGGGGCGCGCGGGACTCACCGGCCAGGAGGAAGAAAAGTAGAGGAGGAAGAAAGCTCTATGAGAGAACGCGTACTTCGCGGAATACGCCTTCAACGCGGGGAAGCGCAATCCGGGCGGGGCACGGTGGAGTTGGGCTGCGGCCTGCGCTGCTGGGCCGACTCGGGCCGAAAGGTAAGCAGGTAGGTTTTTCCTTTTCTATTTCCTTTTTCTATTTTGCAAATAGTTTTTGGATTCAAATTTCAAATATCATTTTGAAAAGCTGAGACGTAGGAGAATTCAAATATGGCACTACTATTTGTAAATATTCAAATGGGGTTAAAGGTTTTAAAACAAAACCCATTTGAATGACATTTGTAAAATAGAGGAAAAGGAATTCAAACTCAAAGAAGGAAGATTCATATTTGAATCTTCTAGCAAATTCAAACAACAAGATTTCAAACCACAAGTTAAAATGTAATTTCCAAATTTTATGTGAAACAAAGAACTGATGACATGGCATGGATGCAAATGTAAAATGTTATGCAACAAGAATTAAATTACAAACAGGTCCACACAAGGGCTTAAATGTAAATGTTGCTCTTGGGCTGTTACAATTCTCCCCCGCTAAAAGGAATCGCGTCCCGAGATTCTCAAGGATCCGCAAGAAAGGTAGGGTAATCCTTGCATAACTGATCTTCACGCGCTCCCATGTTTCTTCTTTGTCAGAGTGATGAGACCAAAGGATCTTGTAGAATTTGTGAGTTTTGTTGCGAGTGCGACATTCTTTCACATCGAGACCAAAGCCAGGAGCGAGCGGGAACAACAGCGGCGCCACGTGGCGCCTTAGCGGGCACGCCATGCGCAGGTTTCGTCAGGACGAGGAGTGAAGCACACGCCAGCATTTAATGCTCCGACCAAAAGGGGATTCCCTATCCGTTCAGCCAACAGTGACCCGCCTGGGGTAAATTTCAGGTGCCTAGACCCCTAGCTGCAGGGCTACCTGGTTTGCATTTAAGCCAGCGCACCGAGGGGGAGCTTCCCTGGCTCCCTGCTCGCCATTTGTCACCCATGCACCGTGGCACCTGTGGCATCCCCTTCAGTATAAAAGGAGGACCCCCGCCAATGGTCAAAGTGTGGTTGTTGGACCAGTTCTGAGTTCACTACTAGCAATAGCCCAAAGTAGCAAACGGTACTTAGCCGAAAAGAGAGAGCACTCGGGGACTCCCCCCGGCAACCTGTAAACCCCTAGTTCTTTGGCTAATAAAAAACTCAGAAGCAGGACGTAGGGTTTTACACCTCAGGGTTGCCCAAACCTGAGTAAAAAGTGTTCTGGTGTTCATCGTGCTCATACGCTTCGCATTGGCCCACTGCCGAACCTAAAAGGGGGTGCTCACATATCCCCGGTGTCGAATCCCCGTGGTCCGACAGGAGGCGCCTACGCGGGATTTCTCCCGCTGCCCTTCTAGGCAACCCCCGCAGCCCGGCGAGCCCTGCCGGGCTGGCGACTTGCCGGGCAGCTTGTGCGGAGCTGCCCGGGGTGCGATCCTCCCGGGGGGCAAGCGAGGTGGCCCACGCGTCACGCAACGGCGGTACCCTAGGTGCCACTGGTGCGACAGTAGCCCCGTGCGTGGGCCGGCAACGCCTATTCCCGGGTAGAACCTTCCCTGGTCAGTTGCCGGGTTACGCCCTCAACCGACGCGTGGGTCCCGAGCCGCTTCGGGCCCCTACTTATGCACTGCTTCAAGGGCTCTGCCATTACGCGCAGAGTAGTGGGCTCGAGATTTCTGCCTTAACCTCCCCATTATACACGGGTGGTTAAGACCACGCCCTGCGTTATCCCCTCTTAGGGCGTAATTACCCCAGCGCACCCGTAGGGTGCGGACACGACCGTTGCTCGGCGCCGGGGCACTATAAGACCCCGCCGTTGCGCTAGGGAGCGAACACTTAGTGTGGCGACCCAGACCCGTAAGGATCCGGACCTCTGTGTAAACTGTGCTAGTCCCTGGATCAAATGCTAGCACACACAGTTTCATTGATGAAATACCATACATGTCTATTACATCGGTTCGAATAACAAATCCAGAGTACTTAATACAAGCCAAGCGGAAGTTCAAATAAAACACACTGATAAAGAGGGAGTCCCATCAACGCCACAGGCAAGTTGAGTGTAGACTCGCGACCCTACGCCTTCTTCTTAAGCGTCACTCTCTGCACATGATAGGTGCAGATCAGTACATTGAATGTACTTGCAAGTCACACCTGTGTGGTTAGGAGAAATGCATTGAAATGATGAAGGATTTCCTAGTTTGGCTGCTAGGGTTGTTTTTGCAAAATGCTGCTTTTGGGGTCTCGAACTACTCATAATATTTTCCTTTGGAAATATCTATCCTGAAGTTTTGATAAAACAGGGTTTGAACAATAGTATGGTCATTCTGTGGATGTTCACTCCACGACCTAGCTATGCATGGAAATGATAAAGGATTTCCTAGTTTGGCTACTAGTGTTGTGTTTGCAAAATGCTATTTTTTTTGGGGGGGTTTCGAAATACTCATAGTATTTTCCTTTGAAAATCTCTATCCTAGAGTTTTGGTAAAACAGGGTTTGATCAATAGTATGGTCATTCTGTGGATGTTCACTCCACGACCTAGCTATGCACTCTGGGTCAACTGACACTCTCATAGCATCCCTTTTTCCCTGACTCATTCTGTGGAACCTTCCATCGAGTCAAACAGTTTTGGGGTTTTCGAAAACAAAACTTGAAGATCTCCACTTCTCCTGACTTAATGACTCAAAGTCGCCCGTAACCAGGGGCATGGCTAATCGATTAGATTGACACTCTCGAGAGGTTTGTACACTTTATCCACTTGACACAATCAGTCCAAAGTGTTGCCTGACGACAAGCGTGCGCAACAGGTAAAGATTGTGACGAAGTCTTTCACTAGAAGCCCCCTGATACCTAATTCTGGCACCGCCCGCCCCATATGAGCACATTGGCTCCTCTTCGGATGGCAATAGCCAGGAAAGGGTTTCCCGCTAGTTAGTCGACCAAGCCAGAGCCCATAATAGCAAGTGGTTGCACATGAAGCGTTTGGGTACATGAGAAGGTTTGAACTCTTGGATTTCTGGACAGCGGTCCCCACCTTCTCCTGATCGTGTACCCGTTACGGGGCTACAACACTTGCCGACAGCAAACTGGCCTCCATCATACCACGCCATCCAGATAAAACATTTTGGTTTTATTTCGAAAACATTTTTCCAAAAACATACTCGCTCATAAAGAGCACTTAATACTTTGCAATATAGTTTGGGTCCCGTCCCGTTATAATAGTATAGCATGCTTTGGAAAAATGTATATACATAACCTATGGTATTTGGTGGCATGGCAATAAATCCTATAAGCAATCTACTAGGAATAACTAAACATGTTGAAAACGCATTTGATAAATACTTCATAAAGAAATAACTCTAATATGCATCCCTATGATGTTGTAAACAAAATAGCATAAGCAAAAATATAGGTTCTACATGGTCAATAAGTGTAGCTTGCCTGGATCAGAGAAGTTGTTGCGGTCGTCAACTCCTTGGCACTCTTCGCAATCGCAATCCGAATAATCTAACGCGTAGAACGAAACGACAATAAATGCATAGTTTCAAACATCTCTCAAAATCCAAATATAACTACAAATGAACTTTGGATAAAGGATGTATCACAAGCATACAAAATAGAACCTAAACTTCATCTAAGTAATACCATAGTATTAACAATTCAAGTTCTAAAGCCTAAGGTTAAGGCTAGTGTGGCTAAGTCTGAAAATTCAGAAATCGGCTACTGTTAACAGATAGCAACTAGGATTGACGGGTAATAGGTGCTAAAGTACAGAACATGACATGAAAACTATGCTACAGTATAGTTCTAAGGTTGTACTAACTAACGCAACATGTTTCAGGTTAATTGGATAAACAGATCAGAAGGTACTGGCTTGCAAAGGTGGCTAGTCAGATTCTGACAGACAAAGAATACTAACTTCTACTGAAAAGCTAATGGTGCTAAACTATTCCTGTGGCGACCCAGACCCGTAAGGATCCGGACCTCTGTGTAAACTGTGCTAGTCCCTGGATCAATTGCTAGCACACATAGTTCCATTGGTGAAATACCATACACATGTCTATTACATCGGTTCCATTAACAAATCCAGATTACTTAATACAAGCCAAGCGGAAGTTCAAATAAAACACACTGATAAAGAGGGAGTCCCATCAACGCCACAGGCAAGTTGAGTGTAGACTCGCGACCCTGCGTCTTCTTCTTAAGCGTCACTCTCTGCACATGATAGGTGCAGGTCAGTACATTGAATGTACTTGCAAGTCACACATGTGGGGTTAGGAGGAATGCATGGAAATGATGAAGGATTTCCTAGTTTGGCTACTAGTGTTGTGTTTGCAAAATGCTATTTTTTTTGGGGGTTTCGAAATACTCATAGTATTTTCCTTTGAAAATCTCTATCCTAGAGTTTTGGTAAAACAGGGTTTGATCAATAGTATGGTCATTCTGTGGATGTTCACTCCACGACCTAGCTATGCACTCTGGGTCAACTGACACTCTCATAGCATCCCTTTTTCCCTGACTCATTCTGTGGAACCTTCCATCGAGTCAAACAGTTTTGGGGTTTTGGAAAACAAAACTTGAAGATCTCCACTTCTTCTGACTTAATGACTCAAAGTCGCCCGTAACCAGGGGCATGGCTAATCGATTAGATTGACACTCTCGAGAGGTTTGTACACTTTATCCACTTGACACAATCAGTCCAAAGTGTTGCCTGACGACAAGCGTGCACAACAGGTAAAGATTGTGACGAAGTCTTTCACTAGAAGCCCCCTGATACCTAATTCTGGCACCGCCCGCCCCATATGAGCAAATTGGCTCCTCTCTGGATGGTGATACCCAGGTAAGGATTTCCCGCTAGTTAGTCGACCAAGCCAGAGCCCATAATAGCAAGTGGTTGCACATGAAGCGTTTGGGTACATGAGAAGGTTTGAACTCTTGGATTTCTGGACAGCGGTCCCCACCTTCTCCTGAGCGTGTACCCGTTACGGGGCTACAACACTTGCCGACAGCCAACTGGCCTCCATCATACCACTCCATCCAGATAAAACATTTTGGTTTTATTTCGAAAACATTTTTCCAAAAACATACTCCCTGGCACTCTTCGCAATCGCAATCCGAATAATCTAACGCGAAGAACGAAACAACAATAAATGCATAGTTCCAAACATCTCTCAAAGGCCTAATATAACTCCAAATGAACTTCGGATAAAGGATATATCACAAGCATACAAAAACAGAACCTAAACATCATCTAAGTAATACCATAGTATTAACAATTCCAGTTCTAAAGCCTAAGGTTAAGGCTAGTGTGGCTAAGTCTGGAAATTCAGAAATCTGCTACTGTTAACAGATATCAACTAGGATTGACAGGTAATAGGTGCTAAAGTACAGAACATGGCATGAAACATATGCTAAAGTATAGTTCTAGGGTTGTACTAACTAACGCAACAGGTTTCAGCTCAATTGGATAAACAGGTCAAAAGTTACTGGCTTGCAAAGGTGGCTAGTCAGATTCTGACAGACAAAGAATACTAACTTCTACTGAAAAGCTACTGGTGCTAAACTATTCCAATGACAGAGAACTAAAAAAATAAATCCAAGAATATGATCTATTCTTTCAAATGGCACTGGTTTCACTAACTATGGAGCTATGAGGCAGTAGCTATGAACAGGTGAATGTGGCTACTCTAAAACAGAACATAATACGATATGAAATTCTACCGTCGTGCTGCTAGTGAAGGTGAAGTTGAAATGGTCCAACTAGGAAATGGCTGTGAAGGGATGTTCCTAAAGTTCAATCTACAAAAAGAAACAACTAAAATGATGCTACGGACAACAACGAGAACTACTGCGAATAAGGCTACCCACTAAGGAAGGTGCTGCAACTTTCTGCCGCGGCAGAGATACGGCAGAGAAACTGATTAGAATACCATTTTGCGACGATGATGCAAAGCACTAGATGAACCATGTACGGCTACTTTATACAAAGAATTTGTAGAGGAACATTCACTCTACAAAATGGTGAAATCTAGAGCACATAATGATCATTGGTTTGATTGCAAACGATGCCTAAACAGAGCTAACCGAAGAACAACAGCTGCAGTGAACTTGAACAAGTTCATACCCAAATCTTCCCGGAGATGAACGATTCGACGAATCGAAGCGCGGGAAGGAAGAAGAAGGGTTGGAGGAGATTCACGGCGTCGCAGGGAGTCCAACGGTGCAAGCGGCTTCGCAAATCGTTCGGCGAATCTCCGGCGATTGCTCGCCGGAGTTGGGCGGCGAAGGCGGCGGTTTTGGGCATGGGGAGCGGCGCTCGGGCAGGCGAGGTGGCCGGCGGTTGCGCGGGCGTGGGGTCGGGGGCGCGGGGCGTGCGGCGGCGGCGTGGTCGCTGGCGCGCGCGACCGCGGGCGGGCGGCTGGCGCGGGCAGGCGGGCGCGGGCGGCGGTGGGCGCGGGCGCCGAGCGGGGGCGGTGCGGCTTTGGGCGGCGGCGGTTGCGCGGGCGAGCGGGCAGGCCGCGGCGGCGGGCCGTGGGTGGCGGCGGAGGTGAGGCATGACAGGTGGGCCCCACCTGCGAAGAATGCGTATTTTCAGAAAAAAAAGAAAAAGAATAAAAGAAAACGATTATAAAATACTTTTCAGGATCTATAATTCACCCGAAATTCCATTTAAACCATTTAAAATATCAAATGGCTTCAGAAAAATTCCCAAAAATTCTGTAAAATAATATATTTCATTTAGAGTCCAGGAAAATTATTCCCACTCAGAAATAAATTTGTAAAAATAGTTTTAATGTTTCTAAGCTTTATATAAACCTAAATAAAATCCTAAAATGCGTTTTGGAACTCTAGAAAATTCTCAAATCAATTTCTATCAACCTAACACATTCCAAAATACCATTTCAAACACTTTCAATAATGCATCATAACGAACACCAATATTTTAAGATATGATCAAGGTGATATGCATAAGAAAATGTAAAGGTGCGAACATCCGAATTTGAAAATTTTGGGATGTTACACTTAGCCCCCCAGCTTTTCCATTCGTCTCCAATTCCTCGCGCCCCTGCCTCCGGCCAGCTTTCGCCCACACCTCTCATGGCGCCCCCCGCTCCCAAGAAAGGGCAAGGCTCCAAGAGGCCTGCAACCGGCAGGAGCGAGACGGCTTCCCAGAAGCCCATCTCAGATAAGGATCAAAAGAGGAGGGAGCTGAGGGCCTTGTGCGCCTACTTCCGGCCACGCTACAACGGCGAGGCGCTGGACAAGGTCAGGCACGCCGTCGCCTCGCACTTCAACGAGTACGGGGAGACCCTCATTTTCCCCGCCGGCGCCGACCACCAGGAAAACAACTTTCGGGTGTTTGCGTGCTTCGTCCTTGCCGGGTTGGTGCCTCGGTACTCCTTGTTCCTCCATGCGCTCATGGAGGCGTACCAGCTCCGGGTGGCGCAGCGCCACCCCACCTCCCTCTTTCTCCTCGCGGTCTTCCAGTTCCTCTGCGAGGCGTTCGTCGGAGTAATGCCGTCTGTGGCGTTAATCCACCACCACTTCTACCGACGCATCGAGCAAGCGAGGGCGATGTCATCGGGGGTGGTGTTCCGCGCCTGCGACCGGATGAAATCAGAGTTCATCGTCCGGTCGGAGAAAAAGAAAGAGAAGGAGTGGCGGGCGGACTGGTGCTGGGTCCGCGTGGAGGAACCCGAAGGGTTCATCTTCACGCCCACCGAGCTGCCGGTGCCCAACGACACTTGGCGGAACCGCTACCACCGTGACGCCGAGATCCTTCCCATCGTCGCGAAGATCAAGGCACTGCGGCTAGCAGGGCTCACCGATCTCGACGTGGCGCGCGCCTCCATAAGCCGGCGCATCGCGCCGCTACAGCTTCGCTCCCACCCCGCGTGGATGTACACGGGGTCCGGGGACAAGACACGCCTACAGCACGGGGGCTTGGACCGGGAGGCCATCCAGGCGGGGGTGAAGGGGATCACCGGCGAGGACGTCCCCGCCACGGAGCTGCCGCCGGGGGGTTTCTCCCTCCACGCCGGGGTTCCGGGGCTGCACGATATCATTACCGCCTACCCGCCCTGCAACGAGTGGGGGCTAATGGTCGACTCCCCTGCTCGGACCCCGCGTCCCCCTCCACCTACACCCCGCAGGAAGCGGGTGCTCGAGGAGAGCGGGGAAGAGTCGGAGGTCAGCTGGCCCGACGTCCCATCTTTCGACGAAGAGGCGGGCCAGGTCGTCGGGACCCAGGTGGTCATCCCCGTGGCGGATGAGGAGGAGGAAGATGATGACGCGCCCCTGATCTTACGAAGGTCAAGGGCGCCTGCGGCGGTGGCCCCCTCCACGGCGGCCTCCGCGACGCCCAGGGCTGCGGCAACCCCCCGGGCACCCACGGCCCCACCCAAGCGGGGGCGCTTCCGGGGCTTTAAGTTCAAGCTCAACCCTCCGAAAGATGGCTCCCCGTCGGGAGCCGGCAAGAGGGGGAGAGACGACTCGCCACCCGCCGCGCCGAGCAAGAGGACGCGCATCCGGGCCGGTGCCAACACCGACCCGACCGGCATGGGGGCCGGCGCCACCGCCATTGCGCCCACCGCCGACCCAATTCCAGTAGAGGAGGAGCCGGCAGCAGGTACCGATCCCCTCCTGGATCCGATGGCATATGTTAATCTCGTCCTCTTACCTGCAACGGTGCCGCCTTCTAAACTCGCAGGCGAAATCCAGCCCGCAGCAGGCGGCCCGGCGACAGGGGCCGGAATGGGAGAGGAGGAAGCTCTTCCCGCAAATTTGGTGGCCCCGCAAGGTACTCACTCAGAGCCCCCTTGCATTTATCGCTGGGCAACCCATCCCATTTTCTAACCCCATTCTTTGTCGCAGTCCCGACTGTGCTCACAACGGGAGCGGGCACGGTGGTGGTTGATCTCGGCTCTGATGCCGAGGATGTAGGGACAAGGGAGGAGCCGGAAGGGGCTCCTGCGCCCAGCTCCCCCGCGGCGGACGCGACGGTGGCGGCGTCCGTCGGCGCTACCGGGGCGAAGCTCGGCAGCGCATCCCGGGCCATGCAGGCCGGGGACACGGATCTCGCGGTCACCCCGCAGGAGGCCCCTCCTGCCGGGGAAACGGCAACTCCGCCATCCCCGCAACCCATTGGGGCGGGTGTGGAGGAGGCTGCAGCAAGGGAGCAACAGGAGGCTCCGCCGCGAGCGGACGACGCCCTCCCTGGCCAGACAGTGGCGGCGGGGGCTTCGTCGTCATCCACTGCAGGAGAAGGAGCTCAACTCCGCCAAGGAGAGGAGCACCCAGCTCGAATCCGCGTTGGCCGCCGCCCGGGAGGAGCTCGTAAAGGCAGGCTAGGACAACGTGGCCAAAGCCAAGGAGATCACGCGGCAGACGGACCTCCTCCGCAAGTCTAAGCACGCCGTACCGCTCGCGCACAGCAACCACGCCACGCTTGTGGAGCAGCGCCAGAGGTAGACCCTGAAGCTGCTCAAGATCGCCAAGGCGGTGCGCGACCTGCTGCCGCGATTTGAGCTGCAGGCCGCGCAGGTGAACGGCACGGACGTCAGCACGCTGATCCCGTTCTTATCCAACATGGTGGGGAAGCTCGGGGCTCGACTTGTGGATCTCCAAGTTCTGCGACCAAGAGATCGCCACGTGCGCCAGGGACATCGCCGGGACGATCCTCCCCCGGGTGCACCTCCGCCACCCGGATTTCCCCTTCGAGACGCTGCCGGACGCCTGGTCCGACAGCGAGGACGGTCCCACCCACTGCCAGGCAGTGAGCAGGTTCGTCGACGAGGTGGTAGACCGGATACAGAGGAAGCCCGAGCCCGAGTCGGAGCCAGAGCCCCCAGCGGAAGACGCCGGCAACTAGTCGCCTCAGCCCCCGTCGGTCCTCGTTTTAACTTCGTGTTTTTGTCTTTAATTCCTGCATGTGTCGCGGTTGGCGCCATTTAAACAATTAATGTTTCTTAGTTCATGTAATTGTTTGTTGCTTTTAAGAATTTCGTTCTTTGGTTCTGCTTAGTGCTTGTTTCTTGTTCCCAGGGTTGACTCGCGGGGTGGATCTCCCGGCCTTCGTGTGTTATGCCTTGTGTTGCCGGGGACTCGCGCGCCACACATTTAACCGGACCAGGGACCCGGGACGGACCCGCAGTGTCGACCTGGGGTCAAGCGGCAGCGTCGAGCCACTCCGCTTGCGGGATAGCCACCCCCACGCGTGCGCTCACGGGACGAACCCGCAAGCCGCACGAGGAGCGCACCCTCCCCGCAAGCGTCCTTCAAACACACCAGCCACATGGAGGGCTCGAGCCACGCCAGCGAGCCAACGTTAAGCATCGGAGAGTTCAGCGTCCAAGTGCGTGTACTTAGCTGTTCGTTTTTTACGCTCGGAATGCCCGCCGGAGGGGTGCGGCAGGGACACTACGGCAGTGCACCCTTCGGCGATAAGCACGAACAGCATGCACCACCAGAGCTCCGCCACAACTGCCCTCGCCTTGACCCGCCTGCTTGAAGGATGCAGCAGGAACGCTGTGGCGGGGCCGCCGCCGGTGCCAAGCACGGGTGGCGGCGCCACCACAGTGTCTCCGTGGCAACCATCGCCTTGGAGACGCCCTCTGGAGGGATGCGGCAGGAACGCTGTGGCGGGGCCGCCGGTGCCAAGCACCGGTGGCAGCGCCACCACAGCGTCTCCACGGCAACCCTCGCCTCGGAGTTGCCTGGTGGAGGGGTGCGACAAGGACGCGATGGCCGTGCACCTGTCGGCGCTGAGCGCGGATGACATGCACCCCCATCGCGTCTCTGTGGCCTCCCTCGCCTTTGCGGCCACCTTCTTGGCTTCGCTCTGAGCTGCTCCATGGCCATCGTGCCCTTTTATAGGCGCGGTGAAGAATCTTGCCACCACGCACGCCTAGTCACCGCGGCACACTTGGTGCTATGCTCCTTGCAGTGCGGTACGGGTCCTGCCACCGCGCGTGCCAAGTCGCCGCGGCAGACGTGACGGCTCCCTCCGGCTGCAGGAACCTCGGGGTGCGTTGAGAACCTCGAAGCGCGGTTGCTACGCACAACCGGGCACCGCTAAATGAAACACCTTGTGAGCGACCCACGAGCATTACAGTGCGCACAACTCCGTCCTCACCCTGCATGACAGATTCTTACCGAGCCCAAGATGCTGCAAAAAAATTCGAAATACATGAAAAAAGACGTGACCGATAGAGCACAGGTAACCCTCCTGCCTCCCAGCCCCCAGGCACAGAAGGGTCGATACCAAACTTGGGTGTGAGCACCTTTCTATCCCAGGACGCAGCTCCTGCGTTATGCGCATTGTGGGGAGTCCGGAAACGGCACGGCCCCGTGCCGGAGTAATCCGGCAGCGAGTTTTCGTTTTCGAGGCTCCGGCAGCCCCCTGCTCACAACCAGGGATGGAAAGAGACTTCTGTGCACCTAAAACAGGAGACAGAAGGAGGAAAAATATGCAAACAATCGAGGTAGCTTGAAATTCAGAGGAAAGTACTTATCTTTATTCATAAGAACTAGTGGTTTACAATCGGGGGTTGCCCGGCTACACTAGTGCGAGAGTCATGCTACCGGAGCATCACCTGTGGGTCAGGCTCCGCCGCTTCACGGGTAGAACTTGCACAAGTTCTCAAGGTTCCAACTATTTTGCACCGGCAAGCCTTCTTTGGTTTCCAGCCGGTGTAACATCCCAATTTTTCTAATTTGGATGTTATCACCTTTTTCATGTCACGTGCATATCATTTTGACCATATTTGATTATGGAGATGATCTTACAATTTAATTGGGAGTTTATTTGGACCTTAAGAGTGATTATATGCATTTGTTACAATTTATTTGAGCTGCATATGCATTAAAAATTGTTTTATAAATTATATTTCATGAGGAAACTATTTTTCCTAGCTTCCAAACAGGTATTTGGAATTTCAGGAATTTTCTGGAATTTTTCCGATGCCGTTTGGCATTTTATTTGCCTTATTTGATTTTCTGACAATTTAGAGACCCAGAAAAAGCTATTTCTTTATTTGTTTTTCTTTTATTCCACGGAGTACGTTTTCTCTACACGGAGGCGTATTTCCGTGAAATCCGTTTTCACTTAAGTGTACCGAAAGGGTATCTTTTAATCTCATCCATCCATTTCCCATCCAACGGCCATCCTTTTTATTTTTCCTTTTTCCTTTTTCCTTTTCTTTTTTTTCTTTTCTCCTTTCCTCCTTCTTCTTCCTCACGCACACAGGCACATGTGCTGGCTGCGTCCATGGCCAGGCCCAGCTCGGCCGCCGCTGCTGCTCGCCGGCCCTTGCCCCGCCGCCCTGGCTCCGCCCCTCGCCGCCGCAGCCCCGCCGCCCGCCCGCAGCCCCTGCCATGGCCGAGCCCGAGCTCGAGCTCGAGTCACCGGCGTCCATGGCCGTCCACCTCGAACACCACCCTCCGAACCGTTTTTCTCCGCGATTTCTTCGCTAATTCGTGACCCACACAGCAAGGAATCTATCCCAACAAGATTGAAACCCTCCCGGACTCTATCTCGTCCGAATTTTAAGCGAAACCGAATCCCGTTCAAATCTCACCCGCCGCCGGCCTTATCCCGAGCGCCCCGAGCCCTATAAATATCCCAAGCTGACGCCCTCGAGAGCCCAGACCAATCTCTCGAAATCTAGCTCGAAGCCGCAGTCAACCTTGCCACCAATTTCAAGTTTTGTCGCCGTTTCCACGCAAACTCCAACGAGCAATTCCTACCGCCTCGCCCCAAATTAGCCCGAGCCACCACCACCTTTAGATCCCTATCGACGCCTAGAACACCATACACCACAGCCTTGCCTCCGGAAACCTCTGTTTCGCCAACTCCCATCAACTCCGGCGAACTCCATCTTCTCCGGTGAGCTTTCTTGCTCTGTTTTCGGGCTGCAGTCTATTTTGATTAGCCTACTTCTATACTCCGTATCTTTTGTTCCGTAGATCCTATTTAGGAAATTCTTTTTGCATCTGGTAGCTTACATCTTGCTGTATAAATTAGACCTCTTTAGAAGCCCCGTCTCTATCATCTTCAGCAGTGCATGATCGTTCCAAATCGGTATTCCCAGTTAGTCTGTTTTAGATTAGATACCTTTCGACGTTCTTGTTGAGTAGATTGTAGACCCGTTTAGGTTGTGAGCTCCTGTAGGATGATGAGTAGGTCTTGTATTACACCCTGTTATTTTTTTGCACCTTTTGTAGGTTTAGATAATGACCTAAAAGTTTGTCAAAACTAGCTACCTGTTAAAAAGAACTTAGACACCGGTTTAGTCTAGCCAGCACTGTTATTGATTAGACACTTTGTAGAGCTTAATATTTAAAACCTATAAACCCCTTTTCGTTTATTCTTTCTGTAATGTAAACATTGGTTAAAACTATACACCTCAGAACACTTTTCATGTAACATGTAATTAGATTACACTACTAGAATAATAATTGAAAACTGTATTCACAGAATGCTGTTTTTGATTAGCTACTTTCGTAGGCTTGTATCTTTTGTTTCGTAGCTCCGTTTTAGATGAAACTTTCTGTGTTATAAGCCTTAAGTTATGTTATTAGTTTCAGTACCTTCCGTACCATTAGTTCAGACGTGTTTCGACAGTCCCCTTCCCGTTAGATTCGCTATCTGCTATCAGCTCGTAGGTTATCATTTGTCTCCACTTGGTTCCAAATCTTGTCCCTAGCCTGAGATCTGTGCTTGCGGTTGGATTAGTATTAGTTGTGCCTTGTTAGCTGCTTTTCTAAATTCAAGTTTTTGTAATTCTTATCCCGCTCTTATTGGAGTTATAATTTGGAGTTGTTGAACAAATTATTCATTGTTGCTTTCGTTCTTCGCGATAGATTATCCCGAGTGTGAGTGCGAAGAGTGCCAGGGAAATTTTGATCGTTACAGCAACTCAGGCTCAGGCAAGTGGATACCTTTGATCATCTAGAATCCTATAATTTTCGCATATGCTACTTTGTTTATAAGTTGTAGGCATGCATGTGTAGGTTTATATTGTTATGAAGTATTTATAAAATGCGTTTGCAATTTATTAGCTATGTCCTAAGTAGTATGCCTATAGGTTATTGTCATGCCACCAATCACCCTAAGTTATTACTTGTATGATTTTACAAAGTGCTTGCTACATTATTGTACCGGGAGGGACCCAAAACTATTTTCAAAGTATTAAGTGCTCAGAATTGAGTCGTATGTGTTTGGAAAAATGTTTTCGAAACAAAATCCTCAAAATGTTTTCAACTGGGCGGAGTGGTAAGTTTGAGACCATTATTGGTTGTCGACAAGGGCAGCATCCAATTCGGCTCTGCAGATGCTCAGGATTTTCGGTGGGGACCGCCGTCCAGAATCTAAAAGTTCAATTCTTTTCCAATGGAACCCAAAAGCTTACCTGTACAACCACCTGCTATTATGGCTCTGGCTTAGTCGAGTAACTAGCGGGAAACCCTTACTTGGGTATCGTCATCCGGAGAGGGGCCAATGTGCTCGTATGGGGCGGGCGGTGCCAGGATTAAGTATAGGGGGCTTCTAGTGAAAGACTTCGTCACAATCTTTACCTGTTGCGCACGCTTGTCGTTAGGCAACACTTTGGACTGATTGTGTCTGGTGGGTAAAGTGTACAAACCTCTCGAGAGTGTCAATCTAATCGATTAGCCATGCCCTTGGTTACGGGCGACCTTTGAGCTACTAAGTCTGGTTAAGAGGAGATCTTCTAGTTTTGTTTTCGAAAACCAAAAACTGTTTTGACTCGATGGAAGCATCCACAGAATGAGTATCTACTCGATGGATCCCACAGAATGGGTCAGGGAAATCAAGGGTTGCTATGTGAGTGTCAGTTTGACCCAGAATACATAGTTAGGTCGTGGAGATTCCATAGAAAGACCATATCTACTTTTCAAAACTATTTTATATGAAATTCTAGATTTAGAGTTTTGCAAATAAAAGCTATTATGAGTATTTCAAAATGAAACTTGCTGTTTTGGCAAAAGAACCATAGAAGCCATTTAGGAACTATCCAATAAGCATGTACTTGCATTTCTCCTAACCTCACAGGTATTTACTTGCGAGTACATTCAATGTACTTATCTGCACCTATCATGTGCAGAGAGTGATAATTCAAGGAAGGAGGTACGCACGGTCGCGAGTCTACATTCAACTTGCCTGTGGCGTGGATGGAAGCTCATTTATCTTCATTTGATATTTTAGACTTTCGTTGTGTAATAATACTCTGGATTGTTATCTTTTATACGTTGTAATAAAGACATGAATTATGATATTTCATCGTGAACTGTGTGTACTAGCATTGATCCAGGGACTAGTACTATAAACACAGTGATTCCAGGACCTTAATGGTCTGGGTCGCCACAGCCGGACAGCCCCCGGCCTGGTCACCTGCACTACCCGGAAGGGGCCCTCCCATTTCGGAGCCAGCTTGTTCCTGGCCTTCGTTGCTTGTATCTGGTGCAGGACAAGGTCACCGATCTCGAGCTCCCAGAGATGGACTCGCCTGTCATGGTAATAGCGGAGTCCCTGCTTGTAGCACGTAGCTCGCACAGCAGCCCGACATCGAAGTTTTTCGATGAAGTTTAGATCGTCAACCCTCTGCTCGTGTTGGCTTTGGTTGCCGTACGCGGGTACCCGAGGGGATCCATGCTTGAGCCCGAGGTGCAGCACCGCTTCTGCCCCGTAGACAAGGGCGAAAGGAGTTTTGCCCGTTGCCCGGCTAGGTGTGGTCCTGATCGACCACAGCATGGGCTGGAGTTCTTCAACCTAGTGCTTCCCGTGGCCTTTGAGCTTGTCAAAGGTTCTCGTCTTGAGCCCCCGCAACACTTCTGCATTGGCTCGCTCAACTTGCCCATTGCTCCTCGAATGAGCAACAGAGGCAAAGTGAATCTTGGTGCCCAGGTCCTCGCGGTAGGCTTGGAACACGGCGCTCGTGAACTGTGTGCCGTTGTCGTTTATTATCCCGTTAGGCACACCGAACCTGCACACGATGCTTTTGAAGAACCTGATGGCCGCCTGAGCGGTCACCTTCCGTACTGGCTCCACTTCCACCCACTTGGAGAACTTGTCGATGGCCACGAGCAACTACTCGTCGCCGCCGACCGCCCTTGGCAACTTGTCAACGATCTCAAGCCCACAGACCGCGAACAGCCAGGAAGAGGGGATTACTTGCAGGCCCTGCGCCGCCTGGTTGCTCTTCTTCGCGTGGAATTGACATGCTTCGCACGTCCTGACCAGTTGCTCGGCGTCAACCAACGCCGTAGGCCAGTAGAAGCCGTGCCGGAATGCCTTGCCGGCCAAAGCCCGGGAGGCTACGTGGTGTGAGCATGTGCCTCGATGTACCTCCTCCAGCAGCACGCGCCCTTCGTCTTGGGGCACGCAGAGGAGCTTCACCCCGTTTGCACGCCTCCGGTAGAGCTTCCTGTCTACCAGGGCGTACATCTTAGCTTGCCGGGCTAGGCGCTCCGCGGCAACGTCATCTTTCAGGAGGGCTCCCCCTTCAGGTAGCGGGCAATATCCACCGCCCAAGGCGGGGTTTCCCTGCTCATGCACGCCACTACGTCAATGGCATGGACCTCCGCTGCCGCGAGGTTTCCTTTGGTTCCCGGGGGGCCTTCCCCGGCAGCCGGCTTGGGGATGACCAAAGGCGTGGTCTGCCTGTGCCAGAACACCCCCGCCGGGACCTTCCAGCGCTCTGCTGCCAACTTGGACCGCTCGTCAGCCGCGAAGTTATCCTTGCGCCTAACGTGCTCAAATCGCAAACCCTTGAACTTGCGTTCCAGCTTTCGGACTTCGTCCACATACGCTGCCATCTGCGGGCAGTTGTAGTCCTTGTTGACCTGGTTGATCACGAGTTAGGAGTCCCCGCGAACAACCAGGCACTTGATATCCAGGGCGACCGTCGCCCGCAACCCGGCGAGCAACCCTTCATACTCGGCCGTGTTGTTAGTGGAGTTGGGTAAGTCGAGGTGGATGTCGAACTTCAGCTGATCGCCCGTGGGCAACTCAATGACGACTCTTGCGCCAGCCCCCTGCAGGCTGAACGCGCCGTCGAAGTACAGGACCCAGTGGCCTTCGTCCAGCTTGCCGGGCAGGCTGGTCTCCGGCTCCTCTTCTTCCACGCCGGTTGAGGTCCACTCCGCAACGAAATTCGCTAGAGCCGCGCTCTTGATACTTTTGGTGTTGGTGAAGTGCAGATCGAACTCCGACAACTCCATCCTCCACTCGGCCATCCTTCCGGTGGCTTCACGATTGGTGAGGGCTCGCTCGAGACAAAACCCCCGACACAATCGTGACACGGCGCGCCTGGAAATAGTGGCGTAGCTTGTGCGACGCAAGCAGGATCCCCACCAAGAGCTTCTGCACCGTGCTGACAAAGTACACCGGGTGCTGCACAAGCCGCTTGCGCGGTGCTAGCGCCGCGGGTTCGACAATGATCCCTGGGTCCGAGGCGGTTGCCGGGGGCCGCTCAGCCCCCTGCCCCACAGCCTCAGCCCCCGGGTGGTCTTCTTCCCTTTCGGCAAGCAGGACCGAGCTGACCACCGGGTTAGTCGCTGCTAGGTAGAGTAGCAGCGGCTCGCCCGGCTTCGGGGCGACGAGGATGGGTGGCGACTTCAGGTACTGCTTGAGATCCTGGAGCGCCACATCAGCCTCGGGGTTCCAATCGATCGGGCCCCTCTTCTTCATCACCTTGAAGAAGGGCAGGGCACGTTCGCCTAGCCTCGAGATGAAGCGCCCCAGCGCGGCAACACAGCCGTTGAGGCGCTAGACGTCCTTCACCTTGCGGGAGCCTCCATTTTCTCGATAGCCTCTATCTTCTTTGGATTGGTTTGAATCCCCCTGTGCGAAACCAAGAAACCCAGAAGCTGGCCCGAGTCCACACCATGGGTAGAACTTGCGCAAATGTTCAATATTCCAGCTATTGTCCACCGGCAAGCCGTCTTCGGTTTCCAGGCGGACAGCTCCCGGCCTGGTCACCTGCACTACCTGGAATGGGCCCTCCCATTTTGGAGTCAACTTGTTCCCGGCCTTCGTTCCTTGTATCCGGCGCAGGATAAGGTCTCCGTTCTCGAGCCCCCGGGGACGGACTCGTCTGCCGTGATAACGACGGAGTCCCTGCTGGTAGCGCGCGGCTCGCACAGCAGCCCGGCATCGAAGATCTTCGATGAAGGTTAGATCGTCGACCCTTTGCTCATGTTGGCTGGTGTCGCCGTACGCGCGTACTCGGGGAGGTCCATACTTGAGCTCGAGGGGCAGCACCGCTTCTGCCCTGTAGACAAGGGCGAAAGGAGTTTCGCCCGTTGCCCGACTAGGTGTGGTCCGGATGGACCACGGCACGGGCTGGAGTTCTTCGAATCCAGTGCTTCCCGTGGCCTTTGAGCTTGACAAAGGTTCTCGTCTTGAACCCCCGCAGAACCTCTGCGTTGGCTCGCTCCGCCTGCCCGTTGCTCCTCGGGTGAGCGACGAACGCGAAGTGCAGCTTAGTGCCCATGTCTTCGCAGTAGGCGTGAAACGCCGCGCTCGTGAATTGCGTGCCGTTGTCGATGATGATGCTGTTAGGAACACCAAACCGGCACACAATTCCCTTAAAGAACTTGATGGCCGCCTGGGCGACCACCTTGCGCACTGGTTCCACCTCCACCCATTTGGAGAACTTGTCGACGGCCACAAACAAGTATTCGTAACCGCCAACCGCCCTTGGTAGCTTGCCGACGATGTCCAGTCCCCAGACCGCGAACGGCCATGAGGACGGGATGACATGCAGGGCCTGGCTGGTTGGTTGCTCTTCTTTGAGTGGAACTGGCACGCTTCACACGTCCTCACCAGCCGCTCTGCGTCGGCCAGGGCCGTGGGCCAGTAGAAGCCATGCCGGAAAACTTTGCCGGCCAAAGCCCGGGAGGCCACATGGTGTGAACATGTGCCTCGATGTATGTCTTCCAACAGCGCACACCCTTCTTCCTGCGACACGCAGAAGAGTTTGACACCATTCGCACGCCTGCGGTAGACGCTACCGTCTATCATAGTGTACATCTTGGCTTGGCGCGCTACGCGCTCCGCGGCGACGTCATCCTCCGGGAGAGCCTCTCCTTTCAAATAGTGGGCGATCTCTTCCGCCCAGGATGGAATTTCTCTGCTAACGCATGCCGCCATATCAGCGGCATGGACCCCTGCTACTGCAGGGGTTCCCTCGGTTGCCGGAGGGGCGTCCCCGGCAGCCGGCTGGGGGGTGACTGAAGGAACCAGTTGCTTCTGACAGAACACCCCCGCCGGAGGCTTCCGGCGCTCTGCTGCCATCTTGGCCAGCTCGTCAGCAGCGAAGATGTCCTTTCGCTTGACGTGTTCGAAGCGCAAACCCTTGAACTTCCGTTCCAGCTTGCGGACCTCTTCTACGTACAGCGCCATTTGAGGGCAATCGTAGTACTTGTTCACCTGGTTGATCACAAGGTGGGAATCACCGCGAACAGGGCGATCGCTGCCCGCAGCCCGGCAAGCAGGCCTTCGTACTCCGCCGTGTTGTTGGTGGAGTTAGCGAAGTCGAGTTGGACGGCGAACCGCAGCTGGTCCCCTGTGTGTGACTCAATGACGACCCCGGCTCCCGCTCCCTGGAGACTGAACGCAGCGTCGAAGTAGAGGACCCAGTGGCCCTCGTCCAGCTTGCCGGGAAGGCCGGTCTCTGACTCACTTTCTTCTACGCCCGTGGACGTCCACTCCGCGATGAAGTCCACCAGGGCCGTGCTCTTGATGCTTTTGGAGTTGGCGAAGTGGAGGTCAAACTCCGACAGCTCCATCCTCCATTCGGCCACCCTCCCGGTGGCTTCACGGTTGGTGAGGGTCCTCTCGAGGCAGAACCCGGACACCACCGTGACGCGGTGTGCCTGGAAGTAGTGGCGCAACTTGCGGGACGCAAGGAGAATCCCCAGAAGGAGTTTCTTCTTTGCGGGTATCTTGTCCGCGCGTCGTGCAACACTGTATTGACGAAGTACACCGGTCGCTGCACCAACCGCTTTCGAGGCGCCGGGGTTGCCGGCTCTGGGGTGGTCCCTGGGTTTGAGGTGGTTGCCGGAGGCTGCTCAGCCCCCTGCCCCGCAGCCCCAATCCCCGGAACATCTTCCTCCCTCTCGGCAACCAGCACCGAGCTGACCACCTGGTCAGTCGCCGCTAAGTAGAGTAGCAACGGCTCGCCCAACTTGGGAGCGACGAGGATGGACGGTGACCTCAGGTATCGCTTGAGTTCCTGGAGCGCCGCCTCGGCCTCGGCAGTCCAGTCGACTGGACCCTTCTTCTTCATTACCCGGAAGAAAGGCAGGGCACGCTCGCCCAACCTGGAGATGAAGCGTCCAAGCGCGGCAACGCAGCCGTTGAGTCGCTGGACATCTTTCACCTTGCGGGGGGCCTCCATCTTCTCGATAGCTTCTATTTTGGTCGGGTTGGCCTGTATCCCCCGATGTGAAACCAAGAAACCCAGAAGCTGCCCAGAGTTGACACCGAAGGTGCACTTATCAGGGTTCAGCCTGAGCTTGATCTTGCGGAGGTTGTCAAATGTCTCCCGCAGGTCATCAATCAGTGAGTCCCTACGCTTCGATTTGATGACGATGTCATCCATGTAGGCCTCCACGTTGCGGCCTAGCTAGGGCCCCAAACATTCTCGCAGGGCGCGCTGGAATGTGGAGCCCGCGTTCTTCAACCCGAAAGGCATGCATGTATAGCAGTAGCAGCCAACCGGGGTGATAAACGCTGTCTTTTCCTCATCCTCGACCGCCATCTTGATTTGATGGTAGCCGGAGAAAGCATCCAGAAAACTCAGCAGGTCACAACCAGCGGTAGAATCAACTATCTGGTCGATACGGGGTACAGGGAAGGGATCCTTGGGGCATGCACGATTAAGATCGGTACAATCTACGCACATGCGAAGCTTATTCCCCGCTTTGGGCACTACTACAGGGTTAGCCAGCCAAGTGGGGTACAAAACTTCCCTGATCGCCCCGGCAGCCCTGAGCTTGCCCACCTCTTGCTTGATGCAATCTTTCCGCTCTTGTGCCTGCCGCCGGATCTTCTGCTTGACGGGGTGCCCGTCCGGGCACACCGCGAGCCGATGCTCAATCACCTCCCTAAGGACTCCGGAAAGGTCCGACGGTTCCAGGGCGAACACGTCGGCGTTTTCCCGGAAGAAGGTGACGAGGGCGCTTTCCTATTCGGCGGTCAGGTTCGCACCGACAGTAACGGTGCGCTCCTTGTCGCCAGCTTGGAAGGGCAGCTTCTTCACTTTGGCGGCCTCCTCCCGGAGCCCTCGCCCCTTGCCGGGACGCGAGCCCGAGCCTGCGCCTTGCGGGGTGGCACGGGCCTTCTTCGTTGCCGGGGCGTCACCCGGCAAGGCGTCGTCCTCGAGAACAACTTCGTCGCCGGCGTCAGCTGCAGCAGCGGCCCGGACGACGTCGCCAACACACCAAGCAGCGTCTTTGAGATCGCACCCGATGGAGAGGACTCCGTAGACGGACGGCATCTTCATCACGCCGTAGGCGCCATGCGTAGCCGCCATAAACTTGATCAGCGCCGGCCGACCAAGGATCCCGTTGTAGGGCAACGGGGTATGCGCCACGTCGAACACTATGTGCTCGGTCCTGAATGCTTCCCGGGACCCGAAGGTGACCGGCAGCGTGATGCGTCCCAGCGGGCGCACGATCCCGGGGTTCACCCCCCGGAACGGTTCAGTGGGCTTCAATTGCTCCATCGGCAGCTGGAGCTTTTCCACCAGCCTGGCGGACAGGAGGTTAAGCCCCGCTCCGTTGTCCACCAGCACCTTGGTCACCGTCATATTGCTAATGATCAGCGAGACGACGAAGGGTATTACCCCGGAACCCAATTGTCGCACCGGGTGGTCGTTGGCGCTGAAGGTGATCGGCACGTGCGACCACCTCAGCGGCTGTTGCGGCTCCGCATCCGGCAACAGCGCGCACACGTCGCGGGTGAGGCCCTTCACCGCGGCGTGGGATGGGAGAGCGTAAGCTCCCCCATGGATGCAGGCGACGCCACGAGGCTCCTGGAAGCCCGGCTCGTCGCCGCCGGAATAGTCGGACTCGCGCCCCCGAGGAGGGCGTTCCCGCACAGCGAGGGGCTGGCTGCGCCCTCCTTGGGGTTCAACCCTGCCAGCACCACCGCCGGCTGGCCTCGGACCCGCTCTGGGGCCGTTCGGGCAATCTCGGGAGAGATGCCCGATGTCGCCACAATTGAAGCAAGCGCCGACGGCGCGGCGCTCCTCGTGGCGCTGCTCCCTCCGCTGCTTGATCCCTTGCAGGATGCGGCAACTCTGCGCGTCGTGGGTGGAGTTGTTGTGGATAGGGCAGCGGGCCGTGTCGCCCTGCTTCCCGCCAGACTCTCCCCCAGGCGAGGCCTTCTTCGGGGGCCCTGCAGCAGGAGCCCCCGAGTCCACAGCGAGGACTTGCTTCCCGCTGCGCTTACGGGAACCCTTCTTCTGCGAGCCCTCGCCAGGGCTCGCGACAGCCTGCGCTGCCAGCTCGGGCACTAGGCGCCCCTCCTCGGCCATGGCGCACTTGTGTGCCAAGGCGTACAAGTCCTCCATCGTCCGGATCCGATGCGTGCTCAGCTTCTCACGCATCTTGGGATCGCGGACGTTGATGGCGAAGGTGTTGATGATGGCGGCCGACTCCGCCTTCGGGATAGAATAGGAGAGATTGGAGAAGCGGTTGACGAAGGCCCGCAACGTCTCTCCCGGTTTTTGCACGATGGTGTGCAGCTCCGCCATGGTTCCCGGGCGCTTATAGCCGCCCTGGAACGCGCTCACGAACTGCTCGCGCAGGTCTGCCCAGGTGGCGACGGATCCGGCGGGTAGATTGAGCAACCACGTTCGTGCTGATCCCTTCAGGACCATCGGGAACCAGTTCGCCCTGACCTTGTCGTCGGCGCCGATGGCATGCATGCCCAGCGTATAGGTCAGGAGAAAATCTTTGGGGTTAGCAGTCCCGTCGTACATACCGAGCGCAGGCGCTCGGAACTTACGGAGCCACACCACCCGCCGCAACTCGCGCGCGAACGCGATGCCGCCGTCTTCTGGGCCCAGGGGAGCGTCTTCTTGTTCCCGTGGGTGCCGGCGCTCGACCTCGCGCCTGCGCCGGCGCTCCAAGCGCGGGCGCAGATCCTCCTGTTGTCGGGCATTCAAGATGCCACGCGCATCGCCCCCGGGACGGTGAGCGAAGAATTCGAGGACCCCTCCGGGCCCCCGTCTACCAGGCCCCGCTGAGGAGGGGGAGGGTTCTCCCCCTGTCGCGAGGCGGGCGGCGCGCCTTCGCGCTCTGAGTTCGGCCCGTGGCCGGAGCCTACCGGGGCGCCCTCGCCTTGCGGCTGTTGGGCGGCCAGGGCGAGAAGCGCTTCCAACACGTCGCCCCATGTCTCGTGTGCCGGCGTGCCCTGCTGCGGCTTGTACCGCACCATGACGCGCGCGGCGACGATGGCTTCAGCTGGGGTTCGCACGGGGGGCAACCGATTTCCTGAACGGCTACTTCCCGCCCTGGCCCCGGACGCCTCCGGGTACGCAGGGTGCGAACCTCCAAGCGTCGCCCGTGACGCGGCATGCTCCGGGTGCCGCTGCCGCGGGGCATCCTCGGGTCGCGACTCCACCCGTTGGCTGGCCCGGGCGACGCCAGGCGTGCTCGCCCGACTGCCCCCGGCGCTGAGGGCAGCCGGTCCCCTCGGCCGATTGTCGGTCGGCGGTCAGGGAGGCGGTGGAGGCAGCTGCGTTTGCTGCACCCTCGAGGGCTCGGGATTCTCTTGAGCTCCCCACTCGGGTCGCACGTCGTGCGACCGCGTGTGCGCCGCTGGGGCCTCTCGCGGGTCTATGCGTGAATCACCAGCCCGCTTGGGAGGCATGGTGACAAGGCTCGTCGACGAAGAAGAGTGAAGCCGATGCCAATGGAAACTTCCGCTGCCGGCGATCTCCGGCGCTGTCCACTCCCACGCCCCCTACCTGGCGCGCCAGATGTCGTCGCTCGGTGCTCCGACACCGGGGGCGTACAGCCACGTCCCACTTTTAGGTTCGGTAGGGGCGTCTGGGGTGGAGCCCAGATGATCGCCGGCACGGCCGATGAGGCCCCACTAGGCCGGCGAGGCAAAGTGCTAGGAGTACGCGCTGGTCCAAGAACAGACGCACGCACGTTTTTTACCCAGGTTCGGGCCACCCGGAGATGTAAAACCCTACGTCCTGCCTGTCTGAGCTGATATTGATTACGGATCAAATGTTTAAAGGTTGCCAGGCAAGCTCCCAGGCGTTCTCTCAGTGGCTAGGCGCTCCTCACCACTCTCTGCTGGCTGCCCACTGGAGCCAGTAAGCATCTATCGAGCGAGCTTCGTCCGAACCAACTAACTGACCAACTGACTAACCTCTCCCACTGTCTGACCCGTCCACCCTCTAAAAAACCCCTTGACCGTTGGCATGGGTCCTCCTTTAATACAAAAGGGGATGCCACACGTGCCACGGTGCATGGGCTACAAGTGTCCAACGGGGACGCACGCAACTCTCCCTGGTGAGCTGGTGGCATGCATGGGTGCCACCTCCGCTACTAGGGGCTAGGGCCCTAGGGTAGGATTGGACAACCACTGTTCCTTGGATCAGACGGGTAAATACCCGTCGGTCGGCTCGATTACTGAGCCGCGCGCCTTACCCCTTGCCTTGGTGGGACCGCGTGTTCCGCGCCCCTCACGCGCCCATGTGGCACTGTCCAGTGAGCCCCACGACCCGAGGCGGGGGCACGCATCCGGGAACCCCCAGTCCCTGCAAGTCGGCCCTGGAAGCACCCGGGACTAGCGCACCCGAGAACCTCCTCCCGGGAAGCAGCTTCCCGGGAGGTGCCTAAGCGGGAATATTCCCAGAAGCCCCGCTAGCCCCTTTCGGGCTGGTAGCTTGCCGGGGAGCTCGTCGGCGCTCCCCAGGATGAGACCTTCCCGGGAACCCGGGGGAGGGGCCCACGCGCCGCGCAGCGGTGGTAGCCCGGGTGCCACTAGTGCGACACCTTGCGTCCCGCAAGCTGCGCCACTACTTCCAGGCGCACTGTGTCACGGTGGTGTCTAGGATCTGCCTTGAGCGAGCCCTCACCAACCGTGAAGCCACCGGGAGGGTGGCCGAATGGAGGATGGAGCTGTCAAAGTTCGACCTCCGCTTCTCCAACTCCAAAAGCATTAAGAGCATGGCCCTGGCGGACTTCGTCGCGGAATGGATGTCCACGGGCGTAGAAGAAAGTGAGCCGGAGACCAGCCTTCCCGGCAAGTTGGATTAGGACCACTGGGTCCTCTACTTCGACGGTGCGTTCAGTCTTCAGGGAGCGGGCGCCGGGGTGGTCATCGAGTCACCAACAGGGGACCAGTTGAGGTTCGCTGTTGAACTTGACTTTGCTAACTCCACCAACAACATGGCGGAGTACGAGGGCCTGCTTGCGGGTTGCGGGCAGCGGTCGCCCTCGACATTAAGCGCCTGGTTGTTCGTGGCGATTCCCAGCTCGTGATCAACCAGGTGAACAAGGACTACGATTGCCCTCAAATGGCGCCGTACGTGGAGGAGGTCTGCAAGCTAGAACGAAAGTTCAAAGGTTTGTGCTTCGAGCACGTCAAGTGGAAGGATAACTTCGCTGCTGACGAGCTGGCCAGGATGGCAGCAGAGCGCCGGAAGCCTCCGGCGGAGGTGTTATGTCAGAAGCAAGTGGCTCCTTTAGTCGCCCCCCAGCCGGCTGCCGGGGACGCCCCTCCGGCAACCGAAGGAACCCCTGCAGCAGCGGGGCTCCATGCCGCTAATACGGCGGCATGCGTTGGCAGGGAGATTCCCCCCTGGGCGGAAGAAATCGTCCGCTATTTGAAACGGGAGGCTCTCCCAGAGGATGACATCACCGCGGAGCGTGTAGCGCGGCAAGGCAAGATGTACACTGTGGTAGATGGTAACATCTACCGCAGGCGTGCGAACGGTGTCAAACTCATCTGTGTGCCGCAGGAAGAAGGGTGCGCACTGTTGGAGGACATACATCGAGGCACATGTTCACACCATGTGACCTCCCGGGCTCTAGCCGGCAAGGCGTTCCGGCATGGCTTCTACTGGCCCACGGCCCTGGCCGATGCAGAGCGGCTGGTGAGGACGTGCGAGGCGTGCCAGTTCCACTCAAAGAAGAGCAACCAACCGGCGCAGGCCGTTGCTCGTCATGGCCGTTGGCGGTCTGGGGGCTGGACATCGTCGGCAAGCTACCAAGGGCGGTTGGCGGTTACGAATACTTGTTCGTGGCCCTCGACAAGTTCTCCAAATGGGTGGAGGTGGAACCAGTGCGGAAGGTGACCGCCCAAGCAGCCATCAAGTTCTTCAAGGGCATTGTGTGCCTGTTTGGTGTTCCTAACAGCATTATCACCGACAACGGCGCGAATTCACGAGCGCGGCGTTTCAAGCTTACCGCGAAGACATGGGCACTAAGCTGCGCTTCGCGTCCGTCGCTCACCCGAGGAGCAACGGATAGGCGGAGCGAGCCAACGCAGAGGTACTGCGGGGGCTCAAGACGAGAACCTTTGACAAGCTCAAAGGCCACGGGAAGCACTGGATCGAAGAACTCCAGCCCGTGCTGTGGTCCATCCGGACCACACCTAGTCAGGCAACGGGCGAAACTCCTTTCGCCCTTGTCTACGGGGCAGAAGCGGTGCTGCCCCTCGAGCTCAAATATGGATCTCCCCGAGTACGCGCGTACAGCGACACTAGCCAACACGGGCAAAGGGTCGACGATCTAAACTTCATCGAAGAGCTTCGATGCCGGGCTGCTGTGCGAGCCGCGCACTACCAGCAGGGACTCCGTCGTTATCACGAAAGACGAGTCCGTCCCCGCGGGCTCGAGAACGGAGACCTTGTCCTGCGCCGGATACAAGGAATGAAGGCCGGGAACAAGTTGACTCCGAAATGGAAGGGCCCCTTCCGAGTAGTGCAGGTGACCAGGCCGGGGCCTGTCCACCTGGAAACCGAAGACGGCTTGCCTGTGCCCAATGGCTGGAATATTGAGCACTTGCGCAAGTTCTACCCGTGAAGCGGCGGAGCCCGACCCTCAGGTGATGCCTCCGATGCATACCTCTCGAACTAGTGTAACCGGCCAGCCCCCGCGTGTAAACCGCTAGTTAATCGTGAATAAAGATAAGTGTTTTGCCCCTGAGCTTTGGATTTGCCTTGTTTATTCACGTGTTTTTTCCTCTTCTGTCTCCTGCTTTAAGTGCACAAAGGTGTCTTTCCATACTTGGTTGTGAGCAGGGGACTGTTGTGGCCTCGAAATGTGAACCCGTTGCCGGATCGTTCCGGCACGGGACATGCCGTTGACGGGCTTCCCACAACGTGCATCACTGGACATGTCCTTAGCGGACTTCCCGCAACGTGCATCACTGGACATGTCCTTAGCGGACTTCCCGCAACGTGCATCACTGGACATGCCGTTGGCGGGCATCCCACAACATGCATCACTGGACATGTCGTTGGCGGGCTTCCCGCAATGTCGTCGCTCGGTGCTCCGACACCAGGGGCGTGCAGCCACGTCCCCCTTTGAGGTTCGGTAGGGGCGTCTGGGGTGGAGACCAGATGATCGCCGGCACGGCCGACGGGGCCCTACTGGGCCGGCGAGGCAAAGTGCTAGGGGTACGCGCTAGTCCGAGAACAGACGTACGCACGATTTTTACCCAGGTTTGGGCCACCCGGAGGTGTAAAACCTACGTCCTGCCTGTCTGAGCTGATATTGATTACGGATCAAATGTTTACAGGTTGCCAGGCAAGCTCCCGGGCTTTCCCTCAGTGGCTAGGCACTCCTCACCACTCTCTGCTGGCTGCCTACTAGAGCCATCAAGCATCTATCGAGCGAGCTTCGTCCGAACCAATTAACTAACCAACTGACTAACCCATCAACCCTCTCTCCTTTTCTAGACCGTTGGCATGGGTCCTCCTTTTATACACAAGGGGATGCCACATGTGCCACGGTGCATGGGCTACAAGTGTCCAACGGGGAGGCATGCAACTCTCCCTGGTGAGTTGGTGGCATGCATGGGTGCCACCTCCGCTGCTAGGGGCCTAAGACCCTAGGGTAGGATTGGACAACCACTGTTCCTTCGACCCGACGGGTAACTACCCGTCGGTCGGCTCGTTTACTGAGCCGCGTGCTTTACTCCTTGCCTTGGTGGGACCGCGCGCTCCGCGCCCGCCACGCGCCCGTGTGGCGCTGTCTAGTGGGCCCCACGACCCGAGGCGGGGGCACGCGTCCGGGAGCCTCCAGCCCCCACAAGTCGGCCCGGGAAGCACCCAGGCCCAGCGCGCTCGGGAACCTCCTCCCGGTAAGCAGCTTCCCGGGAGGTGCCTAATCAGGAATATTCCTGGAAGCCCCGCTAGCCCACTTCGGGCTGGTAGCTTGGCGGGAAGCTCGTTGGCGCTCCCTGGGATGAGACCTTCCCAGGAACCCGGGGGAGGGGGCCACGCGTCGCGCAGCGGTGGTACCCCGGGTGCCACTGGTGCGACAGTAGCCCCCGGGCGTGGGCCGGCATCACCTGTCCCCGGAAGGGTCTCTTCGTAGCCGTTGCCGGGCTACGCCCTTAACCGACGCGTGGGCCCTCGATCAGTTGCAGGCCCGTGTCCCTTCGCTGCTCCGTGTACGGCACCACCAAAAGCGGAGTAGTGGGCGCGAGATTTCCGCCCTAATCCCCCCCCCCTAAATGGGGTAGTTATGGCCACTCCGCGCATTACTCCCAGTGATTAGGAGTTATCTCTGCGCACCCGTAGGGTACGGAACCAGACCTTACCAAACGATCGGGCGTCATAAAGCTTCCACTGTTGGCAACGGGGAACAATACTTTGCCCTTTCGCCTCCATCCTCTTCCGCATCTCGCATCCCTGCACTCTTGCCAGCTTCCACCCTCGCTCCTCATGGCGCCCCCCACCACCAGAAAGGGGAAGGAGGTCCAGTCTTCGAAGAAGCCCGCGACCAGCAAGACCGAGGCGGCGCTCAAAGCGGCCGCCACCAAGGACCAGAAGAGGCGGGAGATGCGCGCGAAAGTAGCCTTCTTCCGCCCCGGCTACAACGGCGAGGCGCTGGGGAAGCTCCGGCACGCCGTCGCCTCCAACTTCAACGAGCACGGGGAGACGCGGGCGTCGAACACCAGGATAACGACTTCCGGGTGTTCGCGCGCTTCCTCCTCTGTGGCATGGTGCCGCCCTTCTCTCTGTTCCTCTACACGCTGATGGAGTCCTATCAGCTTCGGGTGGTGCATCTCCACCCCACCTCACTCTTCCTCCTCACCACCTTCCAGTTCCTCTGCGAGGCGTTCGTGGGGGTGGTGCCGTCGGTGGGGCTCTTCCGGCATTACTTTTACCCGCGCATCAACAATGCGAAGGCGATGTCGTCGAGGGTGGTTTTCCGTGCCCGCGACCAGATGAAGTCGGAGTTCATCGTCCGGTCGGGGAAGAAGATCGAAAAAGAATGGCGGGGCAACTGGTGCTGGGTCCGAGTGGAGGACCCCCAGGAGTTCATCCAGCCGCCGACAGGGCTGCCGGTGCCCTAGATCGGCTGGCAGGAGAGGTACCACCGCGATGCCGACCTCCTCCCCGTCGTGGAGAAGATCAAGGCGTTGCGGCTAGCGGGGCTCACAGATGTCGACGTGGCGCGCACCTTCGTCCTTCGGCGCATAGCCCCGCTGCAGCTGCGTTCCCGGCCCGCGTGGATGTACACGGGCTCCGGGGACAGGACACGCCTGCATGCGGACGGCATGGACTTGGAGTCCCTCAAGACGTGGGTGAAGGGGATCTCCGGCGAGGTCTTCCAGTTGATAGAGTTCCCGCCGGGGGTCTCCGCTCTCCATGCCGGCGTCAAGGCGCTCAGCGACATTGTCGGCACCTTCCCGCCCTGCAACGAGTGGGGGCTGATGGACGACACCCCCACCCGCGTCCCGCACGCTCCCCCGCAAGCACCCCGCATGAAGCAGGTGCTCGAGGAGAGCGACGGCGGGTCCGAGCCCAGCTGGCCCTCCCTCCGGTCGCTGGATGACGAGGCGGGCCAGGTGGCTGCGTCCTCGGAAGTCGTCGCCGTGGAGGACGACGACGAGGAAAGCAGCGACAGCGCGCCCCTGATCCTGAGAAGGTCGAGGGCGTTCGCGGCGGCCGCAGCCACTTCCTCAACAGCGACGTCTGCCCCGGCAGCGGCCCCCAACCTGGCGGCGGCCGCCGCTCCTGGGGCGCCCGCTAGTACCACGACGGCATCCGCGGCAACAGGGGCCGCGAGTGCCACGGCGGCGGCCCCTGTTTTGCCGGGGGCCGCGGGCTCCGCGGCGGGAACCGGCCTCGGGGTGCTCGCCGGCACCCCGGCAACGTCAGCACCTTCGGGGGCCTTCGGCGCCCCGGCGACGGCCTTCGCTCCGGTAGCGGGGGCCTCCGCGAGCTTGGCGCCCGGCGGTGCGGCGGCAACGCCATCGACACCTGCAGCTCTTCGGGTCACAACGACACCGCGGCCGCCAACGGCGCCGCCCGCCCGGGGGTTCTTCCGGGGCTTCACGCTCTGGCGCAACCCTCCGAAGTCCTCCTTGCCGGCGGGCGCCAGCAAGAGGGCGAGGAGTGATTCCCTGACCGGCTCGCCAAGTAAGAGGACGCGCGCGGACGCTGGCGGCACCACCGACCCTGCTGCCTCGGGGGCCAGCGTCGGCACGGGCGCGCCCCTTGGCGACCCAGCCCAAGCGGAGACAGGGCTGGCACCAGGTAAGTCTTCGTCGATTCCCTGCAACTGCAATTCCTGCTAGCCAAAATCACAAACATGCCTTCTCTTCCTGCAGCGAGCGGCAGCTCGCCCGCGGCAAGACCCTTGGGCGCTCCTGCTGGCGCAGGCGAGGTAGCGGAGGCTGCACCGGCAAGCCCGACGGCCGCAAAAGGTAACCGCCCTAGTCGCCCCTATTCGCCTTCGATAACACCAACCATCACCGACCCTCATGCTTCTCCATGGGTGCAGGCACAAGCGCGCCCGCCCCCGAAACGGGCGTGGTCGTGGTCGACCCCGACACGGTCGTCGGGGCCACGGGGGCAGAGGTGGAGTCGGAAACGGCTGCCGTGTCCGCCCCCGCCGCGACGGACACAGCGGCAACAGTGGGGACCGCCGCCACCGCCGCGGCACCCGGCGACGCGCCAGAAGCCGGGGACGTGGCCGGCTCGGGCTCACCCGCCGTCCAGGAGGGGACGACCCCCGCCGGAAGCAGGGAACCCTCTCCAACCCCGGTGTCCCGGAGCCTGGGCGCGGGGGAAGTTGTCGGGGAAGGACGGCAGGACCCCAGGGAGCAAGTTGGGGCTTCACTTCAGCAGCTGGGGCTTCGTCATCCTCGGGAGCTCTCCCCGGCACCGACCTCGGCACCCTCGCCGGGGTCGCTTGGAATCCTCTTACCTGGGATCCGACCGTCTTCGCGCGGGGGCACCGGTTCCTGGACGCCGTCCGGGACCAGCAGTTCGCCTTCGTCACCTCCTACAACGAGGTGAGGGAGCGCCACACCGCCGCCAAGAATCAACTCGGCGAGGTGCGGGAGGCCGTCGAGAGAGAGCGGCGCGAACTCTCCCGGCTGCGCGAGGAGACGCGCATCGCCGAAGATGAGGCCCGGCTGGCCCGGCAAGCCCTGGAGGCTGCTCGGGAGCCGTTAGTCCCGGAGACCGAGCTCCGTCGGCAACTGGAGGTCCAGCGCACGGAGCTCCAAGGTAGGCTCGACACAATGGCGGCAACCCTAGAAGCTTCCCGGAAGGAACATGCCGAGGTGCTCGCGACGGCCCAGGCGCGGCTGGACGAGAAGAGCGAGCTGATCGCCAGCTACCGTGGCAAGATCGAAGGCCTCCGCGTCCTGCTGGAGGTGCAGGTCAAGGCCGCCGAGGACGCGGCGAGAGCGGCGACTCAGCATGAGGCTGAGCTCAACTCGGTTAGAGGCAAAGCGGCCGGGCTTGAGGACGAGTTCGCCGCCGTCCGGGAATAGCTCGCCAAGGCCGGCGAGGCAACCGCGGCCCAGGCCTTGGAGCTTGCGAAGCTGGAGGGCCGCGTCAGCAAGGCCAAGAAGGCCGCGCAAGACGCCCGACTCCATCACAGCACGCTGATCGGGCAGCGGCAGCTCGAGACGGAGAAGCTGGCGAAGATCGCCGGGTCGCTGCGCGACTTGCTGCCCAAGTTCGAGCTGCAGGCGGCGGAGGTGGACGGCACGGACGTCACGACGCTGATCCCCTTGTTTTCCGACTTGTTGGGGAAGCTCGGGGCGCTCGACATCTGGATCGCCAAGTACGGCGCCAACGAAGTCGCCAACTGCGCCCGGGAGGTTGCCGGCACAATCCTCCCGCGGATTCATCTCCGGGACCCAGAATTCCCCTTCGAGTCCCTGCTGGACGCTTGGTCCGACAGCGAGGACGAGGCCAGGCGCACCCAGGCAGTGCGCGAGTTCGTCGACGAGGTCGTCGAGCGGATGCAGATGAAACCGGAGCCTGAACCACCCGTCGACCCCCCGGCCGAAGACGACGACAGCTAGCTGCCGCGGCCCCTGGCTATACTCGTTGCTTCCCTTGTACCTCTTTCTTGTTTGCTTTACCTGCAAGTATGGCGCTTAGCACCGTTTGGACAATGACCTTTTGGTTAGTCCATGTAACCACTCGACACCTAGTCAATCAAGCTTGTTAGTATGCTCAATTTTTGTCCTTTACTCCCGAGGCCGCCTCGGGGGGTAGTTCCCATAGCCGGTGCGTGTCTTGCCTTGTGTTGCGGGGGGACTCGTGCACGCCTCACCCTTGACCAGACCAGGGACCCGGGACGGACCCACGGTGCCGACCTGGGGCCAAGCGGTAGCGGGGAGTCACTCCGCTTGCGGGGCAGCCCCCCAAAGCCGTGTCCTCCCGGGGCGGACCCGGGAGCCACACGGGGAGCGGACTTCCCCCTCAAGCGTCCCTTCTAACACTCCGGCTACGCACGGGATCCGGGGCCGCACCCAGCGGGGCAGCGCTCAGTTTCGTTCAGCTCTTAGCGAATTCAGCGTTCATGTTTAGATACTTAGCTTTCCTTTTGGTCCAACGTTCCGTGATGCTCTGCGATAGAGTGCAGACGGGGCACCGCCTTGGTAGGGACCCTCCCGGGGTACCTGTTCAAGGGAAACAATTTCTGAGGGATGCAGCAGGAGCGCGGGGGCAGGATCGCCGCCAGTGGCAACCGCCGCCGACGATGCTACCACCATGCCCATGCGGCAACCCTCGCCTTCAGGGACAGACCCTGGCCTTCAGGGGGGGACCCTGGTTTAGGAGGACTCTGCCCCGGGAGCAGCCGCAAGACGGCTATAACGTCCTCGCCGCTAGCTGCGCCCCACCCCGAACGGCGGGCACGGGTGGCGAGGAAGTTATAGCCTCCCAGCGACAGCCCCCGCAACTGGGGAAACCTGGTTTTTCTGGGGAACTCGCCCCAAGGGTTGCGACGACCCCTGTTACCCGGGAGCTAAACTGCTCGAGGGCCGCGACAGGGACACGGTGATGGGCCGGAACGATCGACGAGCGCCGGCACCGGTGCCATCACAGCGTCCTCGCAATGACCCGCGCCCGAAAAAGACTCTCTCAAAGGGAATGCGGCCGGGTCTCTGTGGTAGTGCACCCGCCGGCACAAGGCACGGATGGCACGCACTACCATAGAGTCTTCGCGGTCGATCCTGCTCCTTGCGGAGGTGTCCTACGGAGGGGGCGAGAAGGGCACTGTGGCAATGCACCCCGTCGGCGCCGGACGCGGACGGGACGCACCGCCACAGTGCCTCTGCGGCAACCCTCGCCCCGGAACCGCCCCTTTGAGGAAGCGCAGCAGGGGCATAACGGCAGTGCACCTGTCGGCGCGGGACACCGATGGCACGCACTACCCCCGTGCCTCTGCGGCGCCCCTCGGGGTGGGCTCGATGGGGTGGTGCGGCAGGGGCGCGATGGCGGCGCATCCGCCGGCGCTAGGTGCCGGCGGGAAGCACCACCTCCGCGCCACCGTCGCACCACCTACTTTCACGGCCCCGAGTCCGGCTTCGCTCTGAGCAATTCCGTGGTTGGGGCGCGCCTTTTATAGACACGGGGGGGGCTTGCCACCGCGCGCGACGGATCCGCGCGGCACCGTGGCGCCTTTTCCCCGAACGCGGCGCCGTTTCCGCCGCCATGCTTACCGGGTAACCACGGCACACGTGGCGGCCAGCCGACAACCCAGAAGCCTCGGAGTGCGGTGAACCCCTTGTGTTGCGGTCCTCCCGCACCACAAGGCACCGGTGTATGGTGCGTCCCGTGGGCAGCTCACGGGCACCACAGTGTACAAGATTCCTCCCTTTCCTGCAGGTTAGATCCGAGGTGCTGAAAAAATTTCGAAACTAACGAAAACAAGTAACACAGGTAAATCAGATAAATCTCATCTCTCCTGCTTCTGCATTTAAAGTTGGAGGCAAGAGGGGGAAAACAAGCGAATGAACAAGGCAAGAACAAAGCTCAGGGGTGAAACACCTATCTTTATTCACAGTTAACTAGCGGTTTACACACGGGGGCTGCCCGGTTACACTAGTTCGAGAGGTATGCATCGGAGGCATCACCTGAGGGTCGGGCTCCGCCGCTTCACGGGTAGAACTTGCGCAAGTGTTCAATATTCCAGCTATTGGGCACCGGCAAGCCGTCTTCGGTTTCCAGGCGGACAACCCCGGCCTGGTCACCTGCACTACCCGGAAGGGGCCCTCCCATTTCGGAGTCAACTTGTTCCTGGCCTTCGTTCCTTGTATCCGGCGCAGGACAAGGTCTCCGTTCTCGAGCCCCCGGGGACGGACTGGTCTGTCGTGATAACGACGGAGTCCCTGCTGGTAGCGCGCGGCTCGCACAGTAGCCCGGCATCGAAGCTCTTCGATGAAGTTTAGATCGTCGACCCTTTGCTCGTGTTGGCTGGTGTCGCCGTACATGCGTACTCGGGGAGATCCGTACTTGAGCTCGAGGGGCAGCACTGCTTCTGCCCCATAGACAAGGGCGAAAGGAGTTTCGCCCGTTGCCCGACTAGGTGTGGTCCGGACGGACCACAGCACGGGCTGGAGTTCTTCGATCCAGTGCTTCCCGTGGCCTTTGAGCTTGTCAAAGGTTCTCGTCTTGAGCCCCCGCAAAACCTCTGCGTTGGCGCATGTCTTCGCAGTAGGCGCGAAACGCTGCGCTCGTGAATTGCGTGCCGTTATCGGTGATGATGCTGTTGGGAACCCCGAACCGGCACACAATGCCCTTAAGGAACTTGATGGCCGCCTGGGCGGTCACCTTGCGCACTGGTTCCACCTCCACCCATTTGGAGAACTTGTCGAAGGCCACAAACAAGTATTCGTAACCGCCAACCGCCCTTGGTAGCTTGCCGACGATGTCTAGTCCCCAGACCGCGAACGGCCATGAGGACGGGATGGCATGTAGGGCCTGGGCTGGTTGGTTGCTCTTCTTTGAGTGGAACTGGCACGCTTCGCATGTCCTCACCAGCCGCTCTGCGTCGGCCAGGGCCGTGGGCCAGTAAAAACCATGCCGGAAAGCCTTGCCGGCTAAAGCCCGGGAGGCCACATGGTGTGAACATGTGCCTTGATGTATGTCCTCCAACAGTGCACACCCTTCCTCCTGCGGCACGCAGAGGAGTTTTACACCATTCGCACGCCTGCGGTAGACGCTGCCGTCTATCACGGTGTACATCTTGGCTCGCCGCGCTACGCGCTCCGCGGCGACGTCATCCTCCGGGAGAGCCTCCCATTTCAAATAGCGGGCGATCTCTTCCGCCCAGGGAGGAATTTCTCTGCCCATGCATGCCGCCATATCTGCGGCATGGACCCCTGCTGCTGCAGGGGTTCTCTCGGTTGCCGGAGGGGCGTCCCCGGCAGCCGTCTGGGGGGTGACTGAAGGAGCCAGTTGCTTCTGACAGAACACCTCCGCCGGAGGCTTCCGGCGCTCTGCTGCCATCTTGACCAGCTCATCAGCAGCGAAGTTGTCCTTCCGCTTGACGTGTTCGAAGCGCAAACCCTTGAACTTCCGTTCCAACTTGCGGACCTCTTCCACGTACGGCGCCATTTGAGGGCAATCGTAGTCCTTGTTCACCTGGTTGATCACAAGCTGGGAATCACCGCGAACAAACAGGCGCTTAATGTCGAGGGCGACCGCTGCCCGCAGCCCGGCAAGCAGGCCTTCATACTCCGCCGTGTTGTTGGTGGAGTTAGCAAAGTCGAGTTGGACGGCGAACCGCAGCTGGTCCCCTGTGTGTGACTCAATGACGACCCCGGCTCCCGCTCCCTGGAGACTGAACGCAGCGTCGAAGTAGAGGACCCAGTGGCCCTCGTCCAGCTTGCCGGGAAGGCCAGTCTCCGACTCACTTTCTTCTATGCCCGTGGACGTCCACTCCGCGACGAAGTCTGCTAGGGCCGTGCTCTTGATGCTTTTGGAGTTGGCGAAGTGGAGGTCGAACTCCGACAGCTCCATCCTCCATTCGGCCACTCTCCCGGTGGCTTCACGGTTGGTGAGGGTCCTCCCGAGGCAGAACCCGGACACCACCATGACGCGGCGCGCCTAGAAGTAGTGGCGCAACTTGCGGGACGCAAGGAGAATCCTCAGAAGGAGCTTCTGTACTTGCGGGTATCTAGTCCGCGCGTCGCACAACACCGTACTGACGAAGTACACCGGTCGCTGCACCAACCGCTTCCACGGCGCCGAGGTTGCCGGCTCTGGGATGGTCCCTGGGCTTGAGGTGGTTGCCGGAGGCTGCTCAGCCCCCTGCCCCGCAGCCCCAATCCTCGGGACATCTTCCTCCCTCTCGGCAACCAGCACCGAGCTGACCACCTGGTCAGTTGCCGCTAGGTAGAGTAGCAGCGGCTCGCCCAGCTTGGGGGCGACGAGGATGGGCGGTGACCTCAGGTATCGCTTGAGTTCCTGGAGCGCCGCCTCGGCCTCGACAGTCCAATCGACTGGACCCTTCTTCTTCATTATCCGAAAGAAAGGCAGGGCACGCTCGCCCAGCCTGGAGATGAAGCGTCCAAGCGCGACAACGCAACCGTTGAGGCGCTGGACATCTTTCACCTTGCGGGGGGCCTCCATCTTCTCGATGGCTTCTATTTTGGTCGGGTTGGCCTGTATCCCCCGGTGTGAAACCAAGAAACCCAGAAGCTGCCCGGAGTTGACGCCGAAGGTGCACTTATCCGGGTTCAGCCTGAGCTTGATCTTGCGGAGGTTGTCAAATGTCTCCCGCAGGTCATCAATCAGGGAGTCCCTACGCTTCGATTTGATGACGATGTCATCCATGTAGGCCTCCGCGTTGCGGCCTAGCTGGGGCCCCAAACATTCTTGCAGGGCGCGCTGGAATGTGGAGTCCGCGTTCTTCAACCCGAAAGGCATGCATGTATAGCAGTAGCAGCCAACCGGGGTGATAAACGCTGTATTTTCCTCATCCTCGACCGCCATCTTGATTTGATGGTAGCCGGAGAAAGCATCCAAAAAACTCAACAGGTCACAACCAGCGGTAGAATCAACTATCTGGTCGATACGGGGTACAAGGAAGGGATCCTTGGGGCATGCACGATTAAGATCGGTAAAATCCACGCACATGCGAAGCTTATTCCCCGCTTTGGGCACCACTACAGGGTTAACCAGCCAAGTGGGGTACAAAACTTCCCTGATCGCCCCGGCAGCCCTGAGCTTGCCCGCCTCTTGCTTGATGAAATCTTTCCGCTCTTGTGCCTGCCGCCGGATCTTCTGCTTGACGGGGTGCGCGTCCGAGCGCACCGCGAGCCGATGCTCAATCACCTCCCTGGGGACCCCGGGAAGGTCCGACGGTTCCCAGGCGAACACATCGGCATTTTCCCGGAGGAAGGTCATGAGGGCGCTTTCCTATTCGGCGGTCAGGTTTGCACCGACGGTAACGATGCGCTCCTTGCCGCCGGCTTGGAGGGGTAGCTTCTTCACTTTGGCGGCCTCCCCCCGGAGCCCCCGCCCCTTGCCGGGACGCGCGCTCGAGCCCGCACCTCCTCCGGCTAGCCCTTCGGGGTGGCGCGGGCCTTCTTCGTTGCCGGGGCGTCACCCGGCAGGGCGTCATCCTCGACAACAACTTCGTCGCCGGCGTCAGCTGCAGCAGCGGCCCGGACGACCTCGCCAACGCACCAAGCAGCGTCTTTGAGATCGCACCCGATGGAGAGGACTCCGTAAACGAACGGGATCTTCATCACGCCGTAGGCGCAATGCGTAGCCGCCATAAACTTGATCAGCGCCGGACGGCCAAGGATCCCGTTGTAGGGCAACGGGGTATGCGCCATGTCGAACACTATGTGCTCGGTCCTGAATGCTTCCCGGGACCCGAAGGTGACCGGCAGCGTGATGCGTCCCATCGGGCGCACGATCCCGGGGTTCACCCCCTGGAACGGTTCGGTGGGCTTCAGCTGCTCCATCGGCAGCTGGAGCTTTTCCACCAGCCTGGCGGACAGGAGGTTAAGCCCCGCTCCGTTGTCCACCAGGACCTTGGTCACCGTCATATTGCTAATGATCGGCGAGACGACGAAGGGTATTACTCCGGAACCCAATTGTCGCACCGGGTGGTCGTCGGCGCTGAAGGTCATCGGCACGTGTGACCACCTCAGCGGCTGTTGCGGCTCCGCATCCGGCAACAGTGGGCACACGTCGCGGGTGAGGCGCTTCACCGCGGCGTGGGATGGGACACCATAAGATCCCCCATGGATACAGGCGATGCCACGAGGCTCCTGGAAGCCCGGCTCGCCGCCACCTGGCAGGTCTTGAGTTGACCATGCTGCCCGGGACGGAATCCTCTCGAGAACTCAGAGCCGGGGCTCACGCGTCGCGCAACGGTGGTACCCCGGGTGCCACTGGTGCGACATTTCCGAGACGGGCGCCTCACATATAACTCGGATCTTATGTGCCTCAAAGTAATGCTTTAGCTTCTTTTCCGCCATATATACGCCATACGCCATCTTTTGGTAGTGGGGATAATTTTGCTTGGACGACGATAACACCTCGCTCAAGTAATATACCGGCCTCTGCACCAATTTGTCGTTTTCATCCCTTTACACTACGATGACTGCACTGACAACTCAATTTGTTGCTCCAATGTATAACAACATAGGCTCCTTCTCCATCGGCGAAGCTAATATTGGTGCCGTAGCAATCATCTTCTTCAATTCTTAAAAAGCTAGGTCCGCCTGTAGTTAGTTTCGGCACATCTTTGAGGCACTTTGGCAGTTTCATTCTTTCTATAGCAGCAATTTTTACATGCTTCGTTTTTATACCTCGGCTTGATACCAGGAAACCGAGCAACTTTCCTGCCGGCACACCGAATGTGCACTTGGCCGGGTTCAGTTTCATTCGGAATCTCCGCAGACTTGCGAATGTTTCCCGGATATCATCCAGACATCGAGCGCCCCGAGCTTCCCCACCAAGTCGGAGAAGAAGGGGATCAGCGTCGTGACGTCCGTGCCGTCCACCTCCGCTGCCTGCAGCTCGAACTTGTGCAGCAGGTCGCGCAGCGACTGGGCGATCTTCCTCAGCTTCTCTGTCTCGAGCTGCCGCTGCCCGATCAGCGTGCCGTGATGGAGTCGGGCATCTTGCGTGGCCTTCTTGGCCTTGCTGACGCGGCCCTCCAGCTTCGCAAGCTCTAAGGCCTTGGTCGCGTTGGCCTCGCCAGCTTTGACGAGCTCTTCCCGGACGGCGGCCAACTCGTCCTCAAGCCCGGCCGCTCTGTCTTTGGCGGAGTTGAGCTCGGCCTCGTGCCGAGCTGCCGCTCTCACCGCATCCTCGGCAGCCTTGACCTGCACCTCCAGCAGGACACGGAGGCCTTCGATTTCGCCGCAGAAATTGGCGATCAGCTCGCTCTTCTCATCCAGCCGCGTCTGGGCCGTCGCGAGCACCTCGGCATGCTCCTTCCGGGCCGTTTCGAGAGTTGCCGTCATCGTGTCGAGCCTTCCTTGGAGCTCCGCGCGCTTGACCTCCAGTTGCCGACGGAGCTCGGTCTCCGAGACTACCGGCTCCCACCTGGCAGGTCTTGAGTTGACCATGCGACCGATTCTCACGGAGGAATCTGCTGAGCTCGCCTTCCTATTTCTCCCCCAGGCCGGCACCAATGATGACGGTGCGGTCCGGGAACTCGCTGTCAACCTGTATCTTCTTTGTCTCCTTGGCTGCCTGAAAGGTCACACTTCCATGGGGATTGTTCATAGCCGGCAGGCCGATTTGTGCCGCCTGAGCCATCGCAACAGCTTCTTGTAATTTCTTCTTCTCGCCAACGATGACCAGTGACTCGGCCAAAGCAGACCCGGCCGCCGCACATTCCATTGAGCGTTTGTAGTTGCCAGTGATAGTTATGGTACCATTTGGTCCCGGCATCTTCATCTTTAGATAACCAATGTGAGTAGTAGCCATGAACTTGGCGAGTGCCGGCCTACCAAGCAGTGCATGGTACGGACTGCTAAGGTCCACCACCTCGAACACTAGATTTTTGGTCCGACAGTTCTCCCTGGTGCCGAATAAGACGTCCACTCGGATCTTGCCTACCGGGGCACAAGACACTTCCGGCACAATACCGTGAAAGGTAGTCCGGCTAGGCTCAAGCATGTTATCTGTAATGCTGAGCTTAAGCATCGTGTCCCGGTACAGGATATTGATGATGCTCCCATTATCAATAAGAACCCGAGTTAACGTCGGGCCCAATGAGCGTCGGGTCGACCACCAGGGCATATCCACCAAGGTTAGGCATAACCTTGGGATGGTCTGCCCGGTTCCAGTTGATCTCATGCTCCGACCAATACATGAACTTTGGAACTGCCGGCATAACAACATTGACCTCCATCTCTCGCTTGCGCTGACTTTGCTTGTTAATGGGCTCAGTGATGAAAATCATGTAGCTCTGGTGATGCTCCTTGTACTCGTTTCTCCCGGCATACCTTGGGATTTCTTGTCCCTCCACCTGGTTGACTGCACTGTTTGCCTGAGGGGGTCCTTGGATCTGTGCGTTCGTTCCTGTGAGGGGTGGAGGTGGGGGTAACCGGCTTGCCTCGCCCTTCTCGGCCCGTTGCATCCAGCTGCATTGCCGTGTTTGGTTCTCCGGCTTGTTGGGGTTAGTCGTGTGAAAACGACAAGGCTGATCCAACATCACCTCGAATGTATACTTCTACTTATCTTGCGAGGGCTTCTTTTGTTCTCCCTTCTTGACCCACTATTGATTTCCTGTTTTCTGACGCTGGCTAGAGCCGGCGTCAGGCTGGTCCTGAATTGCAGCGACATGGGCTGGCCCATACCGGTAATCCGGCTTGTCATCCCTTCTCTTGTTGCGATGATCTTGATGATCATTCCTCCGGAATGCCCCAGCAGGATTGCATGTCGGCTGCTCCCTTTGTGGTTCTGCCGCCATCAGCGATGGCTGAGTCGGATCGCCAAGCGCGTACATGTCGGCGATCCTGATCATTTCAGATAAAGTGGCCGGCATCTCTCTTTGCAGCTTCTGCCATAGCATGCTGCCGTGCCGACATCCCTGGGCAAACCACACTATGGCTTGCGATTCCACTATCCCTTCACAGGAATTACGGAGATTGTTCCATCTTGTCAGGTAATCCCGGTCAGTCTCGTTGTCTCTTTGCTTACTGTTGTGCATAGTCTTCCAGCCAATCTCCCGGCTAAGTACTGCCGTCATACGTTCTTGTATCCCTGGGCAGTTGGAAACCCGGGGCTGGTCTCTCCCTCATGATCCGATGCACGAAGCAACGCGGTCCCGGAGGGCCTTGCTCCTTTAGAAGCTCGGACAGATAAATTCTGTCAAGCCGATGTCGAGCATCCAGGGGCGATACCTGCCTGTTCCCAATTCGGCCTCTGAGCGGGCCGAGATTGTCGCGCTCTCGCCTGATATAACCCTCGTCAGCCATGGCCGAGTATCCGTCATCATAACGGTCATAGCGGCAATCTTCACCTCGATACAGGGGGTTGTGCCCGACACCCTGCTGTCCCGCAGCAGTATTGGGTGCCGGACCCCAAGGTCGGTGCCCATGATCATACGAGTAATGCTCCTGCTGATCTCGGCGGTTGCCGCCGGGACGCAGACCACTTTGGCTGTCATCAACCCTTCTGACTATTTGTTTCTCGGCCTGGGCCGGGTCATAGCGTTCCAACTGCTTATCCCGGCCAGAGTTAACGCTTTTGTCCCGTTTGCCACTAGGTGAGGATACTTGCTTGTCAACCCGGCCACCAGCATCTGCAGCCGAGTGAATGACCTGAGATGCACCAGGTTTGCCGTGCATTCTCATGTATGCCTCATTCTGTTCAGTAGCTGTTTGGAGCAATTTTTTCACGCGCAGCTGCTGCTGCCGAAGTGCCTCTCCCGTAAGATTCGGCAACTCCTCAGCCGCAGCCTCAGCAGCCCTGAGATTTTTGACAGGGGTATTGTATTTCGGCTTTAGTGCCGAGGCAAAATTTGCCGACACAGCTGGCACACCCCTGCCATCTCTTGTCATCTCAGCATTCAAGTTCTTGCCACGGTTACGCACCTCCCCAACTCTGCTAGGGTTAGCAAACACAGTAGAACTGAGACCATGAGCTTTGTTATACTCAGGGAGCGAGATGTCGAGCTGTTGTCGGGCGTTGGCGACGTCGACGGCTTCCTTCAGCAGTTTCTGTCTCTCCAACTCCAACTCCGCCTACAGCTGGGCCGGGTTAGCATTTGACGCCACCGGCGCGGTCAGCCGCTCGATGGAGGCCTAGATCTGAGTTGGCTTCGGCGGCAGAGCCGATGTGCCCGCTTGAGCGGCGATGTTCTCCGGCTTCTCCAAAGGGAGCTTCGCTGTTCTGCCGAACTTGGTTGGGACCACGCCACTTCCTGCAGTGTCCCTTCCCGCATTTGCGCCATGAGCCGTCACCGTAACTTCCGCACGGTCAGCAGGGCAGTCGACGTGCCGGCCGCGAGTGTAACATCCCAATTTTTTTAAAAAAACTCTTCATATGCATTGCATACCATAAGCATCATGTCACCTTGCATTTCATCACTTTCAAAACCCTAAAAATTTGCCCAGAAAACCTTTGTGCAAAAATGCCTTTATTTGATTTTGGGCTTTGATCTTTCTTTTGAGTATTTGCATTTTAACACATGAGGGTATTGTGATAAAAAGGGATTTAGTGCATATATAGAGCTATCCCATAAATTGGCTTTTGAAAGTATTCCGAAAAATAATTTGTTTCGATAGCCTAAGGGGCCCAAAAGCCATTTTATAGGCAAATGTATTTTTAAATATTTTATTTTGAGGAAATTCTTGTTCCAAAAGTTAGATCATATGAAAATATGATTTTTTTAAAAAATTGCATTTTATTTGGAGTGATTTGGAGCTTCGAGTCAATTTTGAGGTTCAAAAACAGAAAATAGATAAAAGAAAAGGAAAAACCGAGGAAAACCGGCCGAACCGGACCGGACCGACCGGCTCAGCCCAGCCCGAGCCGCCCGCTCTCACTGACCGGTGGGACCCATACGTCATCTTCAACCTCCGTCCGAGAAATCCGGCCACGCACGCCCCGCGAACAGCCCACGACTCCACCTCCGATTTCTCCGCGCACGGGCCGTTTCCTCCAAATCCCTGCGCGTCACCCCGAAGCCCTCGCTTTTCTCCTCCACTTCTCCCAAACCGCTCGCCCAATTTCACTTTGGTTAGAGATTAATTTCTCGCCGGAGTTACTCTCTGCCGCCGCCGTTCCGGTGAGTCTCCGCCCGCGCCAACCCCCTAATCTTTCTCCTCTCCTCGTCTCGAACGCCATGACGCGAGCCGTTTCCGATTTGGCGCCCCGCGCGCCGCCGCGCCGCCGTCTTCCCCGGCGCCGGCCACTCGCCCGCCGCCCGCGCGCCGTTCCCCTTCCACGCCCGCGCCCGCGCCCGCGCGCTGTCCCGCACCGCCTCCGCGCCCCGCGAACCTGCCGCCGCCCGCCGCCGCCGCCGCCGGCGAGCTAGCCCGCCGGCCGGAACCCTAGAACCGGGCCAGTCAAGTTTTGCCACGTTGCAGGGTTTTTCTTTTATTTTATTTCGGCCGAATTAGATAATGCACTTCTGCAGAAAAGACCCTACAACTTCAAAGCCCCATATCTTTCAAACCGTTTGTCCAAAATTTGTGTTCTGCACCTTTCTGGAATCGCACAACGTGTAGAATATTTTGGCACTGTTTAATTTCAGTTTTGAACAACTTAGATAGTAGCTATTTTCAGAATGGTTGAATATGGTTTAAATTTCAAATGAATTGTTTCAAAATAGTTTTGAGCATGTTAGCTTGCTATAAAATTATTTAAACTTGTTCTCTGTCCATTGGGACCAGAAAAGAAATTATTTTGTGTATATTCGTGGCATACAAGTCTAAATATTGTTCCATGTTGCAAAAGCCGCACAAACTTTTGTTTTAAACCCTATCCATGTATCATGCATATCAATTACCACTTGATGTTGTATAATCTGTCCAAATCTTTTGAAAAACTTTTCAAAACAGAAACGAGACTTTGTACGTTAGAAGTAACCTTTGTGTGCATCATCATGGCATATGCACCATGGCATGGTTTTTGTGTTGAATGTTGTGTTTATTTTGTGTGTGTGTATTTTTTTTAGATTGTGTGGAGTGTTTTCCTTGTTGTTGCGAAGAGTGCGAGAACTACCACAACCTTGGACAAGGCAAGTTCACTTTGATCATATCCCATTATTATTGTTGTTTTAAAATACTTATGCATTAGTGTTGTTGGTAGAGATGCATTGATAGGACTATTACTCGTACCTCTATGCTAGTTATAAATCCCAGGTAGTATAGTTTACCCTCGCCATTACCTTGCTACCAAATTGCCATCGATTGTAATTGAATGCTAAGCTATGGTAGTATCGTGGAGGAAATAACTACATTATGATATTGTTATGCCTTTGGCTATATGAAATGTTTTTGTTAGATGTAAGGCAAAACAACTAATTCAATGAACCATCCTGGGTGGGCTGCTTTGAGGATTTTGAGGATTAGCGGCGTTAGGTCCATTTCTATGGGTCCCTCTGAGTCGAGTTCTTGTGGATTCAGGAATGGATCGTCCATGGATGTCTCTCCCGTGGATTCGGGGAGCGCCTACGTTGCAAATGTGGAATGCCACCTGGGGTAACTGAGACTAGACTAGTATCCTATTTAGAAGCTTCTAGTACAACCACAATGCTATATGGGCTCTGGCGAGACAAGAGTAAGTTGTATGAACCTAGACCCGAGGAATTGTACTGAGGTAGCCGTGTAGGGGGAGCGTGATTCTCTTGTGGTTTAGGGAATTACCTCTGAAAATCTCGTAATCGATGCCGTTGCTACTCTACCCTGAGGACAGCAAGGGATTAACACGTTGGTTTCTTGTGGGGAATGTGTACAAACTCTCGAGAGCGTCAAAACTAAGTACTTAGCCGTGTCCCCGGCAACAGACAATTTGAGCAACTAGATGTGGAGCTGTAAGGAAAGTCTCACTCATTCCAATTTCTTAACTAAAATGAATGGTTTGAACAGGGTAAGAGCACTTGAAGAATCCACTTCAATGTACTCTAGGTTAATAGGAGCATGGGTGTGTCTACCCCGTGTCCATTAGTTAACATTATTATAACACTCCTATGTAGTAGGGTAATTTATGTTCTGCTTCCACGCAAATAGCCTAAACTCCACCTTGCCAAATACTGCATATACTTGGTAGGTTTTATTATAACTCCTAGTGAATCTTGCCAATACATTCAATGTATTGACCCTAGTGGCTGCATCGTTTAACGATGCAGGAAGCTCCGACGTCGAGTAAGATGTACGTTCTGCTTGTTTGGGTTACGGGCCTACATTCCAACACGCTCTCACCGTGGTGTTGATGTACCCTTGTATCTTTCGCTTTTCCGCTACTAAACTGTTGTTTTATTTCCAGCTAACCCATGAGGTTATGCGAGTTATAAGTACTTTTTAAATTCTGGATGATTCGTTGTAATATTGAGACCTTTGTTCTATGATATTACATCTTGAAACTGTGTGTGCTAGTGAGTCGATCCAGGGACTAGCACTAAAGCACAGAGATCGAACCCGTGTACGGGGGCGGTCGCTTCAGCGAGCCGTGCAGATGGCTGGGGGATCTTCAGCCATCACCACCTGCTCTGGGTACCTGCAAGGGCTGTCAGTAGCAACATAGACCTCGTGCATGCCGAAATTGATGAAGCGGCCTGCACAGGGAAGCGGTGTGCCGTTGAAGCAGCCCGCGTTGTTGTTCATGAAGCTCAGAGAGCCGAATCTCTGGACCAAACCGGAGACCACGTGCTCTCCGGTGACGAGGAATCTTCCCGTCCGAATGAAAACTCCAGCCAGCGCCGCTGCTGACCCCACGGTGGGCGCCAACTGTCGTGGTGGTGTCACGACATATGCCATAGGATGGTTTAACTTGGGGCTGATGGACGTAGGAGGATCCGGATGAGGGAGGACGTGAAGAAAAACACGCACAAAACACACAAGCACACACAGATTTACCCAGGTTCGGAGCCCTCTTGTCGAGGTAAGACTCCTACTCCTGCTTTGTTGTATTAGCCGAGATACGCAAGCTCTACAATGGCGCTCCTTGAGTTGTATTCTTGAGGAAGAAGAAGAAGGAAAAACACTAGATGCCTAAGTGCTCTCCTCCTTGTCTACAGAGGGGTAAGGTTCTATTTATAGACAGTCCATGTCACACTGACATGTGGGCCGAGTCTAACGTTATCTTCCTTGGGCCCCGCCGGGCACGCGGCTTGGTTCCCTCCAGGTAGCACTGTAGGAGACAAGACAACTTTACTTTTCCCTGCCAGTCTGCAACGAGTACAGCTATCCTCTACCGGCTTCCGTCATAGATTCTCTTTCGGTGCTTCTCTAGCATGGTCACCTGACACCAGTACGCAGGCGCTGACTGCTTTTCTGAGATGATGATGGCGCTGATTTACTTTGCACCGCGTGGTCAGGATAAGACCGTTGAGGGATCTCGGCTTTCGCCGAGATCGAAGTGCTCGTCCTTATCTTGCAAACTCATAAGACAAGATAGCCATGCCGGCATACGCCCGGGATGCCGGCTTAGCGTTAGTTTAACTTTACGATACCGGCATACGTAACTATGCCGGCTTTGCCTTCGTCATCTCGGCTAGAGTTGTGTCGCTATGACCCTACCCGGGGTCATCCCCCCCGACAGGGAGTCCGGCTGCTTCGCGCCTCCGCCTCCGCCTCCCGACCCGTCGAGAACGACCTCGTCCGAGTGTTCCGCGGCGGCAACGTCTATGTCTACTAGATTTCGAAGAAGAATTTGATCGGGGGCAATTTGATAGCAATCTCCTCGTCCATCCACACGTCACCGGCCGCCCCACACACCTTCACCATGAACTGGTGGGGCCCGCGTCTCTACCATGGACGCCCGGGAACCACCAGTCGTCTCGCGCTTCTTCTGCAAGAGGACCACCTTTTGTTGTGCCTACGGCGGCGTGATGAGCAGCGGGCGGAGTCGCAGCCGCCGTCGCGGACCGGATGAGCTTCTTCGGGTTTGGGGGGACGTCCTGAACGTCGACGGAGTCTGCGGCTCTGGACCAGGTCCACGTGACCCTGACGACAAGCTCTTTGCCCGACGACAACGCGGCCTTGCAGACGCAGGCGGTGCCCGCCTGACGGCGCCGTCGCGGAAGCACCCTAGTCAACTAGTCCAGGCCGCATTGGACTAACGGTAGGACCCACTTGGTGCCACGTCATCGATCCCTGTTCGGCAAAGCGCAGTTTAGCAACTAAAGACCGACCAGGATTCGGGAGTTGAGGGTGCTAAGTTAAGGATTTGCAGTCTAGGATTTGATGTGGTCCATTCTACAAGAACAAGGTTTAAAATGGACTTTACTCTTTTGTTCTGCTCCCCCCAGGTCCGGCCGAGCGCGGAACTCGCGGCCACAGCGCACCATAGGATCAGACCGTGACAGCGCCTAAACCTTGGCTGGGCTCGAGGCGGCAAAGCAAAGCCTGGTGACCCGGAAGCCTGATCAACGGACAAAAGGAGCCTAGATAGCACTAGTGTAGTACTGTGTGGTGGTTCCAGAAAGCAGGCGCACGGAATTCCCTGAGTCATGTTCTGGAGTCTGGACACGAGGCCGGTACAAGCTACTCCGTAGTTACATAGTACCACCGGCCACAGGCCACTATACGCGCAGCGTATGATCAGATCAATCTTGTACCGGACCTGTCACTCTGTCAGGTCATGCTCGGTTGGCGAGCGGCGGATTTTCCAGACGGCCTCCATTCCATGATTTCATCATAACCAGTGGTTTGTTCCTCCGATCGACAACACAACACACAATACGTGATCACCCCTGGTCCCTGGAGGCACAGCAAACACGTCCATTTTGCCTCCTAATCACGGTCTAATCTAATCGCCCCCCCTCCGGCCCCCTCGATCCAACAGCAGCAGGTGAACAATGCATATACATGCATCCACCAAATTGTTCCGAGCCATGCATCTAACCACTGATTGCGTGATTGGATCGGTTAATGTCACATTGTCACCTCAAATTAATTATAGGGCCATATATATTTAATTCAAGTATATAGGGGTCGATAATGAACTTCCTTTGTCACCTCCGAACGTCCTCGTTCTGCAAGTGCGAAGTCATTGTCGGGAGAGTAGGTGGCCTAGAGGCAAGATGATCTCCATGTGAAGAGGTAAATCAGATTCGACAATGGCGCCGGCCCGGTCGGTCGGCTCGGGCTGGCCCGGCCGGGCACAATCAGGTTCTCACTTCACTTTGCCCCAGCCCCGACGACTATCGTATGAAAAGAAACCGCACCTAAAAAGGGCGCAGAATAGCCTCAAAGCTACAAAGGCGCCTCTTTGATGCGTAGATCTCCTAGCAGGGCATCTGAAAAAACAGGTGAAGTGTGATCACGGCCACCCCTTCTGAATTCTGATCCAAAGGCTCGAGAACCTGAATATTTGACCATCTTGAAATAACGAGCCTGCTTTATGATCTGTAAATAACTGCTAGTAGCAGAAAGTATGCAGTCTAGTGGAGTTAGATATGTGCTGAGTATTCATTTAAGTTGATCGAAAGTTGGAGATCACAAAATCTACGAATGGAGCGAAATGTTCATGAATACACGGCCGACGCTGATCCGATGTTCCGATGTCCCTTTTATCATGGTGGAAACATGCCTTTAGAAGCATCATCATGAAAAATCGTATCGGTTGTTGGCAATGAACAGCTCCAGCTGCTGTTTATAATAACCAAAAGCATTAATAAATTTCGTTCCGTTTCCTCATAGGTAAAGTAGCTCGACATATATATTCGTTCGTTCCCACTTCCCACATACACCCGGCCCGGCCAGTGAAAGCCAAATGCCCACCAAACTGCACGTTGCATTCCAATATATAAGGGTCATATTTTCCGTTCCTCTCCTTCTCAAAGCGCAACACCGATAATCCTACTTAGCTTGTTGACACGGAACACTGTTGCTCCTGAGAGTTTCTTGGAGGCCCATTGTTTCCAAAAAAGAAAAGAAAAACGAGAGTTTGTTCAATTTGGTTTGATCAAGATGGCTTGGTTGTTGGCCTTGGGCGCGCTGCTGAGCCTGCTCGTGTCCTACTCTTTCTCGGCCGCCGGCGCCACCAGCTACACCGTCGGCGACAAGTCCGGCTGGACGATCGGCGTCGACTACACCAAATGGGCCGGCTCCAAATCCTTCAAAACCGGGGACAACCTCGGTAATATAACATCTGCTGATCATACATGCAAGTCCATCGTTTTGCACAAGTTCGATTGGCTGATTAATTAACAAGTTGGTTGTGGTTTCTATGTATATGCATGTTGCAGTGTTTAATTACGCGAGCGGGCAGCACACGGTGGTGGAGGTGAGCGCGGCGGACTACCTGGCGTGCGCGGCGGCGAACCCGCTGGGCTCCGACAGCAGCGGCGCCACCACCGTGCCACTCAAGTCCGGCGGCAAGCACTACTTCATCTGCAGCATCTCCGGCCACTGCGCCGCCGGCATGAAGCTCGAGGTCACCGTCTCCGGCTCCGGCTCCGGCGGATCATCAAGCTCCCCGTCTTCTCCGACGCCGACGACACCAAACACGCCGTACACGACGCCGACAACGCCGTACGTGACCCCGACCACACCGTACACGACGACGCCGACGGCCCCGGCGTGCTCGGGGAGTACCGGGACGTACACCCCGGCAACGCCGGGGACGACGCCGTTCATGTCGTACAACTACAATGGCGCCGCCGCGGGGCTCGTGCGGCCGGCGGCGGCGTTGGCTTGCTTTGGCGCCCTTGTTTGTATTGCCATCGTGCAGCTTGGGATGTTATAGATCGGTGTGTAGTCATACATACAGTAGTAGCTCTCTACATATTATACAGGTCATCACGTCGTACGTACGTGCTCGTGTAATCTGTTATTTGTTCTTTGCCGCGCTTATTGATGTGGAGACGACGCTCCGTTAATTTGGATGAATGGAACATGTGTGTTTCCTGGCTTCCTGCCGTGAATTGTGACACTGATGATAGTGATTCCTGTTCACTATAGAAAAAAAAACAGTATTGTGACAATCCTCCTAGGAAAAATTATTCCTCCTAGAAAAGCAGTACTGTATGTGCCAGCTTTTCAGCAGGCTGGGTGAAAGTCTTCTTAATTCTTCGTCACAAAGAAGAGAAGTCTTGTTAATTCTCTCAACGCCAACAACTTGTGTGCACTCAACGAATATGCTGCACTCGGTCGTTACATCAAGTCTCCAAAGTAACTACACAAAATACTAAGGGCACGCCTACCTCTCAGTCGAATTGTTTCTCAGTCGATGGCGTCGCAGCAATGTGATTAGCCCTCCGCCTGCATGTGCCTGTGCGTGAGTGCGTCCGTGTGTGTGCGTTCCTCTGTGTGTGTGTGTCCCCCCGTGTGTGTGCGTTCCTGTGTGTGTGTGTGTGTTTTGACTGTCCTAGATATTCCAAGAAAAAGGCTTAGCTGATATATTTTTTTGATAGAAAAATACATAAGTTTACGTTTCTATTATTAGAAGCGCTCGTGTTACTTGTTGTTGTGTGCATCGATCGATGCGGAGGTCAGGGATGTCCTTCTTTTCGTAAAAAAAACGTATATTACTTGTGCTACCGCCATTTTGGATTGTGCCACAAGAGAAATGGAGAATTGGGACCCGATACACATAAATAAAGCTCACGTGTATAACCTGTTTTATCACATGCCAAACACAACATGTAGTACAAAGTTGGGACGAACCTCAATGGTGAATCTAACGACTATAAAATCGTCTGAGCAATAAACAAAATCTCATGCCACTAAGATTTAGCAAAACTCATAGAGATATATTTGCTGATAAATAAGAAATGTTAAATCTCGGTCATCTGCAACTCACACACAAACAAAACTCAATTGCGCATCAAAAAATTTAATGTGCAACCCACCAAAAAAAATTAAATTGCACATTAGGAGGGAAGATGTGCAATTCATCTAAGAAAGTAGTCTTAAGTCCCAGTCATGAAGAAATATATTTAAACCTCAGTCATGCACAAATTCAATTGCACATCACTATACTTAACGTGCAACTCACCCCCCCCCCCCCACAAAAAAAATGCACATTATAAGAGGTGATGTGCAATTCACCTAAAAAAATATTCTTAAGTCTCGGTCATGAAAAACTACATTTAAAATAACAGTCATGCACGAATCACACATGAAATAACCCAATTGCACATTTGTATACTTAATGTGCAACTCACTCAAAATAAATAAATTGCACATTACTAGAGATGATGTGCAATTCACTTAAAAAAAACTCTCAAGTCACAGTCATGTGCAACTCACACCAAAAAACGCAATTACACATCAAGAGTCTTAATTGACAGCTCCTCGAGAAAAAATAAATAAATTGCACATTAGGAGAGGTAGTGTGCAACTCATCCAAAAAAATACTCTTAAGTATCAGTCATGTGCAACTCACACAAAAAATACTCATTTGCACAACAAGAGTCGTAATGTCTAACTCTTCCAGAAAAAATAAGTTGCACATTACGAGAGGTGATATGCAACTAAAAAAAACACAATTGCACATCAAAAGGTGTAATGTGCAACTTACCAAAAAAGGCTTAATTAATGTGCAACTCGATCACGTTCAAAAAAAATACTAAATTGTGCATCGAGGGAGGTGATGTGCAACAAACAAACAAAAATCAATTGCACATCAAAAGGCTTAATGAGCAATTCACCCCCAAAACACTAAATTCTACATCAAGAGAGCTGATGTGCAACTAACCAAAAAAACTCAATTGCGCGTCCATATAGGGCACGAGCAACTAATCCAATACTCAATTACGCATTGGGACAGATCTTGTGCAACTGGTCTCAAAAACTCAAATGGAATTATCCTCAACTATTTCTCTGACAACTTATATCTAGCAAACTCCAAACGAAAAATTTACCCCACTAGCATCTAAGTACATGCGTTGGTTGCTTGACCTCGGAAAAAAAAAGGCTAATCATCTTTCCAAAAAAAAAGAATACTAACCATGTCACGTGGCCAATCGTACGGTTATGGAGGTGATTGGGTTCTAATAAAAACAAGCGATTGAGAGTTAGCAAATACCTAAAAATAGGACATAAGAAAAATAAATAAAGTGCAGATTACCTTCTTTATATGTTGCATTTTAAGTTATGTCACATATCTAACTTGTTCAATGATAGTGGAACTCGGAGCGTGGAGTATGTCACATTTTACATTATTTTACTTTGAAAGTATCTCATTTATATAGACCCAGAAAACACAAATCAACCACTTGTGATTAACACAAACGAAGAAACTAAATAATAAAATAGAATATATATAGAGAGAGAGATGAAAACAGAAAGTCAAGAGAAACAGAAAAACCAAAACCAATCAAAGCAAGGTGCAAATAAGAAACCAAATAAAAAATGAAACAGACAAAATGCAAGAAGATAGGATCAAACCTGCAACCTCCATATACAAGCAAACAAATGGCACCATCTTTCTACCACCATGACAACAAGTTGCTAGTGCACATTCACAGTTAATCACCTATCTATTGTGTCGTTTGTTTGCTCTAGCTGCAGCACGAATCTCAATGCCCGATCGGACGGACCAGAACATCGATTGAGAAATAACTATTTCTCGGCCAACCGAAAAATAGCAAATCCAAAATACTAAACGGAAAGCTATCTGGAATTTTTAGCGCCATGACTTGCTTTGTGTGGGCCTAAAAAAACTTAAACCTATGGCGGAGCTGGAGCATAACTCGGGCTGGGCGGCTGGCGGCCCCATAGGTAAATCAGAGTGCTTTCATTTTGAGCCGAACCAGAATCGCTATAGGCGAAAGCCGGCTTTCCGCGAGAAAGAAAGTACTCCAGCTGGTCCGACCCATTTTGGGCCGAACCAAATCGCCCGGGCAATGCCTGTTCGTCAGATTCCTCCATTCGTGGCTAAAAAAAACTGTGGGTGCTACTCCAGCTGGCTTGCTGGGTACGAGATTCGTTGGCGCGGCCGGTGCCAAACCAGAACGCGCCGCCACGGCGGCACCGACGAGACGACACGGGCTCGCCTCGCGCGTGTCACCGAGTAGATCGAGCAGAGTAGCACTATTTAAAAAACAGGGAGCTTTGCGTTGCGTGGCGGTGGCTGGCTAGCCGTGCCTATTGTACTGCCTGGCTCTGCAATACTCTGGCTAGTCAGTCGTCCACCCAGTAAAAAACCCACCTCTTTTCTTCTTTCGGTGCGGAAAATGTCCGAAATTGGTGTCGATTGGTTCGACATCCTTTTACGGCTCTTTTTGACCTTCGCACCACAAAGTTTTCAACACAAGTAGTAAGAAACAAACCGAACTGTCCTAAAAATGGAAGAAGAGACAAACTCCAGCCTCGCTCAAAACGAAATCCAAGACGAACGGCGCAACTTTGAAGACTTTTTGTTCTAGCGCAAAACCATTAATTGGTCTCTTCCTCGGAACCAGGAAACGATATCGTTTCCTTCTTTGGGTGCCATGGCAGAGGACCAATTCCAATCCCACAGAAAACATCAGGGCCGTGCGTGCGCAGCAGAGCCGATGGAGTCGAAACATTTTCGCGGCTGCTTCCTGACGGCCGACTCTGGCTGTCTCGGACGCCCGTCTTGACGTTAAGTATATTTTGTAGACTTCCAACAGTGTAATGACTAACGACATAGGCATATATATGTTAGTAAATGGATTGAGTTTATGGGCGCACGAACACAGTCGACGTCATGGTGGTTCTGCAGCGACCCTATCGGCATACTGTATTATTTTTCCTAGGTCCGCCGCCGAGGCTCGCAACAAGTCAAGGAAAGCAACCCAACAGGAGACTAGAGGCGAAATTCCCTGCCGTGGAACCGAAGGATCCCCTCTCATTTCATCCCACGCCCACGCCAGATCCCGGATCCAGGCTCGGAAATTTCCCAGAAGATGTTTCACAGGGAAAGAAACTGAAAAAAAAGGGAAAAGTTGTAAATGTAAAAATAAAGCCCGTGCTACTGCTGCCGGTGCACGCGAGGAACAGCTCGGCCCGCGCGCCGCCAGCCCAGACCCAGCTAGCCAATTCAGCCAAGCCTGGCTCCTCAACAAAAAGAAAAGGTTCCGACCGGCCTTCCGGATCCCATCGCAACTCCAGCACAAGTTGCTTGCAACATCCGCGAAACTCACCCCGCGCTTTCCATTGACGCCCGCTGCGAGTATATATGCTGCCCGGCCATGCACAAACAACAACGAACTGCCCGGCCGTGACATCCATCCATCCTCTGATCTAATCTCAATCCTATTTGTCGCCTGGATATTCTTCTCGTGCCAAATGGTCATGGGCAAGAAGAAGTCCTCGTCGAAGAAGGCGAGCGCGGGGTGCCGGCGGCACCGGCAGCCGGCCGACGGGGTCGGGGTCTGCCCGTGCTGCCTGCGCGAGCGCCTCTCCCGCCTCTCGCCCGCGGCTTCGCTGCCTTCCGTCATCGCCGTGCCAGATTCTGCTTCCTGCTCGGACTATTCGGAGGCGTCGTCGTCGTCGTCGTCGTTGTCGACGGAGGGGTCTACCGGGGCGTCATCGGGGTCGGCCAGCCCCGGGTTCCACCGCGAGTTCATGAGGGGGTCCGCGAGGCCGTCGCTGCTGATGAGGCGCGAGCGGGTGGTGGCCGTGGACGGCGACGAGGTGGCGGGTATCATGATCAGGAGGAGGAGGAAGGAGAGGACGGGGTTCTGGACCAAGCTGCTGCGTGCGGCGACCGGGGGAGGCAGCAGCGGGAAGAAGAAGCAGGTCGATGGGTGCTCCATGGCGGCGCACTCCAAGACGATGGAAGCGGCCGAGACGACGAGGTGGATCATATTCTGATTTCTGATCGAGTACACGCGTGCTGCGTTCATTCCGATTAGTTAGTGTTGTTTTATCTGGCGTGGCGTTCTTTGGTTTGGTTCGTTGTTGGGTTTGGACGTTTGGTCGACGGAGGAACGGCTAGACTTGGACTATATCCGTGTTCTGTACAGATTTCAAGGAAATAACAGCTTTTGCTTCGGTGCCATTTACAGATCAGGTTACCAGGCAACACCACACGCAGGCAAACGTTGACATGTAAATTCTTGAATCTCGCCGAGTTCTTATCATGAGCACCATTGGACATTGAGTTGGATACGGATTATTGGGGTCAGTTCACCGAAACAAGTACTCCGTAGAGACAAACAATGCCATATACTCCGTATATTATCTGTAGAAATCAAGTTCATTCCTATAAAATTCATGTTTAATCAGATATCTATCCCTTCCTTGTGAGAACTTTCTATGTATGCAGTCGGCTATAATTCCAGTTGTGCCTGGGCGATGAGAGGACCGCTCAATCACATCGAACAATATGCAACTGACTGAGTTTATACCACCGCAGAAACACTCGTGGACTTCTTTTTCATTTAATACATTAGAGCAGTCACATTGTTTTCAGCCCAGAGCATCATATCGTACGTATGCATTCTTTTACAGCTTACACTCGTCAGCCTCAAGTATGAATCAGTTATCTCCAATACAAATTTGTCATTTAACAAGGAAAAAAGAACATGTCAGCAATGCCTATTTCCTGCATAGTGTGTGTAAAGCAGAAAAGTGTCATCCAGCCACGCTCCCATGATCTCTTGTTGGGAGAATCCGCTGTCCTTTCTGCAGGGCCTGTCATCATGTCATGCTTTCATGTTTGCAGCTTTCCAGATGGGCAGGCGTCTTGAGCTTCCGTGAAGCACACCAAAACCATCATCTAATCTATACATCCTGTATCTTCCTCTATTCTGCATCTAATGCTACCAAATCCTTTAATTCCTGAATTGAATATTCTAACTTATAGGAATATCACAGCCTATCTCCTCGATCCTGGAAATGTAGGATCCATGTCTCCAGTATTGTCATCATCCTCGTCATCGTCAAGGTAATCTACAGGCATGTCTGCAGGGCGACGTTTTATCCTTTGGAAGATGTCATCAAGTGATTCAGGCGAAGACAGATTCGAATGAGGAGTAAATCCTGGGTCTTGCCGCAGAGGAGTAAACTTCTTGGAACCCATATTCGCTTTAAAGTTCTGAAAACCAATCTTCATTGAAGCCCATGTTTGGGAAATTCCAGCAGACGACCGCTGCTCAGAATTCTCTTCTTCAAGCAGAGATACAGATGTTGACACGGTTTCCTTTTTCATTGGCTTCCCTGCCTGCCGACTCTGATCTCTAACAGATGAATACTTGTTGGAAATAATTTCCCTGTTGTGGGCATATTTTGAATTGCCAGCTCTGCCATCAACTCTAGATGCTCCCACTTTCATCTCCACTGTATTTTCAACCTGTAACACAAGAAAGTAATGAACAAGGAGGAATGCTAGTGATTGGAGACAAAATTTGGCCGAAGACAATACAAACCTTTCAAACAGAACAAAGATATATAACTATCAAAGCTTGGGGAAAATATAGTAATTATGCTACTCACCAATGGTACCTTTCCAGATTCAACATCTATATTCGCGCCATTGAACCTTGCCAATGGAATAACCTGTTCGCCGACTTTATATCCTTGTTCAATCCAAGATCTCTCTGCAGAGAAATTACAAACTTTACTTAGTAAGAACATGTTTTTCAAAGAATCAAAGGCAGCATTTGCACCAACTTTTGCAGTGGTGATACAAAAACAATGATAATGATACGATAAATAATATTTCTATTTAAAGCCACATAGGCCCGGGGTTCTGTTTATTGGCTACAACACCATACATGCTTACATTTTGAAGAAAACAAGAACTGAGATCAATGTGGAACCGTGGAAGCTGAAGGGACAAGGAGTTTAAAAAGGACAAAAAAAACATAATGATATGCTAACAAGAATAAAAGGATATCTGACAAATCTTAATCAATCTATTCTGATACAGTAAAGAGAAAGAAGGGTATGCCCACAGAAAAATCGATGCAGTTCAAACCTTTTTGCAGAATAATCATTCCAGATGGATCAAAACCATCCATATTCTCTTCTTCACGCTGGAATTTGAATATTTTCCAGCTTCCGAAATAGTCAATGACACGTCCAAAGAAGTTACTAGCAACAAGGAGCGTATAAACAACCATAATTAGCGGATAGATCCTGTTGAAGCCTCTCCCAAAGAACGGAACTGCATCATCAATGTTCCCCATTCTCTGCAACATATGATTATTCAGCGCAGAGCAGTTAGCTAGGTGTTATTTATCCGACAAACAATGAGCATAGTAACAAAAAGAAAAGCTGTAGGGCACCCCGCCTACAAATGTTAACTATTACTGCCTTCACAAAATAAAAGCATATATGCCATAAATAATACCGAAAAGCTGTCAAATAATTACCTTCTCAAAAGTGGTTTTAACATTACCACCTAGACGAATGAGATTCAGGAAGTTATAAGAAATAGGAGGCGCATATCTTGCAACCATCCTGCAAAACAGCATTTGGTGCACAATCTAGAATGAGTTGAACGAATTGGACGTGGAAGCACATGAAACATAAAAAAAAAGCAGAGCACTAAAAACTTACGAACAGATCATAAGCAAGCTGACGGAACTTGTTTGCCGTGGAGTGAGAGAATAAAACATTAACATCCCAATCTGAAATAGTGAATAGTATGTGCAAATACACATATACATCAAAGGGACAAATGCCGCAACCTGTAAACAAATAGGAAACATGTAAAATCATGCAGAACACGGTTGATTATGCAAAATAAATGTGCAACCGGGTTTTGCACTATCAAGCACCCAATTTCTTACCTGGACTAAAACCTCTTGCTTGCCCACAGACTTCACAAGAATGGAAAAAAGTGATAAATCAACACCACTTGGCAGCAAAGTAGCTTCTGCCAACAGTATGGCAGCTGACATGGAACCAAGGATAACGGCGAGTGCTTTCTGAAGCTGCTTTCTAAGTATACAGCGCCATATGAACTCTGATAATGCAAGAAAGTGTCACTGAGCCAGTTTCATCAATTATCAAGCAGCTATGGGCAACACATATAAGCTTGAACTTACTAAGGATCCCGAATGTTAATATTTAGATTGTTTCATCTAGAAATTGACTCAGCCATTTTAACTAGTCAAACTCAATAGCTTAAAAATATAAATAATTCGTACAGGTCAGAAGGATTACCCATAGTGTCCAAAAGTGATCCCAGTGTGCCTGATCGGCTATCCCTAAAACTTGATACATATTTCCTGGTTAGATAAAAAAAAGTAAGTCAATAAAGGTCTTGGTTGGATCTCTCAAAGGGTTTCACACGAGTATCACATCTGCAGTATATATAAATCAAGCTTTTACAAACAAGTTACAGAAGCATAATTTACAGTTCATAAAGACAAGTACATGCATCTATAATGGCAATTGAGATTATTCAGCCCACCAATCAACATTCTTTGTCAGTATCAATCATGGCACATCTAGTTACAACCAACAAATTAATCAAGCCATTTGTGGAATTATCCAAGTCCTGTTTGTACACACTTTACCCTTTTTTTCCATTTAACCAGGTCACTGAGGCATCACTAAGTTAACAAAACTGTTGAGTTGCTGTGGCATTGTGCAGCTTTACAATACAAGAAAAGGTTCCCCAAAATACATCATCAATAAATATAAGCGAATAGGACAAAAGGCCTCATTGGGGTACCTATAGACAGTACAGTGAAGTCGTAAGTGCTATTTGTCAAGATTAAAATACTCTTCTGTAGATAGCCATTTTCAACAATGAATTAGCACATTGTTCACTATAACAAAAGAGACAGCCAACTCACCATCCATTTGCATCACGCTGTTCGTAATTTTTAATTGTGTCTTCTAGATCCAGAGCTTCCATGACATAAGTCATATATTCACTGTAAATAACAGAAAATCCAGGTTAATATTATCAGCTTCCATGACACCAAGAATGTCGTTTGCTACACACACTAGGACTTTGAGCACCACACTCGGGCATGCCCAAAGGGATCTTTCCATGCATTTGGAGGTTTTGCCATGCAGGGCCCAGCTGACAGAAAGAAGGACTCTTGCCTAAGCTGTGGAACAAACCAAACAACCGCCTAATTCATATAAAATGAGAAAACCTTAGGCTGCAAGCCCTTATTACCCTTCAAGTTTCCATATAAAATTCAAAGTGCATTGGTTATTCTAGATATTACTAGGAGATACACAAAGAGTAATATTATCCTCTATTGATTTATTTCACGATACCTTTTACACCTATAGTACTCCTCATGGGCCCTCCTAAGTTGACGTCGCAGTGTGGCCATTGTCTTATCATCTGTATCATAGTCCATATCATTTTCGCCTAATCTGCCACCAGAAGGCTTGAAAGATGGATCATCCCGCAGCTGAATTGTACAAAAAAATCACAGGTTATTGCCTATAATTGCTAAAGTTTACGTCAACTTCAAACAGTAGTCTGATTGCTTTGATACCATTTGAGCAACCATTTTGTCAATGATATCCATATAAGGCCTTAAGAGATCACGCTTTGACATTTGATTTGAAGTGGCTTGAGCAACCTGGAAAAGGAACAGAACTTCAGCAAACTGCAATGAGTATGAAAACTATTAAGGATTTAGAACAGTACTTACAACAATCGCATTTGAATATTCTTGATGAGCATTATCAAGCTTTACAGCCATCTTGGCAACTCTATGAGAAAGTACTTTTTGGCGGTGAGTCCAGTCTGCATTTTTCCAAATGTTTCTTGGTATTTCACTCAACCCAAAACCAAGAAGAAAAGCACCAGTTACCAGTCCAAAGGTATTTGAGCATGCCATTGCAAAGCCCACGATACCTCCATCCCTGTCAAAACATTTATTCCAGGTCAAGAGTAGAGACAAGTTTAAATGGTATCCGTTCTTCCAGGAACTAATTTTTCAGGACTCAAGACAACGCAAATTTTAGTGCTACAATTTGTAAATTGTCAGTAGCAATGATCACATTATGCTTCTTTACCAATCAAAGGTGACTATATCCTAAACTAACACAGGATATCTTGTTCCATATAGAAATGTAAAAAAATTGTTTCTGTAAAACATTGCATTACTCGCTGGGCTAGAGCCACAAAAAGAGAGCTGAAATGGCTTAAAATAGTGAACAAATCTCAAGACAATACACAAAAGGTTATTCACATATCAGATGAGGCATGGAACACAGGAGCTCAAGTGGAGATTAAAACATACCAAGCTCTATGCATGACTAAAAGCAGTATAAGTCCAAAGAGGCCAATAGCTCCTACAATTGAATAAAAGAGCAGGTTCATGTGAATACTGGTTTTCAGCCTTTCTTTAACAGTGAAATCTCCAGCATCTTCATAGCCTTGAATAGTAGGCACTACAGCCCTGTTTAGAGATAGACACAAACCTTGTTTAAGATATAAACACTATTGAAAATGATAAGAATAAAAATTACTGCATACCATAAATATGTAGTACTATGAATAAAATGTAGCAAAAATTATTAAAGTAGTTCTTCCAAAAGACAATAGGTTGTCAACTGTTCTACTAAGTTCGACTAAAGCTAAAACAGTTGCATTGATACAAAAGAGTGCTTTGCAAAATCACTGATAGCTAGCTCCAAGGAAGCAGGATAAAAACTGCAAGATTTTTTGCATTTTAAAATTAGCACCAATAGCTAGCTCTAAGGAACATCAATTATACAATCAAGAACATTAGTAGCATGGCGGAACGCAATAGGTCATGTTGATGATGATAGTTACATACCATGTTAAGATAAATGTGCTCCAATACGACCAGCTCCAGAAGAATCCAATTCCACCTTTTTCAGAACCAATTAATGTCTGCGAGTGAGGTCATGCAAGAGTTTAGATCAAATAAGTAGATGAAGATCAATTTCCAGCACAATGCATGGATAAAGTTTGCCACAAAGAGACTGCGCTATTTATTGAATCATATATACATCTATGTGTCCGAGTTCTAAACAAGCATGAAGAGTTAAACTGTGCTTAAAAATGCTAAATGGCAGGATTATTCCATTTCATGGCCCGAGGCCCCAGCTTTGCTCGTATGGATGAAAACACCGCCATGTATGTGAAGCAGTGTAGGACATCAGCGACTAACACCCCAATGAGCATGGCATCAATGGAACATGTATCTACAAAATATGAAGGAATGCCAATGTGGCAAACCTAGGGCTTCTTGGTAGCAAACGTTTCCCCTGCACCTGATCTCTACGCTTGGCGGAGATAACCAAGTTCATGATCGGCCTTTCTACAGACAGCAGATATATGGCTACAGAGGGCACAACAATTCTCCCATAGCGTTCAGGCTAAAGATCCGTGTAAAGCTGGACTACATAGTGTGAAGAAGTTGGTGGTCTGGTTAATGTTTCGTCTCAGATTTTGGTTCTTAGTTCCCTTATGCTAAAAGTTGCTGCTCGCTGCAGCTGTTGATAAAGTAATGTAAACTGTGTGTCAACTATGCGGACATTTGTCGTATTATGCATGTCCTAAAGTATACTCCTATGAACCTAACATAACTCCTGTGAATGTCATGTGTGAATTATGAATTAATAGGTTATAAAGACAAACAGCAGAAAAAGGTGCCTATGGCAAGACCATGGAAAGGTCACTATGGCAATTAGCCGTGAAGGGTCAAATAGTGCAGAGGGGGGTTCGAAGCTAATTGGAGTCAAGCAGACCTTATGCAATTGCCCTCTGGTGCCAATTTAGCTTGGACGTAAGAACTATGAACTGGGTTTTCTTTTCTCAAACATAACTATGAAGGTAATGAACAGATTTTCTTCAATGCACGCAGGGGCGACCCTAATACCCTATTCACCCAGACCTCATTCCGCGGGCAGAAGCAACAACTCAAATGCACCAATTCAACAAACATTCTCTCCTCAAGCACCCAGGACACCACGCACTAACACGCTGCCCAGTTAAATTTGTGTCTTAATCCCAACATACAGCCAAATTGGCGCAAAACTAGAACGCGTGATTAACTCAGCCCGGGGCGGCGGATCTCAAGCCACCGACAGGGAAACATAGCGGGATCAGGGACACGTAGAGTCGTAATCGAGGGGTAGGGGGGTGGTCTCGAAGGATGAGAGATCTGACCGTCCAGATGTCGGCGGGGACGAGGATGATGAAGGAGAGGGAGCAGAACCAGGCGTAGCCGACGGTGGCCATGACGTAGCGCGGCACGCCCGGGCCGGCGAAGTAGCGCAGCGTGACGACGACCATGCCCAGCGTGAGGGGTAGCGATATCAGGTAGAACACCCACATCTCGCCGCCCTCCGCTTGGCCGCGACGCCGGCCGGCCGGAGGAGGGGAAGCGGGGGGATGGGGCGAGGGAGACGGTGGCTGTGGTTGTGGCGGCGTCGGGCCGCCGGCTTGGAAGCTTCTCCGCGTCGCGCGGCCCCCGCGTGGCGAAGGCTGGGGGCAGGGGAGATCGGGGGTGTTCTTTGCCTCCGGGGGAACTGGAAACGCGCACGGCGGGGAGACAGAAGGAGGATGGTGCTGGTGGGCTCTGCGTGCCGAGCAGAAATCGTTTTCTTCGGAAATGTAGATTTCGGGCAAAGGGGAGTAGTCCGCACGCAAAATTGGATCCATCCAATAAATAAAGTCGAATTATATTTTGTGAAGGTACCATGGGTAGAGTACAGTATATTCTTTTAGATTGTTTAGTTATTAATTGTCTCGTAATTTTTACTCCGTTTTGAGTTATATAAGTTTCCTAATTTTGTCCCAAAGTTGAAACTGTATTATTCACAAATATCAAATAAATATACTTTTTTTGAACTGGACTACGGCGGTCAAAAGTCAGCCTGCACAACATTTCAATTAAATGAAATAATCGGATACAACAAGGACAACGGCAGCCTTGGCCAAAAGAAACACAACAAAGAAAACCTAGACACTCGAAACATGCCAACGGCGAGAGAAATGCACAATAAAGAACACCGCCGATGCAGTCGAAAGGCGTCGATCAGCCGAGCCCACCCAGACACTGTGTCGTCGCCGTAGCTGAAGGGGAGCGCACAGCCGAGGCGGCCACGACACCTACGTAGCCGGCAGAGTCGAAGGGCCATGCACCACCGAGACCCGCCGCGACGCCGATGTGCCGCCGATGAAGTCGAAGGGCGACACGTAACCGAGATCATACCACCACTTGCCATCGGCTAAGCTGAAGGACCATATGCCACCGAGAATACAACACGACACCTACGTGCTGACAGTGAAGACGAAAGGCATCACATGCCGAGACTACACCAAAGGATAAGAAACGCACGCTCTCGTCAGACATAAACCGACGTCCAAGGCTAAACAAGACACAAGAAGAGACACCACCAAACATCCAACAACCCGAGACAAGAAGCTCCAGCAAAGACGGACCACACCACCCGGTGCCACCAAGAGCCATGGTCTCCATGGCGACGCCCCCAAGGAGGAAAGCGACGTAAAAACGCCGTCGACGCCCGATTTGGCCATGGCCAAATCTTAGGTTTTCACCCAGAGACACAAAAACATCGAAGTGAGGGAATGTAGAAACTATTCGACGACACCTCCAACAAGGTAAACGGCGCTACGACGTCGTTGTCATCGGCAAAGAACAAGGTCTCTGCAAGTTTTCACCCAAAGCCGACACCCCAAACACCTGAACCACTTGCCGCGAACCTAGCCCCAACACCGCAGCAGAAGATGGATACACCACGCCACCACGGCGTCGTGCCAGGACAACTACGCGGACGAGGAGGCCATGGAGCCGAGGAGGCCGTACAACACAGAACCCTGTGCAGATGGCCATACCTTGCACGCGGGCCAACCGCTACTGGAGATGGCAGCCTGCCGCCGGGAAGCCCTCGCCGCTGCCTGCCGACACCGAGAGAGAGGACTGAGGGAGGAGAAGAAGGAACCTTGGCTTGGGGACGCCAGATCTGCGAACGGAGCCGCCGGATCTGGCCGGGAACTCGCCGGATCTGACGGGGAGCCGCCGGATCTGGACGGAGTCAGCAGCCCGCGCCGAGATGCCGCATGGCCAGGCGGCCAGTGCCCTCCTGCGCCCAGCCCTGACCGATGGAAGAAGACCCCGCCGCCGCCATGCACCGCGCGAGCTTTGCCTGCCGGTGTCCACTGGCGGCGGCGAGGGGGAAGAATCCGCGTGGCGGCGCTCTCGCGGGGCAGGCTTTGTCGCCTCCCGAGTCGCCCCAAGACGAGCGACGTGGGGGCCAGTTTTTCAATAAATATACTATGAAGATATACATTATGATGTGTTTAATAAAACTAATTTAGAGTTGTAAATGTCACTAAGTCTTTCTATATATTTGGTCAAACTTTAAGAAAATTGACTTAGAATGCTGCTGGAACATCTTATAGTTTTGAATGGATGGGGTATACTCACAATCTTATAATTTGTGGTTACCAAGTTAGAAAACAAAATTTTATTTAATATTAATTGATGGTTTTTTAAACGCTGGTCTTGGCCTTGTGAGTTGAGAACCGCTTAAATCACTAGCAATTGAGCTTCAATATTGGATTTTTGACTTGGCATCATATTTTGTACTCCCTCCGTTTCATATTAAGTGACGAAATATTACATGTATCTAGACGTTTTTTGGTTATAGTTACATCCATATTTGGACAAATTTCAGTCACTTAATATGAGACCGAGGAAGTATATATATATATATTTTTAGCATCAAATGGAGATCCAAGCAGACCAAGCTTCTTTTGATAGGGTGTTGGAGCCATGGAGATATGACTCCATCGGCAATGGTTCAAATCTTAAAGTCTCGCACGTCGTGTTTACATATACATGATGCGTTAATTGGAATGCGAGATTTTGCATATTCTCCATCCATTTTAGCGTTTGATTAAGAACGACTCAAGTTGGATGTTAATGGCTAGAAACACATATGACTAAGACGTCGCAAGATCCTTTTTCATGAAAGATCACCCGGGACCTTAATCTGTATTCTGTTCAATGAGTTGGAGGTGGATGTAAAGAATGACTCTTGCCGCTTGGATGGTGCTCACCTAATGTTTTAAAGCTCACTTTCTTATATGAAATAATGATTTATTTTATGGCCGTTCATAAGAATAACAAATGTTCACATCGAGGATCGAGCAAAAATTAATGAAATGCACTTAGGACAACATCTTCAACATACAAGAGCAAAATTTAATGAAAAGCACGTAGCACAATATCTTCAACATACAAGAGCGCGGCCTTTAAAACGGACATATATGTCCATCCTTTAAATCAACAACCCTTAAAATACAGAATTTTGGGATGCTGGATTAACCTGAAAGCCTTACCGCGCACAAAGATGCAAAATGAGAGAGACGAATAAAGCCAAAGCGACTACGGTAGCGGCATGTTTTTAGCTGTAGAGATTGTGCATCGCCTTCTTACTGCATCTCATTCCTTCCGGTTTTTCTGCTTGATTTTAGATGTTAGACGAGCTTGTCTACCTCTTGAAATTCCCTCATCATGGCACAAAAATGTATGACCCAAACTTTTCCTTGTCAGAGTCAAACAAGTAATCTCCTAAACGTGCGGGATATCATGTAGTGGATGAAACGCACGGCGACACCTTCGACGCACAACAGCACCGACCTCTTGATCCTCATCTAGTCTATCTAGTCAATGAAATGCACGTACGACTCTTTCGACACACAAAGGCGCCTACCTGTCGATCCTCCTGATCCTCACCACCTTGTTAATGAAATGCATGTACAACACATTCACATCAGGCCATCGACCTCTAACTTTGAAAAACACCGATTACTACAATGCAGAAGAAGGGCGCCAACCTTAAAAACCCTCGTCTCCTCAGATGACCTCCGTTGCCAGCTTGAAAGTTCAGACCCATGCAAAATCAGTCGATCGAACGGCCGGCCGGCCAATCGAATTAACTTGACCCGAGCGCACACGGGTCACCGCGATCGCCGGCACTCCGGTGCTCCGCCGCCTGCTCCCTCTTCTCACGGATACACCTCACCCGCTCCGGCGCAAGCTTCGCCATCCTGCCTCTCACGCGCTCGGGGTCCCGCCGCTCCATGGCCACCCTCACGGCCACGCGCTCCTTCTCCATCAGCCTGCGCAGGATCCTCAACAGCGCCGGCCCGGTGCGCGCCTTGTTCTCCAGCGCGTCCTGCATCGGCGCCCAGTACGCGCCGTGGTACATCTCCTGCAGCGCCTCCCGGCACTCGCGGTCGGGGAAGAGCGCGTTGATGTCGTGCCGGGGGTGCTCCGGAGTCGGCAGCTCGAGCGCTTCTCTCTCCAGGAGGACCTTGATCCGCGCCATGGTGCGCGCCAGCCTCGTGTACCGGGCCTCGAACAGGCACGCTTCCCTGAATGGAGTGAGCGCCTTCTTCGTCTTCTCGCCGCCGTCGTTTACGGGCGAGGCCGAGGCGCGCCTGTTGTTAGCGTTGTTGCGGGGCTCGTCGGCGCGGGGTTTCTTGGCGCTGGCTTCGACAACAGCGGCGGCTTTGCGCTTCGGTGCTCGACGCGGCTGCGAGTATTCCGGCTCCCTCTTCACGCGGTACCCCGGCAAATCGCGCTCCGTTGGAAGAAACTCAGCGAAACCGCGGTGGAATTCTCCACCTCTATCTCGCGCGCAGAAGACGGCCACGGCCTGACCGTAGATCTCATGGGCGTCCAAGGTCGGCACCTCGTCCACTTCCTTCAGCAGCACGATGAACTCGCGGTAGAGCCGGGCGTCCGCGCGCTTCAGCCGCTCCAGGAACGCGAGCGCCCTGGCTTGCTCGGGGTCCACGGCCACGGCGGTCGTGCGGCGGCGCTCCGGCCTGCTGCTTCGCCGCCGGGGCGGCGCTTCGCGGGCCGCGGGAGGATTGCGGAACAAGGATTCGAAGCTGGCGAAGAGATCGGGCTGGCCACCGAGGAGCGCCTGCACCCTGGCGAGGAAGGCGGGGCGGGCGGCGGCCTGGGCGGCGACGATCTCGAGATCTTTGAAGTCCTTGAGGAGGGCCAAGAGCTCGTCGCGGACGGACGGCGTGGACGCGCAGCGGGCCTTGACGTCGTTCAGGAAGGTCAGGGAGGCGTTGACTGCCGAGATCGGGTACCTTTCTAGCAACTGCGCCAAGGCGGCGGCGGTGTCTGGCGGGGAACTAGGAGGTCGTTGTGCCATTGCGTGTTCTCGTGCGCCGTATGGAGTCTTGGCTTTGTTGGGCTCGCCTGTTTGTAGGCAGGCCGGGAGCACGAGGTTGAGTTTGAGTAGGAAACGGACGAACCGAACTGGAAGATGGAGTCGGGCGCGAATCTCCTTCGTCTGCCCCCGAATTCCACGGCTGGAGTCCCGGCCGTGCCGTTGTGGGTCTCCTAGTATTTGTGCGCGAGGTACGTTCGTTTACGTCTCGGACTCGGGGTAAACCGCTGAATTTGCGGCGACACTAGATAACATATCTGCATTTCTTTTGCGAGTGAACATATCTGCATTTTCATGTGACGCGAAACTTAATTAGTTCCTCTTACAACAAAACTCGATACAATCTGCATTTTGACGAATCTTGCGGGATTTAGGATGCGTTTGGTTAGCTTACTTTTCTGCTTTTGCTTTCAAAAAACAAAAATAGCTAACCAAAGGCTTTTTTTTATAGCAAAGCAAAACAAGTTGCTTCTTTTAATTCATTTCACAAAATATCTCCTGACGTACTTTCATCTGATTTTGCTTTGCAACTTCCGAATTTACTACCCACTGTCACCTGTAAGTCATACCGATTCATGTATATTTTTCAACCGGTGCCCCAACGCTCTCCTGCTGGTGCCTGCCCCACAATGCGTCGCCCTGGCCGAGAAGGGCTGCCGCCCGCAACTCCGTTGTTTGTTCCTTCCCATCTATCTCCTCTCGCAACCGCCGGGCGCCTTGGCTCAAGGAGGGGCCGCCCCCTCACAGCCCTGTCCTCCGCTGCAGCTCTCCTTCCTCTCCTTCTCCCTACCTTTGTTCTTTGGCCGTTCCCTCGGGTCTGGTGCCTGCTCCGACAGAAAGCTTATTAGCTGGTTTTGTTGAAGACCGACAGGTACATACGGCGGGGGTAAGGCATAGCTTGGATGCAATTTCATTGATAGCTCTCTAATCAACCTTTACGAATGAACAGCAAGGGGAGGGAAGAAGAAGATGGGATAAATGAGCACCAAGGGGAGGGAAGAAAAGATGGGAGCGGGGCGGGGTGCAGCTTCGGTTTTTTCAAAGAAGAAAAGGCAAATTGAAGAACCAAACGAGTTTCAGCTTTTTTTTTACAGCAACAAAAGCAAAGCTGCTTTTTAAGAGCAACAAAAGCAAAGACTTTTTCTAAAAGTAAAGCGAAACCAAACGCACCCTTAGTCTTGTACTCCGTATCTTGTACTCCGTATATTTTATTGTCTAGACTAACTATTTTAACTCCATATTTGTTTCGGCGTATATTTTTCTAGCCGGATCATAATAAGTTCAGCATAACACTACTTAGCAGCCACGAATAACATTTATGATCAATGCTATGTTTAATTTGAAGCACATATTCAGGTCCATCTCAGGCGTGTATCGGATGATCAAGGATGCAGTCTTCTTTGTTCTGTCCATGCGTGAAGTCCATTTTCTGCTAGTTGGAACTTAGTTCTCCATTTTCTGCTTGGAAGATCCAGGAGTCTCCAACCAAATCGGGTACAAGTCTACCGCGTGGCATACGTGGTTAGCTATTCTCTCAAAACAAAAAAATTCGGGTCCAAGTCTGCCTGATGGTTAATCAGGTTTGTGTTTTACTTTTTTTTCAATCAACTTTGTCTTTGTCAATAAAAATCAGACTCACTGTCTTGCCAAATTAACCAAATAACCACGATTGTCATGTCTACTTTGTTTGCGATAAATGTGACGCTCAGTTTGTTCCCTACGCTACATAAGCCACATTTTTTCTTGAAGAAGTGTAAAATGGGCGGTCGCTTAATTTCATCCGTAACACAAAGGCCAACACGAGCGCCGGAGGACTCGTGTCCAAGCGCAACACGAAATGAGAGAGAGAGAGAGAGTGGAAAAAACATCTAAAACATCACGCTGAAGGCTGAGTTGCTTATTCGTGACTTCCTGACTACCGAAACTTAATTCCTTCTCTAGTCGACGTTGACCTGGAAGACGTCCCTGCGCTGCTCCTCCTTGACCTTGGGCACGACCACCTTGAGCACGCCGTTCTTCATCTCGGCCTTGATCTTGTCCATCTGGTACACGTCCCCGGCGAGCTCGATGCGGCCGCTGTACCTCGGAGCAGCGGCGCCGTCCTCCTCGGAGTCCTTTTCCCCCTCGCCCTTGATCACCAGGCTGTTCTGCTCCGCCCACACCTTGACGTGCTCCTTCCCCAGGCCCGGCATGTCCACCCTCAGGTGCAGCGCCTCCTCGTCCTCCTTGGCGTTCCACCCGCGCCGCACCGTCGCCGCGCGGCCGCCCGGCGCCGCCATGTCGTCCATCAGGCTCAGCAGCCGTCCCAGGCTCTGCGGCGAGCTGAACGGATCACGAAACACATCTGCATTTCGGCACGAATTAAGCTAACTAATTAGCACTCTGCCACGCACGCCCAATATCTGTGTCCGCTTGGCAGGGAAATGGATGGATCGAATGATTTGTGGACATGGTGTGAGATGACGACAACCTGAGAAGAAGCTGGGCACGGCGACGTTACGCGCGTCGCGGCGGCTAACGTCGTCGTCCGAGTCATCCCTTTCGTAGCGGCGGAGTTGTGCGCCAGTGTTGTAGCCGCGGAGGCCGCCGGCGACGGCCACAGGCCTGAGAGCAGAGCCAGCGCCCGGGGCGGACGCCGCCGCCAGGAGCTTCTCCATGGCGCGCACCAGCGGGACCCTCTTGGAAGCCGCCATCGAAGCCATTAGCACAATTCCTCCTGTCTTCTTTCTCTACGGGCGTGTTCGTAAGTAGTTTCTGGATTGGGATTCTTGCGGTGAAAGAAAACTGACGCAGATGAGCGGCGACCGTGGAGGATTTATATCGGCGACGGAACTTCGCGAAGGGTTTCGAAGGTTCAGGAAGAGGCCGACATAAAGCTGCGATCTCCACTGTTTCGAGTTGCAGTCAGAACATTCCAGAAGGCACCGGGAAGACCAACGTCGGTTTTTTTCTTGGGGAGGGGAACCAGGTCTTTTGATGGATCGAAAACCAGTACCACGGCCCAACGAGATCCAGTCAGTTCAGTATCAAGCAAGTATATGATCAGAGGCCCATAGGCCCAACTAAACTTCAAGTAGGGTTGCTGGGCCCAGGTGCTCCCTCTCGGGCTCTGATCTTCCTTGGCAAATTCCCGCACCGTGGACACCATAGTGGGTTAGATAGATCCAAGGGAGCGCGCCGGCATGGACGAGGAGGAGCACGAGGTTTACGGCCAGGAGATCCCGGTTGACGGCGACATGGAAGGCGGCGACGTCGACATGACCACCGGCGGAGACGACGCAGCGAAGGTCGCCTCTACCCCCTCGATCCTTGTCCGCGCTAAACCCTCTTACCCTAGTTCTGAGTGTCGCTGCTGCAGGCGGCACTAGGGGCAAAACCCTAGCCGCCGATGCTACCCAAATTATTCTCTTCCTCGCCGCCGTCGGGGCCTCCGATCTGTCCGTGGCGACGGCCGTATAGGATCTAGTCTTTGGCGGACGGCGACCAATCGCAGGCGGCTACACAGGCCGCAGGGCGGCCTAGTTCGTTCGGGTTTGCTGTTGCCAATCGATTGAGTACGGGTATTCAGCGGTTGGTTGATTCGCTCTGCCCTTGTGATTTCGGGCGGAAGCTAGGGTGGCGCTGGAAGGCGATTTGATGTTAATTGATTGGATCTTGAAATTCTTCCTTTATATGAAAAAAAGGTTGTGGTGTCTAATCAGAGAGTTTCTCGCTAATGCAGGAGCTCGATGAGATGAAGCGTAGGCTCAAGGAGATGGAGGAGGAGGCCGCGGCCCTTCGCGATATGCAGGCCAAGGTTGCCAAGGAGATGCAAGGTTGTCTTCTTATCTGTGCAACTTACTTTTATGTTTGCACAGCTGTGCTTGTTGCGATTTCGTCAGTCTAGTTTTGCGGCTTTCAACCTATTTCATTATACCCCGTGACAGCCTTGTGCGTACATTAGGCTGTCAGGCTATTTGATCAATTACGAACTTAAGATTGGTATGGGTAAATTTAAACAGATTCTTGATTTTGTGATGGTTAGCTCAGTAAACTGTGAACTTGCTACTGTTGTAGGCTGTAGGTTCTGCTTGGGTGTTTTGCTTGTTATTTTTGACCTATCCTGTGGTTTGACTAGATTAAATAGATTCATACCGTGCAAATTTACAAAAGAATTTTACTTGATGTAGTGGTCTTTTCAGTTCTGGTACGATGATAGGGAGTAGAAGGCGTTTTCCTGTAATGATGGCCATTGAGGAGTTTCTGGCGGTTGTTTATCTTTTCTGTCTTGAACTCGAAAGACCTTGAACTGTACTGTTGATTTCTTAATTGAAATCGGGAGCTCGCTCCTAGTTCAAAAAAAAAAAACCATGCAAATTCGTGGAGTTTGAGATCATACAGTAGAGGTGTGCTCAAAGTTCTTTCTGCATAACTATGGACTTACGGTATCTTCTTTACCTGTGTTCTAGATATCTTATTCCCTTCAGGCTTGCTATATCCAGAATATCCATTTCAAGAATAGCTTTTGTGCTAAATTTGAATTGCCAATCTTCATTTTGTCTCTACTCTTTTATACCCCGTGTGCTTTTTCTCTTGTGCTCATTTCGTAATATCACCATAAGCGAGTTTAGTTGCGTGAAATGAAGATACCTTCATTGAAGTTGTGTCATGCTTCTGTATTTTGAAGTAGTTGCCCGCTTGTGGTGCATGTTTTACTTTATTTTGGTATGGATGCTTATTGGGAGACTTGTGTCCTTTTTGTGTGGGGTAATGGTTATGGCTGTCTTTAAAACTAGACAATACCCCACACATTTGATGCAGGAGTGCATGGCACAAAATAAGAAAAAAAAATCGCTCAAAATGTGCCCAAAATATAGGATTTCTTCAAGCAATAAATTTGAAAAATTATATAAACATGTGAAGCATGTACTAATATGGTCAGCCAAGATATTAGGAGAATTAAATAGTGGGTTGTAACTATTTAGATATAGAAGATTGAGGATCAGCCTCCTTTCCTTATCATTTCCTTTGCCTACGCTTATGCATGTATTGTTATTTCTGTGAAGGTCACACTCGTAATTATCTACCTGGATGCCTTTGAGATTTGATTTATGGTTTACTGCATTTTTACTTGTCATGGATAAGTTCGTGCGGACACAAGTTAACATACTGTCTAGTACCCACAAGTTCTCTTATGAAATTACTCTTTTTCTTTTGTAGGAGGTGATGCTAATGCATCTACTGCTGAGGCAAAGGAGCAAGTGGATGCTCGCTCTGTTTATGTTGGAAATGTAAGATTTTAGAAGCTCTTTTCTCACATATGCATGTCGCACACATTTTTAAGTGTTGGGATTTGTACCATGGTAAATGTAGTTGCATTACCAAATTGTCCTCATACTTTTTGTGCTATACATAAAGTGTGGAGGGTGGACATATGGATATGTGCATAATGCAAAACTTCAATATTTAATTTAATAATTTCTGCCGGCTAATTGAAAATATCTTTGCACTCCTGAAATTGCTTTATTCCTTCCTGTCTTTGATGCTGATTGGCTTTATTGTGGCTAGTTCATAATCTTTTTATATTTCTCCTCATCGTAGTCCATGCTTGTAACTTATTACCTTTCCTCAAACAACAAAGCACAATATCCATTTATGGTTTTGCACTGATGTTGTGATTGGTTGCGTTGCCACCATAGTTTCCTACAGCACTCAGAAGGAGTGTACTCTTTTCCCCTTATGTTGACATGTTTTTTCTATTCTACTGCTCTGGTGCATTAATTGTATAATGGTGATGGTCGCAGGGGTAGCCTTTTGAAATCAAGTACTTGTCATCTGGTTCAATACCGTCCCGTATTTTAGAACTGGTAGATACAAAAGGAGAAAAGGAATCCCTGAAAAAATTGAAAAAAATCATGAGAAAAAGGAAATGAAAAAGGGAAGGAAAAGAAAAGGAAGAGAAAAAGAAAAAGAAAAAAGTATACGTATTAGAGGATAGGTTGTGCCCCCAAAGAAGCAAAGGAAGTCTAGGAAGCTGCTGTGCATGCTTGCAAATGGCACTTGAGACTTGGATGGTGTGACTCCTGACCAGTGGTCCTATGAGAATTGCCTGGAATAGGAGAGCACCCCTTCTCCTGAAGTTATGGATGGTGCATAGGTATGACATGTAAGTGTATCATCAGAAGGGAGCATTATGTTGATTCTGTTCTTTTGCTTGCTTAGCCCTCATCTCCCTCTTTTCCCTCTCCCTTTTCACTTCAGAACTATTCATGTGCGCTGCCAAAGCATATATGAGCACTCTTTTCTCTCTCGTTTTGGCACCCTTGTCATCGAACTAAACTCTAACCATGACACTTGTGCCTTTTCATTGGCATGACTGCATTGGTTTTCAAGAATTACATATGACTCTAAACACAAGTACTGTTGCCTGGTATTCTGTAATCTAATACTGCACATAGGGTGACAAGTGGAACTGCAGAACAGCAGAAGACATTCTTTATTTTTATAAATGTTGTTTAAGGTTTTAGCATGGATCATGCCCCCTTGTTGTTGCAATGATTCTTTAAGGACCATGGTTGGACAAAAAATATCTGAAAATTTTATCTTCCGCACAAGTTAGACTCTTGGCATGCTTTTCAAGCTTTTCTTTCCACCTTTTCTCTGCCACAACTGCTACAACCATTTTATACACTGTCACATTTTTCTTCTCCAAGAGGACTTTCAAGTTTTTGACCCTTGTGATCACAACACAAATCTTCATGTTACCAAATTGACTTGTATCCATATATCAGTGATGGTTTTCTCATACCATATATATACAACCATCCTTGGTCATACGGTGTCATGGCTATCTAGTTTAGCCTTGATCTTGCATAGTGTTCAAATGCCATAAGTTCACAGCTAATGGCTGTAAACACTAAATAGCCGTCCATAACCAATTAGTTACTCTTGAACTCCACAAGTGCAAACGTGGTGAACACAAGTTAGACTCTTAGCATGCTTTAGAGCTTTCCTTTCCACCTTTTCTCTGCCACAACTGCCACAACTGCCACAATCATTTTATACACTGTCTTGTGTCAGTTAATTGGTAGCTGAATATCTGCCGGATTATCATCTTTGATGTCTATTCAGTTCACATTCGTTTTTCTGACATTATCATGTATTCCAGGTTGATTATGCATGTACACCAGAGGAAGTACAGCAGCATTTTCAAGCTTGTGGAACTGTCAACAGAGTGACAATCTTGACTGACAAGTTTGGACAGCCAAAAGGATTCGCTTATGTGGAATTTCTCGAGCAGGAAGCTGTCCAGGAAGCTCTTAATTTGAATGAATCCGAACTGCATGGTCGTCAGATCAAGGTGCACAATCCTTATAAAGATCTCTAGTGTACAAAACCTCTTGAAAATTTTATCTTGCTCTCGAGTTAAACTCAACTTTCACTCCGTGTCGAACAGGTGTCACCAAAGAGGACTAACGTCCCAGGGATGAAGCAGCGTCCACCACGCGGGTTCAATCCATACCATGGTTACCCATATAGATCATATGGGGCACAATATTTCCCGCCGTATGGTTATGGGTGAGTTCTGCAGCTGTTGTACGACGTGAATGTCCAATTGTATCCTCTTCCCTACTAACATCATTCTATTTTGTGGCCTTTCAGGAGAGTTCCCAGATTTCGCCGGCCTACGCGCTACAGGCCGTACTTTTGAAGTATTGAGGTCTCCAGGAAGCAACGCAGTGTCAACGTCACTCCGCAGAATAATTTCACCAGCTGCTCTTTTAACTATATTATTATGGTTGACTAGTAGACAGACATAATTCCCTTGAGCTCGATCTGTACCGTTGGCTTGCAGTACCCAAAACACATGATCAAATTAATTATGTGATATTCTGTGCGACGTACTGTCTCAGTGTCTCGTGATAGTACTCTGTTGGCTGGAATGCAGCTATTTTAACATGCCGATAAGCCTGTGCCTGGTAAGCCTGGAACCCACAGCACAGATCATCTCTCTCGCAATACCGGCATCTTGTTTTGTTGTGGTACCTTCTCCTGTTCAGGAGAGACTTTTGCCCCCTTTCATACGTTAGATCCGATCTTGCCTGTAGATTCTACAGTTCCATGGCAGAGCGACGGTGTCGCCAGTATCATGCGTGCTGCTCCTCTCCGAATACAGAACACACGGCACGGCGCTGAGTCGTTGCCGTCCCACCTTGTTTCATCCATCGTCTTCTCCAACCCTGCCATCGCAGAGTCACCCATCCAAACCTCCCAAGTTCAGTTGCTACAGAGATGGTTACAGAAGCGCCAGCAAGTCGATAAGCCTGAGCAACCCATGACAGGGTAATTAGTTACCAACTGCAAGTTCCAACAATAGAATCTCGCAAAGTCGATAAAGCAAGGGGACAAGAGAGCGGCAGATGAGGCGGGGGGCGACGACACATGGAAAACGCTAACCCGAAAGCGAAGGAGAACATGGGTTTAGGGGCAGCATAAGCACAGACATCCCATTCAGCGAATCGCATTAACAAATCCCTAATGCTGTCGATTACCCAAAGTTTGTCCCTCCTCCAGCCCTTTTGAGACCGCCGTAATCAAGAAAGATCTTACGAACCACCGCGCAGTGTAAAATACACTAGTACTAGTAAACTGGCAACAGCATTTTATCTTCTTTTTTCTGGACAGATTCTTGAGCTGTTGTCAGTTCATAAAATGCCAAATTCAACGTTCAAACCCTGAATCCCTGGCCTGATTCATCGAATCCTGAATGAGCATCGGATTGTATACAGTCCACAACTGCTTATCGAGTAGTGGTAAAATAATGAGAAGCGCGTTCACCATTTCAAAACTAGCACAGAATCGCAGCTCAGAGCATCAAATATTCTGGCCAGACCCAGAGGCATCATCATCCTTTCAGAGCCGGCCATGCCTCGAAGCAGATTTACAATAATAAACTGCAGCTATTGCAAGCGAGGAACACCGTTGCACACTGCAGAATCTAGCGTGCAGTGCAGCAGCAAAGTTGCAGAGAAGCATGGGAAGCCCAGTGCCCCAGTCGCTCATCCAGCCTTATCTTGCAAGCGGCGATCAATACCCAACGTGCCGTGGGAGAATAAGATCCATCCCTGTTTTTTCCCCCACAGCCACAACCTTTTTTTCTGAGACGAAAAGGCTCCCGCTTTTTTCGTATCGTTCGGGGGACAAATTCTGAGGATATCTGGCTCTCGTGGTCCGGCCTTAAAGCCGAGTTGCTTTTAATCGTCTTGTGCTGTCGATCCTGCTGAGATTGAGATTTGAGAGTGTCTCGCGTTGACGTGTAAAATTGTAGTAAAGGAGAGCAGGTCTTCTCTCTGCAGTCTGCAAGTCCCGGTCCATCAAATAGACAAGACTGCGTGCGTAAAGGCAGTAGTACATCTTTGTACCGTGTCACATAAACAAAAGGCAGTACAGAAGTCCAACCAAGAAATACAAAGATCACATACTGTTACTGTGACTGCAATGCAGATTAGAATCACACATACACACGCTAATGATACATGGTGAATTTTCACCATTTTGATGGAATTGCTTGATGCAAACACTGTAGCAGTTTACATCCTGATCAGTAGTACTAGCGCACGCACACACTCATGCACAGGCATCTGCAGGACTGAAAACCTTGGACAGGAGCATCACGAAGAAGAAGAAGAAGAAGAAGATGCAACATGGTCTGTCAGTCATGGAGACGGCGGCCAGTCGAATCCAGCATAGCTCTCGCTGAACCCGCCGCCATAGAACCTGACCTCGAGGTTCTCGAGCCCCTGGCCTTGATCCCATATTATCTCCTCGTCGTCATCGCTGCCAACGACGGCGTAGTAGTAATAATCATCGTCGTCTTCCATGAGCTCCCAGACATCTTCATCGTCTTCATCATCGTCAGAGCACTCCTCCAGGTAGCCATTCTCGAAGCAGTCATCGACGCGGGGGCCCAGAACCTTGAGCTCCGGTTGGCGGCGCCGGCCCTGCTGCAGGATCAGCCCATCGTCGACGGCCCAGCAGCCGCGGAGGTCCAGGAACTCGAGCTTCCGGCACCGGGCGAGCACCTCGAGCACGGCGTCCGTGGTGACCAGCATGTAGCCCATCTCCAGGTGCCGGAGCGCCGGCATGCCGCGCGCGATGGCGCGGGCCTCGTCCCGCTGGCAGGCCTTGCCGGCGACGTCGGTCGGGTGCATCACGCGCCGGAGCCCGGCGAGAGAGCGGCAGTGCTCGCCGAAGGCCTCCAGGGCGCGCGCTCCAAGCTTGGTGCAGCTGCTGATGTCCAGGAATGTCAGGTTTGGCAGCCTCGGCGCCACGGCTTCCACGATCGCGTCGCTGATCTCGCTCCGCGGGATCTCCAGCGTCCTCAGAGCTCTCGCGCTTGCGAAACCAAAAAGAAAGCAAATGCCCAGTGAAAAGAAGCACACCACACAGTAAACTAACGGCCAAATCAAAGAAGAACTTACTGGTCGCCGATGAAGGAGAAGAGCGGGTCGCAGGGGAGGCCGGAGGAGACGCTGAGGCGGCGGCAGGAGCCGGAGCTGCGGCGGACGAGCGTCTCGACCAAGCGGGCGAGCTGCTCCGGCCTGCTCTGCTGCTGCTGGCTCCACTCCTCGAGCTCGATCTCCTGCCAGCAGTAGGGGCCGGACACGACCCGTCCCCAGGACTTGCAAACCCTGGGAACCACCGTGAGCACCTCCCGGAGCGGTAGCTTCCGGAACACCAGCCCCAGCGCGTCCGGCAGCAGCTCCTCCCAGCACCTGTACTCGCCTACGCTGCTGCTGCTGCTGCACTCCCCCATCCCCTGTACTCTGCTCCCTCTCCCTGCAGCCAAAGGATCAGAAGGACTGTCCTTGGTTAGTGCAAGGTGTAAATGGTGTACCTCAATTCAGCTACCAGGATCAGTTGAACCAAATTAATGGGATTCCTTGGGCATGGGAGTGGGGGATCAAACAGTTAAACAGTTAAATTCTGAAAGGGGTTTGGGCATCGGAAAATTCAGAGTCTAAAGTGATGTGTGTTCTTGGGGGAATTGGACGAAGCAAATGAAATCATGCGGAAGAAGAGTACTACCAAGGAGCATGGAAGAACACAGAGAGGTTGAATTTCTTGCTGCAAGCAAGAACCAAAAGCTTCCTTGAATTTCTACTTCTCCCAAAGCGGGCGCCTACGTACCTTGGGGATCACTCAAGAGTCGGAGAAGCAGCTAAAAGCGGCAGCCTCTTGGGAGCAGATGGCCGGTGTGACACTGTGAACGAACCCAAATGAGGAAACCTATCCGAGAACTAAGAGAGGTGTAAGATATAAGCACCACCAAAAAGTTGGCAACAAAATGGGCTTAAATCTTAATTAAGCACTAGTGACTATAGTACTGACCAGGGACTCCAATCACCGGGTACCAGGATGGGGTATCAGCAAGGCACGGATCTAAAAAAGAAAAGAAGGTCTCTTGCAGGGATGGAAAGGGCTGGGGGCAGACTGTGTGTTGTGTGTGTATGTATGGTGTATGCCAATAGGAGCCCATCCATGCACTGTTCCACACCACTGCCAAACGGAAGCTATGGATGCGTGTGGGAAAAAACACAAAAATACATACCCTTTCGTTCCAAAATACAACTCATATAGATTTGTGCATTCGGACCAATACAGCTCTCGTTTTTAATGTTTGACCACTCATATTGGATTAAAAGTAAATGAATGTAAGTAGTTATTCCCCGGATGCGGGTATGAAGAGAAAAATGTGATGTATTGCGAAACAAATGAGAAAAATCTCTGAGCGTTGTTTTTTGGAACGGAGTAGGAACCTTTCTTTTGCTCAAAGAAAAGAAAAGAAAAGGCAGGATATGCATTGGTTTTTCCTACATGGATTTTTTATGAACAGTTGTAGGAGGGCGAGAGCTGTATTGCAATGCACATTTACCGGACTGCTGAGGGGATAGGAGAAGGCCCGGATTCCAATTCGGATCTGCACACCTGGTGAAGGGGATAGAGACTGGAACGGTGATACTGGAAGAGAATGATGAAGAGGCTGTAGGTTAAGTTTTTCCTTTTAAAGTCGATTCAGTCCATCCACATCACTGTCGACGGGTATCTCTCCTGCTGCTGAAAATTTATTTCACTTTAATGAAACAGACATGGAGTTTAACCTAACAGGCATTAAATTACGATCATCTCCACCAACCATCCAAGCAAACAGGAGTATTTTGCAATGAAGGAATAACTCTGGGGGAAAAAAGGAAATTAATTGTTGCTGTGTGGTTTAAGTCTAAGTTTTTAGAGGCATTATTTTTTGTAATTCCCACCGTGAATGTCCGGGCACTTCAGTCATAAACTCTCGCCGGCCGGCGTACAAACCTGGTCACCACCAGCGTGCGTGTGAAATGTGTCTGCAGGGCCGTTGATTTCGCACGGTGTAATGCATGCATGCAAATGTCAATGCGTGCCCAGGCCCCAGTCACGTACGTTACGTCGGACAAAGCTTGGATTCCTCTCATGCTGCTGCTGCTGCCGGAGAGTTGAATTTCACGGGGTCTTTGGCACCGTGCTCCTGTCGGCTGCCGCTTCCACCGGAGAGAGTGCTCTGCGCCTCGTCGTGTACCCTGCGGGAGCAGCAGGCAACCGGTGCTCTGTTTTCTCGTTTCAAGATGCCTTGTTGTTTTTGCGTGAGAGGTTCATCAAATATTTGCCCTAATCCTAGACGCCAAGTGCGGTTTGTACTGACATGAGAGCAATAGTATATATGCAGAAAGAAACTAAGACCATGTACTGATGAGCAAATGTGAGGAAATTGCAAATCCCACTCATCTTTGAGAGGGTTGTTGCAGAAAACACCTACTCGATGAATTTTTTTTTCTTTTGAAAACACCTACTCGACGTCTAATCCGATGCACAAAGGTCATAATCTCAGTTTGGACTCGGTAACTAGCTTCCTGACCGGTGGGGCCCGCTCATTTGGACTCGGACAGAGGCATTAACTAATGGACGTCACAGTCGACGTTTTCACACGAACTGGTCGAAATGGACATGGATCGGATTTATTTGTTTTATTTTGCTCTCGGGAAATATTAATTGATTCGAATTTTGGACGTCAGAGTATGGTCGAATCAGCTTAAACGTAACGCCGCCTGCTTCTCGCTCGTCGCTGTCGTCGTACGTACGTGTGATGTGGACGCACCAACCAGTAAAACTGTACTGCTATTTCGGTCCCTCGGCTGCTAGTGCTAGTGGCCGGTTCTTTTCTTTACATGCGGATCGTTTCACACTCGTAGGCTAGAGAGGCAGTTGCAGCTAACTTTGTTTGAGCTAAGGTGAGCAGTGTCACGAGGTAGCAAAAAGACCACCGAGGTGATAGCCATGCAGTAAGACGGGAACTGTTTTACGGCAAGGTGTACTCCTTCCATTTCTAAATATTTGCACTAAAACAGCGACAAATATTTAGAAACGGAATGAATACTTGACATATTCTGTCTGGTATCAGAATTCGAAGGCTATTGACGCTGCCAGAAAGGGAAAACGAGAACGCCTCACATCACTCATGCGTATGGCACGCCGTATATTGTTGTAGTTCTGAACAGAGCTTTTAAGCTTAGGTGAGGTAGCTGCTGCCAATCATTGTCCTTCCGAGTGAAATAAAGAACTGTCATGGAGTACTTAATTTGCTCTAGAATAGAGATACGCATCCGAGGAAGGCGACACACACATGCTTCGTTTCCTTCTCTCCGATCGAATTATCATCGTCATTCAGAAACAGATAGAAAAGAAAAAAAATGCATGATCCGGATTGACCGAATTCAAACGGCATTGCAAGTTTGGAGGCATCCGCTTGCATTTGCATGGTTAATTCTCTTTGGTAGCCACCGTAACTTAATCACCACGCCATTCCCTTTCTGTTTCAGCTCTCGAGGCTCCGCATGAGAAATTAAGTGCATCTTTTTGCCCATAACGCCCTAGATCGATCGTTGCATCATCCATCACCCAAAAGACTTTGACAGGTTAACACGATCGATCGATACACGGAGTAGTATGCAGTTACTATCAGTTTGGCGTGCACGCAGAAGCATGCTATGCACGTACTGTGATCGATCTCACCCAGAATAGAAGACGGCTAGAGACATTGCTGTTCTTCTTTGTTCTTTTTTTCCTTCGTCCCCAGCCAGCAGACTGGTGGCATTGTATCGCATGGTAGCAGCTAAGGTGAGCAGTGTCATGCGACTTGTGATGAGGACTGTGGAATACGGCCGATAGAGGCATGGTGCATGTACGTGCCCTACGCATCTCTGCATCAGTGCATGGGAACAGGGAGATGCCTATTTAGCCTTTTCATTTATGGTTTGCTTGGGCCCTGTCCCTGTGCGTGTCTCAAAGCGCAGGCCCCTCTCCATGCAGCTTGCATCCAAGAGTGGTCGCTCAATGCTTCTGCAGTGACGAGGGGAATAAATGTGCATTGAACCACTGGCCAACCGGGCAGGCCCCCGCAGGGGTTCGCTGTACGTGTGAGTGCGCGACAGCGTGAGCTTCTCTTTGTCACGGCTCGCTTCCCAGCTCACACACACGCTCGTGTCAGCTTCCTTCTTCTCACGGGCTTTCCCACTTCCAAAAGGTCAAAGCCTGCCGAGGAGAAAACAAAGCTTCAAGCTTGATTCTTTTGACAAATTTAGGGCCAAATGAACACCATTTTGGATTTTGGTTCTGAAGCTGTAGAGCTCAGAAAAGACTCCGCAAATTTGTCAGTTTGGAGTAGGGTAAGCATGCAGCTCGGTCGTAAAGAGAGCCTGTCCCATTGCAAAGCTTAGCCAGCATTAGCACATGTTTGCCTTTGACAGTTTTTACCTACCACAGGGGCCACAGGTAGGGGCATAGGGAGCAAGGGGAGGTGTGCACGCTAGAGCAAGCATACTCCTGCACAGCGCCTTTGAAAAAACAGCGATGCCCGGTGCAGTGACTGAGTCGATTCCCCTTAAGCAACCGCGTCCACAAGGTGTGTCAGCTCACATGCAAAAGGAATCCGTCTTGTTTTTCCAAATGAGACAAGCTGGTGTTCTGTTAACCCGAGCTTTTCTAACACTGTGGGATCACACATTCACACAGCATACGCACTGTATATGCCCCTCCCCAGCAGGTGCTGCTAGTACTCCTAGTATATGACTGCAGGTCTGAAATGATGGGTGATCACAGGGAGACAGGCAGCATTGCGAGACTCTTTCGGTGCACATAGCTGTGCTGTTGCTACATGCATGTCTTGGTAAAGTAACACGCTCTACCCCGGGGCCATAACCAGGTAAAATATTTGAGCTTTTTAGCCTTTTAGGTGCGCCTACAGGATGAAAAAAAGAAACATTCAGGAAACTGACAGAACGGAGTTGTTAGGCTGTTTTGTCGCTAGCAGTCTGCACCCTTCCAACTGCTCGTGATTAAGTGTTTGCGCTAATTCACGTGGTGACTACGAGCGTGATTAGTTCAGAGTTCAACTTTACCACGATTAAAGATTGGTGGTTTGCAGTAAGAGTGGGCTATCTATCTGTCGGCACTCTACTGCTAGAGGGTGTCACCAGACATCTGTCCCTGTTTTTTAGATAAATACGCATCTGTGAGCCTTGAGACTGGATTGCTTCTGGAGACGGCTTGAATTCTGGCCGCTGAGCACATGAGAGCTGCAGCGGCAGATGCTAGGCCAATGGCTAAAATCCGTTTTTAAGACGCATTCATTTGCGATGCAACGAGCCAGCGGTTAGGGCACAACACTGCAGGTATGGTATAGAGGAGGAAAGAAGAAACTGCCACAACGTGAAGACGGAACCGTGCATGTGTTCACTGGCTCAAGAAACTGTCCTGATATGTGTGTGTTAAAGGAAACACCGGGAGGAGTTTGCAGAAGAGGTTTTTGGGAGGTTTTAAATCCGTGGACATACACACAAAACTCGCTGTCTCGGCAGTTAGCAGGGCATATTTTGGGTATTGGCGGTGGACTTGGGATTTGCGAGAGTATATAATACGGGCCTTTTACTTCGGCCGTGGGCTGCAATGTTGGAGTGACTAGTTTTTCGAAGATAGGCTCATTTGTGTCTCAATTCAGCCCACCACCACGAAAGGACCAAAATCCCCAACACCGGTGCACAATTACAAGCCCTTGCGCCATGCACTCCGCACAGAAGAGTGGATGCGGCTTGCGCGCATGAAAGTCGGCCCTAAAGGCTGGGCCTTTATACGCGTACTGGACTAGTGGAGGAAAAAAACAAAAACTCAATCCGACCTGCCGGATTCGAACCAGCGACCTAAGGATTGATCTGCAACGACTACAGTCCTCCGCTCTACCAACTGAGCTAAGGTCGGTTTGTGTTTGCACGCCAGTGTATTTTAACTACTCATTTTAGAGTCCAAAGACACACATGGGACGACAGACATTTGAGTCTCATCGCAATTTGACGAATTCATCAGGTTTCACGAGGGACTCGAAGCCTCGTTTTGGCAGTCGTGGTCGCGGAAATACGGAATTCTAACACCAGTGTGTGATAAGCCGGCCCATGCCAAATCATCGGTCACCGTTTTTTTTTCCCAATGAAACAAAAATGTTAGAGGACCTCGAAGCTTCCAACACTCCAGCCAATGTGATAAGCCTCAGCCTACTTCCAGATCTTCAGACGGCATCATGGAAAGTAGCTGAGCTCCCCGTCTGATGATGCTCTTGCGTTCTCTCTTCTGGAGACTGAAAACATCAGATAAAATCAGATTAGTATTGGGGATTCATCCAACTGCAATTATGTTATGCTCAACCAACTTAAATTGCAAAGCCTAATCAGTACGCAAATGAACAAGACGAGACAACACTCCAAAGGAATCTAGATAGATGGCAATGCAGGTGGTCTATGCATCGTTTCCACAGCACCAGACAACATACAAGCTGAGCAGACTGAACAAATTCAGTTTCCTCTGAAATCCATACATTTCGTTCTCATCCATTCGAGTTTGCAGGCCCAGCCCAGGAAGCCGGCAATAGGATTCTCTGCTTCATGCTTGCACACGCACATGCCGAGGGGTGAGGACGACAGCCTCGCGCATTTCCTAGTCCCCAGGGCAGATAAAAGTTTCTTTTGTCTGACAAACCCCGTATTTTTATGTTAAGCTGGAGGACCTCCGTCGGTAACTCCATTTCATTACTCCTTCTCAATAGCGAATCTGCGAGGCTTCTCGCACGTGAGCCCAGCATATATGCCTTCATTCCTTAATATAGAAAATGTTGGAACTCACTGACTCGGCTATCGCTCTACAGCAAAACGATATTAGCAACATCAGCAAGTCAGTTTGGAACAACGCTCTCATCCAATACCGTTTCTTTTTTCATCAATCAAATGAAAGAATATTTCATTTCACCACCACTACAAAGAACATGAACACAGAGAAGATTAGCTCGTGTGGAACACTCTCCACACAGTAAAAACACCACCACCCCAACTATATAAACCACTACGTGTACTGTCATCATCCTCTCTACGGATCTCCTCATCTACCCGAGCGTGGAGCAAGCCGACGTGTCCGGGTCGACGAGCGCCGGGACAAGGTACTTCCTCCCATTCGCCCCATTCGCATTATAACTCGCCCCAGTCGTCGGATCCACGAGCAGCGACCCGGCGTAGCCAGGGTACGCGCCCTTGCCGTACACCCCGGCGCACGCCGTGGCGGCCTCGAGCGGCGCCTCCGCGGGGCCCTGGAAGAAGCCGTTGCCGAAGGGGTTGGTGACCGTGCCGACCACCATGGACGCGAGGGACACCACCATGCCGTCCACGCCGACATCGCCGTTGGGCGGGGTAAGCGGCGCCGCCTGGGGACCGTACTGCGGCTGGTGGTACGGCCACGCGCACTGGCCGGCGCACTGCGTGGCCGGGTTGCCGACCCAGACGTACGCGAACCGGCCGGCGCGTGACCGCGGGGACGCGCCGTGCGAGCCGCAGCGGCTCGAGCAGAAGCCGTCAACGGCGACATCGTCAGCCGTGAGCACGACATTAATGGCGCGGCTGGGCGAGCCCCGGGAGGCGAGCTTCACGAGGTCCTTCTCCCTGAGCCGCTTGCCGAGGGAGCAGGAGGAGTCGAGGACGTGCGCGCCCATGGTGAGCGCCGGGAACCGGGCTTTGGAGGTGGAGTAGTACTTCTGGGCGGTCTTGAACCAGGTGGCGACGGAGGGCTCCGGTTGTGGGGAAGGGGCGGTGGTGGAGAGGGAGGAGAGGAAGTCGGTGATGACGGCGCGCTGGGAGGCCGAGAAGTTGCCGTACCAGACGAGGTTGACGGCGATGCGGCCGGAGAGGAGCGCGCCCTTGTGGTACTTCATCGTGATGGGCTGCTCCTGCACCAGCGCCGTCAGCTTCCTCGTCGCCAGGCACGTCTGGCACAGCAGCAGCGCGCACACCACGAGCGTCGCCGCTATTGTAGAACTGGAGGAAGCCATTGTTGGCGGATTGGAACAGAGATATCTTCTCTGTTTTGGCTTGCGGAGGAATTTTGTGTTGTTGGTGATGGGATTTGGGGGGGAACAGCTGGGGGGTTTTATAGAGGGAGAAGAACAGAGGAGACAGTGGAGCAAGGAGGAGTGGTCAGTGGTGGTACCGAGAGAGCGCGTGACGTATGAGTGAGTGAGTGAGGGAGCTGCTTTTTCTCTGAGGAGGAAAGTAAAGAGGGGCCGTCCTTGGCTGCGCTGCCCGAACGGTCACTGACAGCTGGCTTTGCCGTGCCCTGCCCTGCTCACTCACTCACAGCTGTAGTGAAACGAACAAGTTACCCTTTTGCCCCTTCGCTTTGTCCGTCGGGGACCAAAGCGTGAACGCGTGAGCGTGCGACACGGCGGGAAGCGGCGAGCGAAACCGGGGGCAATTTGGTGATCGCGGCTGGATGGGGTAAAGTGGGGACTCTTCTGTAGGAGTGGGTAAAAGCAGGTTTGCTTCTCGAGGAGTTTGAAAGCTTTGCTTCGTTTGCTAGGCTGGGGTTCTTCTTCGGCACGGCAGCATGGCTGGAGGGGAAAACGCAGTACGTTGGGAGAGGGGAATGGGCCCGGGCTATTTGAGTTGTTTTTTGGTACGTTGGGGAGTCACTGCTGCATGGGCCCGGTGCATTGGGGCTGGCTGTATGGTTAACAGTTGTCTGGAACAGTACCGTAGTACTACTGCCGTGCTATAGTGGCAGGTTGGTCGCACGCACGCACTCGCCGATGGTGGCAGTACATGCTGGCGTTGGGCTGGCACTGGTTGAATCTGGTCGCGGAACGCAGAAAATAACCGTGATGGAGTAACCTTAACCACATCCGCGATGCCTGTGGCCACTTGCCTTGCCTCCCCCGTTATTTTACCTCGAAGAAAAATGACTGCAAGTGAAAGAAGAAAAAAAGAACACAGCGGCGACAACGACAGAGATGGAAGTAGAAAGACATCCTCTTCCGTTGCACACACAAGTAACAGCATGTCATCATTAGCCCGGCCCGGTTGCCACGGATCGAAACCGTAAACAGGCCCATCTACAAAAGCATACCATCATTACCAGCGTAAGCGCGGGACCCGTAGGCCGGCCCATGAACAACATCTCCGTAGGCGCTATCCGGCACGTTTTATGGCGCCACAGTACTGCGCGCCCCGGGCTGCTCATCTCGCCTCGAGATCCGCGTACGTACGCCAGCTGGGGATGAAGCGGCTATTAGCTAGACGCGTTATCGTCCGGCCGCGACACGGGCCCCATGCCCCCATGTACGTACTCACGCTCAGGCCTCACGGCGCGCTCGTGAATCCGCCTGCTCATTGCTCGTCGAGCAGCCGGACACAGCCGCCTAGCTAGCAGGCGCCAGCCGTCACGTACGCTGGGTCAAGCAATCAAGCTCCCTTAGCCGGACGGTCCGTGTCAGTGGCTGCGAGCCGTTGGATCTGGCCGATCAGGATATACTACGTGTAGAACAGTACTCCAAGTACTACACGGACGACGAACAGGCAGAGCACTGTCTGCAATTTGAGTGACCGACGAGCAGGATCGCACGTTCGCGCCATACGTGCATGACGACGGCTCTGTCTACCCGCATCGTCGACAACCGTTTCTTTCTTTTTTAAGAAAGGGATTTTTCATTAACAACATAGTATATGTCGAAGTCCGTATAAACAGAGCTTTAGGAGTTACAAAGTAGTCGAAAAGGACAAACAACCGTTTCGTGTTTGCGTTCTCCAAAAAAGAAGTTGGAAAATCGTGTTTCCATTGCAACAGTTTTGGCGTACGTACGCGTGGTTTGAGACAGAAGACACTGGCATTGCATGCAGGAGCACGAGTAGGTTCTCAGGTTCCTTTCACGCGAATGATTTCGGTCCAGCTGGACCGACGCACACGTTAACGGAGGATGCAACAGCATTTGGCATCTTGTGTGCTCCGGGAACCGTTGTGTTTTACTCTAGGGGATCTGTGGATAGCCATCATGTGCTGCGACTCGACTCTGGTTCAGGAATCGCACGCAGGTTTACCTGTTCTGTTCTGTTCTGTTCTTTGGAAAATCTCTCCGTCGACGCGACGCCGTGTTCAGGAATTGCACGCAGGTTATACCTTGTTTTTTTCTCGCTTCGACGTGCTCCCGTCGACGACGCTCGTGTTCTTCAGAAAAAGGGGGAAATACACCTACGCATTCCGGTACGAAGATCGGGAGTTATTCTTCCCAACTTTGTCGCGCATTAAGTGGCCGTGATCTCGGTATCTCTCCTTCAATTCCGTTCGGCCAGAGTACCTAACCGCCATGAAGGCATCCTGTCATTTTACAGTCGGGAACAGTCTAGCAGACAAATTAAGCTAGAGTCCAGTACGTACTGGCTAGCTAGCTGGCTAGGCGCCTCGTTAGGGCATCTTCGGTGGCAAGATGATACTAATTCTCGTCTCTCCCTCCTATCTTTTTTCATTCTCTACTTTTTAATAATGGGACCACATGTCATTTTCTTTTCATTTTTAGTATCCGTGTACAAGTTTTTACTTATGCAAGTAACTAGTATTATCTTTTTCTATCCATCTCTCCTCCACGTAGGACCAGTAACGACTTAAGGCTCTATTTGTTTGGGCTTTTAGCCTTCTAAAAATCACTTCTTTCGTTTACAAATGAAGCTGAGAAGCATGTCCGGAGGTGCTTCATGCAGCTTCTGGAAGGAAGCATCTCCCGACGTGTTTCTCAACTTCATGCGTAAACGAGATAAGTGCTTTTTAAAGAGTTAGAGGCAACAAAAGCTGCAGCTGAAACCCAAACAAACATGCCCTTAGTACCTCTTGTTGGAGATGCCTTAGCTCACTGTTTAGTTACTCTGCCAGCAAGTAAAAAGGCACGGCAGGTTACTGTTCAAGCTTGAAGGGCCTCGTACAGTGGCAGCTTAATTACCGGGTTGGTAGTATGAAATTATACCGGCCGGGCTGCAAGACTTCGAGTGCTTGCCCGTATAATTACGAAGAAATGACGCGCTCGTATAATGATGCCTATATATGATGCGTTCGTATAATGATGCCCATGATAATGTGGCTACGCGTACAGGCGCCCGTCCGGACACGCATACGACACAGTACTGTATCCAGCTCTTTTGGCCCTGATGTAAAGACAGGGATAGGGTACACAGGCTGTCACTTCGTAGGACGTCGATCGATCCCTTGGGCCTCACTAATTAACACGGCTGCCTACGCAGCGCCGTGTCTCGCGCGTGTCTCCCTGTCCTCTTGTTCTTGGACGATCTTTAGTGTACAATCTCCTATGGGCTTGCACTTGGAGTCTTGGACCTGCGCTGCACACGACTGTATCCCGTTCTTGTAGGCTAGGATATTTTTATTGTTTGTTTGTAAGAGTGTAGCCAGGGATCAAGTCAAGTGGTGCTCAGCGCGAGAGAATCGTGTTCGTGGCTTCGTGCATGCGCTGGCGTAGGAAACATGTTGGGTTTAAGAAATGGCTTTGCCGTTGAATTTTAGTCATGCTATAGCTAGCTACTCCTACAAGCTAGAGTGGTATTTGCAGGTTGTTTACTTGCTAGGAATCCCCGTTTCGAATCTTTCAATTCCGTTTCGAAAAACATATGCTAGGAAACGGATAGGCATGCACGGAGATATGGAGACACCGCATTGCACGGGCGTTGGATCGAGTGCTACTCCTACAGTGGTTTTTGCAGGCTGTTTTACTTGCTAGGAAATGGAATGGGATAGACATGGAGAAATGGAGACACCGCGCTGCACGGACGTTGGACCGTGTGTGACTAGACTAGAGTTCGTATTTGCGGGTATTCCGCAAACAGCTGGCTGGAGTAATTTAATCGCAGTGTCAATCCTTAGAACTTTGGTTGTCAAAACTCTGATGGGTATTTGGGTAAGAGAGATGCCCTTTCATCCTTGAACGTGCTGTTTCGCATTGGTGTCGTCCACCATGCAGCCATCGATTGGTACAAAGCTAGCTTATGCCTATGTGGGTGATAATTCGATCGTGCACACAACACCTAAACCAAAAGGTCGTGTTAAGTTACTCACTTTGGTTGTGCGCATCGACATATCCCTTCTTTTAAAAAAGAGTCTTCTTTTCTTTCATCGGTGTGACTGTATCTTAGTTGCTTGATTTTTAAACAAAGGGTTAAATTTAATTTAACGAATCCGAATCATTAAATTAGTATATATCCTTCTTTTTCCACCACCCGTTTTGAATCTTAAAGCATAAACCATATTCAATGGTGGAGGAATCAATTTTTCTCCAACTAAAAATCAGGCAATTTAGATATAGTAAAACCTTTTTTATAGTACCAGTTACTTCAAAACCATACCTCGGAGTACCGAATTGATCGAACTGTTCAAACGAAAAGGCAACTTAGTCATTTTGCAAAAAGTAATTTGGTCTTTTCTCCTCCTCGCATCCCGATTCTGTCAGCACACTTGAAATCACCCTCGCTGGCCCTTTTAGTGTCGCAGACAACAAGTTCATCGCCCCGTCCCATCTGGATTTTCCTGTGCATTTTCACCTGCAGCCGATTCTACCATTCTCGTCTCATTTTGGCATAGAGCCCAAGACAATCTGGTGGTGATTTCCCCTGCTTAATCTACATGAAACAATCACAAGATTCTGACGATGGACAAGAAAATGGACCTCTAAATTGACCTACTGTACTTCTCTAGAAAATACCCTTTCTGTTTCTAAATACCTATACACTTGAGGTTGTCCTAAGTCGAACTTCGTCAAATTTGACAGATCTTAGATGAAAACAGCAACATACGTGATACCAAACCAATGAAGTATGAAAATATCTTAATACTAGTTTAGTGATAGTAGTTTGGTTTTGCATACGTTTGTTTTTCCCCCTACAAATTAGTCAAAACCGACAAAGTTTGACTTAAGGCAGCTCCAATTTGTACAGATATTTAGAAACAGATAGAGCTTGGCCTTGACTTGTAGACCACGCATGTTTTGTTTGGGCAAGTGTCCTACTCCCATACAATTTTAAGAGATGTGATCTCGCGGGTTGGATTTTGGCCTCCTTGCGATCCACTAATAATAAATCAGTGAATTTGGAGATCTAGATGGGCACTCTAATTGTACGTTCGATATATGCAGTGGATAATTAATTGATCTACGTGCTCAGTTTCCGTTTTGTGTTGCCCGCTCTTTCTCCTACTGTCCTAAACATTAAAATATGCCAAATCAGCTGTATGATTTGGAAGCACTGACCACCCGAGCTGTCTGCATGGATGGTGTTTGGCGCGCGAGGAATCGACAAAACAATGAGCAAAGCGTCGCCGTCAGCGCTCTCGATCCAAAGGGACTCCAGCTGCCTCCCACCGAGCCGACTCATGATCAGAGCCAGTTGAGCCTTGAGGGCTGAGGCCGGCCGGATCAGCATGGGCATGGCCAGGAAACGTACACGAAAGTCCTGCAGTCGCACGCGGAGATCGCGCCTATAAAAAGACCCCAGACCCTTGTGCACTTCAAAAACGTACCACAGACCACAGAGAGGAACACACGTACTCACGCCACATCGCCTCTTCCACCAAGCCACCACCAGCTCCACTCTCTCGCCACAAGTCAGAAATGGCCTCCTCCCAAACGAGCCACGTCTCACTTGCACTGGTTTCGGTGTTTCTGCTGAGCCTCGTCGCACACGGCTCCTCCGCGGGCGCCAGCAGGAAGCTGTTGGAGCTGTACCGGCCACAGCCGAGCGAGCTCCTGACGTACCACAACGGCGCCGTGCTGCAGGGCAGCATCCCCGTCTCCATCCTCTGGTACGGCCACTTCACGCCGGCGCAGAAGGCCGTCGTCTCCGACTTCCTCCTCTCCCTCACCACCAATTCCCAAACTCCTTCCCCCTCCGTCTCCCAATGGTGGAACACCATCAATAATCTCTACCTCTCCAAAACCAACGGCGCACACGCTAGCATCAACACCCAAGTGACTCTCGCTCGCCAAATCACCGACGACAAGTGTTCTCTCGGGAAGAACCTCAAGCTCTCGAACATCCCCGAGCTGGCGGCCAAGGCCAAGCCCAACAAGGGCGGGATCGCGCTGGTGCTGACCGCGGAAGACGTGGCCATGGAGGGCTTCTGCATGAGCCGGTGCGGGCTACACGGGTCGGACACGGCAGCCCAGACGGCCCACGTCTGGGCCGGCAACGCCGCGGCCCAGTGCCCCGGCCAGTGCGCGTGGCCGTTCCACAAGCCCGTCTACGGGCCCCAGGCGCCGGCGCTGGTGCCGCCCAGCGGCGACGTCGGGATGGACGGCGTGGTGATGAACGTCGCCAGCATGATCGCCGGCGCCGTGACCAACCCGTTCGGAGATGGGTTCTACCAGGGACCCAGGGAGGCGCCGCTGGAGGCCGCCACGGCGTGCCCCGGGGTTTATGGCAGCGGCGCGTACCCTGGGTATGCTGGGAACCTGGCCGTGGATGGCGTTACGGGGGCGAGTTACAACGCTAATGGAGCTCGTGGGAGACGGTTCTTGCTTCCCGCGCTGTTCGACCCTGCAACGTCTACTTGTTCGACCTTGGTGTGAACGAGTTGGTTGCTGTAGCATGGTGCAATCTGTAACTCTGTAAGGATTATGTAGTGCTCTGTACTATGTGTATATACGAGGGAGTTCTGTGAAGATGATGATCGGAACATGTGCTCTGTTTTCAAATACTCTGGTTTTTCCCTCAAAAAAATACTCTGGTCTTTTGGCGTGATCTTTGCGGGTGCGGAGCTGTTACGTGTTGGACCTACCAATTCAGCAAGTTTATCGGGTTAACGACTGGCGGCGTCTCTCAGCTGTTTGATGAGATTTTGTACTAAAAAAAACAAAGTATGAAATCGAGAGATACAAGAAAGAAAGAAAATTTAATAGTCAGCAGCATGCATGCAGCGACTAGCTTTGCTACACACAAGAATGTATGAAGAAATCTCTCGGTGGCTGTCTGTTCACGTGCAGGCGACCGGTGCATGCACATAGCAATGCCTAGGCCAGCTGATTGAACCTGAACCGGCCCAAGCTAGCGTACGGATAAGCATCCGGATCAACTTGTCTGGCAAGCCAGCTCTACCCGCCCGAGCGCCACCATGCGCGAAGGTGCGGACCTGGGCGACGTCCGCACAGTGGCCGCTCCACGCGGAGCACTGTCTTGACGAACAGATCGAACCGACGTACAAGTTGCCGCCGCACGAGGGCCGTTTACTCGAACATTGTCGTCATCGGCAGCAGGTTCTCTGTGTCGGCAGGAGGCGCCCGCCGGTCTGCAGGTCTTCTCCAATTAATCGATGGATTCCCCGCGTCCCCGACGAATCGTCGGCATGTCCGAGCCAAGCGGCATCATGCATCTACACCAACTCCACTTTTAGGTCGTCGAGCCCGACGAGGCTTGGCGACAGGGTGGGCGTGGCCACGGCTAAGGTCACGCTCAACGGCGCGTGTACTGTCTTGTACACGGGTTTTGCAGGCACCCACACCATCACCACCCATACATGGATAGGTGACGCGAAGCGAAGACATGAAGACGACCACAACAGCTTAATCGGAGGTTTCTCGCGGGTTTAACCCCGCGGGAGTAATTAAGCGGGAGCCTTTCGAGGCCCCGTGAACCAGGAGATGACCACAATCGCCTTGTCAATCAAGCCGTGCAAGCAGGCCACGGAGCGCACGAGGAATTGTATTTTCTAATTTCAAACAGATTAATAAAATATACGATTCCTCTCATTTTTCTTGTGTACACAATACACTGGCACGCCTGCAATTTTTCTTAGTTTTTCTGGTGCGATAGGATCTATTTTTCCCTCGACGGTAAATATTTCTTGAGCCAGACATCAGCATTCATAAATTTCGGTACCGCTTGTTCAAAAACAAGATGAATAAATTGCAAGACGGTCACAGATACTATGAAATGTCGAGGATGACTGGACATGTTTCTCTCGTCACTAGTCAGACAGCGCGAATACATGGGAGGGATAGTCCTGGAACTGAAATTGTGGCCGTTTCTCTGAAGAACTGTCAGGTTAGTTTGGCGGTAAATTTGTTCATCAAGGTTTGCTCACAGTTCTTAAGTACTCCGTATTCAATATAGGCAGGATACATCTTTCATAAAATTTGATGCTGCCATGCACAAACTATAGGGCAAGTTTCCTAAATGCCTCAAAGTTATTTTACTACACCAGGAACTTCACTATTTGCATTCGTTTTTTTTATCCTCACGAAGAACACTGAGTTTGAGTTCCAAAATTTGCAGGGATATGCTACAAACTCTTCACCAACGGTACAAATCCTCGGAGATTTTTTTGAAAACTTGACATGTTCTGTTCATGCGATGTTTTCAGATTTTTAAAAGTCAGTTTCACAAGATATGTGCGTTGACAACTGACGAGTACAGTACAGCAGTATCACCAATTTGCTGATATTTATCCTTTGTCCGAAGATATGCAAGTAATACTCCGTTATGCCACCCATCACCCACTGTGCGAATCTAGTGCAAAGGGAATTTGCCCTGAAAACCTGCACGAGCGTTCAAATTACTACGAATTTATTTTGGTCAGAGTCCCAAGTTCCAACTGCAGATTGCTGAAGCCTTATCCGGACAGCCCATCGTCCACTGGGTGGCACTTCTTCGCGAGAAGTTTCCTCGGTCATGTAGTAGATCAAGATCGAACAGTATTCTGAAGAGTCATGACTTCCCAAACCAGGGGGCATGGATCCCATACCGTTCGCAGATGCTGCACATAGGCGTATGGTGAACTGGTGAAGGCTGCATCACAGGAAGGAAGAATGCTCGAGGTTATTGCTGTGCCACCACGTACGTCCAGCCTGATCGCGATGGCGTTCAACGTCAACGCCCAAGCCCCATTCCGTTGACGTCAAATTAAAGATGGAGCAGTGCTAGTACGAGTATTGTTCAGCCTGTAAGACATGCACAGCCTGTGCGCCCATCCGAACGGCAACATGATCCATGGACTCCTAATCCTTGGATCGTGGTGTCTCCTGTCCGCACGCCCAGCCGTTTTGTCTACTGAATCGACAGCCGGGAAGGGCAAGGCAGCCCTTTGTCGCCCATCACCATCCGGCTGTTTGTAGTTAACCCGTTGACCTACGCTTTGTTTAGGCTGGAGTAGGCTTCTAGCCTCAACCCCAACAGCTCAGCAAGGAGGGAGCCGCCCGGCCTAGATTTTGCAAGACGCCGCAACCTTGCCACGAGCGGCAGACAGCTCACAGCTGCCCCTCGAGATCTGCATGCATTGCAATAATAAACTGATCTATGCTGATCGACGGAAGCATCCGGGAACATATTGCTAACCATCCGATGGTTCGGCAGTACTTCAGCCTCCCTATAAATAAGATCGTTTCTTCGTTCACTTCACTCACAACTCAACATCACTCACTAGTCACTCCAGCTTCTTTGAGTTTTCCCCCGCTCTCTCACGTCAGTTCCTAGCCATCTACGATCTGTACTAATACTCCTAATCAGCAAAATTCCCAAGCCTGAAATGGCACTCGTTCGTGCAAATGCAATGGCAGCGGTGCTGCTCGCAGCAGTGATGCTTGCCAGCACGGCGCAGCTTTCCATGGGCGCAAGGAGGCGCATGGAGCTGTACACGCCAGACCCGGCCGACATGCTCTCCTACCACAACGGCGCCGTGCTCCACGGCGACATCCCCGTCTCCATATTCTGGTACGGCCAGTTCACGCCGGCGCAGAAGTCGATAATCCTCGACTTCCTCCTCTCGCTCACCGCCGCGCCCCAGGCAGCCCCCGGCTCGCCGTCAGTCGCGCAGTGGTGGAGCACCATCGACGAACAATACCTCTCCCCTGCAGCAAACCCCAACGGCGCGAGCAAGCAGAAGACCCGGATCCTACTCGCCAACCAATTGTCCGACGACACGTGCTCCTCCATGGGCAAGTCGCTCACCATGGCCCAGATCACCGATCTGGCCGCAAAGGCCGAGCCGAAGCAAGGCGGCATCGCGCTGGTGTTCACGGCGCAGGACGTGGCCGTGGACGGCTTCGGCATGGGCCGCTGCAGCGTGCACGGCTCCGATGCCGGTTCCGGCGCGGCATACATCTGGGTCGGCAACCCGGAGACGCAGTGCCCCGGGGAGTGCGCGTGGCCGTTCCACGAGCCCGTGTACGGTCCCCAGGGCGCGCCCCTCGTGGCGCCCAATGCCGATGTCGGCGTGGACGGCATGGTCGTGAACCTCGCCAGCATGCTCGCGGGCGCGGCCACCAACCCGTCCGGCGACGGGTACTACCAGGGGAGCCGGGACGCGCCGCTGGAGGCCGCCACTGCTTGCCCGGGTATGTATGGCAGCCGCGCGTACCCTGGATACGCCGGCGACCTCAAGGTGGACGAGGTGACCGGGGCGAGTTACAATGCCGTTGGCGCGAATGGCAGGAAGTACTTGCTCCCTGCGCTCTACAACCCTTCCACGTCTGCCTGCGACACTTTGGTGTAGTAGCACAAACTCCAGCCGCAATGCAGGATGATTCTTTTGTTCTTTTGTTGATGAGATGAGGAGGTAGTGTATATACCAGCACTGAAAAATGTAACCCGTTTGTATGCCGGATTCTCATGTGTGGGCTTAATCGAAGAAATTGGTTTTGTTCAATTTATTGCAAGAGCCACCGAGACTTCGAATCAATTTTGTCGCGAGAACCATTGATGAACTCTGATACGAATCACCCCAAGGAGTAGTCTCGAGTGTCGTTCGATTGAACTATGCAACTCTCATTTCTTCGCCTGTATTTCAACTTCTATGGATAACAAAGTCACTTGCCAATTTTACAACGGGACGGGTTACCAAACCAAGTTCGTTTCGCATCACGTTGACGTATACCTATGCCATGCTAGCATGCTCGTGTGACTAGCAATAGATGGGTGCTCAATTCACGATTGTAACCCCTGTGCTGCCGGTAGAGATGCAACGGTGTACTTCAAGGAGCACCGGGCTAAGCAAAGTCCACCAACGGGGTCACAGGCCCAATGCAAGGCAAATAACCAATGCTACTACTCAAACTTATAACGTGAAACAGGTAATTATTGAGAATTTTGGACAGCTACTCAAATTTCCAGCTTCCAAGCAAGACCTTCAAACAAATCTAGCGAGCAGGGCAGCGCGCGGCACCGTCTTCTTCCCCGGCGAAGTTATTAGACATGAGCTGTGCCGTTGCGGATGAATCTAGATCGCCGGACTTCTACCCGTAGGAGCCACACAAATAGCGGCCACACCGGGGGCCGGGCGACTCAAACACGTGTCGCCCATTCGCAGCCACGGCACCACGAACGCACGAGCGCTCAAGTCCTTTGGTGTCGAGGGCACTACTGCACGCAGCACGCATATGCCTCCCACGCCACAAGCACACGATAGCTTCGCGGCCGGTGCCATCTGCCATGGGCCGGCTCGTCAAACAATTCCGACGCGTCTTCTCGGCGGGCGCGCGCGAGGAGCCTCGAGCCGCACGGAGGACAGCCTGTGCTCTACTGCCTGTGTACACTTTCGTGGTACTCCCTCCGTTCAACAAAAAATGTTTTAAATTAAACTAAATTTAGATGCATATTAGATACATTCAAATTTTAAGAAACTTGAGACATTATTTGTTGAACGGAGAGTACTGACCAGTGGAAGAAAAGAAAACTAACCCTTGCTTAAACTACTCCAGTGCTCCTGGCGGAGTCAGGTTATTCGCCTGCTAGGTTCCGTGTATTTTTGCCGGTGCATGCATGCCCCGGCGGGCTGCCTCGTGGAAGGGTGGAACGCACGCAGGGCTGTCACTGACGCCTGAGCAAGCCGTTACAATATTGTTTACTCTATGTTATAAAATCCGGTCTAGGTTCATGCACGTACGCAGGTTTTGTGATTTGTGAACCCAAAGCTTGTTCTCTCCTCCTTGAAGCATTTGTCTCAGCAGCATTCACTTTCAAGTTAACCTGCTGCCACTAACTAAAAAGAACTTCGATTTCTTCAATAAAGCAGAGAGCGTTGTGCAGTACCAGAACTTTTTGTTACGTGACTAGTTAGAGAAAGAGCCCCACAAAATTCAGAAATAAAACAAGAGTTGTTCAAAACTCATAAATACCAGTCTACCAGTATGCGTACAGTACGTCAACCGAACTCCAAAGCTGACTTTGGTTTCCATGCCAATCCAGCGTGGCCTGTCCCCTCCGAAGTGCCAGCACAGAAATATTCTTGCAATGGCAGAAACGCTGCGCGAGCGCTCACCACAAAAACAAGATTACTCTATAAACAAACTCACACGCACCACAGCAAGCACTGGAACTCGACGAATCCATCCTATCCAGATTCCAGATGCAGTACGTTTGCATCCTGCATGACCACGTGGATCAGTGGATGCATGCACTACTTCGTGTTCGTGTGTGCCTCCAGTTCTTGCCACGCGTGCCATTAAGATCTCGGCTTGATCTCCATGTCGACCCGGTCAACGAAGCGCTCAAACACATGCCAGACCCCGCTGCAGGTCAGTGTCTATGGACAACGGAGCAAAAGGGAGATTTTAACTAAACACCGTGTGAGATGGATGAAATACCATACCCAAGATTATCCGCCGCCGCCGAACGATAAACAGCCTGCTAATCGACCGACGGAAATGTCTGTCTTTGCACGCAAATGGACCACAACAATTACCTAACCCGCCGGCCATGAGCAAGCGAAGCATCGTGCTGCGTACCAGGTTTTGGCCGGCGTAAAGCTTTGCATTGCACTCCCCGGCGTCATACGCGGAAGAGCTCATGGATCACTTCGCTGAAGCATATCCATCCATGATCCATAGTCGTCTCGGACACCAAAAATCTTCGCTTCACTGAAGCTCATGCAGGGAGTACTCCGCTCCGCCCAAAGTTGACCCGCCGCGCCTCTCTGTGCTGTTGGGAACCTTCCCCGGACAGCTGTGCCTCCTCGATAGGCGGCGGGAATCAGCTCTGCCAAATCGCCATCCCACGGACGGGAACAGAGAACGCGGCAGTTTGAGTTTGACCAGTGCGTGCGTCGCCACTGTATCTGAATTCTGAAATGATGAAATCCTGTGCCCGGGAGCAACTGGACAGCGCGCGGCGCGCGGCGAGCGACACCCGGCGGCCTGCGTTCGTGCGGTACAGCTCATCGTTGCCCCCGGGCTGTCCCCCGCCAGACTACCCGCGCTGCCCCAGATCATACATTCCGCACGTAGGACGGCTATAAATAAAGAGCCCGGCCGGGAAGCCTTCCAGTACTCCGTCAGCACAAGTCCACAACACAAGCAAAGCAGCGCAACAAGCTCGACTCACGACTCAACTCACTCTACCCCATCAGCAATATGGCTTCTGTTGCTCTGGTAGTGTCGCTGTTATTACTCAGCCTGGCGCAGTTCTCCGCGGGGACCCGGAGGCTCGCGGAGCTGTACAGGCCTCCGGCGAGCGACCAGCTCACGTACCACAACGGCGGCGTGCTCAGCGGCGACATCCCCGTGTCCATCCTCTGGTACGGCAAGTTCACGCCGGCCCAGCGGTCCATCGTCTCCGACTTCCTCCTCTCCCTCACCTCCTCATCCTCCGCGGCGGCACCACCAACGCCCTCCGTCTGGCAGTGGTGGGGCACCATCGAGAACCTTTACCTGTCCAACGCCGCCACGCGCGTGCATTTGGCCGAACAGGTGACGGACGAGCAGTGCTCCCTCGGCAGGTCGCTCACCTTAGCCCAGATCGACGACCTCGCCGCAAGCGTAGGCGGCAACAACAAGAAGAAGAGTGCCGGCAGCGGCATCACGCTGGTGCTCACGGACGAGGACGTGGCCGTGGAGGGCTTCTGCAGCAGCCGGTGCGGCCGTCACGGGTCGGCGCGCCCGGCCGCGGACTCGGCGCACATCTGGGTCGGCAATTCGGCCAAGCAGTGCCCGGGCCAGTGCGCATGGCCGTTCCACCAGCCCATCCACGGGCCCCAGGGCGCGCCGCTCGTGGCGCCCAACGCCGATGTCGGCATGGACGGCATGGTGATGGTGCTCGCCACGATGGTGGCCGGCACGGTGAGCAACCCGTACGGGGACGGGTACTACCAGGGCGACAAGGGCGCGGCGCTGGAGGCGTGCACGGCGTGCCCCGGGGTTTATGGGAGCGGCGCGTACCCGGGTTACGCCGGGAACTTGCTCGTGGACGGAACCACCGGGGCTAGTTATAATGCCAATGGTGTCGGCGGGAGGAAGTTCTTGCTCCCGGCGTTGTATGACCCCGCCACGTCCTCCTGCAGCACGCTGGTCTAGTCGGACATCGTGTGTACACTCTGATCTGAGAAGTTGTACATAGTGGAGTAGTACTACTTGTAACGTGTTGGAGAAAATGAAATGAAATTGCTTTGTTCGTTATCTGTTGTTGCTTCGGCCCACGGTATATAGCCCATTAACAGTTCAGCGGAGCGAACAAAAGCTAGCGAAATATGGCTGCAGGCCTCTAGGCCATGAATACAATCCCAGTTCGGCCCAAATAAGGTACGGCACGTCGTCAACCGAACCGTCCAGCCTCCAGCGGGCCTGCCTGTGTGTGCACAAGATTTACGACTAGCATGTTTCTTGACTGATTTACCGCCCAAATAAGTAGTAACTACTAGTAGTAGTATTATCCGCTCAAAAAAAAACTAGTAGTAGTATTTTTTTTTTAAAGTACTGTACTGGTTTCAAACTAGGATGCTCATAGTTTTGTTAAGAGCTTCTTGTCCCTCCAGGCCAGTTTACTTGGCTCATCGAACCAATGCTTACTTTCGCTAAAAAAAATAGTACTGTACTGGTACCTAGTCACGACATCCCGGCCATGCCATGCAGTGCGCACCGTACAGTATCCAGTGATCTGCAGTCTATACATGATACATGTACCTACGGTTATACCTTGCTCCTTTTCACCCAGACTGAATCCCGTTCCTAAACTCTGCTCTCCTTGGAGGCTGTCAACCTGGGACTTTTTGCGTCTTCGAGAAATCAGTATCCGGAAGCTCCTTGTTTTGGAATATTTTTAGTTGCTCTATGGCAAAACATACTCTTCCGCCTTGTAACAGGGGCTCAAAAATGCAGTGCCGGATGGTATCTGTTGCCCCGTTTATTAACGATAGGCAGTGAACCATATCAGGCAGGAACTGAACGTACTTAATGCCATTTCTCGATCGGCCTGTCCGCCTTAATTTCCGACAGTGTCCAGATAGATAGCCGCACAACCCCCATCGTTATGGCCTGCCACGCTCCGAACGCGCGAGCTGCTACCATTGCGTGATTGGGAGAGAGACCACGTGCCAGGCTGCCAGCCGCTGCTGCAAAACTGTTTCAGCTAAAACGCTATACTGTAGCGGCGTGCATGCACGGGCCGGTTACCCAGTGCAAGAGTCGTGTGTTACCATTGATGCATACCCCAGCCGTTGCATGAACTGTCCGAGAATGAAAAAAGGAAGCGGAAGTTCCGGCTGCTCGCTTGTGTTTGCTCGACTGGGAGTGCCTCTTCTCTGGTTCCTGTCACACTTTTCAGCTTCCATTCGTCCGGCTGGCCTTGACCAGCATTACTCATTTCATTTCATAAAAATTGGATGACTTTGTACTGAGCACTGCTATGCGTACGACGATTTTCATACTATTTTCATACGACAATGCATAACAGCCGTTCATCGCATCACGAGTGAAAGGCTGCAGCCATCCAATCAAGTGTCGTACAGAGTTTGGACAAGAAAACGTCGTACACGCAGTGATTCCGCTTTAAACCGTGCCAATCTTTATGAAACGGAGAGAGTACGTTCTACCGATCTTAGATCAAGCTAGCAAGCAATATTCATAGGATCACCAATTCACCGTTGATGCATGCATAGCATATATATATAGAGAGAGTGTATCACATATACAGAAACCTTACATTCTGTTGGTAGTTGTGCAACGTCGTCCTCAGTCCTCACCAAGCGCTTCGGTTTGGCTGCAGCGGGGAATTTGGACCACGTACTGGTGGATCGACGCGGACTGTTTTCACCGTCCTAGCTGCCACGGCCAAGCCAAGCTAAGCTAGCTAGCCGTTTTTCATCGACACCAGCATTGGCGCTAGCTCTCGTATCCGACGCAGCATCGCTGTCAGTGTTGGGTGGTGGCCGTTTGCCCTTTTGCTGTGACACGTAGGCTAGACAGTCCATGCCGGCGTCAAACACGGGCATGTTCCCGAAAAGATAGCGATTGTTGTGGCGGTAGTGCCATTCAACGAATCAACTCTTTTACTCCGATAGGGTGTGTGACACAAGCAGGTGTTTGACGTAATTTGAAAATGTAATCTGCTGCTCCGTTTTAAATGTTACTCCCTCCGATCCAACACATTTATTATGGATCGAGAACTTATGTTTGCAGTGTTGGTTTGGTTACTGAACGAACTTTTTAGTTTTCCCCAGTTTAACATTTGGTGAACGGTTTGGTTTCTTGCTGTATGCATTTAAAAAAAAAACTATGCCTGTATGCAGTTGAACCGGGAAGGTTTTGCTCTCCCTGAGCATGTAAACAAAAAATGGTCAGAGTGCTAACATCTTTTGCTTCCTACTACCTCCGTCCAACAATAGGGGGCGTATTGAGCCCACAAATTAGTCTAATAATATACTCTTATAATTATAGGACATAAGTTGATATCCATTATATTCATATTCAACAATATTTGCTTATGTTTACAATTATCATCACATTATTTATAATATTAATGGAGTAATTTGTGGTCAAAAGTTTGGTCAACCGAAGCCTTATCTGTCCCCTGCTGTTGGACGGAGGGAGTAACGACTGGAAGCCGCGCGTTTAGACAAAGGCAGCGTAATTAGTAGTGGTAGGTATACATGTGGCAGCTAGGGGTGGTCACCTCACGCCTCCCCTGTGTTTTCTTTGTGGCCTCCATCCTGCAGTGTCATCCGCATATATGACCGTCACGTTCCACATTCCTCCTCCCCTTTGCAACCTCGCTCTCTTTGTAGGCAACTGACCGCCTTCTAACGCTCCGCCAGGCCCATCCTGCCCATCTGCGCTAGCCGGCCACCTTAAGCTGCAAGAACCAACCTAGTCCTAGCGCTAGCTAGGCTTCTCCTAGTTGCATCTTTAGCTGCCAGTCCGGTCCGATCTTAGAATCTACTACACGCAAGGAATTAAAGCTTCTCTTCGATCTCACTCCAGTCTCCAAGCTTGATACAAGCTTCTCTTCGTCTCTTCGAGGCTTCGACCTCTGTCACCAATACACAATTTCCGGGTGTAACGACCGAGATGGTCGGATGGCCGTGAGCTCAGCACCTCGCCGAGCGTTCCTCGCGGCCATGTTCCTCGGCTTCCTCCTCGGAGCTGCTACATGCAGCCGCACCACGACGACGCTCTCCTCCTTCCAGGTACGACAATACTACCACTCTCACTCCCTATGCTGCCACTGCATCAGTCTTTCTTATTTTTGGATAGGAGGCGAGCAGCTGAGGTTAGCTCAATTAAGCTCCTGTTGCTGACTTGATGTGCGTGGGCAGAACTTAGCGGAGGACAAGTCGCGGCTGGGGTCGACGCCGCCGAGCTGCCACAACCGGTGCAACGCCTGCAACCCCTGCAAGCCTGTCCAGGTGACCACGCTCCATGGCGGCGCAGCCCGCCTTGACATCCAGAAAGCCGCCGCCGATGCGCAGTACTCCAACTACAAGCCGCTCGGGTGGAAATGCCGCTGCGCCGGCCGCCTCTACAACCCCTAGACCAAATAGATCGTTGCTTACATTTCTAGGCGGCGGCCTCTCTCTGGAGAACGTCGCGCTGCTATATTTTGCTAGCTCCCGGCCAGTTGAGATGTCTTAAATTTTGGTTAGTACATTTGCTCACATTCCGATTCTATCACCTCGTACGTAGCTTAGCTTCCATCTCCAGCGTTTTACGGAGTAATTAGTTAGCAGCATGCAACTCATAGCTTCCTTCTTTTGCCATGCGGATTCCAAAACATTTTACACATGTAAAATTGATTGGGATCTACTAGCGGTAAATCGTGCAGATCAGTAGTAGTAGATGTAATAATAACAGTACTACTAGTGCTGTGGTCATGGCAGGCGAAAGGCAAACCTGTATGGGTCGCATGTGACGCTCTCTGATGAATCTGAAATCCTGAATCTAGCACAAAGTGCTATACTGCTACGCCCCCACGCACAGTGCCGATGGATGGATCGGTCTGATTGATTAGCGCCATTGACCGGCTCCCCGGCAACGACTGGGCCGTGGGGTCTGTAGACTGTAGTCCGTTCCTCGAAATAATGGCGGGCCTTATGCGTGAATGTGTCTTTGTGTGCGTGATCACTGCGCTGCAAAAAGATCTCTGAATGTAAATTGGAGGCTAGTGCAGAAAATTTAGCCTGACGATTTCCGGCTGGTTGGCATTTGTTTTGTTTACTGAGGCGTCCCCCTCGTGCGGGGCCGGCTCGTATGGGATCACCCGGTGTGGGTGGGGTTCGCCGCGCTTGGAAGCACACGCGTGTACAGACGCTGCTCTTGTCGGCCTCCCTTCTGCGTGGCTCTGTGTACGCACCGTCTCACGCATAGATTACAGCATGAGCAGAGCAAGCGGGGCACTAAGCAAGAATCTATTGGACGGGGCCAGCCAAATCGTCACCCGATCGAACCCCCCCTTCCCAAACTAATCCACGTTACTTTTAAAAGTCCTAACCGAAGTGAAATTTGATGATTATTTCTCGAAAAGATAGGGGGCAAGCCCCACGTGAAATTTGACAAGGGAGTAGAATCATAGTAAAACCGGTGGGGATGAACCCGAAATATGATATGGTAATGTAACCGCAGTGAAATTTGAATCCAAATAAAATCAGATAGAAACAATCTTGAAGATATTTCGTTTTTTACCGAACGCCCAGGCTCTACTTAGAGAAGGACACGCATGGGAAAAAAAAATCCCTTGCCAGGCTGCTGTCAAAGAAACCGAAAAGTGGAAGACCGGAATGGTTCGCATCGAGCAAAAGGGAAAGGAAAAACCGGCCGGATCCTCTAGTTGGCCCATGCCCAACAAAGATCAGAAATCTCTGGACATTGGGCCTATTTGGCCCTTTGGACAGTGTTGGGCTGTTATTGGACCAAGTCCTGCAGTCCTCGGCCTAGGGATTTTTTTTGGGCGGGTCTCGGCCTACGGATTTTAGCTTCGTGTCTCAGAACACGAGTCAAGAACAAAACAACAACAAAAAAGAGACAGACGGCATTGGTACTATTCATGGTTTATTTATCTTTTTCCTATATTGTAGGTCCAATTTTGATTCGGAACTTCACGGGTGGAAGTGAAGCTATCAAACTATAGCTGATTTTCTTGGTGACGTTTTGAGTTGCGACTCAAGGACGCCGTGCACACACAAAAGCGTAAAGTCAGTGCCAGATTTGCGCAAGCAAGGAGTGCCGTACAGTATCAGTCCATTGCTCAAGTCAACCCCCACACTGATCACTCAGGACCCATCACTCTCAAACAACACAAACATGGAAAGAAAAGATCAAGCTAATTAATTCTTGGCCAGCAGCACGTCACGAACCAGTCCTTCCAAGTTGCGGTGAGCCGAGCCGCCGGGCAAGGCCGCCCTGACAGCCTTCTCCTTCCACTCCCCAGCCCTCTTCCTCATCTCCTCCCCCTTCTCCCCATCCACGATCTCCGTGATAAGCCCGGCGACGGCATCCCTCTGCACGTTGCTGTCGATCTCCATGCCGACGCCCCACTCGTTGCACTGGTACCTGCAGTTGGTCTGCTGGTCGGCGAAGAAGGGCCAGCTGATGACCGGCACGCCGCCGCACATGCTCTCGAGCGTCGAGTTCCACCCGGAGTGCGTCAAAAAGGCGCCGACTGCCGGGTGATCGAGCACCTGCTGCTGCGGGCACCATGACGCCATGAGCCCTCGCCCGGCAGTCTCGGCTAAGAATTCCTCGGGCAGCACGGCCGCGTCGCCCTTTACGAGGTCCCGGCGCACGATCCACAAGAACTGCTTGCCGCTGTGCGCTAAACCCCACGCGAACTCCACCATCTGCGCGGCCGTCATGACCGTGATGCTGCCGAAGTTGACGTACACCACGGAGCCGGGCTCCTTGCTGTCCAGCCACGGCAGGCACTCCTCCTGCTCTTTCCACAGGCTGAGGCTGATGCCGGAGCTCGGGGTGGGCCGCAGTAGCTGGTCCTCGTGGGCTAAAAGCGGGAGTGGGCCGAGCGTGTAGACCTTCGGCAGGCCCAGCGCCTCCATGGCTTCCACGGCCTCGCCCTCCAGGTCGCCGAAGCTGTTGAGGATCACGGCGGCTGCGCCGGCCGTGCGCTCCGTCTCCCTCAGCACGTAGTGCACCAGGTACTCGTCCGGGTCCGTTGTGCGCATGAATGTCGGGAAGTCCCGGAGCCTCATGTTCCTCAAGCCCGGCACGTCTTCCACCGGCGTGTCCAGGTACCCGTTCGTCAGCTGCTCTGCATCTTTGAGTGGGGTGAGGCCACGGTTGATGAGGAGGCGGTAATGGCGGTACCCGAGATAACTTATGGCGCTGGCGGTCCAGAGCTGGACGTAGGCGATTCCGAGCTCCTTGGCGGCGGCCATGGAGAACCCCATGACGACGTCAGAGATGACGCAGGTGACCGGCGGGCGCCCCGCGGTGTCATCGTTGAGGTCGGCTAGGAGGCGGCGGAAGGGCGGCAGGCAGGTCTCCGTGGTGGACTTGCAGAGCGAGGGGATGTCCTGGGTGACGTCGTCGTCGTCAGACGGAGGCAGGCCGTCGGGGATGGTGGCGAAGCGGAAGCCGTCGACGCCGGCCACGGCGGCGGCGCCACGGGAGCGGAGGAGGCGCGCGTGGTTGTACTCGCTGTTGACGAAGGTGACCTCGAAGCCCCTGGCGTGGAGCAGCTTGGCCACGTTCAGCATCGGGGTTATGTGGCCCTGCGCCGGGTACGGCACGCACACCGCGTGCGGCGCCTTCTCGCCGGTCTCGGCTGCGGAAGCTCCCATGGAACCCATTTCTGCAGGTATTTTTGTCTGGTTCCTCTTCGTGTGTGCAGGCTCCGAGGGGATCGAGATCGACAGCAACAACGGGTGAAGAGATCGAATAATTCTTCTGGGAGAAGTAGTGCTCTTGTTTCGGTTGTAACTTAATTGGCTGAGGATAGATGAATGGGCTAGCCAGGCATGTGTCTCTGTATTTATAGCCGTGGCCTGATCCGTGATCAGGTAGGATATAACGGTGAGCAAACACCATTTTTGTTATGAGCAACGCAAGTGATTACGTGTTTGGATTCTGCTTGGGTTTTGATTTATATTGTTTGTTTATTGCTGCATCTTCCTCGTGGATGCCTCCATGATCAAGTAGGTCCACGCACAGAAACCAGCCGGGCGACTGGCGGGTCAGCGTGAGGTGGGCACACGTACGGCGCCGCATACACACGGCGGCCAATATCCAATGGTAGGCGGCCGCCCCGACCATCCGGGACCTTGCATGGCTACACGCTCATTTCCCGGCCATGTGCTATACGTGCGCGCTGAATTTGCCGACGAGCACCGACGCAGGGACCAACGGGATGTTAAAAGTCATCTGGCGCGAATACACAAATTAAAATTCGGTCAGGAATCGAAGCTTCTGGTGATTTACACGGCATATGTTCCTGACCAAATTTTTTTTGTTCAACAATGAATCTGAATTTCTGACATTTCCTGAAACATTTGACGAGAGGAAGAAGGGGACAACTCTTTGCACATGGCACGTTTGTATGCAACAGCCAAAATTTAGGTCCAAAAGGACGGCAGCGGCATGCACAGGGCACAGTTAGCACAGGCGTAACTCTTCCGGCCAACCAGGAGCAAATTATTGCACTCGACTGAAACGTTGACCACCAACACCAGACTGTAATGGCGCCGACCGAAATCACGACTTCGAACTTCCTAAACGGGACTAGGGTATTTTTGGGACGAAGTAGGAAAGTGGGAAGTTTCGATGGAAAATATATACAGTATAAGTATGCAAATGTACGAACCGAAACTCCGATCGGTAAGCATCACATGCTTATTTATTTTTTGCACTGTCGCATTCTGTTCTTGTATATAGTACCACAGAACAGAGGATATATTTTGGCCAAAAATTGCACGTTCGTACGCAGTAGTCCCCCGTACCTCGTATTATGGATAAACACTATCGAGCTTTCAACGGCGAGTTGTACCATTGTACTAGTTGTACTAGTACAGTACCGGTACGTTGCCACGGCCTCTTAAGCATGTGTACACGAAAATTCATGTTTATACAAAACATAACAATATAATTGGACATTCATTAAAATGATCTCGGGGCCGATGTTAGCAGCCGCAGCCACGGACATGGCACCCAGTCCACACTGCCCGCCGGCCGTGGCTGGCGTTAGAGCACGCGGTGGTGCAGTGCACGAAGAACGGTGGATAGCACCGATCAGCCCTGGACCCCTTTGCTCGTCTCTTGCACGATAATCTAATCCGGCGTCGACGCATATCGAGAGCGGTCACCACAAGGAGGTGCTGCGCGGGCAGTTTAGTCAGCGGCGGCGGCCCAGGAAGGCAGCGCTGTGGGAATAGAAAAAAGAAGGTTCGATGGAATATAAGGAGACACGGAAAATCAGAACATGCACGTAAATTGATACACGACGAAAGAAAACCTTCCTGCTTTTACTATTAGGGATAGACTAGTTGTATCATTGTGGCAGACATGTGTCCCCATACGTCGTCGTCGAACAGTTCCGGATGCTCACACATAGGTCGACCCGTCATCGGTGGAGCTAGCTAGTGTGGTCTCAGATTCAACGCATGCACTTTTCTCTAAATTATCTGCAGCTCCAGTCCATAGTGTCCAGATCAAGTGCATTGGAAATCAAGGCGCAACGCTGTCATCGACGTCTATGATTTTGGTCCTTGCGCAGCCGACCGAGGCCCCCCAAAAAAGCAAGGTACAAAGTTCGATCTGGATCCTGATTGATTAGCTATGATGTACAGACGGAGGCACGCTGAGATATATAAAGAGGGCGTCGGCGATGAGCATTAGCTGGCGGTCCGTCGCTCTCTGCAAGTGGGTACGGAGACACCGGCCGGACGTATTACGTACAGTAGTCGCATCTCAACTCAATCGCCTTGGCCGAACGAGACGTCAACCCTTCCCGATCGAGTCAACATCACTGTCCGTTGGTACACCGCGAGTCCCAGAAGCTAGCTAGGCGTGTCAGTGTATCGGTACGTAGGCACGCACAAAGGCTCATCCGTGCGTAGCAGCCGGCTTGTGGGAACTGTTCCAGACGATATTTTCATTCCTGGTTTTGGTGAGACGAGTCGACGATCGTGCGTGTGGAGCCAGGGGTCGTGCATGCATGGCGTCGTCCCTTACGTCATCGCGGCTTGGTTGAATCTTGAATGACAGATGATTAATGGATTACAGGTCAAACTTCAACGCCGATCGACGACGCCAGGAAGATGGGAACGGGATTGGGCATGCGTGGCCGGGGCAGGCCGGCTCGTTGACCATGGGGTCAAAGACGGCGAGCCCATGACGGTGCCGCTCGTTGCTCGACGATATTAACGGGCCGTCCGTGCGAATTTCAACTCTCCTTGTATGGGCTTCACGAGAGATATAGGATGCACGACGAGAGAAACCTATGGAATTATTGTCGGGCTGGATTTCTTACGGAGAATTGAAACGACGAAGGCGTGGCGTGCACGCTGGTGTAAACTTTGGACCAGATAACGCAAAGATAATTATTTGTTTGAAGGGCCGAAAAGTAATTCAAGAAAAGCCCATAGACTCAAACTTGAAGCCCAATAAGTTTTGAAGTGTGCGTTTACTGGCAGGGACCAAGCCCAATGTTCTAAACAAAAACACCTGCGGGGACCAAAATTAAGAATTTACTTCTTCTTGCTCTGTTTCTTCAAGAAGTAGTACTCCAACTATAATCATTTTTTTTTGCGGGTCCAATTATAATCATTCGATGGATCTCCGGGCACTGACGAGGAACGAGCAACAACTCTTGTAACCTGCACTCTTGCGTCCCATTTCATTTTTCTTGACAGGCATTCTTGTCTCCTTTCTGTTTGTTCTTCCAGGAGAAAACCTCAATTTCTACACGCAGCCGCTCAGTGTCCGTCACCATCATCATCCTCGAATCATCGATCGCCTCCGGGATTAACATATACAGCCATCACTATCACGCGCCGCCCACTCCTTTGCCACGGCATCAGATACACCCAAAACCAACAAACTATCGAATCAACGATCGTCTGCGAGCAGAACACCGTCGATCCCCCAGTGCACGCCCAGCCCGGATTCTGCTCTGAGAAAAACGACCATGAGCTGCTCCGGCCATGAGCAGCAGCAGCCACACGCGGTGCTCGTCCCGCAGCCGGCGCAGGGCCACGTGACGCCGATGCTGCACCTGGCCAAGGCGCTCCACGCCAGGGGCTTCCACGTCACCTTCGTCAACTCCGAGTACAACCACCGCCGCGTCCTCCGGTCCCGCGGGCCGGGATCACTGGACGGCGTCGATGGCTTCCGCTTCGAGGCGATCCCGGACGGGCTGCCTCCGCCGTCCGATTCCGGACACAACGACGACGTCACCCAGGACATCGCCGCGCTCTGCTTGTCCACCACCAAGAACAGCGCGGCCCCGTTCAGGGCGCTGCTGTCGAGGCTGAAGGAGAACGACGACGGGACGCCGCCGGTGAGCTGCGTCATAGCCGACGGCGTCATGAGCTTCGCGCAGAGGGTCGCCGAGGAGGTCGGCGTCCCGGCCTTGCTATTCTGGACTACCAGCGCCTGTGGCTTCGTGGGTTATCTCCACTTCGCCGAGCTCGTCCGACGAGGCTATGTGCCACTCAAAGGTAGTACTACGAGCCGGATTATTGGAGTACTTCTGCTCTGAAAGCGAATGATTGTTAGTAATTGTTGTGTGAATTTTCCGCAGATGAGAGTGACCTGACCAACGGATACCTGGACACCGAGATCGACTGGATCCCCGGAATGGAAGGCGTCCGTCTCAGGGACATGCCCAGCTTCATCAGAACCACGGACCCGGACGATATCATGCTCAACTTCGACGGCGGCGAGGCGCAGAACGCGCGCGGCGCCCGCGGGCTCATCCTCAACACGTACGACGCGCTGGAGCACGACGTTCTCCGCGCGCTCCGCCGCACGTCCTTCTTCCCGCGCCTCTACACCGTCGGCCCGCTCGCCGCCAACAAATCCTCCGTTCTGGACGGCATCGGCGGGAACCTCTGGAAGGAAGACGCGAGCTGCCTCCGTTGGCTGGACGCCCAGGCGCAGCGGGAGGGGCCGGGCTCGGTGGTGTACGTCAACTTCGGCAGCATCACTGTGGTGACGCCGGCCCAGCTCGCCGAGTTCGCGTGGGGCCTGGCGGGCTGCGGCCGCCCGTTCCTTTGGATCGTCAGGCCGGACCTCGTGGCCAGCGGCGAGAGGGCCGTGCTCCCAGAGGAATTCGTCCGAGAAACCAGGGACAGGGGACTCCTGGCGAGCTGGTGCCCGCAGGAAGAAGTCCTGAGGCACCCGGCGACGGGGCTGTTCCTGACGCACTGCGGGTGGAACTCGACGCTGGAGAGCATCTGCGCCGGGGTGCCCATGGTCTGCTGGCCCTTCTTCGCCGAGCAGCCGACCAACTGCCGCTACGCGTGCGCCAAGTGGGGCGTCGGGATGGAGATCGGGAACGATGTGACGAGGGAGGAGGTGGTGCGGCTTGTGGGAGAGGCCATGGATGGCGAGAAGGGGAAGGCGATGAGGGCGAGCGCGGTGGCGTGGAAGGAGAGCGCCAGGGCGGCGACGGAGGAAGGCGGGTCGTCCAGCAGGAACTTGGACCGGCTCTTCGAATTCTTGCGTGCGGGATGCAGGGATTGATGATGCTGCAAGCAGAAGTTAAATGGGTTTGGAATCAGTTTGGTTGGGCTTCCCTGCTGCTTTCACCCCTGTCCGGCCCATCAGTTCAGCACTACGAAGAACACAAAATAATGCTATGAATGCAAAGATAAGGACCCGTCGTGATCCCAGGTTGGTTGGGCCTAAATTTATTTATGGGCCTGGTGGCGCAATGCCAAATTAGTCCAACTATATCCTTCCTCTTCTCTTTTTTAGCTTGCCCAAATGTAATGGGCAGAGTGGCTGACGGCAGATATGTTCGCCTGGCTTTCGATCGGGCTCGTTAATCAATAAAGCCAGTTTCGCTCAAAAAAAAATTCAATAAAGCCAGTGGAAATAAAATATCTGATCGTTTACTTACGAAGAAAAATCTACCCTCTGCTGCCTCACTCGCTAAAATGCTAAATTCAAAAGCTGCTCCAAACACAGTTTTTTCGCGTCACTGCTTCGCCAGATACGGAATTTTCAGAGCAGTTCACAAAATACGCATGCCGTGGAGCTTCTCCGGAGATCACGATAACGATGTTCAAGTTCAAGTGTTCAACTAGTCTACGACACGGGAGTAGTACGTCGTTTTCACAGGACAAGTACACGTATAAACTGCAGCATCATGGAGATCATATCTCCAGTCCAGCGCTGCACATAAAATACGACAGGATAAGTGCACCGGTGGCGGCCTACTCGCCGGCGCGCGGCGGCTATATGATCATCCAATCCAGAACCAGGAGAAACGTGGCAAAGGCTCCAAAACAGCCCCCCGGTCGGTGTAAGCAGACATTCAGACAACGACGGCTTTGTCGCGGCTCCGCCGGAGCACAATCCTAGCGATCCGTGGCTCGGATTTAATGTTTGATCACGAAATTCCTGGGTTTTCCATGCTCGTCCTGGATAGTACGTACATGTAATCGTAGTAGATCCCGATAAAAGCTTGGCTGGTGTGAGTTTTGATGAGAGTATGAGACTTCTGAGGAGCTGATTTTTCTGCCTGGGGGTGACAGGGACTAAAACGAATCAAACATCAAGGGAAAGAAACAAGAGATAAACATCAGGGATATCCAGCAGGACAGAAATGTGAACCGTGTTGGTTTCGAGTAATGAAGCCGGGAGCTTGCTCCTTTTCTCTAAAAAAAAGGGATATCCAGCAGAGTCAGAATTTAGTTAAGACCACAGCATTGTACTACTCCCTCCGTCCTAAAATAAACGACGTGGATTTGTAGTATTTTCTCGCTGCCTGCACTTTCACCGTAGATGGTTCTGAAACGAAAAGTTCTAGATAAGATATACATAAACCACAGATGATTCTGAAACAAAGTTGTTGTTTTCTTACAAGAGACATAAACAATACTGCTCCGTATATGATTCTGGAACAAAGCTCTCTGATAGGAGACATAAACTAAGTACTGCAGCAACGGAGTACGGAGGGGCAAAAGAGGAGCGAAAGGAGGCCAATTTTGCTTTTCAGCAGCAAGCATGGTTCTCTGCAGCCACCTTGTGCAACTTGCAGAAATTCAGAAAAGCTATGTGCTGCGAGCTTTAGTCATAAGTACAAAACCCTAGCCTCACACAAACCATTTGTTTAGTGCTGAGAACATTCATATGTCAAGAAAAGTGTGAGTTCAAAGTTTAGTAGGAAAAGAAACATTGTGGATGTGCAGCAGCCGATCGAAGCTAGCGGGTGCACGGGAAAATACTCCTACTCTTTGCTACAGTTGATTAAGAGAAGATTAATCTGTTCTAAGTTCGCCGGTAATGAAGCGATCTGACTTGTAAGAAAAGGGCATTTTAAATTAAATTGGCACATTTAATTGTTCTTGGTTTGCGTGTTTGTCGCATGCATGCATGTCCATGCCGAACACTGATAGGTGCAAGTTGTTTTCACTCAACTCACACCGCACAAACTTGGCGGCTCTTGTCTAATCCGGACTCTTTATGTGTTCGGGTCTTGAAGGCAAAATATTACCCGGAGTCAGATGTACTACATGCAAGTTCTAGGGTTAGCATGTCCTATTCATGGAGAAGTATTCTGAAAGGGATTGAATTATTGGGAGATGGTATTATAAAAAGGATTGGTGATGGTCTTTCCATAAATATCTGGTCCGTGCCATGGATTCCAAGAAAATGGTCAAGGAAACCAATCACTCCTAGAAGGAATATTGTAATTGATCGGGTCTCAGATCTTATGCTACCTGACGGGGGCTGGGATGTGCAGCTTGTGAAGGAAGTGTTCTAGAAAGAAGACGCACAACTAATTTTGGCTATCCCGGGGTTTGATGATATGGAAGATACTTGGGCATGGCATTATGAGCCAAAAGGGATATTTACAGTGAAATCGGCGTATCGCCTAGCTCGGGAATTTGAACGTATTAATATTGCTGAAGGATCTCACCATGACGGTTGTGACCAAGATTTTAATTGAAACTATATCTAGTCAGCGCCTTGCCTGGCAAAGATTAAGCAGTTCTTATAGAGATTTGCACATAATAGTTTACCTCTTCGGATGAGCATTCGAAGGCGAGGAGTTGACTGTGAAACCTGCTGCCCGATCTGTCGCAGACTGAATGAAAATGGGGGTCATCTATTCCTTCAGTGCAAATTTGTACAAAATGTTTGGCGGACACTAGATATGGAACCTGAACATGCCTTATTGACTAGATATAATGGCCCAAAAGCGATGCTGGAACATATCTTCTCTCGGCCCACAAAACAAAAGATATTGTGCATAGCAATGCTTTGGACATGGTGGAATGTTCGTAATAAGATTAATGCTGGTGAGGGGGTCTACAACCTAGATGATGTCCGCTTCCGAATCCGGCGTTCTGCTATTGAGTATGAAAAATTCTTCTTGAAACCAGAGAAGCCGGCCCAACCTCCACCAACATCCTGGTCTTTACCTGACGAGAATTGCCTCAAGATCAATATTGATGGCAGTTTCGATGCTGGGACAAGGTCGGGCGGATGGGACTTTATTATTAGAGACCACCAGGGGGATGCTGTTGGTTCTGGAGCTGGGAAGATTAATCATGTTATGTATCCTCTACAAGCTGAAGCGACTGCCTGTATCAAGGCATTGGAGGCAGCCCAGATGTGGGGAATGACAAATGTCATAGTGGAAGCAGATGCTTTTCTGGTCGTTCAGACACTTAATGGATCAGATCATGATTTGGGACCAAATGGTGCGATGTTTAGAGAAATCAGGGCCAATGTTGTGCTTAACTTTACTTCTTGTCGATTTGTTCACTCTAATCGTCATTGTAACTCGGTTGCTGATGCCCTCGCGGCTTCAGGTGCAAAGATGGAGCATGTGCCCCAAGCCGTATGGCCGGGTCCACCCCTACCTTCGTACAGTCATACGTTGCCAGTGATTTTGCAGGCACGTTAAAGTAATGGAATAGATATGTTCCTTCTAAAAAAAACTCGCACGACAGAAGCCATCAGGATAAGGACCTTCGAAGCCAATGTCGAGCCCAAGTACTGAACGCCATTCTCTTGTCCTCTTCATAAGGGTTCAGTGTTCTTTTCGCCCAATACTACTATATTCTTGTAAAATGCTACTCCTGGATAGTGTAGCAAGTGCTCAGTCTTGACTATCAGGCGGGGATGACTCCAGGGTTCCCGGGTGATCCTCACGGCCAATATATATACGAATGAGAATGACACCCTCTTCGCCCCGGACATTTCTTGCCACGACACACAGCAAAAACTGCCACCATGAGCTCCAGCTCGCGCCCGCACGCCGTGCTGATCCCGTACCCGGCGCAAGGCCACGTCACCCCGTTGCTGCACCTCGCCAAGGTGCTCCACGCCAGGGGCTTCTACATCACCTTCGTCAACTCCGAGTACAACCACCGCCGCCTCGTCCGGTCCCGCGGCGCCGCCTCGCTCTCGCTGCCGGCCACGGACGGCTTCCGGTTCGAGACCATGCCGGACGGCCTGCCGCCGTGCGACAACGAGGACGTCACGCAGGACATCCCCACGCTCTGCACGTCCCTCTCCACGCACGGCGCCGATCTCCTAAGACACCTCCTGGCGAGGCTCGTAAACGATGGCGAGACGCCGCCGGTGACTTGCCTGATACCCGACGGCGTGATGAGCTTCGCGCTGGACGTGGCCGAGGAGATGCGCGTCCCGGCCTTGGTCTTCTGGACCACCAGCGCCTGCGGCTTCATGGGCTACCTCCACTTCGCCGAGCTCATCGAACGCGGCATCGTGCCACTCAAAGGTATTTGATCGATCATTTGATTGACTGTATATATAGCTGTGCTTTGGATTACATATATATGTCGTGGTTGGGGCAGATGAGAGCTGCCTGAGCAACGGGTACCTGGACACGGAGCTGGACTGGGTTCCCGGGATGCCGGGGATCCGGCTGCGGGACATGCCGAGCTTCGTGCGCACCACGGACAAGGACGACGTCATGCTCAACTTCGACAGCCGCGAGGCGCAGAACGCTTACCGCGCCCAGGGCGTCATCCTCAACACGTTCCACGCCGTGGAAGAAGACGTCGTAAACGCCTTCCGTGGCATCTTCCCGCAGGGCGTGTACGCCGTCGGCCCGCTCCAAGCCTTCGCGGCATCGGCATCCCTGGCGCATCCCGAGCTTGCCACCATCGGCGGGAACCTCTGGACGGAGGACATCAGCTGCCTGACATGGCTGGACACCAAGGAGACCGGCTCCGTGGTGTACGTCAACTTCGGCAGCATCACGGTCATGTCGCCGGGACACCTGGCAGAGTTCGCCTGGGGCCTGGCGCGCTGCGGGCGGCCGTTCCTGTGGGTCATCCGGCCGGACCTCGTGGCTGGGGAGAAGGCCGTGCTGCCGGAGGACTTCGTGAGCGAGACGAAAGGACGTGGGATGTTCGCGAGCTGGTGCCCGCAGGAAGAAGTCCTGAGGCACCCGGCGACGGGGCTGTTTCTCACGCACTCCGGGTGGAACTCAACGCTGGAGAGCATCTGTGCCGGGGTGCCCATGGTCTGCTGGCCCTTTTTCGCGGAGCAGATGACCAACTGCCGCTACGCGTGCACTACGTGGGGGATCGGGATGGAGATTGGTAGTGATGTGAGGAGGGAGGAGGTGGCAAGGCTCGTGGGAGAGGCCATGGATGGGGACAGAGGCAAGGAGATGAGAGCCATGGCGGAGATGTGGAAGGAGAAGTCCGTTGCGGCGACGGAGGATGGCGGGACTTCGAGCGTCGACATCGTCCGGCTCGTCGAGTTCTTGCTTGCAGGATGCGTTCCTGGAAGCTGACATGTTGTCACGTTGTTGATTCAGTCAGTCCTGATGAATGATGGTTGTGATGGGTATATGTGGGAATCACAGTGTCATTTTGGCATGTTCAAAACTGGCGCGTCCATAATAAATCTGGTCTGAGGAAACAAGACCCAAACAATATATATGTAAGACAAACTATGCCTATAGTGGAGTAGTTTTCTACGTGGTTCAGGTTTGTCTCTAGTTTCGCCTCTGTCCTGTAGCACTAGCAATTGGCGTTGCAAGAAGAGTAGTCTTTACATATTCTTAGACATGGAGAAGACAAATTCCTATCATAATGCCTCCGGAACTTATTCAGGCAAATTCCAATTTTCTGACGTGAAGTCCAGTTTCACCGTACAATGGATTCACCAAAGAAATGCGTTGCAGAAATTGGAAAAGAATCAGAAATAATGAAAGAACAGGTCTTTTGATGCTATTTTTTTCAGTCAAGAAAGGAGTATCTTGGGATTCTTTTGTGGACCACCAATAGTCCGCTCCAGATCGACATTAATTTCTTGGACGAGTTTTCAGTTCAGCAAGTCAGTTCGAGGTGTTTAGATCTGAGTTTGATCTTGTAACAGGCGTTGACGCTTCCTGGTCTTCTGTGCTTGTCGCCTCAGTTGCAGGAATTGCCTGCGTTGGTTGAGAACCTGAAAGATATGTCAGCACGAATGCATGAGTTTTACTCAAAACATATGGTGATTTTCATGAATTATCTATACTGCCGTCCACTTTTATCGCATGTTTTAACTGTCAAAACCGTTACAGAAGCGCAATTTGAAAATGGACCTGCTGATTTCTACTGAACAGTGAATGAAAAATACCGTACTCCCTCCGATCCTGATTTCCTACTGTAGTAGTAAATTTGTATGCCATGCAAAAATTTAGTGGTAGATAGGAAACTGGAAATTTCGAGTGGTATTTGAGCATTCAAAAAAAATTCTGAATGCTAAATCTGGCATTCTCTCTATGTTTCAACCTTCAAAACCAATATTAAGGTGCAATTTGAAAATGGCCTACTGATTTCTACTCAACAGTGAATGAAAAATTGAATCGAGAATGACATACAGGATGTATCGTCGGACTGCCTTGAGATTGCACGAGGGGGTAACTGGAGTCTGAAGTTCGGAGGGAGCGAAGGGGCTGTCTGGAAAGTACTCTCCATCTGTGCCGTCGGCTGCTGAAAGAACAGCGGCGGCGCCACTTGTTGCATTGGCGAGAAGCCAGCCCTTGGACCCTGGCCACCAGGCATGTACCCCATGTATGGGTAGGGTGATGTTGAAGGCGAAGTTTGACCATACATATGAGAGAAGTACTGCTGCACTTGAGAATTGTACAAGGCCTGTTCATGAATTTTCAGACATTGCATGGCTTCATGTCAGTTCCTCGAATGGAAAATAAGATGTATGCATTTCTGCTGATGTCTAATCCTGATATGATATATACTGTAGTAAACTGTAACAAAATACCATGCAGTTTCGGATTTAAGACATAGCCAGTGACTTCAAATAACCTGATTTCAGAGAGTTTCTGATCCTGAATACTAGGTTGCTTAAAAAAACTTGTGAACACAAAAGGGTGCAACTTTTCCCCTTTTATTTTTGGTACCATTGCCATTTATTGTTGATGCGTGTGACAACAGAGCAACTGCATGTGATTGGAATGTAAAACAACAGAAATGACATTGAAGGATATGAATGGGGAATGCTTGCCTGTTGGTATGGATAATCAGGTGGGTACCAGTACCTGCAAAGGTTTACATAACTTCATCAATGCCTTTTATAAAAGATCAATAAGGATCGAGCTGAGCACGAGCCCACCATTTATCTATAGGAGACATATGTACCAACAATCATGGCTGTAAAGCTCAAACTTTTATCTCAGGCACCGATATATGTCTAGCTAAAACTAGGACCATATTAAACAAAACCTCCCTCCTCATCTACTTCCAACAAGGTGCTTGCTTGCAGGAATGTAAACAAAATCTAGCTAACTAAATCACAACCAGTGACAAAGGAATGTATACATATCGCATGTCCTAATTAACCTTCCTCCCCTAATAATTAAACTGAAAAAAGTAAACCACCTGCTTCTAACAATTCAACTAGTACTTGTCTTGTTCCTGAACAGATCGGCCATGGAATTTGACCAGATCAGTCATGGAATCCTCAATCCTGATCCAAGCCTCCGACTGATCTGTACATGACCATGCCAATAAATTCAAATGGGGGCACACCCACCCTAACCCCAGAGCAGTGCTCCAGCAAAATAGCCAACTCCGTCATGGCGCCATTTAACTCTGTAGCAAGCCAACAAAGTGCAGAGAGCGATTCCAATTTTCACGGTTGCTAGTACCCACGTATGCCATGTGGTAAGTGCAGAGTGTTTGTAGGGAAGGCAACACCCATGGTGCTCTAGACCAGAGACAGCAGATCATACAGAAACGGTGTGGGCATGTGGGCCCCCGGAGTTGAATGCCCATCTGTCTCCCCCCCACCCCACAAAGGCCCAAATTTACTGGGCCTCCTCGGAGGGCCCAACACATGGGGAAATGGGGACGCGCGGGCCCGCATGTGCACCCTTGGCACCCGAACCCTTCTGTCCGGTTAAGGTAACGGAAACAGAAAGCTGCGGCGCGAAAGCAACCCGACCTGGCCTGTCCCTGACCTCGCAGTATAGCTGGTTCGGTAACCGCCCCATCAGCTGCAATAAAGTCCAACGTCCATGTCTGTTTTTCACCTCGGGTAAAAAGATCAGTCAAAGAGTGCTTGTCTGTTACTCCATCCTACCAATCTACTGCTCCTATTTACCATGAGGATCAAAAGGCACACTGTCGTCTACGTCTCTCTGAAGTCTAAACCCTCCAAAATGCAAGCAAACCGCTATGATATTGACATGGGTCGATACTACCGAACAACGCCTTGTATCCATCATCATTTGAAATTTTTAACTGGTACTCTCAACAGAGAAGAAAAGGACGTGGCACTCACCCGTACTGCTGAGAAGGGTAGAACATGGCGTGATGCTGGGTGGCCATCTGCTGCTGCTGCTGCGACTGTATCCTGCCGCCCATGTAACTGTAAGGCGGTGGGGCCGGGGGCTGCTGATCCTGAAAATGGGCCCCGCGCGGGGCCCTCCCTGCAGACAGAGAGAAAACGAGAGGAAATAATTTAGGCATTGTTATATACTCCAGGCTGCAGAGGAAGCAAAGGCACACACCAAAACAAAGAAATAAATGTGCTGCGCAGAGGTAGCAGACGTGCGTGTATTGCAGACAGGACAGGAAGGCAGGGGCCAGGGCTCGCGAAACAGTTGCATGGCCTGTGCAGGGAGGAGGTATCACCATGTGACCTACGTACGCTAGGCTGGGTTTGACTAGAAATACATGCATGGTGGTGTTTTACTAACAGGAATGCTAATTGCCTTGATATTCTTTTCAGGACAAAGAGAGCACCAGATTCTTCTCAAGAATAATGGAAGAACTATGGACCGTTTGTTTATATGAACTCTGCAAAGCTTTTTTTAGCGCAGTGCCAAATAATTCAAGGCTTTTTTTAGCTAGCTTGCACTACAACGTACTACAGGCTGGTACTTGCTGTAGTGCACAAACCTATATATACCGTTTGTTAAATACTATATGCAGACCCAACCGTTTTATTATCACGAAAGCAATGAGAAATTGTTAATACAACACAGACGACGTTCAATCCAATCCCTTGAAAACACACATTTATGATGATCGATACAACATGGCAACGGGTCGAAATATGAAGCTGGAACGGTGGAGAGCTGCCGTGCACGAATAAATCGAAGGGCAAAACTCAAAAGATAATAAAAAACCATGCATGCCATGAGCAACATGCATATATAAGTAAGAAGTAAATATTCCCTCAAATCTCGTTGACACCCACCGAACGCTATCAAAGACTGCTAAACGAGTAGTATATCCGACGGAACATTTTTCTAACGCCGTGCACCAAATTTTCGCCAGAAAAGCAAAGCGGCCGGCCGGATTCCTCATTCTCAAGCCAGATAACATGCAAGTGCAACAGCTTTACACCGCATTCTCGCTGGGATGATTCATCGTATCATCACTTAATTAAATACGTTCTAAATCAAAACAGTTATCCCAACAAGAGGTGACGACATAGACATAAATATATATCAGCCCCGTTGGTGATCAACCATTCCATGACCACCATCTTGCCATATAGGCCTGAATTCATACGGTTGGCTATAGAAAAACAATGTAATTGACCCTATGTGTATTTGCTCTTCCATATCTCCTGGAATGTCACTAGAAACTTAATCATGGTCAATATCTTAACCTAACATAAACAACTTAAGCTAAGAAAACGAGCCCCGATTAACGCCATGAATCAGTACAGTTGTAGAACCCGGGTTGCAGAGAGGCCAGGCTGGCCAAGCACACAGCTAGCCATGAGTGATGAGCCAGAGGAGCCAAGGCTTGGTGGTGGTCTGACAGTCTGAGCATGCCTCTCCCCTCTCCCAATGCAGGCAGACCGTGCTACTCCAAGTCGTCGTGCTGCTTCCCGTGCGCTGGCGCCCATGGTCTGTCTTTTAAGGCCTTTTTTTTCCCCGCAGCTGGAAACCCGGCCCCGCCGCATCTCGCCCAATTAGCCAGCCAGCGGGGATCCCTCCCCTAACCGCATCGCACGCAACGAAGGAGGAAGGAGAAGGAAAGACGGCAGAACAAAACCCGGCGCGCGCGCGCGCGTGCCCTAACGAAGCTTATCCCCCCGCGTTGATTGCGTGCGATTAATTCCCCGCTAATCATGTCCCGGCCGATGTTTACTGCCATGCACATGCGCACGCGTCCCCCTTGTTCTCTGGCATGGTAGAACGGAACGGGAAAGAGTAAAGAGAGAGAGGGCATTGATTCGGGTGTTTGGGTTTGGCTATGCTGCTTGCCTGATCTCTGCGGCGAGGGCCGCGGCGGGCCCATGGACGCAATGTTGCAGTTGGCCCGCCGGCCGGCGATCACCGGGTTCGGGTTCTGCACCGCCTGCCGCGCCGACTCCGGGTCCCGGAACGTCACCTGTAACAAACACACGCACGGGCATATATACAAGGGCCAGAGATCAATCAACAAGCGCCGCTGGCGGCGATCGATTCGAGAGCAAAGGAACGAAGGGGGATGAAGAGGAGGAAGGAGACGTACGAATCCGTAGCCCTTGGATCGGCCGGTCTCGCGATCGGTGATGACGACGGCCTCGAGTATCTCGCCGTATTCTCTGAAGTGGTCGTGGAGACCCGTGGACGGCGTCTCCCACGCCAGCCCGCCCACGAACACCTTGGTCAGCGTCGTGTCGCCGAACCGCGACCGGTGGTACGGGACCCCTCCGCCGCCGCCGCCCGGAGCCTGCGCCGGCGAGCCGCCAGCAGAGGAAGACGACGAAGCCGCCGCCGCCGCCATGTGAGTCGACCCTAGCTCGATCTGACGCAACCAACACGTCTCCACGGAGCTGTACTAGAGCTCCTTTCCTTTCTTATTTGAGACGGGCTCTCACCGGGGATCGATCGAGACAGATACGAAAACGAACCTGGACTTGCCCGATGGATGCGTACGTGGTTATTAAGAGTGGATTTGGCCGGGCCGGTTCGGTCCGATCCGGCACGCTGATTCGGCTGCCTTGCGCAGAGACCCGTCTTTCCCCGTCAATTGCTTGGGTTTCCAAGTTGTGGAAAGATATCCTTCCATAACAAAACCCCTCTCTGCCTTGGAAGAGACAGGAAGAGAAGAAGGGATCTGTTAGCTACGGAAGAAGAAGAGACGGGACGAAGGAAGGAAGGCAAGGCAAGGGGGCTGCTGCTGCTGCGGCTATGCGCTGGAAGAGAGGGTTCGGGTGTGGGATGACAGCTGCATGAGCGACCCTTTCTAGTCTCTACTAGCTATAATAAGCTCCTCGTTGTATTCCATTCACTTGTTCAATTCTTCTTTTTTTTATGCGAGAGGTGCTGGAGTCGTAGAGCAATGCAAAGACCGTAGAATCACAAGCTGTGCTGCCCACTTGGCTCTCCGCCAGCAGCCAGCCACCTGTCGCTCTCCATCGGGCGGCCTCCCCGATCGATCCATCGGGCCGGGCCAGGAAGCCGACCACAACGAACTACTCCTGATTCCTGAATGTGTGTTGAGACTTCAGACTTTCAGAGGCGCCGGTGGCTGAGGCAGCTGGGCGAGCGATCGAGCTAGAGGCTGCATCCGGTTGCGGTTGCTTGCGGTGCTGCTTCTCTGGCATCGGCCACGCAACCCAATTTTGCCGCGTGCGGAAAGATCCACACGCTAAAGCAGCACCTACAGATGCAGGTTGCAGGAGCTGAGGAGAGAACCGACGGCTGGAGCGTGTTGCCACCGTTAATTTTTGCTTTGCTAATGGCAATATATGCTTCAAATTAAACGCTAATAAAAAGTGAGATACTGTACGGGATACGGGCAGTTAAGGAGAGTACGTATGTGTACACGGTTACGTGTGCGCGTACGTGTGGACCATTTATGGTCGTACAGAGTACTACTACTTAACTGCTATGATTAAGGAGGAGGGAATTCTGTCCGACGAAACCAACCGAGAGCTGGATCGCGAGGAGTTTGATTACGCGTGCATGCATTTTGCTGGCGAGTTGACCGTGGAGATGGTCGTTTCGTTCCGATCCTGACAGGCGGGGAAGGAAAGTGTGAAGTACGTGTTGTTAGTTATCTACCGGAGATTGGTTGGTCATCGGGGCGACGTCAGCAGCTGTGTGCTTCCGTCGGGCGGGCTAACTTGCTGGTGACGAAGCCTGTAGATGCATGCTGCCCTGGACAGCATTATTAGTGTAGTACTACGAGATAAACATGTTCGGCTCGACCTCTTCGCACAATCTTGCTCTACAAAGTGACAATCTCCGTCCTGGTTGCATTTACTATGCATGGCATCATCTACCGTGCCTTCTTTCAGTACGAAATTTGAATGCATCCAGACATGACTAACTTGATACATCTTTTGTTGGACCGAAAAAGTAGTGCATTTTTAAATGCACAAAATCAAGCTGCGGGCTAGAGAGAGCAACAGAGATACTATACTAAGGAGTACGTATATGCGAGCCCTTTTCAGCTAATTTTACCAACCTGTCCTTTGGCTTTAAGCAATCCAGATGGATAAGGGATTGCAAAATATACTCCCGGCGGCCAGACCCCACCCTCAACGGAGGAAATATATATTTCTCTCCCTCAATCAATCATTAACAATTGGGGCTGAATCGGCCGTCTCTGTCAACCATGAGCCCGAGTAAATCCCCCTTCCTTCCTTCCTTGTACCAAGCACTAACCTTGTTTTTTTTCTTTCTTTCTTTAACAACAAGCAAGCACGAGTTGACGACGAAACCACACGAGACAGACAGAGAGATGCAGCAGAGAAATGACGTGCTCCAAGCCTCCAAAGTGACAAAAAATCCAACGCCCATCCATCTCATCTTTCGTTGGACAGCACGATCATCCCCCCCTATCTGTCCCCCCCTGCACGTCACCGGTGAATATATCCTGGCTGGTTTTGGCTTGGCCGGGCAGCGAATGTCGCGCAAGAACCATGCATGATCACCCCTGTGCTGGCTCCTTTGCTTTTGCCTGTTTGGCCTCTAGCAATTCTCGTTTTCGATCTTTGATTTCTCTCCTCCTGCTGTGTGTGTGATCTGGCGTCCCTTTCCACCAGCGTGCCCGTCGGTTTGGTTCTCTCCAAAGTGATCAAGCTGCCGAATTGTGCAACGCCGGAGCTCAGCAGCTGGCGGGGACAAACGCCCGGCTTTGCATGCATGCATATTTGCACGGCCAACGCCGGCCTTTCCATGCTGTACGAGGAGTCGTGCTGTGCTCCGGCCTCCATACATCATCAATCTCCCTGTCATCTCTACAAGATTTTTGTAGAACGTGCCATAGAGCCAGAGATTTTGTTCGGTGGCCAGCAATCTGTACAGGTCTGATACACCTGGCGACGGATTCATTTACCAATGCCGTACTGCCTGCTGGCTAGCGCTAGGCTGGAGCTTGGAGATGCGCATGCCGCTGCGGCAGAGGAATTGCTACCCTGTGCAGCAAGTTGGTACCGAAAGTTTATCACGTAGGGGTAGTGTATAGGTAGACGGCGCAGCATCTCTGCGTACCGATTTCCTCCCTATCTTTAGTGGGAGTTGCCGCAAGTTCGTGCTGGAACTTTATCACGCATCCAACGAGATCTTGGTAGCATCTTTTGGGAGGTGACGGTCTGTGTTCTGATTCTCTTTCCCTGTACTGCTTGCAGAGCAGGTTCGTGCCACCCACGTAAAGTAAGATTAAGTTTTTCCCGACTCTTCGTCCGCCGGGATCTCGCCAGCGACGTTAAGGAGGACGGAAACCGTTTGGTGATTGCTCTCTTTGGAGTTTTGAATCTAGCTAGTATTATCTTCATGTTTTGCAGGTAGTCTATCTGTCTTGATTCGTTGGTTTTTTCTTCAATCAGCGAGGCTTGGTTAGCTCAACCCTTTTCATTCCTTTGTTACCCGAGATGAGAATCGTTTTTCTCAAATCACTATTGGTGGTGTCTTCTGTTTTCGACCAGCGACTTTTTGGCTACCACGTCAACAACAACGTTGTTCGGAGGTCCAGTCGCCGCATCGAGTTTCGTCCAGGACATGCCATCGAGTACAAGAAAAATATTGCAATTTTCCATTGATATAACGTGGTCCCGTAAGTGGTCTTAATTTATGGACATGAGCCTCTTAAAATAAAAGTGAGTTATACATGAGGGCATGCACGTGGTACTTGGTGTTTCTGAAAAAAAAGAGTAGAACGGTGCATGCTCCTCCGTATTCTAAAGAAAGGTTAGTGCGGCTAGCTGGACAGTTCGGTCATTAAGGCCCATGGGCTATACATTTCATGCGTCTGATTGGTGGGCTTAGAATTGACTAACATCCTGATACATGAGGTAATGTTTCGTTCACCCGTGAGAGAGAGTCCAACAGAGGTAATCTAGCGACGCGTTGACGGAGTGTCATTTTTGTACCTGTTTCCAACATCCCAGGTGTAGTTGTACTTTCTTTGAACCCACTCCCACCGCCACATCCACACAATTAAAAGTTTGGTTTTGCTATATCTAAATCGCCTGATTTTTAGTTAGGTATAAGTTGATTTCTCTACCATTACATATGATTGGTGTTTTAAGATTCAGACAGAACGATGTAAAAGAGAGAGTGAAATGACATCCAAATACTAATCCAAAGGCTCTAATATGTCAACTGAGATTTAAGCATTTTTCTTAAAAAGCAGCCGTATGAGATATAGCCACATCCTTAATATATAAAACCGAAGCCTTGAGATGGAGTTATTACTGTTTCAAGTAAGACATATTGTATTGTGTGTCAAGCCTGGAGTTCAACGCTGTCGTCACAAAAGAAAAACGTTAGACTAAAAAAAACACTTCATAAAATTACATGCAAAGTGGTTCGTAAAAAATAAAATCACAGATTTCAACCGTACAAACAAAAGTAGCTCTAAATTGTTTCTAAAGAATACAATGTATACAATTTGTATCCAACAAATAAGTCATGCGAGGCGCCGAGGCGGCTAGATAGACACACACAATGTGTACACATTAATTTTGAAAATGCCTATAACTTGATTGTCTTAGAAATAGTTATTTGTTCATCGACGTTGATAACCAATTAACCATATGATCATCTTCGCATCTCTAGTTGCCGTGTCCTCCTCTTCAATATATGATACAACCGTCTTGGTGTGTTCTAGAAGAAGAAAAAAAGCTGTGCGGTCTATAGAGCGGACGGGTTATAGTGATTACTTAGAAATCATATATTTTCGTACAATAAATTATTTTTGGATAGGAGAAATAGCATAAACGAAATAATTTTTATACAGCTCTACATTGAGTTACCCATCGGCATCATTCGTGTCAAGTATTGGTAGAGTATTGGGGCCAAAACCACAAATTTGACTCTTTTTTGAAACTTGAGGCAAAAATAACCCATGCTCGAAACTATTTTCAAAACTAACCCTTTTTGCAAGCGCCTCTCGTCGCGGCGTTTTCATTACGAAGGAAACGCCACGGACAACGGTGTTTCACCCTCTAGCTGGCAGGCGGACGTGGCACGGCCGAAACGCCAGAAGTCTTGGCTTTACCTTTCACGGTCGCAACCAGTCTGGTCATTGGTATTGCCGCGTTCGGACTTCCACTAGGATGTGGCACAATCTTGACCATAATCTTCCAATAATAAATCTTTGAACGTACTTTCGAACGAATTTAATCGCAATCTATACAAATCCACGTCGGTTAATTCGGGACGGAGGGAGTATAATGCATGTTTTGTTGATCAAATTGATAATTTGTAAATACGTGCAAACCTTATAATCTGTAATACGCAAATACTTATGGCGTTTCGATCGCACCACGTTAGTCTTCGGGACGAAGTGGAACGCCAGCTGGCCGCTACCAAGGGTGAAACGCCATTGACCGTGACGTTTCCTTCGTAACTGAAACGTCAAAGTGAGCGACGTTTCCAAAAAAGATCACTTTCATAGTTTCGAGAAAGGGCTATTTTTGCCTCAAGTTTCGGAAAAGGGTCAAATTCCTGGTTTTGTCCGAGTATTGGCAGGGGAAACAACGATAATACGCTTTCGCAGCAGTTTTACGGAAGTCTTCGCCAGCCACGCTTGTTCCCTCCCGAGTCCCAGACCCCCTTCGCCCTGCACAGTTCCGGCCCTAAACCATCCCCTGAACCCTCCAAATTCCCCAAATCCTCCTCCGCTCCCACCCGCCGACCTCGCCGCATCCCGAAACCTCGATGGATATGGAGGAAGGCAACGAGGCGCAACCACCGCCGCCGCCACAGGAAGCGCCCGAAGCAGCGGAGCCGGTTCCGATGGACCAAGACGAGGACCAGGCAGCCGCGGATCCCATGGAGGACGAAGCTGCGGGAGGAGATGCCGCGGCGGCCGTGGATCCCATGGAGGACGACGCGCCTACATCCTCCCCAACCCCGTCCGCCCCCTCCGCCACCGCGGCCGTGGACGACTCCACCGTCGCGCGGAAGCGCCGCCGCCGCAAGAAGCAGTTCCCCGGCATGATCCCCACGGCCGGCGTCCGCGTCCTCCGCGCCTCTTCCTCGTCCGCGGCGACCGCGGCGCATCTCACCGGCATCCCGCGCCGCCGTGGGCGCCCGCCGACCAACAGCCACGTCCGACAGGCTCGAGAGCTCGATTCCGAGGCCCTCATCGCCCTAGCTGCGGGATTCCCCGCTGATACTCTCTCCGAGGACGAGGTCGCCGCCGTCGTCATCCCAACCATAGGTGGCACCGAGCAGGCCAACTACCTCGTCGTACGCAACCACATTCTCGCGCTCTGGCGCTCTAATCCTCTCTCGCCCGTCTCATCCAACGCCGCGCTCGCAGCCATTCGTACCGAGCATGCCCCCCTTGTCGCCGTTGCACACTCCTTCCTGTCGGACCATGCCTACATTAATTTTGGCCTCGCCCCCTCCATTCTATCCCTCCCCCCATCACCCCCTCCATCCCTTCCTCCCCCTTCTGTTCTCATTGTCGGTGCTGGCTTTGCTGGCCTCGCCGCGGCACGCCACCTTATGTCCCTTGGATTCAAGGTTGCCATTGTCGAAGGACGACTCCGCCCAGGTGGTCGCGTGTTTACAAAGACAATGCGCTCCACTGCTGCAGACTATCCTGACATTGCTGCTGCTGCTGATCTTGGAGGCAGTGTGCTCACCGGTATCAATGGGAACCCCCTCGGTGTCATAGCACGGCAGCTTGGGTTCCCACTCCACAAGGTGCGGGACAAGTGCCCGCTGTATCTCCCGAATGGCAGTGAAGTCAACTCCGACATGGACGCTCGAGTTGAGGCTGCCTTTAACCAGCTTCTTGACAAGGTGTGCCAGCTGCGGCAGGTGGTCGCAGATAGTTTCCCACATGGCGTTGATGTGTCGCTTGGTATGGCACTTGAGGCATTCCGGGCGGCGCATGGTGTTGCCGCTGAGCCAGAGGAACGAATGCTTCTTGATTGGCATCTGGCAAACTTGGAGTATGCCAATGCTGCTCCTCTTGCCGATCTCTCAATGGCCTTCTGGGATCAGGATGATCCATATGAAATGGGTGGTGACCACTGCTTTATTCCTGGCGGTAACTCCCAGTTTGTGCGAGCACTTGCTGACGGCATCCCGATATTCTATGGGCAGAATGTGCGAAGGATACAATATGGGTGCGATGGTGTTATGGTGTACACTGAGAAGCAGACATTCCGTGGTGACATGGCGCTCTGCACTGTTCCCCTTGGTGTGCTTAAAAAGGGAGACATCGATTTTGTGCCTGAGCTGCCAGCTCAAAAGCGAGAAGCTATCCAAAGATTGGGCTTTGGTCTTCTTAATAAGGTTGTGATATTATTCCCCTTTGACTTCTGGGATGGCAGGATTGATACATTTGGGCACTTGACAGAGGACTCTGCTCAACGTGGCGAATTCTTCCTGTTCTATAGCTATTCTTCTGTCTCAGGAGGGCCACTGCTTGTCGCGCTTGTTGCTGGGGAATCTGCTATCGAGTTTGAGAAGAAATCACCGATGGAAAATGTCGAGAAGGTGTTAGAAACACTTAGGAAAATCTTTTCACCCAAGGGGATTGAGGTACCAAACCCATTGCAGGCAATCTGCACTCGGTGGGGCACTGACAGGTTTACATATGGATCATATTCATATGTTGCTATTGGGTCTTCTGGTGATGATTATGACATTTTGGCTGAGAGTGTTGCTGATAGAATTTTCTTTGCTGGAGAGGCAACAAATAGGCGATACCCTGCAACAATGCATGGAGCTCTGCTTAGTGGGTACAGAGAGGCTGCCAATATTGTAAGAGCAGCTAGGAAGAGAGCAAATAAGGTTGACTCACCTGAGAAAACAGATGTTAATTTTGAAGTCAAAGATACTGATAAAGATGACAACATCGATTTGGATGATCTCTTCCGTACTCCTGATGCTGCTTTTGGTGGCTTCTCAGTTCTCCATGACCCATCTACATCTGAACCTGATTCAACTTCGTTACTGCGTGTTGGAATTGGTGCCCGAAAGTTAGGCTCTGGTTCACTTTTCCTCTATGGCTTAATAATGCGAAAGAATGTAGCTGAGTTAGCTGCAATGGAAGGCGATGAGCAGCGTTTGAGTACCCTGTATCGAGATTTTGGGACAAAACTTCTGGGATTGGATGGCTTGGGTCATACTGGGGAAAGCCTTATATCACGGATAAAGGCTGCTTCTAAGAAGTAGCATCCAGTCAAGATGTTGGAAAGGTTGACTTGCCTGTAATAGTTGTCAGCTCTGAGCATTTAGTTTGCTAGCCCGGCATGGTTGCTGAACTTGCAAGTAATTCATTCATTTCATTGATTGCCTTATACCTCTTAATTTCTCGTCAAAGGTGTATGCTGTGCCATGTTGTACTGGTAAAACCTTCTATGATCATATCACCATGGGAAATAATGGAAGATTCTAATCAGTACTATCTTCAGACATAAATCACCTCTTTTGACACTTCTGTGATGACATTGTTAATTAGCTTAGTATTATCATTTTTTATGTGATGTAGCACTTGGTAGCGTCAGTTTACCCAAACTAACTAGGGATATGTGAGCAAGAAAAGGATGTGAGAGTTCCTGCTAGTCCCAATAACATCTACATTTGGGTGTGGTGATAGATAATCAACGATTCTCGTTCCTGTTAGGCTTGTTTTAGTGATTTGTCATTTGGGGTTCTGGGTTATATTTGACAATTCTGTCTCATTGATTACATGTTAGTTCTTTATTCTGGAAGGTGGTTTTGTATGATTTGCAAGGCATTTCAATGTTGATTATTCATTTTCTTCAGCAAGCTGTAGCTAAAGGATCATCTAAGTGACAGATCAAGAATAGTTTGATAAAACTATCAGGAGGTTATCCATTATTTCACCGCACGGCCTATATTTGAAGTTTTTGGAATAAATTGTTTATGGTGTCAAGCAGGTAATGCCATAACTGACATTTTGATGCCCTAAACATGATTTAATAAATGTAGTCCTTGGGCTGTCCAATTGAACCCTATTGTATTTTATTTTTGTCAAATAGGTATGACATATGTTAAAATTTACATGCTTTGATGCAGAGTGCATGTTTCTGTTTGACCCTTGAAGATGTTGCATTGGTTGATAGTTGTTTAATTTTTTTCAGCTGTGTCATGTCATGTCTCCTCCAGCGTGCGCACCTTGCTTTAGGCTTAAGCTCAAAATTGTCCAACTGTAGAGTGGAAGCTCGAGCCAAAAACACAGGCTGGATTTGGACTCTTTTCTTCAGCACTTCCTTAGTTTGGCCTCCTTGCTATGTTCCCTTCATATCACCTTTTTGCACATTTGAGATTAGTGGAAGGTGCCTCCTGCGCTGATTTCTTAACGAACCTATGCTTATTTGCTCGTGTATTGTTTTTATATTTTGTATGCGCTGCATCTCCTTGTATATCTGGAAGTATATGTTTGTCACAAGCACGGTCCATTTTCGGTGCTGCCTCTGCTTGGTCGTTTATTCCTCCTTGTGTTTTCCGCCATTTCAGCTTGCACCCTTGCTTTTTACTTCCTCCGTTTCACATTAAGTGACTCAAATTTGTCCAAATATGAATGTATCCATGTCTAAAAAATGTCTAGATACATGTAATAGAAAGTCACTTGATATGACACGGAGGGTGTAGTAGTTAGGTACTGCGCCGAAATTTGGCAACACTTGTGTTTTGGCTACCCAGGTTGAATGGTTGAAGATAGCATTAGTCAATTGTCCTTGTTGACCTGTCCTAAACTATTCAGCATTTTGTTCTGAGATATGGTCCCGAACTCCTCATCTGAACGACACCTCATTGTCATCTCAGACCATCGTTCAATGCATGCATTGCGTTCTTCCATACATTTGTAACCAGGATTTCAGTCCATTGTTTACTGGATTACTTCCGTTCTATTTGCTGCTTACTGGCAAGCGACCAAACCAAAAGGTGTCGTCAAGCTACTCATTTTCAGTATTTGCAAAATTGCAAGTGGCCGGAGAAAAGCCCCCGTGTTAGGCCCAAGCCAACTGCGCTAGATTTCGTTTCAGCTGCTGCCGGTGTAAGAAGAATCATCCAGCGTTATCTTGGCCTCATCTCATATAAAGTGCCCATCCCACCACCAGCCTCCTGTTTGACATTGACGCAGGTACTGTCAAAGAATCCTAGCTGTTCTGTTTTGTCCATCTAGTCCTCTTCAGATCCGTGACCACGTCTGCGTCCAACACGGCGATAGATTTGGTATCGGCTCTAGCACGGGCTTGCACTGCTGCACATTCTTCGCTGCATCTACAGTACGTTTGGTAGTTTGTAGACATACATAAAATATAGAAGTGGTCATAGTAATACTAATTCAGTCTGGCACTTGGCAGATAGGATATAATTCCAACTGAAAAATGGTGGGTACTGTTTGCTGGTTCAAATGGACGGGCGGGCAGCAAGACGTGGGTCGAGCTGGAAAGGGACGAGACGCGGGAGCCATTGATTCATTGATTGTGCGTGGAGCTTAGTTATCTTGGAGTAAGTAACAAATGCCAGATGCAAGCGGAGAAGAAACGACGGATAGACGACGGATGCAGGCAAAGGAACGATGGATTGTCGGTGTCAGCCACACCTGTGCAGCCAGCTAGAGAAGCAGAGAATTATGGTTGTACGAGTACATGAGTAGTAGTACGAATTTAATTAGGGGTCGAGAGCGGGAGCTGGCAAGTCTCGCCGACACGCATGGTCCAGGGTTTAGACTTGCTCGATGCGCTGGGGAGAGAGAGACAGTTGCACAAACAATGCTCGCTCGGTTTCTTGCAAGATTCCAGCGATTTGTGGTAATTGTCGCAACAACATGCCTGTCCAATTAACTGGAAGATGCATGGTGATTCACGTGGTCGGTCTTCCAGCTGCTTGCCGCACTGATCCCTTCCGATTGACCAACGCACTCAAGAGGCTCAGCCGCTCAGGGTATTGCAATTCTTCTCTTTTGCGAACTGGACTGGAGTAGTAGCTCGGCCTTTATGGAAGCATCACTGCCCCCACTGACCTCCGGCTACGGCACAGCTCGTTCTTTAGACAAAACAAAACAAAGAAAACATCTCGTCGACGCACGCACGTTGCAGTGTGTTGGGAGCGAGCCCACCAATGGCTCGTCTCGGGAAATGGCCGTCGACATCCGCCCGCCGCATCGTCGCATAGAGGCGAGATCATCGGTTCGCCGGGTGGGCGCGGTGCGAAGGCATTACCGTATTGCACTTGCACGGCACAATGTTCGGCCGGCCGGGCCGGGGTCGTGCGGCGTCTGCCTCACCGGGACCGCCGCGCAGCCACGTGACCAAGTGCAAATGCGGCCTGGATATGGACCCTTTCCACGCACGGGAAATCATTTCGATCGCCGCCGCTGCACACCGCGCCGGCCGCCACCTTTTCCAGCGTCGCCCGAAGTGGCCATTCGGTCGCCCAGAAACGGAGAGCGAGCTACTGCGCGCTTTCCTACCGGGTTAAGGAAGGATAGGGAGAGATCGGAAATGGCGTCTGACTCTGTCCCGGTCCCGAATGTAGACGAGAGATCTGGTCCTGCATTTTCGACCCTCAGATTTGCCACCGTAGTATACATAAGTTGTGTTCAATAATTACCAAACCTCAACAGACAACGCAGGTGCACTGCACGACTCCAGTCATGTAAAATTTGGCCGCTGTGCCACTGTTCAGTGTCCACCGTAAATTTGGCCAGTATTTGTTTGACATAGAAGAACACGCGTATTCTCTTAACTCAACGGAAGCACACGGTATCGTATCCTGCATCCCGTTAGATAAAGTATTCTTTTAATTAAACCAACCCCGGGATTACACACGACCTCCTCCGACAACAGTACTTGATTTGGGATCGAATGACCAGCACAATTATCAAACTAATCACAGTAGTACCAATTTTATACTACTATCTCCCATCGTGTCAATCTTTGTTCCCATCTTTGTTTATGTCTCCATGCGCCAGAGCCCAATAGATTCGGCAGCGCAACCATGTCCAGAACACACAAATAAAGAAAATCCACATTCTCTAGTGTCACGAGACTGGCCTTGGCCAAACACACGTCAAACTCATTCGGTACATAACCAGCCACGCCATGGGGCCCCACACGGCATTGATGTTCAGTTCCATTCCCAACAGCCCCCTCTCTACCACCGACTGCACCGCGGGCCCAGGAGACACGACCCGGCCCCCACCTGTCACTGTCACGTACCAACGCCTTAGACCGCTCCTTTATTTATACCGGTGTTTTACGGAAGGGGCAAGAGGCTGTTAGCACACACGTACAGAAAACAGATAGACAGAGGAGAGTGTGTTTGCTCGCTGCGTCCCCGGCCGAGGCCTCGTCTCGTTCCGTGCAGAAAGGGAAGAGGAGGAGCCGAGGTGGAGGAGAGATCCGGAGCGGAAACGGCCAAGGAAGGACGCGCTCGGGTTAATTGCTGGTGGTACCATTGTGCTATCTCTCCTCCCGCTCCATTACTCGCCGTGCGGCCACGGTGAATTGGGGAGGCGGTAGCAGTGGTGGAAGAGTGCTGGAGTTGGACTGGCGGAGCAGCGGCTGCCAGCGCCATTGCGGGATTGCGATTGCTCGTTCGCTGGAGTTAGTGGTGGTGGTTCGAGTCTCGCTCTCCATGCGGCTCTGGACGGGCCTGTGAGATCCGCAGCGCAGCAGCCATGTCGCGGCCGCTGTACCGCGGGTTTTCGGGGATCGGCGGCAAGGCGGCGGCGGCGGGCGACGAGGACCGCTACGACCCCAAGGAGCAGCCCGGCGAGAACGGCATTGGCGCGTGCGCCGCGGCGTCGCGGGGGCGGAAGCGGCACCTCGCCGTGGCGGCGGTCAGGATCGGGGTCCTGGTGCTCGCCGCGGCCGCGCTCGCTGGGTCGGTGGCGTGGGCCGGGTCGCTCTACGCGGGGCGAGGCGCCGCCGCGGCCGTGGCCGCCGCCTCGGCGCACCGCGGGTACCGACGGCTGCAGGAGCAGCTCGTCACGGACCTGCTCGACATAGGCGAGCTCGCCGGCGGCGGGGTCCGCTCGCGGGAGGCGGACGTGTGCGCGCCCGAGTACGAGAACTACGTGCCCTGCTACTACAACGTGTCGGACGCCGTCGATGTGACGGATCTGGGCGGCGGCGTCGTCATAAGCTACGAGCGGCAGTGCGCGCGCGAGGGCAGGGTTCCGTGCCTCGTCGCGCCGCCGCGGACATACCGGACTCCCGTGCGGTGGCCGAGCTGCAAGGGCTTCATCTGGAAGGACAACGTGCGGATTAGCGGGCAGGAATTTTCGTCCGGGAGCCTGTTCAAGAGGTACAACGAGCTTTTTGAGAAATTTGGAGGTGTTGGCTTCGCGTATTGGTTGTGAATTTGTCTGTTCTCTTGCGGTTATCCTAGGATGATGGTGGAGGAGGACCAAATCTCATTCCCGTCAGACGCACATATGTCTGACGGCGTGGAGGATTATGCGCATCAGATTGCTGAGATGATTGGCCTGCGGAATGAGTTCAATTTTAATGAGGCTGGGGTGAGTGTTTTCAATTCCCTTGTTTTTACGATTTTGTAATGTCGTAGCTGGTGATTGGGACTAGCTACTTGAACTAAACCAGTGACATTTCTGTTTATGGGGAATTTTGTTGGTCGAAAAGACAAGCTTGCTAGTGTTCTCTGTCAATATCTAATAATTCTGATGACAAAAAAAATATTCCATCTGATTTTATTGTACCTAGATATTTGTAGTGATTCCATAAGAAACCTTTGACTTTAACTCTTTGAATTTTGGAAGAGTGGGAGCAATGTTTATTCAGATTCTTTGGATAATTGTATTTATTTATTTTTATGGTAGGATCTGTGTTCAGCAGCATTGGTCCATTGTGGTCTTTCCATTAAACATTCCTTTACGGATTTTGCATTGTGAGTGGGTTTGGAAAGTGCTAGTCGATTCCACTTAATCTGACCTTTGAAAACCATGTATAGTCAATGCGTTGGAAAGTGTGTATCAGGGTTTCCTGTACTGTGCTGCAAAAGTTTCTTGGTAGGGCAGTCAGGAACATATGATCCATCATGCAAAACATAGTGGAGATATCTTGCATTATCACTTTCTTTTCGAGTTGGTATGATGTTTTCCCCTGTTGCTGTTTACTACGGAGTACTCCACTTCCTAGTTAAACTGCTAGTATGATGCCATGGTTCTTGGGGTAATTCTTGAGTTCACATCAGTTCTGATAGTTCTCCTTGGCATGCCATTTGCAGGTTCGGACTGTCCTTGATATAGAATGTGGATTCGGTACCTTGGGGTCACATCTTTTTGAAAGAGATCTCCTGACTATGTGCATTGCTAACTACGAGCCATCAGGCAGTCAAGTGCAAATCACCCTTGAAAGAGGAATTCCTGCATTGATTGGTTCATTTGCATCAAAGCAGCTCCCATATCCATATCTTTCATTCGATATGGTGCACTGTGCAAAATGCAATGTTGAATGGGACAAGCACGGTATGTACGACGCATTCCTTGTTCTTTCCAGTGTCTTAGCTTTCATTTATTGATATAATTGTAGGCACTGTGGTTCCAGTGCGAATTGAATGGACCAACATCCACTAAACCTGCATATTTACCATCATTTAACATATACACACACACAAACATTGATGCATGAGTACTAAATGTTCAAGGGCATACTGGTGAATAGTCATACTTGCCAATGAATTCTACCCCAGTTTTATATCTGGAGTGCTACGAACATGCATGTGTAGAATTACCAATTTACCATACAGATGTACTTAAAACCATTTTTTTTTACTTTTGGATGACAATCCAATTCATTTACTTTGTGTTTCTGTAATCTGTGATGTTGCAGATGGTATCTTCTTGGTTGAAGTGGACAGGCTTTTGAGGCCTAGTGGATACTTTGTTTGGACATCAAATCTGAATACGCACAGGGCCTTACGTGACAAAGAAAATCAAAAGAAATGGACAACCATTCGTGACTTAGCTAATAACCTCTGTTGGGAGATGCTGTCACAACAAGATGAGACAATTGTGTGGAAGAAGACAAACAAAAAAGATTGTTACAGTTCTAGGTATCAAATCATACTGCTAATGTCTATAACGTCTGTAGTAGTCAATAAAGATAAAATTTAGATGAATGCTGAACTTGCACCTCTTGTTTTATAGGAAATCCGAGCCTGTGCTTTGTGGTAAAAGTCATGATCCAGAATCACCATACTACCAATCACTAAATCCCTGCATAGCAGGAACAAGAAGCCAGCGTTGGATCCCCATTGAACATCGCACAACATGGCCTTCTCAGGCTAGATTGAACTCAACAGAACTTTATATACATGGTAAGTATCATGATACACAGAGCAACTGGAGAACAGATAGATACTTAAGATGTGAGCGTTTCTATGGTCAAATGTTCTCTACCTTGCAATAAAAACTTCAAATTGTCAGGTGTGCATTCGGATGTCTTTGCTGAGGATACTTCAAACTGGGACTCCATGGTGCGAAACTACTGGTCTTTGCTATCGCCACTTATATTTTCTGATCATCCTAAGAGACCCGGTGACGAGGACCCACAGCCACCATTCAACATGCTACGGAATGTTCTAGATATGAATGCTCACTTTGGTGGATTTAATGCTGCTTTGCTCAAATCTGGAAAATCTGTATGGGTGATGAATGTTGTTCCTACAAATGCGCCGAACTATCTGCCCCTAATCTTTGACCGTGGGTTTATTGGGGTTCAACACGACTGGTAAGTGATTGCCTATGAGTTTTTTCCTCTCTGATTTTCCCTGTTTCTGATGTATAGGAACTCTGCTGATTCGATAATCCTAGTTTTTTCCCCTGTTATAATTTCCCACGCTGTACCAAGTGCATGCGCATTCATACACAACCTTAGCCAAAAACAATCTTTTAGCACGCTTATGTTTTTTATTTGTACTACCTCCGTTCCTAAATTCTTGTCGCTGTTTTAGTACAACAGCGACAAGAATTTAGGAACGGAGGGAGTACAAGAAGTAGGGAATATCTCAATTAGATGGAGATCACTGTATACATAAAATGTTCCTTAAATAATTCCTGCCATGTGGATCATCTGATCACTTTACCTGATAGAACGTCAAACTTTTGATTAGGTGTGAAGCGTTTCCAACTTATCCAAGAACGTATGATATGGTACATGCTGATGGCTTCCTGTCACTTGAGAAGCGCAGCAAGCGTCGATGTTCGACTCTCGACATATTCTTGGAAGTTGATCGCATCCTGCGGCCAGAGGTAAGCAATTTTTGCTAATTATACAATTATAGTGATTTAGAAACGGGATCATTCAGTCATTAAACACATCTCCAACTCACATATAGAGGTTCCTGGATGCATGTGGACCAGTGAATCATAAATAAATAAATGATTCATATGGCTCCTTTCTTGCTATTATTGCTGCTTAACTATGCCATACGGAAGGAAGTCTTGATCATTTGTATTACTTGGTTTTGTTCCAAAACATTAGTTTCTTGAGAACCTGGCCCTTGTTTAGCCGTTCATTGTGGCAAGGCAAATTGAAAGGGCTCTGTTTATATCTAACGGTAATTTGAATTCTACTACTGAAGATGCTGCATTTGGTACTATATAAAAAAAAGTTAACACACCCTTTTGCTAATACATACTTGCATTTATGTACTGTATATACGAGGCGCAGATGTTGTCATTAAACTGGTTTATGAAATTATTATTCCTGTAAACTATGTTGAGTGTTTAGCCTGTTGTTTCTCGGACAAGTCTTCCACTCACATATATTTACAGTTATATGTGAAGGCGTCAAGCGCTACTTGGATTAACCATTAAGTGAGACATGTTCAGTGTATTGTCTAAATTGCCTATTTGTTTGGCTGCTATGCAGGGCTGGATTATAATACGTGACACCGCCCCACTTATTGAAGCTGCAAGATCTGTTGCTGCTCAGCTCAGGTGGGATGCACGTATCTTGGATCTTGACATAGCTAGTGATGAAAAACTGTTGGTCTGTCAGAAGCCCTTCCTGAGAAAACAATGAGCATACCAGACACTGACACACAATATGGAATTATTCTTTACCCCCTACATACTGTTGTAAGTATTGTCCAAGGACAATTGAGAACAAATATCAGTTCAAACATTGGAGGCATGGGTCAGCTAACTCGTCATGAATTGTCGTGGCCCGCAAGGTGCCATGAGACTGATCGGGCAAGTGCATGCTGCAGAGGACAGGCCTGGTGGCTAAGCTTTCCAGGCCAAGATTTTACTGCCAGGATACAGAGATGGAGGCCATCAAAGTTAATTTTGTAGCAAAACCATATTCAATAAAGGGATGATGCTGCGGCGTACATAATCGCGGCCAATGTGTCATATAGGTATAATTCAATTTTTCCTCATTACATTCTCCTTTGTAATGTGCTCATTTGTTCTTGTATCTTCTCTGTAAATTTGCTGGTATCTATACCGATCATCCCAGATTACAGCCCTGTGAAATCAAGATCAATATTACAGATGAATGATAAGAAAAAAAGCAAAACGTAGTTCTTCCAGTTAAATGTTTCCACCTCCATTTCCCTCTGTCTGTATTTTGTGCATCTCTCGGACCATGGTAACTGCATTATTCAGGAACCTTCTGCTTACTGAAATTACTATGTGACCTCCAATCTTTTCAGAGCTTCTTCTAGTGCAAGATCTCAACCGGCTATCTTGCACCCAGTTTGCTTCGCTAGTTCTTGCTCATTAGCCGAAGCTGTATTGTTTGAACCTTCCATGATTCTATGCAGGGTGGAACGTCTAATTCATCATGGCATTTGCCAGATTCCAGGCACATTACTACTCCTAGTTTGCTATATTTGCAAAATAGCAATGACAGTACATCGATGGTGATACGCCACCCCAATCCAAAAGTACTGTCATGCCCATGCCATTTGTGCTCGATTCCATCCAAGGTTTCTCTCTTTCCTTCGTACTACTCCTGGAAGGTCAACTCTGCCAAGGACAGACAACATCATAGGATATATCCGCAGAAGTCATATTCCGAGCTCTCGCACAGCAACTTCCAAGTTCCAATGCGAATTCCGTCGCTCTTATTTGTCTTATGGTCGAAACAAACCGATGATGTTAACAAAGACTTCTTCCTTCGAGCTTTGCAACGCACATCTGGACTGCGCCCATTCCTGCTTCTATTCGCCAGTTGGCCCAATCTTGCTCGCCATTCTGGCGACAGCGACAGGCCATCTGAGAGACTGAGACCAGGGAATGATTGGTTCAGCTCCACCTGCAAAGCACAACGACCGGTGTTCTAAGCAAGTCGGTTCGATTGGTCCAGAAAAAAAAATGCAAGCATTCTTCACAAGATTTGCTATACAAATGCAAAGAGCAACAAGTGGCGTATATATTCTCCTGTGTCCAAATTATCGGTGACGCTGACCCAAAGCATATCGAATCTGCAATTTTTCTTCATGAAGGTGTACCAGACCTCTTTAAAAAAACAAGCTATCACTCTGGCAGGGAGGTCCCACCGTACGTGGTCCCTGGGTTGGCCCACAGGATTCTTTATGCCGTAAGCGGCCGCGTAGCTAGCTATAAATATCGCGTCATCGTACTGCGGGCTGGGCAACTAACCCCCTCACCGCCAGGTGGGCCCAGATTGTCATTCTCACGATGCGACCTCCCGTCCCGAGTCCTCGAACCGGCTCGCGAGGCAATACGGACCGTTGGATCGGGATCGAACGGAGATTTGATGCCCGGACCCGATAAAGCGGACCCCTTCACAGCCGCAAGCCTCACACGCGGCCCAACCAACCAACCTCCGCCCCGCACCCATCGGCGCCACCAAATCGCCATGGCCGCCGCGCTCCCCCGGCGCTGAGCGCTCGCTCGCTCGCTCGCGCATGCGCCGCCGCGGAAGAGCCCGAGGAGCCCGGATCTAGGGTCGGGGACGCGTTTGCTCCACAGCCCCATGGCGCGGCGATCGCCGTGCTGGCCGGCGCTGCTGCTGCTCCTCCTGCACATCTCGCCCGCCGCCGTGGGGCACTCCTCCGCCGCCTCGGCACCTCCCGACGCGTGCCCGGTGCCTACCGCAGTGGAGTCCATACTCGGGCCTTCCTATACGTGCTCGCCGCCGGATCGCCGCCTCGGGGACCCGGTCGGTGTCATCGAGGTGAGCTATTTGATTCGACGCTATGATAAAATATGCAAAAAAATAATTATATGCGAATTGGTTCAGACCATGTTTAAATTGTGCTTTGGGATTGTCTGGAGACTGGCAGAACGATGGATGGGGCGAATTGTTGAGAGTGAAAAGTTTTGGGGTTGTGAAATTAGGAACTCTGTAGGGTTCATACCTAGTCTGAAGGGTGTTTCTCAGGTTATGTGAATAGTTGATTCTACCGTTATGTTTCGTATCAATTAGTTTTTGTGACATGTACATGTCGCTTGCTGAGTTAATCAGAATTACTATGTATCCTGCTTCCCAATTTGGTTGCATGAACCTGTATTTCTTAGTTATGGATCTTCAAAGCTAATGGTTCTTAGGACATATAATTTTTTTTAAAATGGATATACTCTTCGACCCTGTTTTTTTTATGTGCTCAAATGTCTAAAACCAAGAACATAAATTCGTAGCATGGCTCTCTTTGCATTGAGTTAAAAAAATGTCTGAGAAGTATTGCGTAGCTAATTCTGTTACGGAGTATGTATTTCTTTCATTTTATCTGCCTTTGTTATAGTCTCTGTTTTTCCCTCTGTTCCTTCATGAACACAAGGAAGTTTAACTCTTAAACTTTTTAACACTGAAGGGAGATGAGGCTACATTAGCGAGGGCAATTAATCTTCTTCACATGAACAAAGATGACTACATTGCCATACTTTTTTATGCCTCGTGGTGCCCCTTTTCACAAGAGTGCAAACCAAATTTTGAGGCATTGGCTCACTTATTCCCAACTATTCGTCATTTTGCATTTGAAGAATCTGCAATCAGACCAAGGTATATGTCTGCCTCTGGAGTGAAGAAAATTATGTTTCTTAGTGTAATACGCTATTTGTGTTGAAACTTAAAGTTTGCAATTGGAAACTGCAGCATAATATCGAGATATGGGATTCATGGTTTTCCAACACTATTTCTGTTGAATTCAACTATGCGAGTGCGGTATCATGGACCACGAACTGTCAAGCCCCTAGCTGCTTTCTACAGTGATGTTTCAGGTGCGTTATTGTTCCATGCAAACTCTTGTTTTTTCTTTTATTTCCTTTGCTAGTCGTTAGCCCTTTTTTTGGTTGCATGCTTGTTAGTGTTCATTATTGTACACCGAGCTACGAATTTGTACTTATTTTCGCCTCACAAGTGGTACGAGGTATCTTTGTTCCAAAGTAGTCTCACTGACTCCCTGCGCTTGGACTTAGAATTTGTTGTGTTTAAGCATCTTTTGTGTCTGTATATGTTTTTGTAAATGAGTCGCTGATGGTGAATTTATGTCATGAAGGCATCAATGCTTCAGTGAAGTCAACTGCTGAGGAGGCCATGGTGCATTCGTTAGAAGACATTGAGCCTAAGAAGGATGTTGAACAGGAAAATTGTCCATTCTGGTGGGCTCGTTCACCGGAAAATATACTTCAGCAGGATACTTATCTAGCACTGGCAACTTCTTTTGTAATCTTGAGGCTGCTGTATCTTCTATTTCCAAAGATAGTTTCCTTAGCAAAACAGGCATGGAGGAGGCATACTCTCTTTGGAAATTTGATGGGTGTGCATGAGTACTTCTTCACCTACCTTGATCAAGCAAGACAGAAATTCAATAGGTTATACCCTTCGAAACGAGGGAATTTACAGGAGGGGGCAAGGAATGCAACTGCTTGGGCTTCGAAATCATTAGCATCGGTATCAATCGGAGAACCCAGCACCATCGGAAGGACCAACTCCACGAACGAGCTAAGATGAAGTGTGTAACTTTTTTGTCCGCATGGATATATGTACAGTAGAGTGGCCAGGATATGAGCTATGATCAAGAATCCGCTGTAACCAGCTTTATCAGCTATTGTATCATTAGAATAAGCATGTCACGCAGTATTGCTTTCATTAGAACTTTTACATTGAATAGCCGTTCAAATTCATATCCTTGGAGGGAAAAGGTTTGATCTGTTAACCAGTTGTTCCAAGTGTAGTGTACATATGTATGGCCTCTGCAGTAGAGCATCATGAACTTGTTGGGAATCTTCAGTTTGTTACCTATTGGAGCAAAATTCTGCTTCCACTAGCTATTTCTCTGTGGACAGTTTACAAATTTGCAGCAGCCCTCCGTATGAAACAGAGTACAGGAGCAGTTCCATAATTTAGGATCAGAGGGAATATATCTCTGTAAAAAAAAAGCATATACAGTATACGGAGTATCTAGTAATTATCACCACTAAAACTTCCCCATTATACTGCTGTCTGCAGGTATACACATAAGGCGTAAGTCGTAACTCGATCGAGTACACAGCTCAGCATCAGCGAAGAAATTCTCCGAGGCACAGGTAGTTAATCGATCGATTAAGGGCACAGGAGCAGCTGGCTGCGCGACTGGGCGTACCAGCGCGTGTAGCATTGCTCGAGGTTGGGCCAGTCGGTGTACGGGCATGCGGCGAAGTGGTGCAGCCAGAGCGCCATGGCCTCCTCCTGCTGCTCCCGCCGCAGCTTCTCCACCAGCTCCTCCAGCACGGACACAGTCTCCGCCCGCTCCTTCCCGCTCAGCGCCGGCGCGTCCGTCCCGTTGCTGCCCCGGCACAGCAGCGGCAGCCACGACCGCAGCATCGCCATCCGCTGCTCCGCCTTGTTGCCTTCGTCCTCACCTCCGGCGTCGAACTCCGCCGAGTTGGCATGCCTCAACAAGAACACTGCAAAAACCGGATCGGTGATTAAGCGAATCGAAATGGCCGTGCTGTGTAAAATGTGGATGTACGATGCGTACCGGCTAGGCGGAGCAGGGCGACCTGGAGCGAAGGCTCGGCGACCAGCGCGCGGCTCCCGAGGCGCTCCGCGGCGCCGAACTGGACGGCGGCCTCGCGCGCCGCGCCGCACTCGGCCATCTTCTGCGCGAGCCACAGCAGCTCGGCGGCGAGCTTCTCGGCCGCGGGCCCGCCGAACGCGTCCTCGGCAGCCGCCGCCGCCGTCGTCGTCATCGGCGCCGGCCTCCACCACTGCACGCCCAATCTCACCGCGCGCGCGGCGAGATCCATCAGCTCCCCGCCGGGCCCTCCCCCCGCCGCTGACGACGCCGACGCCTCGAGCTGCCGCAGCGTGCGCTCGAACGCGCCGGAGAGCGCGGCGCGGTTCACGGCGGCGGCACGCGCGCTGACGTTGTCGTCGAGGAGGCGCTCCGCGAGCCCGCGGACGAGCTCGTACTTGCGGGAGGCGACGGGGAGGCGGGAGACGACCCAGAGCACGTGGCCCAGCGCGCGGCCCACGCTGGTGGACGACGGGCCCTGCGTGTGCCCCTTGGGCTTGGGCTCGTCCGCGCGCGACAGCGGCGGCGGCATGGCGGGCACCGCGAGCGAGGGGGGCGGCGGTGGCGGCGGGGGCGAGAGGACGGAGAGGAAGACGAAGAAGAGGGAGAGGAAGGCCTGCGCGGCGAGGAGCGCGAGCCGGCGGAGCACGCCCAGCGCGCGCGCCGCGGCCACGGGGAGCGGCAGGAGGAGGAGCGTCGTGGAGACCGCGCTGCTTCCTTGGTCGGGCGAGAAGGCCGAGAAGAAGCTCGCGGCCAGCGACGCCAGCGGGTCCATGGGCGTCCGGAGCTGGTGCCTGCGCTGCTGCTGCCGCAGCGTCTCCATTCTCTACGGAAGACCAAGTGATCTGATCTTCTTCTTCTCGTGGAGAGCCTCGACGGTGGAGTCCTCGTGGGCTATGTTTATGGACGGAAACGCGTGGTCTCGTTTACTTATCCAAGCCGAGAGAAAATTAAACACATGCAGCGCAAAACAGGTCGCCTGTGCTCACACGGACGCGGGGGCGGAGAAAGGACGCGACGAACCGGAGGTCGCCGTCGGGCGTCGGCTGGACGATTGATTCGTCGGGACGGTTGCGTCGAGTTGTCATTGATCCGTTGGGCGTTGGGCGTTGAGAGCGAGAAAAAAAAAACGGTGGTCGTCAGGGTTCTCTGCTCGGCGGGGAAAATCGTGGTTCATGCGTTCGGGGCTCTACGTGTTTGGTGCCTTCTGGCTGCTCACTTGCTCCCATCGAAGCGTGGCCGTGTTTCTACTTCGTGTGGAGAAAAACTTCCCGACGAGAGAGGTATTATCCGGAGGTATGTGACGGAGAATAAAAGAACGGTAGATATCGATTTACCGGTTTTCTAGGTTTTGTTCGCGTGGTGGACATAGATACAACTTGACAAGAGTATAATCTGACAGATACCAGAATAAACGGGATGAGCTGGACTCAAGTCATCTGAACAGATGAAACAGACAGACCGCGACAGACACCGGAAAATCTCACTCATGCAAGGCTTCGATATCGTTGCCACACACAATAAATTGTACAGCCTCATCAGAACCACTCGCTTGGTCAAAATGTTTCGTGCGACAGCACCCGGACTTTCAAATTTGCGTGTGGCGCGGTTTACAGTTCCACACTCGGAAATGCTGACATCTCCGTGAATTGGTAACTCAAAATTTGAATTTATGAACACCTCGACAGAAGCCAGGTGTACAAGGGCTTACCAAAAATTCATCTCTGACATCGCAGAGGGGCTTCCTTTACAAGTAGTTGACAAAAAATGCCTTCGAGCTCTTCCAAAAAATTCACAACTTCAAGCTCCTCTATCGGATTACCTGAGGCGTTTCTGTAGTCTTTTCTCTGCTGCAAGGGCTGCTCTGTTCTGCGGTTCCAAAGCTAAAGCATGCCTGAAATCTGTAAGTACGATGGATGATGTATGAGGATAGCTTAATGGAGGAGATTATCTTAAACGAGTATTTCAGATAAGCGAATACAATTCACAAAAAATAAAGGTCCGCCTCTGGTGCCAACTCATGTATAATGAAATCACTCAACTTTTAACTCTTCCCTCAAAAAGAAGGAAAAACCAGTCAACTAAATGTTAAACCATTCCTAGCTAGCCCCACTTCATAGTTTCAAAAATACTAGCCACACTTGCCAATAAAGCTAGCTTCAATCCTTGTCCAGCATTAGTGGGTGCAAGTTAATTCAAAACCAACAAGAATTTAATGAAAAGGCTGTGTTTTCTTTTAGATTTGTATTAAAAGTAATGACATGCTAAAACAAATCACCACACCTTGGAGAGCTTCTTGGTAATTCAGAACCACTTCTTTTGCGGTACCTCGTCGCAGATATGCTTTAACATTCTGAGGCAGCAACAACATAAAAGACAGAATAATTTTGAATTTCTGAGGTTGCCATGTAATGATATCCTAACCATGGAGAGGAGGGAGAGACTAACACAAAACCACTTGCCTTTTTATCCAACAGTAAGGCCTTGTCACAATCTGCTTCGGCTTGCTTGAAGCTGCATAATAAGATAAAAACAATGCCTAGCTTGAAAATGCTGATTTCAGGCAATCCTTGTGTGGTAGATTAAAGTGGATGATTGAAAATTATAAAGTATACCGGCCAAGTTCCAGATAAGCAGCAGCTCTATTGCTATAATACGCCGCATTCGTGTCATTCAATTTGATTGCCTCAGAATAGAATTCAATTGCCTTGCTCCACTCTTTTATTTTGAACGAGTTGTTTCCCTGTCAACGAAACATAACAATAATTTGTAGTGCATGCTTTGAATGATAAATAAATCGCCTGATTGCAGCTCATGGACCTACGATAATAACCAGGGAGAAAGATCTCAAACTTTTACTCGGTTGTATTAATATTTCAAACTGAATTACCTCGATGTGCCAACAAATTATCCCCTTAACAGATACATTTCCTAGATTTGTACATGAGGATAAGGCGTGAAATAAAGTCATAAATGATCTCCTGAATCCTATTTATTTATCCAAATCTTTTTTCGAAAAGAGTGAGGGGAGGGTAACAATGCAGCTGCAAATAGCATGGAACGGCGTACTGGTCCATTTTCTAGTTGCATCAGGACTGTTGGAATTTTCCTAAGATCAAATAGAAAAGTTATTTCGCTTTTATGGTGTTTGATAGTCCTTTGCATCCTTTTCTTATATATTTATACTACTAACAGTTGTAGACTTGTACATGGATACAAAACCAAAATCCTACCCAGACTCGCTAATTACCAAAATCAACGGAGGACACAATTAACAGTCTTGGCTAACTCAACTTTCCAAAACTAACACATAAGCATAACTCGAACTAGGCCTTGATTGTATCAATAAGGACAGACAAGGTGTCAAAGAAGACGTAATTTAGAAATCAGGTCCTACAGTATCTTTGTCAACAAACCCATTTTTATCCCCTCATACCCCTTAGCAAAACTAACTATCTTGACATATTTTTCATAAAAATAAACCTTTTCGTTTAATACCTAGATACATCAACATCACCAGTGGTTACTGCTGACATGCTGGATGCCCAAAATTATGTGTTCTTGGATGGGACAATACATATCACAGGTAGCATGAAGAAAATGCATCAGATCCATGCGCTGCTACAAATGAAAAGGGATACCTTTTCTTTCAACAACTCTGATGCGCCAATATCATTATTGATTACTGGTCGGAGTGCCAACTTGGATGCAAAAACTAGTTGTTCTTGGATAGTAGAATACATATCCAAGATAGCACGAAGAAGGAACTTGTCTGATCCATGGGGTGCAACAAATGAAAGAGATATAGGATGATCACTGTGATTTCCCAAGGGAACAGTGGCCTGCAAAAGTGAAAGGAGTCATGCATTGATTGTAAATAAAAAATTGGAAAAGAAAAGAAATACCTTAAAAACTAGATAAACTACCTGGCAACACCCTGAAAGTGCAGCAATGCAGACAAATGCATACATTCTATCTTCAAATTCGGGTGATAGTCTCTTTCTGGAGTTTCTTTTCAAAGGATATCCGGCCATGGTTGGAAGAACTAAAATTCCAGTATCCTAAATGATAACACATGAAAGAAAAAGTAAAGCATAAAAACTTCATGAGCACTCCATGTAGGCTACTGGCAAACTTTTGTAAAGAGATAATGCAGAATTATTAAACTTCATACTCTATCATATGGATATAAACAAATTGAATCATATGAGAATTCATTGTTCCCTTTTTCACACATATTGTGAATGAAATGGAATGCATAGAAAGATTGCTGTCAGTTCCTTCTTCACATAATCCAGTCTTCCATGTTCAAGTACCAACAAATGACACTCATAGTCACAAACTATTGCAGGAGAGTACCTTTAGAAGATTCTTGAGTGCAGCTCGCCATTCATTCCGTACAATGTACAACGATTTGATGTTATCGTCTGTGAAATTTACAGCTTGTAGTACACGAGTAGAGATATCAAGGCCAAGCTTGGGTTTTACAGTGTTAACCCAATCTTCATGGTTTGCTTTGAATTCATATCTGAAAAGTTGATTGGAATGGTTAACTCTATGTTCATAAGCAATTAAAAATACGTACTAAAAGACCACTAGATGGCACCAGAAAAAAAAACTGATTTTACTGCACCAAACCCTTGAAAATTGTACATGTATCCATCAAAAGCACAAGCAAATATAGCTGCTTGCTAAGTGGTATGTAGATGGTGAAAATAAAACAGACAGTCCACTCAACACAAAAGCTTTGCTTTTAGTCGGACACCAAAATCTAGATCAGCAAGCCAGCGGACATGAATTCAAAAACTAGGGAACAAATGAACACTGCTGTTACTAGGACCTAACAGCCAGCTATCCCATGCATAAGGTTCAATTTAACTACCTGACATGGTGGTGGGGCAATGACTTGCCACTGAATTCAAACTTTGACTCTTTACTCATCAAGTCAGGCCACAAAGAGGACACTAGTATTGACCAGTGAATCAACATATGTGATTAATGCTAAAAAAATATGGCATTACTGGCATTGCTGCAACCCAAAATACTGATTACGCTGTCCACTTCGAAATATCTGCAAATTTGGGTTTGTCCTAAGTCAAACTTTATCAACTTTGACCGAGTTTGTGTAAAAAACACCAACATATACAACACCAAACTAGTATCTTAGGGCTACAATCAAATATATTTTCAAATTGCATTTGATTGATGTTTGATATGTTGGTATTTTTTTCTACAAACTCGATCAAAGTCGACAAAATTTGAATTAGGACAAACCCAACCGTATAGATACAAAGAAACAGACAGAATAGATGTTTCAGGCCTTTAAGGTCCTTACTCAGTATACTTGTTTGTACCATTTCCAGAAAAAAATGAATTATGGATTCACACTTTCATTATTGATTCTACCATGGACCAAGAATGATTGAAAACAAACCTCTGCAACAACAGCATAACCGCGCAGAGAGCTTTCAAGGCTGAAATGCCACCTTGCAACTTTGTAGCATGTTGACAGAACTCCTTCAGGCTAGGTACATTTGAACTGATATACTGGCCAATATTGATGTGCTTAGGTGGCTGATCTGCAAGACAGATGTGGAGTTGAATGTGGCACATATGGGTGCATAAAATAAACCTAATCACATATGCGTTCAAGAAAAAGAGACAACCACGAAACTTACACCCAGGTAATGTATGAACAGCATTTTCTATGATATGCATAGTTTTCTGCTTTGGAACCTTTAGCAACTCAAAGCAATCATCAGCAAAAACCAGCTGCTTTTTTTCCTTGAGTCCACCTGAAGCAGCAGGTAATAAAACATCTCCAACACGGTGCAGAACACGGGGATCTCGTGCAAACCATCCTGACAAGGACCAGAAAGCCAGTGAAATAAGAAATAGATTACATGAATATCCAATAGAGAAAAACAAAGTATCTACCAATTGACAGCAGTAAAAGGTCTACTAGCTCTCAGTGGCTACTGGTCTTCTAATCTATAGTCTATGATATGATGTTCTGTAAAGATGGGGCTTTAATCATAAGGCCAAATCTGTTGAGATAGCACCAAAAACATATGTCTTCTAATCTATAGTCTACTCTCTAAACTATCCCCAGTTTCTCACTTGGCTCTTAACTTCTGCACTGGGCGCCTGGGCCTCCCTGAACCTGTCCCCGTTTCTCACATAGCTCTTTTTCAGACTAATAGAATCCATTCGCTGGTCACTAACATGGAAACTGAATGCGAGCCACGTCACCCATTACACTTGGTCTAGAAGTGAAAATGGGCCATATGAGAAACACAGACAAGTCAATGAAGCCTATCGCAGAAAAACAAAGTTAAGGGAGCCAAGCGAGAAAGTTTGATGGTTTAGGTAGTTCAAATGCTATTTTCTCTAATAAATAATAAACATGAAAGCATAAATAATTGATAGGGTGAGAAAATACCAATGGTATCTAAACTTTGTGAATTTGCAATGGTCCCAAGAGTAGACACAACTCCATGAGAAGGCCGGAAACAAAGTAAACCACAGAAAGATGCTGGAATTCTCAAATCACCAGTTGTATCGGTACCTAAAAGAGTTTCAGGGCTTTTAAGGTCAGTTCGCATGTGGAATATGGATATATAAAGGAGCAAAACATAATAACCAAGCAGTTTGTTGCCTCAATAACTTGTCCATGGAGAGAAGGGGGGAATGTGCAATGGTTGAACAAGTACTACTAAGATAAAGATGCAGATGCATGATGCCATCAGACATAAGTATCACAAAGCATGGAAAAGAAAAAACCTAACACATACTTAGTAACCACAGAGATGGAGACTAAAATGATAACAAGCGGTTAATTTCTAGATCTTCCATCAGAAGGGGCGCTCTGAGCAAGCATTATAGATTGAAATGACATGACCAATTCATGAACTCACTCTGTACCCAACCAAACATTGTAATGCTGTTTCTTGCACCCAGGCTGGTCTTAAACTCTTAATATGATAACAGGATAGGACAGAATCATCTTACAGAAATCACACCCAACAACAAGCACACGAGCTATAATTCAAATAATCAAAGTTATATCTAAAGGACTTTATAATATACGATATGCACATTTGTTACTCATATACTCATCCCTGTGAGGGGTTAAACCAGATGCAAACTTGTAGTGGAAGTGGAGTCACAAAAAAAATCTGAGGAAAAAAAAACCAACTAACATAAATGAGTGCAATAACAACAGATGCCAAAACCATTATCACATATGAAGTCATGAAGATATGATGGTTTACATGAAGAAACAAAAGCATATCATGGAAAATGTTCCGTTACATGGATAAGTAAATATATAGGTGGAGGAAGTCATAGGTAAGTACAAGGCTTTAAAAATACCAAGAGCGAAGTCGACAAGTTGTGCAGAAACTGCGACAGCAGAGCCACTGCAGGACCCTCCAGGGACAACTGTTGGAGATACTGGGTTAATTGGTGTTCCGCAGTGTAAATTTTCTCCAGTGACACTGTAAGATAGTGCAATTTCAAGGGATAGTACAGGTGGATGCAAAACAAAACACGATTTACTACGACTAAAACAGTGAAGTAAGAATTATTTCTACAAGATCCACATCAGTTAAGCAACTTTGTGATCTTTTAGCACCATCAGCTAGCCCTCTACCAGAAGGAGATATGGGTTGGCAGTTCCAAAGGAATATATCGTGCATCTGCTGAAATTTTAAAATTGTTAGCAAGTTATCTACTTCCTCCTTAAGTCCCATGAACATCAAAGTTCTAAACTGACAAACTTAAAAAAGCACACCTGACTAGTGGAAAACAATGGGTTGCATTGCTACTACAAGACACATGATCAGTTTCTGTAAACCACGTAATCTGCTTTTAGCACCTCACTGTTATCTACATAAAGTGCACTGAACCAGCAGATATTGCAAAGCAACCTTATTTCGATCAGCATTTGTGCACAACTGCATGCACATTCAAAGATTTGTAAGGATCGGCTGTAAAATGCTGGAGTTATATAATTGAGCCTCACTGATTCAAAAGAAGTGAAATGACACGGCAGTGCATTTTGGAATGCCATAGGGTAACGGGTAATTGTCTGTGCATGAGAAAAACTCAATGAATCTCTGGTTGAACTAATGTGAGGAGATACCCTGCACAAAATATGGAAAAATCTGAATTGCATCCCCATTATGGAAACCCTTACTTCCTTAATACTCCCTCCGTCCCATATTAAATGCCGAAATATTACATGTATCTAGACGTATTTTATTATATAGATGCGTCTATATTTAGACAAATTTGAGTCACTTAATATGGGGTGGAGGGAGTAGATTAAGAAATGGAGCAGAATGGAATGGTAGGGAACAGAACAGAACAGGGATATCCTTCAAATTCATGATGTTACTTCATTTCTCTTGCATTCTCCTATTTCTACACACATCATTAAACTCGCATTCTAGAGCTCTCTAATAAGTATTGTTCACTGCGGCTCACAGTAATCTCGCATTGGCACCAACGACTAGCAACATTAGCAATCATTCGAAATCAATTCAATTTGAGACAACAACAAGTACAAACCCAAAGCCGAGTTCATCCATGACTGTCCTTCCGACGCAGGTAGCCCCCTGCTTTAGTAGCATCGTGACGGCCACCGCCGTGCGGCTCGCTGCCTTGTGCGTCCTCTTCCAGTCCGGGTTCCCAAAGCCAGCTACATAGCCCTCGATCTCAAAGCTAAAAACAAGACAAAAAAGTATCAACCCCACGGCAGCAGCAAACGCGCGATCCCGCAGAATAGAGAAGCAGAGCTGGGAAGCTTCTTAAGTAGGCTCACTTGTCGCTGGCCGCGAAGGTGAGGCCCGAGAGCAGCTGGCGCGCCGCGGGAGGCGGCGGCTGCGGCGGCGGGGCGAGCTCGAGGCGTTCGCAAAAGGCTCCAGAATCGGCGGGGACGGTGCACTTGCCGCGCAGCCACCTCCGGCGGCGCCGCGCGGCCTCCGCGACGACGATGACCCCGGCGACGGCGATGCCCGCGACGATCCAGGCGCGCGGGTTACCCGTGACGCCGCCGGCGCCCGATCTCGCCGACGAGTCCATGGGCGAGGGGGAGGGCGGAGGGGAGCTAGGGTTTTAGGAGGGTTTAGGCTTGCAGAGTACTCTGCTCGAGAAGCACCGCGGAGTGGGGAAGAAGAAAGAAGAAGCTGGAGGAGCTTGGTGGGTTCTGACTTCTGAGATTCTGGCCCCACAGCCTCTGCTTTTTGCGGGGGGGTTTCCGGACGGCGGTGGTGAGCTCGAGGGGAGGGCCCACATGTCAGTGACACCGAGGCTTTTGGCCTTTGTGCGAATCAAAAGAAGCATGTGCTTGTTTGACAAGTTGATGGTGGGCTTTTTTTTTTTGAGAAACCAATCAGGTGGGCTTAGCTTGGGATACGGAATGGACCGAAACAAGGCTTGTAGACGTAATAAAGCCCAAACAAGAAGATAATTTGGGCTGAGATGGCCAACAGCCTAATCCTTTTGCCACTCAATCGAATCAGGGCTTTGAGAGGTGGATGCGGGCCTCACTGATCGTGGTCACGAGGTCCGCTGAATGCCATGATCTGCACCTGGGCTCTGGAGCCTAGAAACGGCTTTTATCCAGTTGTTGTAGGTTAGCACCTTTTGAACAGTTCTATTCTTCCAAGTGGTGATTTTGAAGAGCTCCGTGACATGCTGACAGGGAGCACCCTTTCCGGACCAGTCATCTTGCCAGAACACAGAAATAACAGACGACAATCAACATTTTTTTTGCATATGAAGCTGTAGGCTAATTCGAGTTACTTCCTTTGTTCCTTAAATTAAGCCCTATATTGTTTCCTTTGACCGAGTTTTTATCAAAAATTACTCTATTAATATATACTATTTTGAAATAAAATTGATATCATTGTATTCGTATTGAAAGTGCTTGCTTATAGCTATGATTTGTATCACATAAGTCACGCATCGATGAAGTAATCATTGGTCAAACACTCGGTCAAAAAAAACAATATACGTCCTGATTTAAAGAACGGAGGGAGTAATTCATAAGCCTTATGCTCAGAAAATTAATAATGTCCAGTTGAAAATCAATTATGTCGTCGCAAACTCGTGTCACGGTCTTGTCCTTTAATTGCGTAGTCCACTAAAAACTGCACAAGTTGGCACTTGTTCTATCGTAAACACAGCGTGTTAATCTGACAGACAAAAAACTCGTTTTGTTTTTGTTTCTGTCTCTCATGATTGTAAGCGAGTGTCATCACGGATACGCTGACATATTAACCATATTTGACATTGTCATGGGTTAGCACTCGCGACATGCTGTTTTTTTTAACCTAAAATGTGACCAGATTCTTGACACCTTTGCAGCCATGCTCAGTTCATGGGTCTATCAGACAGCTTATCTTTTTAATTCTGAAACCGACATATAACTTATTTGTAGTAAAACGTATTACTAGTAATTTTATTTTGACCTTTCCATAACGGAACAGAAATATCATACGGACACAGCTATCAACATGGTAAGCAGAGCTGACACCAAGGTTTTCGCTCGCCGCCTACCGCTAACAAACCAAAACTAGGTAAAAAAAATGCATATCAATAATCAACTGTCTGCAATGAACCTGCGTATAATTAGAAGTCACCGCACGTCCGAGACAGGGGTTGAAACTGAATACCCGATCGAAAGCAACGAGTACATTTTACTACTGTATTAGAGCTCAGTTTAATCGATTCCCTGCAATCTGCATACGAAAAATACTTGACTTTTGTTGCTGGAAAAAAATATCTTAACCCGTTAAGGGGCTAAGACTTAAACTAAGGAGTACAAAATAAACTGATATGCAAGTTTAACTAGCGAAATAATAGACTCTGCAGCAGTATAAAAAGCTTACTGTCGCCTGCAGCAAGTGGGGCTGCGGAAAGCAGCAGCTGCAGAGGCAGGACAAGGACTGTATCCTTTGCACGGTCAGCAGCACTCATTAGTGTCTCCAGTCAGTTAGTGTGTTTGTGGGCACTTCCCAGCTTCAGCCTTCAGACAGCGAGCGAAACGACGAGTAGTAGCGGTCGGAATGCTTCCTTTCCTGCAAAGTTGGACAAAACGGTTGGGAAAAAAGATCAAACACCGGCGCTGAAACCTGCACACGTCGGCCGTTGGATGCTATAGTAGTGCTACTACGGGCCTATCTGCGACTTAGGAAAGCAACGTGTAAACAGCCATGTACGTAACCAGGTTGCAGGGTCCAAGAACATAATATTGCAGTATCTAAGAGTCTGAGAACATATCAGAGCAGCCTCCAATTTCCATCAGAATTACAATGAAATTTACACTCCTATGATCCTATCTAACAACAGAGATCTGAGAATGCAATTTGATGCAATGTAGTCGTAGCAGAGCAGAATTAGCGGTTATGAAACACCGATTCCGTCACATTTTGTGGCTCCATATATCTGGTTCGATGACCAAAAGTGTCTTGGTGTCCTTGTCAGTACAGCGAGTCAGTGATCCGTTGATTCGTGCCCAGGACTCCACCGGACAGTTGCGAGGGGCTAGCTAGCTCAAGTCACAACCACCCAGGAAGGAAGCCGTAGTTGAACTAATCATCAAGCCATGGCATGAAAGCTCCCCTTGGCTTCTTCGCCTGTTATTTTCATTGGCAAACAAGATGGGATGGATGAAACTGTAGCTATCGACCCATTGGGTTAATTTCGCGCGTATTGTACATTCAGACAGTTGTTGGCTGCATTAGTTTAGTTATTACTGCTCGATCCATCTCGTTGACAGCACCGTACATATGTACCTGCTTGATTCGAGCTAGGTATATATAACTAACTGAGGAGTTGTAAGCTGATCGATTGCCGCAAAGTATTAATTTCCATGCAAGAACACGGGAGAAGATAACAGTGGATTAATTTGTTCTTCCACTTGGTTAAATTATTGATTAACCCTTGTTGTATTATATCACCAGACAGTGCTGCGACATGCGGTGTGCCAAAGCAAATAACTTATGGCACAGTTAGAAACCCATGTCCGGAAGGAACCGCGCCTCTGAGTTGGACCCAATGAGCATGGTCCCTATCATCGATCGCATAGGAGACTTTTATTTTATTTTTGCACATGACCGGTAAATACGAAAGTATATATATCAACTACAGGAACACAAAACTTCTTATGTCGAACACCCTTCCGAAAAATAACCCGCGCGGAGTCGTAGGATGACGATCTTCGGTGCTACACCGGGAGAAAGTTCATAAACACGACAATTCAACAATGAGTCAAAAACAAAAGTGGATAAAAAAACAGAGACAATGATTTCATGTTGTATGAAATGGAAATGGGCGAGATTGAGCCTTTTTCTTAAAAAAACACTGTTTTTTATGAGAAAACCTTTGTGGAAAAAAGAAATTGACAATAGGAGGGTGATCTTTTGGGAGAGAGTTTATAAACCCAGAGACTTATTAATCACGAGTCGTCCGCCCAATTAACATCCTATGCAACAGACAAGAGGTATATAGGTGGCTTACAAGTGGCTCGAGTCGGAAGCATGAACTCACCGGCATCCGCTATGACAAATCACAACCTAAATCTTGTTAATTGGAACCCCATGCCCGGAATTATACAACCATCTTCTTCTCTATCACGGTAAGACTTTGATCAATACATCCCTCAATACGGGAATACGTGGACGAGTACTCCTTTGATAATGACAACCAATTTGCTACGCTTGTTAATGGTTCCTTTCGTGGGGTCATGGTAGTTTGAACCTTCAACGAGGAATGCATGCATTGCAGCCCTGGCCTGTCTCTGTGGAGCAGGAGGAAATCAAAAGGGGTTCCCAGAGAGCAAGAGCAACTTTATCTTATTGCTTAACTTGTTGTCAATGGGAAATGATGCAATTTGTGTGCACAGAACGAAGGAGACAAGTCGCGCAGGACAGCGGGTGGGGAAGATTAGGGACCAAGAATCCCTCTGTAAGCCTGTATCCTTGCGCCTGTCGTCTTCCATCTTTCCTCTGTTGCACCTGGTCCTGTGCATGCATGTGTTATATATTTATGCTGTCTTTATGCCTGCCATATCTTCTTTTCCAAATAATGTGTAGAACCCACATGCAAATTATAACTGTTCCAATAATGCAAGTGTACATTATCATATTCTATCTGCATATATAAAGATCATCTAAAATATCTGCATGTATAAAGCCTACGCCTGATGCAGCACTGAATCCTTGGGAATATGCAGGTGGCTTGCAGGTTGCAGCAGAACCTGGCGATGTTAGTATAACCAGATTTGAAGAAGCCCTTAACATTGAACTTGGACAGAACAGGACAAGAGGCTCCAAATGAAGCTTTAACAAAGGGAGCTAGGTTGGTGCATGTGTCTCTAACTATATATATCAACCAGGCCACTCATTTCAGCACACTTTTGGATGCATCGGTCACCGTGGGTTAAACCCCAAAGCGAGCATGGTCCGAGGCATTTGGCTCCTTCTGACGGTGACGGAGCGCTGGCCCTGATCAGGAGTGTTGAGGAGGGCAAAGAGCGTCATCGGCAAAAGAGATCTGGGTGGAATAATATCCAAGGCGACGAATGCTTGGAGGTTCTTTGGTTTGTTGGCTGCACCAACTCCCTCTCCCCACACATATGTCAAAAGAGGGTGTCATCACTTAATTTTGCCTGTCAGTCTGACAGTCTGAATTTTTATAAATTGACATGTCTTTTCTCTCTATCTTTTTTGAACTGTTGGACTTGGACATGCCTTTCCTTCTACGTACTACTGCATGCCGTGAAACAAGTGTGCGTTCCAAGCCTTTGTTTGCCCGCAGGGGCCACATTAATTTGTTCAACGCTATGAAAGTAAACCGAATGCGATGGTGATGCATGGTCGACTAGCTAAGTTGAGTTCTGATCGACTCTGTTTTGGTACTCTTCTCGATTCTGTAACACCTTGCGCCCAAAGTTTGCTGAGATTTGGCAAAGCCACTGTCTGCAAAGACTGGAACAACTCTGAAGAAATTAATATCCTCAAGCATGAATGAGCTGAAGAGCGCCTTTCGAACCGTCAGTTTGTAGTTTTCCTTGCCTTTTAAGCTCTGAATGGATGAATTCGTCTTGTATTAGCTAGCACAGTCAATCGATCCAGGCGTCAGCGGAGATCACAGCAGATCAATTCGTGGGTTTAAATATATGCGTGGCCTATGAGATAACAGGTTGGTGAGAATTTGAAGCAGCTGGCGTTTTGTGCCTTGGACCATGCATGACTCACTGCGAGATCAAGAATCTTTCAGCCTGTACGAGCTAAATTAGAGGCACGTATACGTCTATATGTGCATGGCTGCTGTCATTTGGGTAGTTAATTAATCCTGGTTACGTTACATACACAGGTGCTAGGAAATGTCATGCATGCTAGCTAGCCGCATGCACAATTATTTAGGACAAGGTGCAACCCACCGTCATCCTCCGTCAGAATTATGGTGTTCATATGGCAATGCTCACATTAAATTCACTACGGAGTACTAAAAATGTTTTATCTCCAACAGCAAAGAACAATCGAATACTATAAATCTACAGTAATAAACCGGGGACTAGATCGAGTGATATATATATATATATACTTGGAGTCTTCAGAAAGGAGCAGCATGCATGCATGGAACCGATACAGAGCGTACAAATACGCATGTGTGTATGCAGCTGAGTGCTATTGCTTCACATGACATGCATAACATGACACGTACCTACGTATACACGACTAACAAACTACGTAGACTTGAAAGCTTGCTCATTACACAAATGGAAAAATGTATAGGTTGACATCGATCAGAGGATTGGGAGAAAAGGTGCCAGACAAAGCAGAGCCTTGACTAAAGATTGCAATATATATATATATTTTAACGGTGGTTTTGCTATTTCTAAGACGAAGACTAAGATAATTATTTTGAAGTCGACGTTAACAACCGTCTGATCAAAGCATTGAGATTCGTGTAAGATTTCACGCAAATACAAAAGGATGAGAAAACCTTGATCCGATCGATGGCAACAATTGTCTACTGAGGAACAACTATTTTTAAGTCTACTGACATATAAACACTCCCATATTTTAAAGGCAGCTATCGATCACAGGAGCTATAACCTACGTACGAAATTAAAGCATACTCCAAATAACCCTACTCTACAAGGGTCTAGAACCAAATCAAACCTACAATTAAACAACTCATCAGTAAACCAAATCCACTATGGAGTACTATAGAACAAGTATCAGAACAAACGAAGAAAAATAAATTAATGCTGTCCGAACGTTTCTTCCCAAAGACAAAGAAATTAAACAAGCCAGATCTTCTCGTCACACACATATATACCGTTTGGATTTGGGCGACAAATAGCCGCAGTTTCACGACGAGGTAATTACCCGGAGCCACCAAACACACGCGTATGGTACTTTCTCCGTCACATATTAAGTGTCTTTCTGTTACATGTATCCAGGCGTCTTTTAGACATCGATACATTCACATTTTAGACAAATTTGAGTCATTTGATATGAGACGGAGGGAGATGGAGTATGTACAGAGCCCTACTGAGATACGGTAAAGAAAAGAAAGGAGCTGTTCTTGTCGACACAGCTAGCTAGCTAAGCTAAGCCTCTCCATCGGCCGAGGGACCCTGAAAGCAACATGGGAACGTACGTCGTCGTTCGTTAATTTAACTATGAGCCATGTGGAGGGGAAGAAGGTGGAGATCGTGACGATACATGACCCGTGGAAGGAACAACGTTGCGTGCATGGGGAGGGCTCGCTTTTCGCGCGCGGCCCCATGAACGCCGCCGAGCACGTTAAACCCGTCGACGCGAACTGAAAATTCAAATGGTTAATTTGATCGAGCCGGCCGGCCGGCGGCCTCGATCTGTTACAGTGTTACTGCGTGGAGGCCCAGTTGTTATATATGACGATGACTGACGAGCGAATCTCTAATCCGGGACAGCTAGCTTATTTGGTTGCAGCTAGCTCAGCGACCTGCTGCACTGCATGCATGGCTGTTAATTTGTCAATGACATGTACGTTTCGGCAAAGTCAAGTGGATATGTACGTGCATATGCTAGCTACGTTGCTTGAGCTTCATACATGTCGAAGTGCGTGTGCAATCTACGACGAGAATATTCTGCCCGGACGTACAGATCGAAGAGATATTCCCTCACTCACATGTTAATCGAGTCGAGGCACAGATACATTCATATTTTGACAAATTTGAGTCACTTAATATGCGACGGAGGGAGTACATGTTGCTGAAATTGATGCACACATATGTACAACCAAGGGCGGAGCTGCATAGTCCCTCCCTGGTGCACAGACACCAGGTTCCAAATTTTTTTTACTAGCAATTAGGACAAAAGGTTACAATGTGCGCCAAGTTAGATCAAGAAAAGTGCGTCATGTCTTGAAATTTCATTTCATTTGCATACAACAATGCATTATCGTGCACCAGGTCATTCTTTTCTCTAGCTCCGCCCCTGTGTACAACAACCGTTTAGACTTGTGCGGTAATGGTTACTTAGTTTCTTGTACTCCCTCCGTCCAACAAAGGATGTCTCAAATTTGTCAAAATTTGGATGTATCTAGACATGACTTAATGTATAGATGCATTCAAATTTAGACAAAGTTAAGACATCCTTGTTGGACGGAAGGCAAACTTTGATTTTTTTTTTCCAGCAAGCTAGTAAACATTCATGCTGGGCCGGTACTTCTTTTTTTGGGGCACCACCCTGCTGCTTGGCGGCTTGGCTCTCGTGAAGTCGCCGCGGGTATCGATCAGTCATGCATTCGGAGTTTCTCATTTTTATTCTTCGTTGGGGGTACGTATTCATCAGAGTTTCCCTCTGGTCGCACTATGAAATGCAGGAAACAATTAACATATGCATCATGCAGACGGTACCTTTAGTACCTACCTAATCAACGCATTTATATATACTTATTACAAATTTTGGGGTTGCACGAGATACGACTACGCCCGGAGTCCAACCTCTGCACACGCAATTCCCAGCTGTGAACTCTGTCATTAATTTAGTACACTTGCACATTTTTTCTCTTAGGTTCAGGATAGATCCCACTCCAATTACTTATGCATATACATAGGCAAGTTAGGTACCCATTGGGAAAAGAATATATGTGCCGCATGTAGGTACTAAGATATCCCCAGGAATCTACTTATCTACATGTTGGCTGGCATGTGTGCATGCAAATGGTGTATCTGCTGCACACTGTGTGATATAATACAGGTTCGTAATTCCAAGTACAACATTACCAGTACAATATGTATATATGTGTAGTACAAACTTTGTAGGCATATGTAATATATAACTAGATAAAGAAACCAATTGGTGCCGGGATAATATAAGGTTCCTGTCAAACAAGAGTTGTTGAAATTGCGCCAGTTTAGTGTGACACTTCCAGCAGGAACCTACTTCTGAATAGTGTTGCTCATTTTATATGGATTATGAAAATAACACTGAAGCACACACACCAGGGCCCCCAGCGAGTAATGACAGTATATATATGCTAGCTAGGATATATACATCGTACGAGATATCAGACATGTGCTAATGAGCTAATTAATTAATGGTCACTTGACAATTATAACAAGTGAAATATCATACTTGCACAGAACAACGACCAAAACAAAAGAAGTAAGGCTTCAGGAAATTAAACACCTTGTTTGAAAACACAGTATCTGTATCTGTATGTGCTTGCTTGACCAAGTTAATACTCCTACCTAGCAGCCAAGCAAGCACTCATAGTCCAAAAGTCAGCGACACATATCAAATATCAAGGGCCCTTATTTTAGTGTGGACACCAAGACCCTTGCCCTCCAGCGCTTGACATGTACACCGCATACTCAAATGATCAAAGGGCAAACCAGTCCATTCTACTTAAAATAAAAATTAAGTCTGAAATGGGTTCAGGACACCAGGATTTCTTCGCCTTTATATAGAGGAAGCTGTGTTCCGGTGACCAGCCATCCTTGGCACAGGAAACCCAAGGACCAAGCTAGGGAGGCAGATAGATTGTCTCCCTTCTTCCCACCTGCACCATCCTACCCTGATCCTATCTCAATCCTATCAATGGGGAGGTCTCCTTGCTGCGATGAGAATGGCCTCAAGAAGGGCCCTTGGACCGCTGAAGAAGACCAGAAGCTCACAGACTACATCGACAAGCATGGCCATGGGAGCTGGAGAGCACTGCCTAAGCTTGCAGGTATGCGAAACACGCCGCTCTTTTCTGTTTCAGCACCAGGCACGAATGCCATGGCTAGCTTTTTCGTGCAGAATGTAGCTCATGTTCTGCTTCCATGTATGTCACAGGACTCAACAGGTGTGGCAAGAGCTGCAGGCTGAGATGGACTAACTACCTGAGGCCAGACATCAAGAGAGGAAAGTTCACCCCAGAGGAAGAGCAGACCATCCTCCAGCTCCACTCCGTCCTTGGCAACAAGTACTGCACCGTACCTATCAAATATCTCCCATATATGTCTACATGTTGATCTAATCTTCAAGAAAGTCATATCGGACATGTTGTGCTCTTGCTAACACGTGTGAAACTGTTGTGTCAACCAGGTGGTCAGCCATCGCTAAGCACCTCCCAGGAAGGACCGACAACGAGATCAAGAACTTCTGGAACACCCACCTGAAGAAGAAGCTGATCCAGATGGGCTTCGACCCGATGACGCATCGACCAAGAACGGACTTCTTCGCTGCCCTGCCACAGCTCATCGCACTAGCCAACCTCCGCCAGCTCGTGGAGCAGCGGCCATGGGATGAACACACACCCAACCAGCTGCAAACCGAGGCAGTCCAGGCAGCAAAGCTAGAGTACTTGCAGTGCCTGCTTCAGTCCGCAGCGGCCATTGCCGCTAGCCCCAGCTCCAGCAGTATCAACACCATCCCCGGTGACCTGGAGCAGATTAGCCTCCTGAGTCCTCCTCAGATATCTTCACTGTCTTCGCTGTCGTCTCCAAGGATCCTGGAGGGTATCAATTGCCAAGACTTGGTAACTGGACAACTGCCTGACATCCAGATGCCTAGTAGCTCCTTTTTCGAACAGCCTATCATTAACGGTACCAACCAGAACTCAGATTACACTGCAAACAGTGGCCAGGGGGAGAATGGCACCCCGAAATCGCTGCTCATGTCGGAGAACTCCCTTCCACCACTTGCCGACTTCCCCATTTCCAACCTCGGCGATGCATGCAGCACCTCAATCTGTGATGCTGATGGCAACAGCACTCAACTCCCTATTTGGTCCGACTCATTTTATGATCAGTTCATGAGCGAGTTTGCATGATTTTTGACTGCAAGTGTGTGTTACTCTTCGGTTTGATTTTCCAGTTTTAGTTTCCCACATCTTGCCTCCTATTTGTGATGTGGTTTCCATTTTAGTGATATAGTTCCAGTTGGATTATTTTTAGCGCTATAGCTTCTCCTATGCATTGGCAATTCATATGCTCCTATGCCGATACAGTATACACAAAAAGACTTGTACATAATCATCAGCTCCTATCTACAATTCCCTTCTGGAATTTTATGCGTGTTATTTTTCTTGCAATTTCCTAGTTTAATTGTTTCATGGGAGTCTAGAATCCTGCTCACTAACTCCTAAATAATATATGTTTTGGTCAAAAAAAGAACTCCCAAATAACATATTGTGTCACTATAATGCTATAAGAACTGCAGGCCTGTGAATAGTACTATATAACATGTGGCATGCTAACCATTTTCTAAATGCCAACGTGTATTAGTTGCAGACCTCCACACCCATATATAATAATAAGAGAATAACACAATTTGAATACTCAACTATCAACATATCGTAAAATCAAGATTTACTGATTACCAGCACAAGAACAGAGTTGCAGATCAGCCTAAGACTATTATGCCTCAATATGTAGAGAAGAAACAGAGATCAGTGTGTTGTTTTTCAAAGAATGCTTGTGTTCTCTGCAAGTTGCAAACATTTTTATTGAACAAATGATATGATGCTCAAAGAAGAAACCTTCTAGAAGCTACTATTGGCAGTAGAAGGCTGCAAGATATGTGAAAGAAACTTGTCTTCCTAGGCAGTTATAGGAAGTTGACTAAAATCTTCCGTGTCAAAAGAGAGACTAGAAAGCAAGTAGCAATGATAGGAAGGATCCAAGCACCTAAAACATATGCTGATGTCACTACTAATATTCAATTATACTAATCATGCATGAGCCGTCAGCTTTTCTGAAGCACTGGTAGTGTTTTCCCATTTCAGTTGTCATGACGTCCTTGTCAGATATCAAACATATTGAGGCTTGAAACAGTTTAAAATTTACTTATTAGTTATTTTAAAGTGTTAGGCTTTCTAGTGAGCAGGTACTAGCTGATGTCTTTTCCTCCAAGACATTGACGGCTAACATTAACAAACTCAATTAAAATCAAACAATAACAGCACAGCTTTATTTGACACTCACAAGTGCCAGTTTTCAGATTTTTCTATATAAAGGTGTGAATAGAGTTTGGTTAAGTTTTGGTATAACCAAGGACATTTGAGAAAAGTAAGCAAATCAAGGGGCTATCTATGATCGATGCCACAGGTTGGCTGTTGCATTAAGCTTCCTATGTCAGTGGAAGAAAATGAGCATGGAAGTGAAATCATAGGTAGCACACCTATTGAAAGTCGAAAATTACAGAGTAGTTGGAACTGGCAAAGAAAAATGCATAGAAGACACAACTAGACAAACCCATCCTATTCAGGCCACACAATGCTTTAATATTTGAAACAGTCCTGCTGAATAAGTCTTCATACAATTTTCATATTTGATACGATATCACATAGCTGTTGAATTTAATCGCAACATCATGGTTTATTTAGAGGTGTTCTTTTTTTCTATCGACTGGATACATAGAAAATGATTTCCGTCAACGGTAATCTTCGCTGATGTTATCAACAGGTCCTAACATAGACTGAAACAAAATATTTACGAAAGGTGAAAGTAATCGTGCAATGGGAATCTGATTCTAATCCTGTGTGACATGAGCAATTTCCTGTTTAATCTTTAGCAAGTAAAACTGCAATTCGCTAGTTATTATGCATCTGGAGGCACAGCCAATAATCTATAACGTGAAGCTGGTTGACAACTAATGCTTCTTCGCAAAAAAAAAAGGTTGACAACTAATGCTGACCATTATAGTTTTGCAGGCCCTAGTAACTTGAAGCTGTATTGGGCATTTGTGTTGCCACCATACAGAGTGCTCTCCCGAGAGGAAATGGATTTCCCTTCGGTTTTATTTTTGTTTTTGTTGTTCACAGTAAGAAGTAACATTTGATTTGTATAAAGGCTGATATCCCCTCTATTTCTTATCTACCCAACTAGTTTATCAGCACATCACTATTGAACAATGCTCATGTGGAACTTTTATCAAAAAAGAAGAACGGATGTTATCTTCAGTGTCAGCATATCAATCCAACAATTGAACCCACCTACATTACTGAGGTGCTGACTAGACAGTGAGCAGAAAATAAGAACAAGGATTGACTAAACCAAAGTCTCGTGGGTGAAGCCTGTGCTCCATATCAACTTAGGATTTTACAACAGGGACCAGAATTGCAATTTTCGCTAAAGGACCAGAATTGAAAATAAGTGAACTGTTAAGAATATAAATGAATGCGATTCGCAAGCTTTATGAAAAAAAACTGCAGCACACTTAAGAGACTAAAGTAAAAGCTGTAAATCAACAGTAATATGAAGCTAAGTGTCCGACACTCCAACACAAGAAAAATGAACTATACATAGTTTTAAAATATTTTTTAATAGTAAATTGAGCAAAACAAGGAGGCAGAACTCCCCAAACTATTATAGATATGAGTTGAATTCTCTGATCGTTCTTCACATCCATTTATCTTCTTAACAGTTCACTTATTTACCATTGGCAATGAAGCATGATTCAAATTAAGTAAGCACTATGAATGGTGTCTGATGTGATTATTCCAAAGGTGATTCAAGCAGTTTGTTAACCATTAAGGGCACACTCATACAAAACTTTGTTATGGTGAATTAAATAAGCTTTTTGGACACTTAAGGAGACCGAGTAAACAACAAATGACCAGCTTATTTGTTAAAAAAAAATATGTGCGTTGCATGGCAAAGACTCAAAAGTCAAAACAGTATTCATGTGTTTTCTGGAGCTTGATGTTGAAGGCAATGTGGTACCTTGCTCCTTCCATTTCTAATTACCAGCCTATATAAGCTTTAGCTAACAGAGTGTCACCAGTGGTCAGTCTCACCATTTGATGCTCTAGTATTTTGGGGGTTGGCAAGTACCAATACTATTCTTGTAATCCAGGAACCTAAGTTCCACAACAACGGTATACAGTGTTTATAGTTGTAGCGCACCAAACTTAAATGGTGCAACAAAGTTTTCAACTGCAATCAAGTTTATCCAGGCAGCAATCACTAATTTGATCCAGCTGAACATACTGCCAAAGCATGTAGGCCAGGTATGGGGAGCTGCCTAGCCTTGACAACTGAATAGCACATGCTCCTTATGCGTAGTTCATACAGCAAGAAAACAAGAGCATACATGGATAGAACAGAGAGGCAGAACTTCCAAACAAACTGAATTTACAAAAGGAATTGGTAATAGAACTTCTGGTTCTGGCAGCAAGGACTTGGAAAATGTTACTCTGAATTACAGAACAAATCACGATAAGGGATGAAACCACAAACAGAAAGAAACCTTCTTTCAAGACATTGCATGGAACTGACTTGGGTAGATTGCCTGCTCTGTTAGTTTTTAGTCCTCCTTTTTCTCCCTTAGAGATGGTGGTGGTCTAACCACAATGCCGAGCTTCCATTTCCTGTCAAGCTTCCTAGACATTCTTTTGTTGATTCCTTGTTCAATTTCCCTTTCTCTTCTTACAGTCAGCAGACGAGCAATCTAGTGTAGAGATGATAATATTAGTCGCCAATCAATTTTAGAGACATGCTGCTACTGATGCAAGTGAAAGAATAGTATAATAACTTGACAAATTCATTTCTAAATATCATAAACCTATTGATTACAGGCCATATCTGAGGTTCTAAAATACAAGTTACTTCACTGCCAACTGTTTTTCCTATGTTCTCCCCGTGCAGGGATGAAGGTTCAAGCAGGTGATGGGTATAATTGTTAATTAGTGTATCATAAGGCCCAAAGACGAACATTATATTACATTGTTGACTGTATATAACAAACAATGATATAGACAATTTAGTTGAAATAGAAGCCTAAAAAGATCAAAGACTCATGTTGGCTCTCCTTCAAATCCACTTACATAGAGGGGGGAAAAAACTTGCATCCACAAGAAGAAATGCGGTTTCGAGACAGGAGTTGTCCGGGAACCAGCACAAACCATCGGTACATGACAAGATTTGGCATGAACTTAGCCACACAATGCAACTGAGAATCATTTAGCTTTGAAGTTTAAACTATCAGGAAACATTCCACTGGCAAATTGGCATGTGACTGCACTTGCACTACCCACTAAAGTATCAGGGTCACTGATCTAGTCAGCAGACGAATCATTTCAGATCATTAGCATTTTACCACGGAATAGAATTCGATGAATTTTTTTGTAAGCTGAACATGTGTCTAGCAAACAATATGACACCCCAACCCAAGTCCAAGCGCCCAATTGGCAAAAGAGTAGCACACAAGTCACTACATTTCCACCATAAAGATGCTAGTTCCCCAAACAATACAGCCTATCCAGTCCAATACTCAAGCATAGGGGGTAATTAAGTGGTATACCCTCTTGCGCATGCGGCCGAACTCACTGGACTTGAACTCCTGGCGCGCGGAGCGCTTGAGGCGGAGCAGGAAGAGCTCCCCCTTCAGGTCCACCACCTCCTCCTCCAGCTTCTCCGTCTCCATGGCGCGTATCTCCTCCAACTCCTGCTCCCTCTTCGCCATCCTCACCACCGCCGCCTCGCCCCTCCCCGACGCCGGTGGCGCCGCCGCCAGTCCCGAGAACCGCGCCGCGGATGCGCCGCCTGCGCGCAGGCCGCAAAATGCCGTGCCGGACGTGGATACGGCTACGCCGCGGGGAGCGGAGGTGAGGGGTGAGGCCGCGGCGAGGGACATCGTCGCCATCTTCGCGTTTGCGTTCTCAGCTCGCGTTTGCGCTCCGGCAGTTTGGGCTCGAGGATAAGGGGATGACATGGGGGTTTATCTGGTTAGGGGGTCTTGGGCGCACGAATCTTGATGCACTATCCCATGGTTATGATACATGCCACATAGCTAGAGAGATAATGGGACAGGAACAGAAAACGGGGTACTCCTACGGCACTGTTGCCGCCCGTTCGGTTCTATCCTTCCTGGCAGGTATCAACAGGGAAGCGACAAAATTTTAGTTCAATTTCTATACAATCCACTCCAATGTCTGATACGAATATACGATTGCTACAAGCCTGCAACCGAACGTGGCCTTATATTTGTAACAATCCCTGTATGAATCGAGAGGGACCTTTTGAAAATTGAACTAAAATTTCAGCATTCCCTGTTGATCCCCATCGGGATGTGTAGAACCAGACCAACCTTGAGCTAAATAATAAAGATTGTGCAATAGTATATACACAACATTAATTAATCATGCCAAAGAGAATCAAATTGAAAAACATAAAGCAGCTTTAGGGAGAGAAAAAAAAAAGACAACTCCAAATAGTGAAATTGTGTTATATTCGCTAGTCGGTTTGAACAAGATGATATACACGATTGCATTTTAATTTATTTTTACCTAACTTGTTGAATTTAAGTTTGATTTTGTTGTGACACAATTATGCATGTTAGTTTTGTCCATGACAATGCTTGCACAATTAACACATCGGGACAATCAACTTTCTGATTTTTGTTTTAGGATTAATACAAACTTGTGGACGGTAAAATGAGTTTAGGTGCACCGAGACTGCTCTAAATATGGGGACACCATGGATGCTTTCGGAGCTTAAATGATGCATCGAGAGCCTCCGTCTCGTATTAAGTGTTACTACGTACTTCCTCCGTTTCTAAATACTTGTTGTTGTTTTAGTACAAATTTAAACTAAAACGACGACAAGTATTTAGGAACGATTTTAGTGTAAATTTGAACTAGAATCGTGATAAGTATTTAGGACTAAAATCATGATAAGTACAATGTGTATATCCAGCAGCGCGTGGTGCACATTGTAGTGTGTGTATCCAGCAGCGCGGCACCACGGGAACACGGAGTAAAAAAATACAGACCGAGCCGTGCACGGGCGAACAAAGCCTGAACCGAGACAAGTACAACCGTCTGCCCCGAGGAAAGCTACGAGGCCGCACAGGGAAAAGCAAATGAAGTGTGCGTAGCTAGCCACAACCCGTCGCCGACCAAACCCAAACCGGACCCCCAAACCTGCCGTCCTCGCCGCGCAACGCAAACGCAAACGCAAAAGAGCCAGCCAGCACGACACGTACTCCCCACAAGCCACGATATACCAAACCCCGCCGTCCATCCCTTCCCCTCCCTTCGCTTCTTCCTTTCCACTATTATATCCCGTCCCCGTCTCGACGCCACCGCCTCTCTATCCTCTTCCTTCCCTCCGACACCTCGTTTCCCCCACCTCCCTGTCGGCATCGGGCGACGACGCAGACGTCGCCTCCTCCTCCAGATCTACGCCCCCCTCCCGTCCTCTCCCCGCCTTCGAGAAGCTTCGCCCCGCGCGGCCCGGTTCTTCGAGGAGGCTGCTGCAGCGCATGAGGGCCACCGAAGAGCACACCGCCACCGCACCCACCCACGCCGCGCCGCCGCCCCAGACGGAGGAGGACGCCGAGAAGGAGCGGAGGCGCAGGCGACGACCCGCTCGGCGCGCCAAGCAGCAGGCCGCTCCCCCCGTCGCCGCTCCGCAGGCCGCGCCGCAGGTGGACATGGCGGGGCCGAGGCCGAGCAGATCGATGCCGCCGCCCATGCGCGTGGGCAACCGGTTCGACGCGCTAGCGGTGGCGGAGCCGGAGCCGGCGGCCGGGACGAGCCGGTCCTGCCCGCTGCTGCCCGCGCCGTTCCCCGGGGCGGTGGCTCAGGCGCGTGCGGCTCCGGTGGTGGGAATGGGCGTCGGAGGAGCTCCCAGGAGGCTCTACTTCCCGCCCTACTGGCCTGACCAGGTCGTGGAAGAGGCCATCCAGGTCAGTGGTCGATGCCACGAGAGATTCACAAGCTTTGCGGTAGCAACGTAGCGTGAACTGATGCGTTTTTTTGGTTTTGGGCGCTGTGCAGAGAGGGCATGTCTTCACAGGGAAGTTCCGTGTGAATGCTCACAACCGAAACGAGGCAAGCATGGGCTTCTTCTTAATTTTATTGTTCATTGTATACTCTTTATATGCTACAGGTTGTAATAATGTGTGAATATGTAGGCGTACTGCACGATCGATGGCATCCCGGTGGATGTTCTCATGACAGGGCCAGCACAAAACCGAGCGGTGAGTTCGCGCTACTTGCACAGACCTGAGTAGGTTTAGTAACAAGTGTTCGAGTGCTAACTGTGTAACTAGTAGCAACTAGCAACCACATATGGAAATATTAGTGGGTACTGCTGCATAGCCTTGATGTTACCTTCAGCATGCCATGCCTTGAGTTGCATGTTAAGCCCATGCAGCATGCATGTCTGTTAACTCATTAGCCATTTGGGAATTGTTATGTGCCAGGAATTGTAAAGTTGAGCCTCAGGACGAAATTCGCACAATGCTCGTCATTTTTTTGCAGTTTTGCATCATTTGCTGTTAATTTATTTGCCATGCCGCAGGATTAGGCATTCTGATTTGGATCGAACTCTTGATTGCTCGTGAGACTTCTAGAAAGTTTGAATGGCCTGCTGCTCACAAATTAGTCAAGCGCATTAGACATTGCCTGCTCTTGACATGATGTTTTAGTTAACTTAAAGTGTGCTTTGTGGGATGATGTTGTATGGAATGGGATGGTCCATGCACCATGTGAAGCCTGGATTGTTTAGTATGTGGGTTACCTCAATCACTCCTGCATTTGAAAATGATTCAAGCAAAGCTGCATGATAAGTTACTTTGGCTTTAAAATGTTTTGTTACAGATGTGGTGCTCTTGTTTTGTCCTTGCCTCTGGCAAATTTTAACTTGCATCCTGTATGCAAGTATCTTATTAACTAGAATCCTCAGAAAGCATCCTCGGAGTGTACTTTGTTTTGTACAAAAAAAAATCGTGCAGGGGAAATATTTTAGTTGATATGTTTCTACGAAAGCATTCTGTTGTACTGATGGGCTACTATATTACTTTGATATGGAACAATTGTTGATTAGTTTTTCTCACTTGCATTTCATATGGTATATATTATTCCTGTAGTTTATTCACATCACATGGATTTTTAAAACTTCAAATGTTACCATCTCTCTATCTTGCAGATTGAAGGTGATACTGTTGCCATCACACTGGATCCTGTTGTTCAATGGACTAGAATGAAAGGACCAAACAGCACATGCAACCCTGCCACAGGAGGAGTTTCTGTTGTTCGGGAAGTTAGTGAAACAAATGGGAATCATAGTTCGAAGAGAGGACAAGCAGATACCAGCTGCAGGTTTGAGAATTGCAGTAATGGCTTATCTGTTTCGGACAGGATGCATAACCATCACAAGAACAGTGGTTTTAGTCAAGCTGTTAAGTGTGAAAATGGGCATGCTATTGTCCCAGAGAGCTATGAGGACTTGAATGAAGGAAAGACCGAGGCTGCAATAGCATTACAAAGGATCTGTTCTGTGATATACAGTCACCCAAGCAGACGCCCTACTGGGAAAGTAGTATCAGTCATAAAGATGTCTTCTCGCCGTGGTGCCGTTGTAGGTTTCCTTGCTCCTCTCTCGGAGTTCCCTGATGGAGAGCCGCACAGAAATCAGATGAATGTGCAAGGTTCAAAGAGGATGAACCATATAGCATCCTCATTTGTTACAGGCTTGGTTCATCTCTTGCCTACTGATCCCAAATTCCCTTTGATGATTGTTAGTGTTAGCACTTTGCCAGATAGTATCAGACAGAGCCTGAAAGAAGGTAATATAGCTATTGAGAAGGAAATAGTTGCTGCATGTATTGATGAATGGAATGAGGAAAGTCCCTTTCCCTGGGCTCGTGTTGTAAAGTTCTTGGGAAAGGGTGGACAGGTTGAATCACACATGGATGCTATATTGTTTGAGAATTCAATATCTGATGCTGAATTTTCCCCTGAGTCCATGGCATGTCTCCCAGATGTTTGCTGGAAGATTCCGCAGGAAGAACTAGAAGCGAGAAAGGACCTGAGAAATGTCTTGACCTTTACAATAGATCCTCCTACTGCATCCGACCTTGATGATGCAATATCTATTGAGATACTTCCTGAAGGAATTGTCCGTGTTGGGGTCCATATTGCAGATGTTTCTTACTTTGTTCATCCAGAGACTGCATTGGATGCTGAAGCTCAGATTCGATCTACTAGTGTTTATACCTTGCGACGTAAAGTATCAATGTTGCCTTCAAGACTTTCAGCAGAACTGGTTTCGCTTAATCCTGGGGCAGACAAGCTTGCCTTTTCAGTGATTTGGGACATTGATCCTCATGGGAGCATAGTTAATCGCTGGATTGGTCGTACCATTATCTTTTCATGCTGCAAGCTGTCATATGATCTCGTGCAAGATTTGATTTCTAGTGATGTCAGTCAGTTTGGATCCGTAGCTGCGTCTCTTCAAGTGCATGGCATGTTTGAACAGGGAGACATTATCAAGTCTCTTAGATGCCTATATGAGATCACGAAAAATCTGAAGGAGATTAGGTTCAAGGGTGGAGCTCTTTCTCTTGACACTGCAAAGCCTATGATCTTATTTGATGAAGATGGGGCTCCATGCGATAGCTATCGCTATAAAAGGAATGATGCATGTTTCATTGTTGAGGAGTTAATGTTGTTAGCAAATATGTCAGCTGCAGAAGTTATATCCAATGCATTCCCTGATTGTGCTTTACTTCGTAGGCACCCGGAACCTAACCCACGGAAGCTCAAAGAGTTTGAGGCATTTTGTGCTAGAAATGGTTTTGAATTGGATTCTTCATCGTCTGGTCAACTTCATCTTTCAATTTCTAGAATGAAGGAAAAGTTACAGAATGATCCTGTCATGTTTGATATTCTCATGTTTTATGCTTCAAAGCAAATGCAGTCAGCAGAATATTTTTGCACAGGGGACCTGATAAGCAAGAACGATGATTGGGCTCATTATGCGCTGTCTGTCCCTTTATATACACACTTCACTTCACCACTTCGAAGATATCCTGATATAATTGTTCACAGGACACTGAATGCAGTAATTGAGGCTGAACAGATGTATCTGAAGCAAAAGAAAGTTTCCACTGTACGGAATGGAGTCAAAGCTAAATCTTGTGAAATGATGGATAGATGCTTTACAGGCCTCCAGTTTAGTAAGGATGCCGCTGAATCCAAAGAAGGAAGAGAAGCACTCTCTGCTGCAGCTAAGAAGTTTAAGTTCCCTTCCTCTGATGATCTTGGGGAGGCTGCTGAACATTGTAATGAAAGAAAATGGGCTAGTCGGCGTGCAGAAGAAGCTGGACAGAAGCTCTACATGTGGGCTTTACTAAAGAGAAATGAGGTATTATGGTGCATCATAGTCTTTTACCTCTCCCGACTGAGTTTGTTTTAAAGCTTTATTTTGAAAGGCTTCTGGTTTTACTTTTGCAGATCAAGGTCTCCAATGCTAGAGTTCTGGGTCTTGGACCAAGGTTCATGTCAGTTTATGTTCCCAAGCTTTCGGTATGACTCTGTCTAACCTCATCTAATAGAAGCACGTCATCCTTTGCATTTCTTGCTCATCTGATGATCATGATTTTCTGATGTAGATGGAACGAAGGATATACTATGATGAAGTGGAGGGCCTATCTATTGAATGGCTGGAAGCCACTGGAACATTAGTGGTTGATGCATGCAGGAACAAGCCTGCCCAAAGGAGAGGAAGCCAGTTCAAGTGTAGTAGAGCAATTGAGGAAGTCGCTGTGGTGGTGAACCCATCCGAGTTAATGTTATCTGAAGACAAAGATGAATCAGGAGCAACAGGGACTGGCGACCCCACTGCCGATTCAGTTTTGCTGAGCGATGACGCAGTGGAGGCTCAAGTTGCCCCAGCCGTTCTGCCCCTGGTGATACGTTACTTGAGCGACATTCCCGTGGTTCTGCATGCAATTGGTGGTGAGGATTGTCAGGTGGACATTGGAGTAAGACTATACATATCATCATACTTCAAGTGATGAGAAACAACCCATCATGCAGAAAACAGACGGTGTATTTAACTTTTCTCAGTTAAACAATCATAATAATAAAAAATGACAGAAGAGTAGCATCAAAGAGTTCTTCAGGGTTCAGCAGTCAAATGTCAACATAGTTCTGTAGATAGTAGTATCTCATTGCTGTTCTCAGTTCCTATTCACCTCCCTGTGACACCCAAAAGATCCCGCAGTCAAGTGGCTCTCCTTTTTGTTCCCAGGCCACCTGATCACAGGTAGAAGTTCAGTATTGGACGCCGTAGAATTGTTCTCTGTGAGTGATGTATTTTCTAGTTCATCCTTTCATACTTTTGTTTTTAGCTTGTGAAACCACCTGCATTTTTTTCACTGGTGGTTCATGCATGTTGTTTTGTTACCTGGGAAAAATGAATAGCACTGCTGAGCTCTTAAAAGTCTCAACAACTCTCTGTTTTGTATCTTTTGAAATCTCGACTTTTAAGTCGTGAGGACAAATAAATGTACTGGCACTATTTTGTTCAGCTTATTCAAACATACTTGCTTCTCTTTATCTGCATCGTCTGAGCAACTGTGTGATGAAAGATTTATGGTTTACTGATCTTTTCTTGTTACAAAAGTTATTGCCGATACTTGATTTCCTCCATAATTCTTGAAGTTTGAAAAAAAGGATTTATTTATTTAAAAAATGTCTAGATACATGTAATATTTCGACAACAGAAGGACAACAGAAGGAGTACTACGGAAATAAGCCTTATGTAAATAATTTTATTTACCCTGTACTTGGCGAAGAGGGTAATGAGGTAATCCTCTTCTGCGCACTGTCGTGTTTTTTTCCCTTCCAATTCTACGTGTGTACCTCGACCTTTCTCTCTTAAGTTGATATATCCGTCTCCTATGACAGTGTAATAACTCTCCCCTAAAAGGATAACGCTTGAGAAAACAATAGGAGTAGTTCAGAACTGTCTGTGCTCCGCTGACAAACACAATTAAATACAGCATTTACAAATATGAGCAGACTCGCTCGATGAGGCAAAGTTCCCACATTTGAGTACTCCTACCAGGATCCTGCTCACTACGATTCTTGCAAAGAACTAAAAGCTGTACAGATGTGACACCCATCGGTTCTGCGACTCAAAATCGGCAAATCCCTGGCTTCTCAGTACGGCAGATCGTGAGCATCTCTTCGTACTTGGAAGGATAGACGAAGCCCCACAGCTGCATTGTACAAGGGAAACAAAGTTACGTATTTGTCTCACTAACGAGTTTTTATGGAATTCGCTTTAATCTGTCGATGGATCACACAAGATCGAGAAATCTCAAAGTTCTGAAGACCCTATGATTTCAGCTACAACCCAAATTACATTTGCAACATATAGCTTGATCGTAAAGCAATAAATTGATTACACACCGTTTTTTTCATTCATATTGCCATTGCTGTTGTGTGCATATGCTCAAGTGCCTAAAGCAAGATTTTATTTTTTGAAGAAAGATTCAAAGAGGAATCATCAGCCATACGAAGGTGGTATTTTGCCTATTCATATTCTGGAGCAGTATGGATGTAATTGCATTCGTTAACCACCGGGAAAAGCGAAAGACAATGCTTCAATATTGTGAGTACCTCAACATGTTTAACCGCAAAGTCTGGGGAATGCGATAAACACCGGTTGTTAAAAGTCTCTGAATTTGAACTTGAACCAGTCAAACTGCAGAGAGAGTGCCCAGGAGAAGAGGTGAGGCATTAACAATTATGAATGAACAACTAAATAGTAGTGATAAAGGTCCAGAAAGAGATTACAGGTCTGAGTCTAGATAAAGAGCAAAATGACCTCCACCTCCTAGTGCCAAATAGTCAGCAGAGCACACCGTGAAATACTTATTAGCACCTGCAACACACAATATTTTCATTAGTTTACTAGAACGGGCCAATGCATACAAATAATAAGTAGGGTATTAGGGTAGGAGCTCTCTTGAGGGTAAAGTTATTGCTACTTGTTGGCACAACCGCACAAGGCAAATAAATCTTTCTGAATAGTAACATATGTATCAAGTGGATCTGTCATGATTTATTAAAATATGCTGACATTAGGATAATATCATTCTAAACAGGAACTCAAGGAGCAACAATAATTACAAGCAGCATCATAATTACATCGACTAGCCCTGAAACCTGAAGCACAGAGATGCATGTGGGTATGTATTTTTATTTTTATTTTGCCTGTTTCTAATGCTCTTATGCAAAAAGCCCATGGAATAGATAGAATGATAGGTGTACATATTACCGGTTGGCCGATATATAGCAGGGTCGCTGTGTAAATTAGTGAAAACAAAGCAGTTATTGGTCCCCTGCAATACTCAATTTTCACCAATATCAGTGGAGGGTGGATGGGTGACAAAAAATATATGATCAGAATGAGCAGGAGGAACCTGATATTTCTTTGTGCTGGTTGGCTGCAACGGAGCCTCAACTAAACCACCAAAAATTGCTCCCTCTTTATCCCCAACTACCTATTAGAGAACACACCAATAAACAAACAAATAAATAAATAATAGAAAATTACCAATTACCAACTTAGCAGCGAATAAAAAAGCATTTGCATCAGATGATATTATGTAATTGTAGGGACTCTTACAGAAGTTATACTGTGACAACTTAGCACTTCATCGGAATAAAATAAGAACCATTATTACCAAGAAAGAAGCACTCTTTGGAAATTACATAATATTAGTAGAATTGGCTACTCTCTTTCAAGTACTGATGAAACCATAACAGACCGAACAGCACCAAGCTACTTACGGAACGTACCAAGAGTGAGTAACCAGGACAAAGCATACTCCTTCTATATAAAGTAGATAAAGATATTCCATGCCTCCATGTGCTGCAAAATTTTGAATATGAACATTAGATGATAGTAAATAGATGCAGTCATAAAATATAACAATAGCAGACATATTCTGAACCTGTATAGCAAAACCCAGCTCCTTCCTTGTGCGAGAACAGGAAGAGAGGAATAAAGCATGGATCGCATCATGTCTGACAAAAGGATGGATGGCTCTGATATAGCTGGCAAATTGATTAAGGAATTAACTTCCTTTGGTTCATCAAGCTCCAATACAGGTGCAACTGATTCAGCATGATTTACCACCTCTTTCTCAAATTTGGGCTCTGGATTTTGTTTGAAGCCGCCAATTCTAACCGCTTTGTTAATGATTTTTCCAATGGAATGCTTCCCTCTACTTAGCAGACCTGTCCTTCCCTTGGTTGCCTTCCCCACTGGTGTTAAAGTTGGATAACTCATCTCCCCATCCTGCTCAGGAATTATCTCCATTGAATCCTTAAATGAGCTAGACGGTGACAAAAATGAGACCATGAATGCTCTAAAGGAAGATGTATCAGGGCCATCAGGAATATCAGAATTTTGCTCCGAATCTTTGTCATCCTCTGGATTTTCTTGCTCTTCGTCCGCCTCCTACAGCAAGCAAAAGAGATTGAAATCCAGACATTCTGGAACATGGGCTACTAACTGTAATGATCAACATTGTTTGCTACTCTTGTTTTTTTGGCATCAAACACATCACATGCAGTTACAGTTTTCTTCTTACGAACTATCGATCAGAAGTTTGAAACCATTCTTAAAACTTCACAGGATGCAAAAGATTGTATCAGGAATGACCATCAAACACTGGAATGGAGCTATTCGCCTCCTGAGATTTTAATGAGATTTGGAGGTGGCAAAAAAATTACAGTACTAGAGTAGAAAACATTCAAGTGAACTAACTTCACTATTGCAGCTACAAGTATCACATCCTAAAGAAAACAACATCTTCTGTAACTAATACTCGACACCGCATAGAACTCACATTCCTGACAAAATCATCAGAAGTTTCCAGCACGGCAAGCTGACAACATCATCAGTAGTTATCAGTCAACACTACATAGATCGACCCCCCCCCCCCACACACACACACACGCGCGCGCGCGAAATTAAACAGTGAAACTCACGGGCACCCCATTGAGCCACCTGCAATGATAGTGTGATACACAACAACCAAAGCATAAGCATGTCCGGTCCTAATTAGCAGCAAACAACAGCTGATATCCCTAAACCCCCAAACAATTTGCACCACCAAACCCTACTACCAGAGCACGTCCCAGTGGCCAACCCGGTCCAGATCACGCAACCAGCCTCTACCGAGAGCTACCAAGCCAGCGCGAATGGACGAACGGGAGCGCCAGCCAACGGAGCACAAAACAGGACACAGAAATTGACTCTAGCTAGCACAAGAGGGCGGGGGATAGGACGAGGAGGGAGAGGGATCTCGGGACTACTCACGGGGAGGTGGGGCGGCTCGCGCTCGGAGACGGGGTTGAGGATGACGGTGGTGAGGTCGGACACGAAGTGCGCCGCCTTGCTGCCCAGGGACGGCAGGTACCCCATCCTCGCCGCCGCGCCCTATCCTCGTCCGAATTTAGGTGGCGCGAGCTCGTCCGCGCGCCTCCGGTGCTCCCGGGGCTGCTTGGGCCGGGGATTTGCTGCTACGCCGCTCGCTCGGGCGGTGAGTGGGGAGGGAGACGGCGGAGCTAGCTGCGAGGGGACGAGACGAGCCTTGATTTGGACCTGCGCTTTTTCCCCCACCCTCGCTTCTGCCGTTTGGTGGCGAGTCTGGATTGGAATTTTGTAAGCTTCGTGTTGTCCGCGGCGGTTGCTACCGTGGCCGCGGTGCGCGGGCAGGCAAGGAGGAGGAGGAGACTCTTGGAACAGTTTAACCGACGAATGATTCTGAATTGAATTTCTGACTCGTTCGACGGACTTTCACGTCATATTGCAGGATCGCAGGACACGAAACGTGTGGTTAATCATGTAGGGGATATTTTCGATCTAACATTGTGTTATAGATTATGACTATCTATCCATTCTAAATAAAAAATGTTCTAACTTTGTTCCAAGTTAAACTTCTGAAGAAGTAAGTTCACTTCAACCCAAAATCCATATCATAACCCAAACTCCGAGAAACGCCTCTGCGGTCGATTTGGAGGCGACTTGGCGCTCGGATGTTGGTATAACCAAAAGCATGGAGAAGAGAGCATGGAGAACAGTGACGTACCCAGCTAAAATTTTCATGGTGGCTCAACGGTGAAAAGATTCATACAAATTTATTTATTTGATATTTTGATTATTTTTTATCTATGCTATATAGGTGATTGGAAAATCTCCCCACGCCACCGACGGAAAAAATAGGAAATCGCCGCAGGTTCGACACCGAGAGGTTCTATCGGGAACTAGTCCAATTGATATTTCTTATTTTTCCCACCAAATTTTAAGGTTTTTATTTGGTTAGTGCAAGGTTTGTAAGAAGTCTAGCAACTTAGATGAGAAGCTTCATACCAAGCCTGGGCAAGGGCGGACCCAACTCAAAATTTCAATCTTTTTATTTTTATACTATGTTCATGTTGTTTTGAGATGGCTCCACTAAGTCTAGACGTTTGTCCCATTTCTTTAATTTTTAACGTATATTTTCAAATTCCCACCCCACTCTCAATTAGAAAAACCCTAATAAACATGGCGACGTATCTGGTGAAAATTCCGGTCTAGCGTAAACCTGCAAACAAATATAATTTTTGGTCACCAGAATTTTTTTATGTGAATTCAACAATATTCTTTTGTGTCATAATAACCTCGTATTACTAATGTAATTATTTTCGTCAAAATTGGGCACAAAATTTTATGAGAGCCTTGCAAACCCAGGCAACGAGTATATTACAATAACCAATTATTGATCAAAGGCCCGGCAAAAAAACCAATTACGACGTATGTTCAGAGTTTTGTTGCATAGTCAGAGAACCAAGGTTTGCGCCAACGACACACAACACATGACAGAAATTGAGAAATATGGGCACACGGCTAGCACGTCATGGGATTGGTAGTCCGATTCCACGGTGGCTTCGGGAGTAAGATCCGATCGCGAGCTTGCGCCGACATTGTAGTTCCTCTCCGAATCGAACTGCTGCGCAGACCTTAATTTCCCGTCCGAATCGAACTCTGCTCCGGCCCCGATCGTGCCTATATAGCCCCAACCGGCTAAGCCCCCAACATCTCCCTGGCGCTTTACCGGATACGGAGTACCAAATCGCAAATCGCAAACTGCCGAGTAAATCTGCTCGTCTGCTTGCTGCCATGGGGAGGTTGCGTCGCGTGCGCACGGCCGGCGGCGGCAAGGACCGTTTGAGCGCGCTCCCGAAGCGGGTGATCCGGCTCATCCTGAGCAGGCTGGACACGCGCACGGCGCTGTCGACGGCCGTCCTCGCCAGGCGCTGGGCGCGCGTCACCCGCAAGCTGCCGGCTCTCGACTTGCGCGTGAGCGACATACTCCCGCCGGAGTACGACAGGACCGTGACGCTCCGCCGGCGCAACTTGCCGCAAGACATGTCTCTCGCCGCGGTTCTCGACGCCCTGATGGCGGACTGCGAGCTCGGCACCATGCGGTCGTTCGTCCAAGGCGCCACCGGCTTCCTGGACGCGGACGGCCATGGCCGGCGTGCCAAGACCCTCCGTCTCGAGTTCTTCCAGACGCACGACGGCGGCGTCGTGGACCGCCTGATCGCCGCCGCGGTCGGCGCATGGGGAGTCACGGATCTCGAGGTCGTCGTCCTGCCAGCCTCGTGCAATGCCAATGGCCACGCGCCGGCCTACAGCTTCCCCCACGACAGCCTCGAGGACACCCACAGGACGCGCCTGCGCAGCCTGACGCTGGGCGGCCACTGCACGGTGCCGCCGCTGGCCAGCTACGGCGCGCTCACCACGCTGGTCTTAAAAGACATGCCGGCTTCCACGCCGGTCGATGTCTACCAGAGCGCGTTCAGCGAGTGCGCGCGGCTGCATTCGCTGCGCCTCGTCTCCTGCCGCTGCGCCGCACAGGACCGTCTGGTGGTGGACGCGCCGCGCTCGGAGCTGAAAGAGCTCGTGGTGGAAGATTGCTCGTTCATGGCGATCGAGCTGCGCGCGCTCCCGATGCTCGCCCGCCTGGCGTGCCTGACAAACACCGTGGAGCTCGTGCTCGGCTCCGTCCCGTGCCTCACGCGCACAAACCTCACGTTCCACGTGGACGATGACGTGCCGATCGCGCCGCCGCGGCACGACCGGCTCGGCCAGTTCGTCGGCACCATGTCCCCGGCCATGGCGAGCCTCGTCGTCCGTTTCACCGGGCGGAGAAGCACGTGGATGTACCCCAAGCGTCTGGACAAGCCGTTGCACGGCCTGAAGAGTCTCCTCATCGCCGACCTGCCTTCCAACTGGGACGTCTCTTGGATCCGCGTGCTGCTGATGGACACGCCGTCGCTGGAGGTGCTGCACATCCACGTGGCTCACGCGGAGGAGGAGCCGGAGCGCTACGGGGTGATCTGGTCGAGGAAGAGCCAGGAGTGGCGGCACCGGAGCATCAAGGAGATCGTCATGGCCGGATTCACGCAGCGCCATGTGGAGTCGTTTCTGAGGCACGCTGTCGGCGCGTGCACGTCGTTGCAACGCCTTGCTCTGCTCAAGGATGGTCGCGTTCGGTACGATGGGCTCTGGGATTGGGAGATGATTGGCCAGCAACAGTGCCCGTGGAGCCATCGTGATGAGAAGGTGGTCAGGAGGATGATCAAGTCTGGACCCAGGCCTCTTGTAGAACTCATCTTGGGATGATCACTTTTCTGTTTGTTTGTATACTGCTCCAGCATTGTTCCTTAATTTGCAGACTTTAGATAGTCATTTCAAGGCAAAGTAATGTACGGACTACTTAATATTCAAAAGCTGAAGCAATGTACATGGTATGAGGAAGCATGTTTAAACACAAACGTTGAAGCATGTCTCTTGTTGAACTATAAAAGAACTTCGTCCTTTAATTGCAAGAAGGCCAACACCACACATTAAGTCAACCAACTTTTACGCAGCCATCATCGAAGAAAATGGCTTTGCTATTGAGCCGTATGTTTTTAGTTACGGTTGGTCGTCGCATCTTCTGTTAAAACCTTCGACAACCTCTTCGTAATAAGGGCGGTTGTAATAATACGCCGTGAAATGACTTTTCAATACACAATGCATCTTGTATGTATGGTATGGTGTCGATTTTTTTCGGAATTTGGCTGATTAGACACGTGGCGGGGAACTCGAGCTGTCAAAGACATGTGTGTAGTGCTGCTTAGGACCACATTTACATACATACACGATTCTAAAAAAAAAACATTCACATACGTACGTACATATACAGTACGTTGCATTACAATGAGCATGAAGTGCACACGTGAAACAATGGATCAACTGTGCCATATATATGAATCTTGAAGGCCGGAGATAAGATAATCATGTGACATGATTTGCCTGGGAACTGGTCTTCCGGTTCAGCGGCGGCTTCTGGAGGAGAAGCTGCGCCACCGAGCGGTCCATCGGGCTCGCCTGCGTCTCGGTCCGTATGCCCTTTCCGAACCTGCCAAACACATCAGCACTTGGCAATGAGCCAATGACGAACTACAGACTACAGTGACTACAGAGCATCAACGAAAGAAAAGACGACGTCGGTCATGCGTACCTGTTTGGTCCTGACGATCCCACGATTCCTCCACCCGTAAGCTGCTGCTGGCCGACGCAATGCGTTTGCTCGACGCTGTGGGCCAGCCGATACAGGGCGTCTCTTATGCACGTTTTGGTTCCCACGTCCAACTGCAAAAGCAGATCAGAATAGTTTATGCACACGATAATGATTAAACACACGCGTTGTGATTGTGAACAAAGTAATGTGAGAGAAGCACAGTCTCCAGAACGTCGGTGGACCTGATTCATGCCTTCCTGAAGCTTCTGGAAGCCAAGATGCTTCACGGGCGCGGCCGCAACAGCCTCCAGAGCCATGGCCGCCGAGCGAGGAGGGTCTTCAGGAAGCTGTTCGTACGTCGTCAATGGAGGGAAGTACATCTCCAGCGGGTTCCCAGCCATTTCGTCCAGGATCATGTCAGGGGCCATTGCGTCCGGCTTCTTCTTCTTCGTCGAACCAAGGATGACGAGATCCGGCGCGCAGATCGAGAGGCCATCTTCTGCATGCCGTGGAGGAGCAAAATGGCGGCCGGTTTCCACCGAAGCAGAACGGTTCGTTGGCAGCCCATCCCTTCGTTTGTTCATGGATGGCTGTTGTGTCTTGAGAGGATCTGCCATGTTAATCTGCAGAAGGTGAACGGGGAAATTAATGTGATCCCTGGAGCACAGAGATCTTGGCTCTGGAGATGAGATCGACGACAAGCTACCCTCCGGAGGAGAACCCTTGCATCATCGAACCTTCAAAATTGATAGGGAAAGTAGTTAGGAAGATATACGAGAGTCTGAAAAGTACCTGGTCAGTAGTGTCAGGAACTGAAACTGTTGGTTTTGATATAGGATTAGTCGCGGTCTCGTTTGCGACAGCTGAAGAATTGGGACTGTCAAAGCGGCTCCTTGGTACAAGCTGAACATCTGGCGAGCATATCGAAGGCCACATTGGGTCGTCAAAATAATTGCTCCCGCTGTCGAGTTCGAAGGTCGTATCGAATTTTCTTCACAAGATGGGGGGAAAGAATTGGCTTCAGAAAAAAAAAGGCGATTTATCTAATGCTAAGAATTGGATTCAGAAAATAAGCAGCAGGAGATGATCACCTCAGGTCTGTCTCGAAATCCTCCAGGCTACCCAGCTCAGGCCAATCAAGGAGAAACAGATCGTCCCCTTTGTTCCCGTGCTCATCTTGTGGCCGCGCAGTACTGCCTTCTTCTGACGAACAAACGTCTGAAACGCCGCTGGTTCCAGCGTATCCATCGGCAGAGAACAGTCCTGCTTCTGCACCTGCACGCGTTTGATGCAGATAGCTGTAGGTAAACTAACTAACTGGCCATCCTATTCATAAATCCACTAACATGGCACATCACGCATGTCCGAAGAATTATGAGTACTCCGTATGATAAACATAGTAGATGGCGTACTCATTGGGAGGACAGTTATATCGTTCTTGTGGACAAAATTCCCGTTTCCGCAGGGTTCCTCGACGCTCCTGCTCTGAATGGGTGTCGAATTCGTCGAAAATCCAGCCGGGTACATCTTCGATTTGCCACGGCCATGAACCAGCATGGTCCCATCGTTGCTTGGAGCAAAGTCCTCCATAACGAAGTGGGTGGTCTGAAAGAAGAATGGAACCGATCGGTCTTACACAGGGGGTTGACGACGGGAACTTTCGTCTCTTTTATCAGGGTTCAGTTAAGCTACGTCACCAGGCATATAGTATGCGACGAGAGGGGATTCAAGCTAGAGGAAGCTGAAATGAAGCAAGGAAAATACCTCGTCGCGGGGTTCGAAGCCCCTTCTTCTCCTTCCCATCGACGCATGCATGTCGAATTATCGATCCAATATATGGATCGTTCCACAGCAACGGAGAAATCGGAGAGGCGAACGGAGCTAAGCCCGGAGAAGATGGAATCAAGGGCCGCCGGGTGGCCGTACGTGGGGACGTTTGCAGAAGCGATCCAAAGCAAGGGAGTGGAATACTGTTTGCGGACTACCAGAATGGTGGGCCTTATATCGAGCTGCTGGCTTTGCCTGTCGACTCGAGCCTTGGCAAGTTGGCATATAGCTTGCCTTATTAGCTCAGTTCTTGCTAGGAAGAAGTAGTGTGCGGGGGGCGCTGGCCGTGTACCGTGTAATACGTACTTGCAAGCTTTCGGTGCTCCACCTTTGCGTGAAAAGAGTTAGGCGTGTCAGAGAACGGAACACTACTCTCCCATACGTGGGGCGCCGTGGGTACGTACGTACGTGTAGTATGATTGCACGTATGGGTACACACATAAATTAAAAAACTGATCTCGTCAATTTTGGTAAAACAAGATAAGATCGATTAGGCGTGTGCTAAAGTGCCGTCAGCTGATCGATCGAGTGGCGCGGCTAGTGTAGCTAGCTGTCGTTAGATCGATCGAGCTAGAGCTAGCTTGGCTCGGGGCAGGGACGACTCTTCTCCCACGTTGCCAAGCCAGCGCAATCCTTGCCGGAAACTGAATGGTGTCGGGACCTCTTTTCCGCGACGCCCTGCCGTGAGACGGGTATATATATACAGTATATAGCAACTAAGTACAGTAGTACTTGCTTCCTAGCCAGACGGGCAGCCAGCTAACGGACGTGCGTGGAACCGGCTCGATCTGTTGCTAGCTACGAGTAGCTTCTTTTTTTCCTTGCCCTAGAGCTACACTTTCTGCCTAAGAACCTAACCGATCGACAGCCCCGGCAAGGCAAAGCAAGGCTGTCCCGGCCGCGTCTTTCACGAGAACGGCCAACGGTGGTGCGCGGCCATCTGCTTAGCTTGACGCTCTCATCGTTGGGAGCGAGACCAATGATCGATCGATTCGACGATGCGTGAGAGCTCAGCACGCGTGTCGACGGGTGATATATGCGCGCTAGCTTTGCCTCCGATGGATCGATGGGTTGTGTTCGGCTTGTGCCTTTTTTGATTGACAACTCTAAAGGACAAGTGATCGGGCGATCGGCAGCGACGTAGCAAGGTTTTATCGAGAAGGTAAGACGGTGCACGCGGTGTGCATACGGGAAGTAGCTACGCTTGGGCGTCAGTCGGCGTGTGTGCATGTGTGATCAATCGGCGTGACAATAGCGTCGTGGACGTGACATGCGATGGGTTGATCGATCGAATAGCTGCTTGACCTCTTGTGCTGCGGTGACTCGAGCGTCGAAGGGACGTGACACGTTTGCGTGGGTTTGTTATATTTATTTACCGTGTATCACTTGAGGGAGACCGCACAATTGATCGGTTGCGCCGAGGCTATAAACCGTGCTAAGGTCCTTTTAATTGGAACGAAAATACTCTGCACGAATTCGTGTGGCGATCGAACCGTTCAAAGTTTTGCGCTCCGAATTGATTTTACCAACTGTTATTTAATTTGTTTGACACGTTACCAGCTGTTCTTTGTAACACTATGTTTGTACTGGACTGAAATAGTACTGTACTAGCACTAGCAGGAGAATATCGATCGGCATTCGGCAATGACTTAGCAGCGGTGACGTACGCAAAAAGAGGTATCTGTGGCGAATGGGCTCGTGGAGCGGTCGAACGGTCCACGTCGTTGTGACCCTAGCTCCGGGCCGCGCCGTGGCTCGTTGTGGGGTAGGCCGTTTGATGGGTGACCCAGCTTGATTTTTCTGTTCGTGGCCCTTTGTTGTATGGCCCATGTCTTTAGGCAATCAAGGACTCTAGCTCTGGGCCTTGCATGGACGGGCCGTCCTGACCTCAGGCACCGAGTTTGAACAAAGTCCCCTAAAAAAAAACTAAGTTCGAACAAAGAAGGGCTCGACGGTCCGTGTAATGATGTGTTTAGCGATATTGAATTCCTCACCATTGCAGCAGACGATTTGTGCTACTATTCAAAAGATTAGTCTAACGTCTGCGGATTTGTTTGCCCGCGGCTTCATTACTAGAGACTGGAAAATGTGAGCAATGGAGCAAGAATTTTCAGTTCTAGTATGGATCTTTCTTGTTTATGTTCATCTCAGATTGTCCGGTACTCGCTAGATTGGTTTATTTTTAAGTCTACAGTACAGTGACTTTAATTGGTAGCGTGATGCTATTTGGTAGTTTTCGAAATGACAAGGTTTCCTCGCAACAAAAAGAAGACGACAAGTCGTGGCCGTCGGGACACCCCTCTGTCTCTGAACAACGAGAAAAGATAAGGAAACAAAAAACGTGCCGTCCGGGATAGCCATCCATCCAATATTGGCCGTGCTGGCACTTGGCGATACCTAGCTGGGTGCTACAAATAAAAGCCAGTAAATAAATGCAAATAAATGATCCACGGCACAGCGTGGTAAGCACGCCCTGAATTCTTTCCCATAATCAACCAAGCAAAGCTCAGGCTTAACCAAGTGTCCACCCCGTAGTCCCCACGCAGCGGCTATCACGACACGGCCCACGGACCCACGGCCAGACACGTACTAATAATAACATCTTGCCACTAAAGTCGCCAAAGGCCAAAGCGCCAGCCAACCACTCCATTCCGGTTCGGAACTTGGGGCCGGTCGCTCCATGCTAGCTGCGAGCGAGGCTGTCGGTCGGTCGGTGACTCGCGCCGAAGCGCTGCCCGGTCCGGTCGGACGGCGTCTGCTCCCCGCGCGCACCACCCCCCAATCGCCTATATACAAACGAACCCATCATCCATTTCTTCCCCCCACCGAAGAACCGAACCGAAGCAATGGCGACGCTCTCCGTCCCCGCCGCCGTCCCGCCCGTCGCCGAGGACTGCGAGCAGCTCCGCAAGGCCTTCCAAGGTAACGCCGCCTCCCTTCCTCCCTTCCTTCCCCGTTTCTCGATCGACCGGCGGCCTCGTCCGACGGATCATCACCCAAGGCGCTGACACGCGAATCGATCTGATTTCCTGTTCTATGTCATCCGCAGGGTGGGGCACGAACGAGAGGCTGATCATCTCCATCCTGGCGCACCGCGACGCCGCGCAGCGCCGCGCCATCCGCGCCGCCTACGCCGAGCAGTACGGCGAGGAGCTGCTCCGCGCCCTCGGCGACGAGATCCACGGCAAATTCGAGGTTGATCCATCGGCTCATCCCGATCCGGCGCGTCTCTCGACCTCTTTTGTCTGATCCGGTTTTTGCTGTGCGTGGTGGTTCGAAACAGCGGGCGGTGATCCAGTGGACGCTGGACCCGGCGGAGCGGGACGCGGTGCTGGCGAGCGAGGAGGCCAGGAAGTGGCACCCGGGCGGCCGCGCGCTGGTGGAGATCGCGTGCGCGCGCACGCCCGCGCAGCTCTTCGCCGCCAGGCAGGCATACCACGAACGCTTCAAGCGCTCGCTCGAGGAGGACGTCGCCGCCCATGCCACCGGCGACTTCCGCAAGGTATCCGCGTGCCACCTACCTATGGATCATTGGGTTCCTGTTACGTCATTCTGCGTGCGTGTTTAGTTCGTACCACCAGATCTCGTCTGCGCTTGAGGAAAAAAAAAACGGTCTTAATCCGTCTAAATTTTGTCGTCTCTTAAATTTTTTAATCGATCGCAGTCTGCATGTCTCTTGAATGTCAGGACAGTGCATCCTTGTTCGTAGGTCTCAATCGGTTAATATGTGTTTTTGTAAAGTTTTACTCTCTTGCTCTCATGATTGTATAGTGCACTAGAAGCTGGCTCGTTAATAAGCACATGATCGTCCTTTTCATTGTAACTGATACAGTATAACGCAGTATTGCCTTTTTTTCACTTTGTTGGAACATTGATAAGATAATTCTAGATACACGGTTGTTAGATGATACGATCTGAGTTGTCTATGCTACTGCGACTCGTCAAATTTGATCTCTCTTTATACGATAAATGCGATCACAATTCTATGGTTGTGAACATGTCACTCTTCAGTTAAGCATGGCATCACGATTTTCACTTCAGATTGACGATACATATGTATATCTGCACGTCGAAATGATTAAAATTCTGAAATACTTAATTGCATATACTCGTGCTGCGAGAGAACACTCATCCAATTTTTTCTTAATGTTATTTCTTCATCTCAGCTTTTGGTGCCTCTGGTAAGTGCATACCGCTATGATGGCCCGGAGGTGAATACATCTCTGGCACACTCTGAAGCCAAGATACTCCATGAGAAGATCAATGATGGGGCTTACGGTGATGATGAGATCATCAGGATTCTCACTACAAGGAGCAAAGCTCAGCTGCTTGCAACATTCAATAGTTACAATGATCAGTTCAGTCATCCCATCACTAAGGTAAAGAATAACTATTCACCTCCTCTTACTTATAGTTCCTTTTTCCAATCAAACTATATGATCGCTGTTGAACACTCTCCCTGTACATATTCATTAGAACCAAAACGATTATACTTTGGTAAAAGAGTAATTGTTTGTACTTCACATTTTGATGAGAAATTGTTTCTCATAACGTTGTTTGGTCCCCACTGACAGGATCTGAAGGCTGATCCCAAGGACGAGTTCCAGGCAACATTGAGGGCGATCATAAGGTGCTTCACCTGCCCCGACAGGTACTTCGAGAAAATCATCCGATTGGCTCTTGGAGGCGTGGGCACAGACGAGAACTCGCTGACGAGGATCATAACCACTCGCGCCGAGGTGGACCTGAAGCTGATAAAGGAGGCATACCAGAAGAGGAACAGCGTCCCGCTGGAGAAGGCTGTTTCCAAAGACACAACCAGAGACTACGAGGATATGCTCCTTGCCCTCCTGGGAGCAGAGTACTGAGGCGCAGGTCTTTGTCTTGCCCCTCTTGTTTGATGGGGAAATAAAACTGCGAATTCTGTCGCTTTTTTCTGGATGATTGTACGTAAACTAGCCTGCATGGCACTGCTCGTCTAATAAATCGGTCTTGTGTGTTGGTTTGTCATTTTGAGCTGCGGATTGTTGTACGTGTCTTATCGAGTCATTGCTGCCATCTTATCGAGTCTCCATCTTATCAGTGTCGCGATGGCTTTGAACTTGATCCTTACTGAAATGCAAAAGTGGAGGTTTGGGTTTCCGGAGTTTGAGCGCAGTCGTTTGAAGACAATTGTATGGGATTGTTTCAACAAGTATAGGTGGCAAGCTTACCACATTCTTGATGAAGCTTAATGTCGTGCTCACGTGATCCACGGGCCGAGGGCTTTGTCTTTCTTTTCAAAAACAAAAGAATATATGCTAGTGTGTTATTGATAGGCATATGCAAAGAACATATTTTTCTGGTTAACGAATTATGTGTTTTTTACTTTTATGTGCTTATTTTACCTATTGTTGTAGAATAAAAGAGATCTATAGAATATATATTGATGCTATGTTCGATGGCTCAGAGGTATGTTCTTCTTTTCGAGAAAAAGAGAGAGAAAATGTTCGATAGCTCAAATTTGATTCTTAGGGGTTCTCCATCAACAAAAATGTACCTTATACCTTTGACGAGAAATACGTTTTTTTTGGAAAAAAGAAAGCATGATGAGAAATAAGTAGGCGATCAAACAATTGATTACCTAAGAGCTGAGTTCAAGACTTTGTAATCCATGTGTAGACCTAAGCTGAACCTGAGCCAGATAGATACACACACCTAACGATGAAGGTATGTCAATATATAGACTCGGTTGCTGATTATTGTACCATAACAGTAAGCGCAATGGTTGTATTTTAAGCTCTCTGTACGAAAGCCACCTGTGCTAAATGGATTACAAGGCCGTCACTGTCTCTCTATGAAGAAAAAAATACCACTGCTAAGTCGGTTCTGATGCTTCCGCTTTTCCCTAATTCTAAATTTCTGATTGGATAGTTTCTACTGTTCGGTCTTCCTCCTCGCCCCGTTCCACATCTTACGTGATTCAGCGAAAAATGAAGAGTTAGCAGATGCCAAGACTCTGCACGGATCGGAGGAAGATATCCGAGCCGTACTCTTCAAACTGGACGGCTCAGATCGGCTATTCGGAACCGGGAGTTAAAACCCAAAATTCGGTTATTCGGGTTCAGACTTCGGGTATCGATTTTTTGTGACCAGGCTGACTTCCAGAAACGCCCAAGAGGCTACAGAGCCGCTACAGAGCCTACAGTCAGTTCCCAGACCAATCTCCGACTGGAACAACCAAATCACCTCGAAATGCCTCGATGGCGGTTCCGATCCGGCGACCTCGCCTGCGCGCGCGATGGCTATCGCGGTGGCGACAGCATCCGTGGGAGCAGCGGCCGTCGGGGTGGGAGACGGCGAGGCGGAGCTCGACTACCGGAAGCTTTCGGGGATAATAATCCCCGGATTCGCGTCGACGCAGCTGCGCGCGTGGTCGGTGCTGGACTGCCACTACTCCCCGTTCGACTTCAACCAAGGTCGAGATCCGTGCCCTGTATCACTCCTCTCGTAACATCAGATTACTATGCTAGTTTTAGCTGTTTCCTTTGTTTGGGGATTAATTACCGTTATTGAACCCATGTGTTCTCCCAGTTGGTCGATAGACTGGACGAGACGAGATATCTGTTGATTTTGCACTTCTTTCGTGTGATTTAGAATTTGGAACAGTTTCTGTTGGCCTAAAGTTCTCAGACTGAAACATCCTTTCCAAAACTTTGTGTTCAGGTTTGTCAGTGAAGTAGGTGGCCGGTTTTATACTGTCCCATTGATTTCTGTGTGATCTCAATGGTGTTTAGAATTTATCTGCGGTTAATTCTTCAGAAAATTACATCCACCTATTAATCTGCGGTTAATTTTGTATTACCTTAAGTTTGCTCTACTCCTACCAACTCACCTACTGCTTGGGTTGTCACCCTCACTTCCTGAAACTGAAAAAGTCTATACCGTAGTTGGTTTGCTCAGTCTACAAATAAATATGTACTACTCTAATCTAATTCCAATATAAACAGTTATATTTGACTAATCTCATCATCAAAAGACTAGGCTACGCTATTTCAACAATGTCTAACATGTCCAATACTCCAAAAGAATAAGTGTGCTGTGTAGAGGACTAGATGCTACTCCCTCCATTCCTTAAAGATTGGCATATTAGCTTTCATTAAGACGAGGCTTTGACCACAAATTACGATGTTAAAGTGTGGTTTATATGACATGAAACCACAGGTATCATGAAGTACTTTCGATAACGAATCTAGCGATACTAATTTCATGTCATATAAACCACACCTTGACATAGTAATTTGTGGTCAAAGGCTTGTCTTAATGAAAGCTAATATGTCAATCTTTAAGGAACGGATGGAGTATTTTGCTCCACATAGATAATTAGGTACAGTAGTTGATAGGTTTCTCCCAGATTGGCATTTTATCGATCAGTTTAATATTTCTAATTTGATATGTTCAACATGGTGCAGCTCTTCTCTGCTGTAAATTGCTGGCTTAAATGCATGCTACTTGACCCTTATAACCAGACTGACCATCCAGAATGCAAGTCAAGGCCTGATAGCGGTCTTTCTGTAATTACCGAGTTGGACCTTGGATATATAACAGGTAGACTATATACCTTAGCTATTTTTTCCAGTATTAATTTTCTTATACTAATGGAAGAAAATGAAGGAAATATGTTCTTTTTCTTTGTAATTTCCATGTGCCAAATTGCTGACAAAGTTACACATTAACAAATGGACCTCAAATCCGGCAGAATCACTGCATATTCTACCTCTTACGAGCAATCGTTGATAGAATGACTGAAAACCTTGGGCCAAGAGAGTATTCTTCAACAGGACTTTGCATAAACATTGTCCAAACCTGAAGGATCGATATTCACTGTTTCGTTGATCACATGGGCCAGAAGTCAGGGCATGAAGGATATCCATTGTTCAGCATATATGCTTGCTTCAATCTTCAGAGCTTACTGCAGTCGGTGGGCAGGAACGAGAGCTGCCCTACGGTGGTGTCGAACAGCATCTGTATATTCTGCTGTTGGAAGTTGCCCAGCACGGACGTGGACTCAGGCGTCGTCCCGGCAATGTTCAAGCAGAAGGACGAGTCCTCTTCGTTGTAGGACATGTAGTTGTCCCTATACAGCCTCATATCCGCACCGCCAGCAAAGTGCAGCACCAAGTCCGGCATATACGGGGGCTCACCGGCCGGAGCTGGGAAGCATGGGGCGTCCAGGCTGGAGGCGTTCACAGGCGGCTGGCCGAGCACCCGCGCCACGCGGCCGACAACCTCCCTGAAGCCGCTTTCCGCGAGGATGGTGAAGGTCGTCCCAGAGTCCACGATCATTCCGCCGGTGCCATCGCCGCGCAGGTCGAATGTGCCGTTCGGGATGGGAAGGCGGACGTCGCCCAGTGATATGCCCTGGAGGGAGACAAAGTACCGTGACGGGTTCTGTGGGCTCTGCAGCAGCGGCGTCGACTGCACAGTGCTGGGCCCGGGGGCTAGCTCCGCCAGGGTGCCGAGCAAGAATGGGCTATCTAGAGCAGAGTTGAAGAAGTCGGTGAGGCAGTAGGAGAACTTGCCGACGCCTAGCTGCGCCAGGAGCGACAGAGTCCCGCGGCCGAGGCCGACCGTCCCAGTGGAATTGAGGGAGTCGCCACCATTGTCGGTGCCACAGCCGAACGCCACGCCGCCGACGGAGACAGGCGCACTAGAGGGGCCGAGCGTGAGTGTCTCCGTGCCAAGGATGCCAGCTGAGTAGGCGCCGTCGCCGTAGGCGTAGCGGTACCGGCAGAGCGAGCTTGGGGTGCAGTTCCGGCTCCATATGGGCAGGCATGTGGCGCTGGAGCAGGGCAACGGGGAGAAGGTGGACGAGGCCGAGGGGTCGTAGACGGGCGTGTCCTGCGGGAAGCACAGCTTGCATGGCTGGCACTGTGTCCAGGTGAGGTCGCTGCCGGTGTCGGCGAGGGCGACGAATGGCACCGGCGGCTTCCCGATGGCCAGCTCCATCAGGTATTCGACTTGAACCGAGTGGAGCCTGGGCGAGGTTGCGTCATAACCGGATAGCGCTCGGAGGCGGCTTCTGTGCACGGCCCGGCGCATGAGCTCTGTCTTGGTGTAGCCGCCTTTGGAGTCGACGTGGGTGAGCACCAAGCGGTAGCCAGATGGCGCCGACACGGCCAGTGAGGTTAGTAGGACCAAGCTCAGGGCTTGCAAGGGACCCATGCATTTCACCATTAATGGATGATCGATGCAAAGCTCTACTAGATGTCTAACTTCTAATTCAGAGTTGCTAGCTAGGTTGGCTTGAAGAATTATGTTAAACCTTGCATGTCTATTTATACAAGGTTTTGACAATGTCAAGATCACCGATAAAGCATGTGAACAGGAAGAAGATGGTTAAAAGTTCTGGACAGTGACCGGCACAATAGTCGTCTGTAGCAAACTGATGATAGTATCTGTCTCTAGCTTATGGACAAAGGGGAACAGCAGATAGAATATTATCGGCCGCTTGGCTTCAGTTTTGACCCCTACTAGCAAGTAGTCCTCCGGCCTCTGAACCTGCAGGTGTCGCCATTTGCCGCTGATGCTAGATCAATACAAGAGGATAAGAAAGATACCGCTCACCAGCTCTACAATACTGCAAACAACAAAATACAGTCAGCAACTACACATCATTGAGTAGGTCATTGTTTCTTGGCGTTTTAGCCGGTATGTGTTGTCGCAAGGACATAGGTTTTTCAATTAAGCATATCCATAATCATACTTAAGTGGGATTTATTTGGGGATTTAGTGGTGACCTGCCAGCAGACTACAAGACTGCAAAAAATAATGGTACAGAATCAGTGATATACGTCATTGAGTATATCATTCATTTTTTGCGTTTCTTCATGGTGCCGTCTTAAGTTTAGGCTTTTAGCTCTTTCCGTGGGGATTACTGTTATTGTACCCATGTGTTCTCCCAGTTGGTCGATAGACTAGACTAGATATGTGCTGATTTGGTAGTACTTATTTTGTGTGATTTAGAATTTGGGACAGTTTTTCTGTTGGCCTTAAGTTGTTAGACTGAAACATTGTTTCCAAACTTGTGGTCAGGTTTGTCAGTGAAGTAGTTGGCCGGTTTTAAACTGTCCCATTGATTTCTGTGTGATCTCAATGGTGTTTAGGATTTATCTGCTGTTAATTCTTCAGAAAATTTCATCCACCTATTAATCTGCGGTGAATTTTGTATTACCTTAAGTTCGTTGTACCAATTCAACTACTGCTTGGGTTTTCACCCTTACTTCCTGAAACAGAAAAAGGCTATGCCGTAGTTGGTTTGCTCAGTCTACAAGTAAATACATCACATATTTGACTAATCTCATCATCACAAGACTAGGCTAGGCTATTTCAACAATGTCTAACATGTTCAAAAGAATAAGCGGTGTGCTGTGTAGACTGTAGAGGACTAGATGCTATGTTGCTCCACATAGGTGATTAGGTACAGTACTTGATTGGTTGCTCCCAGATTAACATTTTATCGATCAGTTTAATATTTCTAGTTTGATATGTTCAACATGGTGCAGCTCTTCTCTGCTGTAAATTGCTGTCTTAAATGCATGCTACTTGATCCTTACAACCAGACTGACCATCCAGAATGCAAGTCAAGGCCTGATAGCGGTCTTTCTGCAATTACCGAGTTGGACCATGGTTATATAACAGGTATACCGTATACTATATACCTTAGCTATTTTTTACCAGTTTTAATTTTCTTATACTAATGGAAGAAAATGAAAGAAATATGTTCTTTTTGTTTTTAATTTCCATGTGCCAAATTGTTGACGAAGTTACACATTAACAAATGGACCTCAAATCCGGCAGAATCACTGCATATTCTACCTCTGATGAGCAATCGTTGATAAAATGACTGAAAACCTTGGGCCAAGAGAGTATTCTTCAACAGGACTTTGCATAAACGTTGACCAAACCTGAAGGATCGATATTCACTGTTTCGTTGATCACATGGGCCTGAAGTCAGAGCATGAAGGATACCCACTGTTCAGCATATATGCTTGCTTCAATCTTCAGAGCTTACTGCAGTCGGTGGGCAGGAACGACAGCTGCCCTACGGTCATGTCGAACAGCATCTGTATATTCTGCTGCTGGAAGTTACCCAGCATGGACCACGTGGATGTCGTCCCGACAATGTTCAAGCAGAAGGATGAGTCCTCTTGGTTGTAGGACATGTAGTTGTCCCTATGCAGCCTCATGTCCGCACCGCCGGCAAAGTGCAGCACCAAGTCCGGCATAAACGGGAGCTGCCGCTCACCGGCCGGAGCTGGGAAGCATGGGCTGTCCAGGCTGGAGGCGTTCACCGGCGGCTGGCCGAGCACCTGCGCTACGTGGTCAACGACCACCCTGAAACCACTTTCCGGGAGGATACTGAAGGTCGTCCCAGAGTCCACGACCATCCCGCCGGTGCTGTTGGCGTGCAGGTCAAATGTCTTGTTTGGGATGGGAAGGCGGACGTCGCCGAGCGTTATGCCCTGGAGGGAGACCACGTACCGCGACGGGTTCAGCGGGCTCTGAAGTAGCGGTGTTGACTGCACGGCGCCGGGCCCAGGGGCCAGCTCCGCCAGGGTGCCGAGCAAAAATGGGCTATCCAGAGTAGAGTTGAAGAAGTCGGTGAGGCAGTAGGAGAACTTGCCGACGCCTAGCTGCGCCAGGAGTGACAGAGTCCCGCGGCCGAGGCCGACCGTCCCAGTGGAATTGAGCGAGTCGCCTCCGTTGTCGGTGCCGCAGCCGAATGCCACGTCGCTGACAGAGACGGCTTGCCCGGGCACGCTAGAGCCGAGCGTGAGCGTCTCTGTGCCCAGGATGCCAGCCGAGTAGGCTCCGTCGCTGTAGGAGTAGCCGTACCGGCAGAGCGAGCTTGGGGTGCTGCAGTTCCGGCTCCTCAATACGGGCAGGCACGTGGCGCTGGAGCAGGGCACCGGGGAGAAGGTGGAGGAGGCCGAGGGGTCATAGACGGGCGTGTCCTGCGGGAAGCATAACTTGCATGGCTGGCACTGCGTCCAGGTGAGGTCACTGCCGGTGTCGGCGAGGGCGACGAACGGCACCGGCGGCGTCCCGATGGCCAGCTCCATCAGGTATTCGACTTGAACCGAGTGGAGCCTGGGTGAGTTTGCGTCATAACCGGATAGTGCTCGGAGGCGGCTTCTGTGCGCGGCCCGGCGCATGAGCTCTGTCTTGGTTAAGCCAATTTTGGAGTCGACGTGTGTGAGCGCCAAGCGGTAGCCGGATGACGCCGACACGGCCAGTGAGGTAAGTAGGACCAAGCAGCTCATCAGGGCTTGCAAGGGGCCCATGCATTTCACCATTGATGATCGATGCAAAGCTCTACTGATGTCTAACTTCTAATTCAGAGCTGCTAGCTAGGTTAAACCTTGCATGTCTATTTATACAAGGTTTTGACAACATCAAGATTACCGATAAAGCATTTGAATAGGGAGAAGATGGTTAAAAGTTCTGGATAGCAACCGGCACAATAGTCGTCTGTAGCAAACTGATGATAGTATCTGTCTCTAGCTTACGGACAAAGGGGAAGAGCGAATAGAGTATTAACGGCCGCTTGGCTTCAGTTCTGAACCTGCAGGTGTCGTCATTTGCTGTTGATGCTAGATTTATACTGGAGGATAAGAAACATACCGCAACCAGTCTACAAGACTGCAAACAAGTAGTCAGCAACTACACGTAATTGAGTAGGTCATTGTTTCTTGGCATTTTAGCGCTATGTGTTGTGGCAAGGACATAGGTTTTTCAAATAAGCATATTCATAATCATACTTGAGTGAGATTTATTTGGGGCTTTAGTGGTGAACTGCCAGCAGACTACAAGACTGGAAAAAAATAATGGAACAGAATCAGTGACTATGCGTCATTGAGTATATCATTCGTTTTTGGCGTTTCTTCATGGTGCTGTGTAACTGTGTTAACGCAACGACACAAACGTCGCAAATGATAAAACAAACGCAAAAATTGAAAGAAATTTTAGACACAATCTACCTATATTGGTGTGTTGGCTTGTAGTTTGCGATTTATGGAAATGTGATTGTTGCTAATTTTGAGGAGCCTTTTTAGCATAGTGGTCAAGCATGCGTGCAAGGTGGATTATACATGGTAGAATCAGCGAAACTTTCTTCCTTTATCATGATATTTGCAGATTGGCAATGGTATTTCCACAATTTTTTGGTTTAGATAGGTGGCTTACAAGTGAGCCTTTATCAGTTGCATATCCTTGCCTTTTTTCACACACAACCAAATCGTTTGAGCTTGTATCACAGTTATATCAGGAGGATTGGACTTATCCCTGTGAAACCGGCTAACTGAGGAAGCCATGGCAGAGCTATCCTCTTTGTCTCTTGTATTGCAGGATATCCTCCTCTCCTCTGTACCAGATATGGGCGTGTTCTGCTTGGCAACATACCCTTCAGCACAAAGGCAGTATACACACCACTCTGTGCCAGTCCAAATGTTGCAAATGCAAGTATTATCTGGAACCTCCATGTACAGATCAAGGTGAAGATCTTTGCGTGGCTTAACAGGTTAAATACAAAGCAAAACCTGTTCAAAAAGGCTCACATAGAACATCCCAGCTAGCCCGTGGAAAACACTCCGGATGATGGGAGCCATAAGGCCATAAGTAAGCGTTTTACAAGCCGTTTGACACCTGTGTATTCATTTCATTTGATCAAAAGAAAATGACATTATAAATCTTGTTTGTATTCATTTGGTAGAATCTAAATTCCATTATCAATTTTCATGTTTGGCTACCACCTAGAATTATGAAACAAAGGGAAAACATGGAGTGTGGGAGCGGAATTTGTTTTAACTTGACGTCAATTGCTAGAGGACTAGATGCAATTTTGCTCCACATAGATGATTAGGTACAGTACTTGATCGGCTTTGCTCCCAGATTGACATTTTATCGCTCAGTTTAATATTTCTAATTTGGTATGTTCAACATCGTGCAGCCCTTCTCTGCTGTAAATTGCTGGCTTAAATGCATGCTACTTGACCCCTATAACCAGACTGACCATCCAGAATGCAAGTCAAGGCCTGATAGCGGTCTTTCTGCAATTACCGAGTTGGACCCTGGTTATGTAACAGGTAGACTATATACCTTAGCTATTTTTTACCAGTTTTAATTTTCTTATACTGATGGAAGAAAATGAAAGAAATATGTTCCTTTTGTTTTTAATTTCCGTGTGCCAAATTGTTGACGAAGTTACACATTAACAAATGGACCTCAAATCCGGCAGAATCACTGCATATTCTACCTCTTATGAGCAATCGTTGATAAAATGACTGAAAACCTTGGGCCAAGAGAGTATTCTTCAACAGGACTTTGCATAAACGTTGACCAAACCTGAAGGATCGATATTCACTGTTTCGCCGATCACATGGGCCTGAAGTCAGAGCATGAAGGATATCCACTGTTCAGCATATATGCTTGCTTCAATCTTCAGAGCTTACTGCAGTCGGTGGGCAGGAACGACAGCTGCCCTACGGTCATGTCGAACAGCATCTGTATATTCTGCTGCTGGAAGTTGCCCAGCCTGGACCACGTGGACGGCGACCCGACAATGTTCAAGCAGAAGGACGAGTCATCTTCGTTATAGGACATGTAGTTGTCCCTATGCAGCCTCATGTCCGCACCGCCGGCAAAGTGCAGCACCAAGTCCGGCATAAACGGCTCACCGTCCGGAGATGGGAAGCATGGGCTGTCCAGGCTGGAGGCGTTCACCGGCGGCTGGCCAAGCAGCTGTGCCACGCGGTCGACGACCTCCCTGAAACCGCTTTTGGCGAGGATGGTGAAGGTTGTCCCGGAGTCCACCATCATCCCGCCGTTGCCGTCGGCGCGCAGGTCGAATGTGCCGTTCGGGATGGGCAGGCGGACGTCGCCGAGCGATATACCCTGGAGGTTGACAAAGTACCGCGACGGATTCAGCGGGCTCTGCAGTAGCGGCGTCGACTGCACGGTGCCGGGCCCGGGGGCCAGCTCCGCCAGGGTGCCGAGAAAAAATGGGCTATCCATAGTAGAGTTGAAGAAGTCGGTGAGGCAGTAGGAGAACTTGCCGACGCCTAGCTGCGCCAGGAGCGACAGAGTCCCGCGGCCGAGGCCGACCGTCCCAGTGGAGTTGAGCGAGTCGCCGCCGTTGTCGGTGCCGCAGCCGAATGCAACACTGCCGACAGAGACGGTTTGCCCGGGCACGCTAGAGCCGATCGTGAGTGTCTCTGTGCCCAGGATGCCAACCGAGTAGGCGCCATCGCTGTAGGAGTAGATGTACCGGCAGGGCGAGCTTGGGTTACTGCAGTTCCGGCTCCTCCATGTGGGCAGGCACGTGGCGCTGGAGCAGGGCACCGGGGAGAAGGTGGACGAGGCCGAGGGGTCGTAGACGGGTGTGTCCTGCGGGAAGCACAGCTTGCATGGCTGGCATTGCGTCCAGGTGAGGTCGCTGCCGGTGTCGGCGAGGGCGACGAACGGCACCGGCGGCGTCCCGATGGCCAGCTCCATCAGGTATTCGACTTGAACCGAGTGGAGCCTGGGCGAGTTTGCGTCATAACCAGATAGCGCTTGGAGGCGGCTTCTGTGCGCGGCCCGGCGCATGAGCTCTGTCTTGGTGAATCCGATTTTGGAGTCGACGTGGGTGAGCGCCAAGCGGTAGCCGGATGGCGCCGACACGGCCAGTGAGGTAAGTAGGACCAAGCAGCTCATCAGGGCTTGCAAGGGGCCCATGCATTTCATCATTGATGATCGATGCAAAGCTCAACTGATGTCTAACTTCTAATTCCGAGCTGCTAGCTAGGTTGGCTTGAAGAATCATGTTAAACCTTGCATGTCTATTTATACAAGGTTTTGACATCATCAAGATTACCGATAAAGCATGTGAACAGGAAGAAGATGGTTAATAGTTCTGGACAGCGACCAGCACAATAGTCGTCTGTAGCAAACTGATGATAGTACCTGTCTCTAGCTTACGGACAAAGGGGAAGAGCGAATAGAGTATTAACGGCCGCTTGGCTTCAGTTTAGAACCCGCAGGTGTCGCCATTTGACGTTGATGCAAGATCAATACTGGAGGATAAGAAACATACCGGCAACCAGTCTACAAGACTGCAAACAACAAAAACAATCAGCAACTACACGTAATTGAGTAGGTCATTGTCTCTTGGCGTTTTAGCCGGCAAGTGTTGTGGCAAGGACATAAGTTTTTCAATTAAGCATATTCATAATCATACTTGAGTGGGATTTTTTTGGGCTTTAGTGGTGAACTGCAAGCAGACTACAAGACTGCTAAAAATAATGGAACAGAATCAGTGGCTATGCGTCATTGAGTATATCATTCCTTTTTGGCTTTTCTTCATGGTGTGCTAGCCTGTGCTAACGCAAGTACGCAAGGACACAGACGTTGCAAATGATAAAATAAACGCCAAAATTGAAGGCAATTTTGGACATAATCTACCTATATTGGTGCGTTGGCTTGTAGTTTGCGATTTATGGAAATGTGATTGTTGCTAATTTTGAGGAGCCTTTTTAGCATAGTCGTCAAGCATGCGTGCAAGGTGGATTGGACATGGTAGAATCACCGAAACTTAGATCCTTCCTTTATCATGATATTTGCAGATTGGCAATGGTACTTCCACAAATTTTTGGTTTGATAGGTGGCTTAGAAGTGAGCCTTCATCAGTTGCATATCTGTGCCTTTTTCACACACAACCAAATTGTTTGAGCTTGTATCAACAGTTATATCAGGAGGACTGGACTTATCGCTGTGAAACCGGCTAACTGAGGAAGCCATGGCAGAGCTATCCTCTTTGTCTCTTTATTGCAGGATATCCTCCTCTCCTCTGTACCAGATATGGGCGTGTTCTGCTTGGCAACATACCCTTCAGCACGAAGGCAGCATACTCTGCGCCAGTCCGGATGTTGCAAACGCAAGTATTATCTTGAAACTCCATTTGCTGATCAAGGTGAAGATCTTTGCGTGGCTTTTCTGCAGGAACAGGTTAAATACCAAGCAAAACCTGTTCGAAAAGGCTCACATAGAACATCCCAGGCTCCCAGCTAGCCTATGGAAAACACTCCGGATGACAGGATCCATATGTATGCGTTTTGCAAGCCGTTTGACACCTATGTATTCATTTCATTTGGTCAAAATGAAATGACATTATGAATATTGTGTGTATTCATTTGGTAGAATCTAAATTCCAATATCAATTTTCATGTTTGGCTGCCACCTAGAATTATGGAACGAAGTGAAAACATGGGAGTGTGGAGCAGAATTTGTTTTAACATGACGTCAATTGTCTGGAATTTGACAAATGAATTTCAGCACTCAATGCCCTGACAGACAAACCCCACTGTACGAAAGACAACATTGCTAAATGGAGTACACGCCTATCACTGTCTCTATGCAAAAAAAAAGAGAGGCTATAACTGTCAAAAAATAAATAAATAAAGTACCACTGTTAAGCCCGTTCTAAAGCTTCTGTTTTTCCTGAATTCTGAATTCCTGATTCCTGTACTGTTCTCTCTTCCGTCTTAGCTCTGTTCCTGGTCTTATGTGATTTGACGAAAATGAAGAGCTAGCAGATGTCAAGACTCTGTATAGTGTCAAAAAAAAAGTAAAATACACCACTAGACAATAAACTTGAAGGAAATGAACACTTTAGTCCACGAATTTAAAACACACACACATAAATCCATGAACTCGTGTTAGTGATACAACTTAGTCCAAAAACGATTCGGCAAAACTAAAAATGAACGCGTGACACGAACCTTGACCGTGGCTTGTACCTAGATTTTCTCAGGAGGCTTCTTGCAAGATCGCCAAATTCCCCATTCCTCCAGACAGTGAGATTGTCGTCGTCAGTGGCGGCGGAGGGGTTGACAACAAGAGTGCGAAGCGGGGTTGGTTGGCTGGCGAAGGACCGTCGTGGAGGAGTGGGCGAGGGAGCAACGACGTGGCAGTGGAGGCCGTCCGCGCTTGATGGCAGGGACGAGGACGCCTGGTCCCTCGGCTTCACCACTTGGGAGGACACCGCGGCATTCTCGATGGACCCCTAGGAGCTCACTGTTGCGGGCTTCGCCGTGTCGTCCACTGACAAGTGCCCATCTACCGTCTCCGTGCGTGCGCGGGAGGTACCTTGTGGTCCCGCCGCGGGCTCCTCCATCACCGCCGTCGACACCCGTAGGCCCAATCATCGAGCACGATACCTGAAGGAATGGAGAATTTGGCCATCTGGTAAGAACTACCTTGAGAAAATCTAGATACAAGCTAGCCGTGGTTCCGGCTTGTGCCATGTGTCTATTTTTAGTCTAGCCGTATGTTTTTTTTGACTAATCTATGCCATTGATCCGAGTTCATCAATCTATTTTTTTTGTGTGTAGTGTTCATGGAATGAATGTTCATTTTCTTCGAATTTATGAACCAATCCTAGGTAGTGGTTTTACTTTAAAAAAACCCTCTGTGCCCACCGGATCGGAGGAAGAGATCAAGTCGTACTCTTCTAACCGAACGGCTCAGATTGCCTCACCGAAACTACTACACGTCCGACGTCCTCTCGTCCTATCTTTGTAAGCCAGCTGATCGGATGGTGTGTTGCATTTTGCCTCACGTATGAACGGTCTGATCTGCTGTGTCGGACATGAATCGTACGCATAGCACTGCTGTTGCCTCACGCCTACTCGACCTCCCCTGCGCTTCCAGAAACGCCCTAGAGGCTATAGAGCCTGGACGCACGGAGCTCCTGTCACTCCTTCCAGTCGGACCAATCTCCGACTGGAACAGCCAAATCACCTCGAAATGCCTCGATGGCGGTTCCGATCCGGCGACCTCGCCTGCGCGATGGCTATCGCGGTGGCGACAGCAGCAGCCATGGGAGGAGCGGCAGCCGGGGTAGGAGACGGCGAGGCGGAGTTCGACTACCGGAAGCTGTCGGGGATAATAATCCCCGGATTCGCGTCGACGCAGCTGCGCGCGTGGTCGGTGCTGGACTGCCCCTACTCGCCGTTCGACTTCAACCCCCTGGACTCCGTCTGGCTCGACTCCACCAAGGTCGAGATCCGTGCCTTGTATCACCCCTCTCGTAATATCAGATTACTATGCTAGTTCTAGCTATTTCTGTTGATGTTATTGTACTCACTCATGTTTTCTCCCAGTTGATCGATAGACTAGAGTAGACGAGATATGTGATGATTTAGTACTTGCTTATTCCGTGTGATTTAGAATTGGAATAGTTTCTGTTGGCCTAAAGTTGCTAGACTTAAACGTCCTTTCCAGAACTTGGTGTTCAGGTTTGTTCGTGAAGTAGGGTGGCCGAATTAAACCGCTCCATTGATTTCTGTGTGATCTCAATGGTGTTTAGGATTTATCTGCGGTTAATTTTTGAAGAAAATTACATTTACCTATTAATCTGTGTTTAATTTTGTAATACCTCAAGTATGTTCTGCGGTTCTGCCAATTCACCTACTGATTGGGTTTTCAACCTCACTTCCTGAAACTGAAAATTCTAAACCTTAGTTGTTGTGCTCGGTTTACAAATAAATATGTACTGCTCTAATTCCAACATAAACATACATATTTGACTAATCTCATCATCACAAGACTAGGCTAGGTTATTACAACAATGTCTAACCATGTTCAAAAGAACAAGTGGTGTGCTGTGTAGAGGACTAGAGGCTATTTTGTTCCGCATAGATGATTTGGTACAGTACTTGACATGATGCTCCAGATTGATATTTTATAATCAATTTAATCTCTATAATTTGATATGTTCAATATGTGCAGCTTTTCTCTGCTGTAAATTGCTGGCTTAAATGCATGCTACTTGACCCTTATAACCAGACTGACCATCCAGAGTGCAAGTCAAGGCCTGATAGTGGTCTTTCTGCAATTACCGAGTTGGACCCTGGTTATATAACAGGTAGACTATATACCTTAGCTATTCTGTACTAGTGTCCAGTATTAATTTTCTTATTCTGTCCACTGTACGTTTTATACATCATCTGTAAGCTGCTTATTATCTTTTTTGTTTCTGTTTCTCGCACAAACTTTGAGCCAAAGCAACCAAATCATGAACGACAAGTATGTCATTCGATGATGCCGTAGTCACTGGGATGACCAGTTGTCAGTAGTCAGGAACGAATCATGTTCCTAGTTCTACAGTAAGCTTTACATTGTATAATAGTTTTTTTTGTTGCCTCCTTGCTGAGAATATCTATCTTAGTGCAAAGACGAAAAATATGAGCATCTATTAGTGCAACTGTTCCTGTTGAATCTAATGCAGATGAAATAATACAGTCGACTGTTACAGTAAAGTTCCTGATGATAAACGGTAGTTTCTGGAACAAGGATATGCTATGTTCTCAGTACTTTGAATATTTTCTTTCTTTTCTACATATATTTACTTTCATTGACATTCTGTGGCGTGAGACCCAAGCCCTAGGAACAGGATAGCCAACTAGTAAAGCTTATGTAGGGAGTGCATGTTTGGGTTTAGTCCCACCTTGCTAGTTTAGAGGGAACTAGAACAAGATATAAATCCAAGTGTCAAATGTTCCATCCCTGGGTTAATCCTTTTACATAAAACAAGGGTGAAAGTGTAAGTGGGATGGTGCAACTAAATGGTCTGCCCAGAGTGGGGCAGGGCTCAGCCTAATTAGGCTGGGGCATTGCACATTTTCCCAAGTCAGCAATTACCCATGTTATTTAAAATGATGAAAAAGCTCCCTACATTTAGATTTTTCGTCTTTGTTAGTATATATTGTCAAACCACCCATCTCATTTCTTCATGGAAAGAGAAAAAAACAGTTGATTTTTTAAATGCATTAACGCGGTCTTATTGGAAGGTTTCAGGTCCTCTTTCTTCGATATGGAAAGAATGGGTCAAATGGTGTGTAGAGTTTGGTATTGAAGCTAATGCTATCATAGCTGTTCCGTACGATTGGAGGCTACCCCCATCGATGCTTGAGGAGAGGGATCTGTACTTTCATAAATTAAAGTTTGTAATACCTGACTCATCTTGTCATAGCAACCAATTTTTTCACTCTCAATTCAGTTTGTAGTTTTTTCTTGGTGTCTTAAAATTACATGGCTAAGTGACAGTCATGTATATTGTTGATGTCCTTGCATATCTTCTATATGAGCATTTCCCAGCTCAGCAGATGACATTGTTCTAAATTATGTGTCATAGGATGCTTACTTTATCGGCCTTATCATGCTCATAAGTGTTGAGCCTACTTCTGAGTTCTGACAAACTATCTCTGTTTAAAAATATGACATTTTCGAAGGCCTGCTGACAATCACTAACTTTGACTCCTAATATAGAAAAATGCTACTCCCTTCGATCCTAAATTGTTGTCGAAATATTACATGTATCTAGACGCTTTTTAAGAATAGATACATCCATATTTGGGCAAATTTGAGTCAAGAATTTAGGATCAGAGAGAGTATTTAGATTAGTCAGATGATAATGCTAGCACTAGATTTGTCATTTGTCGTGAAAGCTATTCCATAATATAGAACATCATTTTCCATACTAACATGTTCATATGAAAAGTAACATCAATGTTGCATGTTGGAGATCGTACCGATGTCCAAAATGTCATTAATTAATTAATAGATGGAATAGCTGTTGGCAGTACCTGATGCAATGTTGGTTATCTTTAGAAGCTTGGTGTTTGATGCTCGTAAGTCTTTTTTTATGCAGATTAACTTTTGAAATTGCATTGAAACTTCGAGGAGGCCCATCTTTGGTTTTTGCTCATTCCATGGGAAACAATGTCTTCCGCTACTTTTTGGAATGGTTGAAACTAGAAATTGCCCCAAAGCACTACATCCAATGGCTCGACAAACATATACATGCATACTTTGCAGTTGGTATGTCAACCAAAATGGATCTTAATTCATTACCATCACTGTCTCTAGTCTCTTCTTCATGCCTTTGGCATTTTCTTTTTCCATTCTTTCAGGTGCTCCTCTTCTTGGATCTACTGAATCAATTAGAGCTACTCTCTCTGGGACTACATCCGGTCTTCCAGTTAGTGAGGCGAGTCTTTCTCTATGTAGTTTATCCTGTTACCATAGTGTGCCCTCATTCAATCACTGGTGGCTGTTATTAACTTATTTTATGTTCCTGGTTTCTACCCCATCCATTGGTATTCTGTAAGGCCCCATGCATTTCAAGAAGTAAATTTTGTAAGTTTTTACTAATAATTACTCCAAAAATACAGATTTAGGGAAACAATGGTACTACTTAGAATTTTATTTAAAAGCACTTTCACGTGACCATGATATTGAAGGCATTTACAATATGTAAGAGAAGTAATGGCCAAAATTAAAATTTAGAGACTGCAACAAAATCAAACCATGCTTTTAGAAAAATCAATGGAGGCAGTATTTTTTTTCCTCACAACATCATTAGTGTTGAGTTTAAGGCTTTCCAGTTGGAAAGTTTGTTTTCAAATACTGAATGTATTTATTTCCTTGTTCTTCTGCTCCGTCTATTGATTCATAGGCTTCAAGTTCTGGTCCTAGATGTTTGCTGGTAGCCTACCTTACCTGTTGATGTGTTCTGATTTGCAAAGCATTGTGCAATTTTGTGTTTTAAATAGTACCATTAAGAAGTCTGATTTTATTCAGGCTCCAGACTTGTAACTATAGTGCATAGCTTGCCAAAAAAAGTTCTCTTATATTATAGATCTTTATATGATTCCTACTTTGCACATCTAATATTTTCATATTATTTTCAGGGGACAGCTCGGTTGATGTTTAATTCATTTGCTGCTTCTTTATGGCTGTTGCCATTCTCAGAATACTGCAAAGCTGATAACATATACTGGAAGCACTTTTTTGAGGGAAAAGGAGGTTACCCTCACAGACAACAATGTGATGAAAGGGAGTATACTTCAGAGTACTCTGGATGGCCCACAACCCTCGTCAGCATCGAAGTTCCTACAGTTCGAGGTTCTTGTAGAATTACTTCTGTTCTTGCAGATATTTAAGTTCTTCTTTGACTAAGCAGATGCACTCCTTTTTGTCTTTCATGTTTCTTCCTTGCAGGTATGGATGCATATCCATCAATTATGGACTTAACTGATAATATAACATCCAGCATGGAGTGTGGAAAGCCAACACTCTTGTCATTTTCTGCCAGAGAAGTTTCAGATGGTACTTTGTTCAAAACTATACAGGATTATGACCCACAGAGCAAGGCCCTTATCCATCAGCTGGAGAAGTAAGTTCTAATTTTATCTTCTGCAGTGCTGCTTCATTGTAATTCACACGCCTGTTTTCTCCAAAATAAAAATACAATATGCAGGCTTTGATATAATTGTGATTTATAGCACCCACTAATTAGTCAACTAAATAGAATCTAGCTTTTAACCAGAAGTAATATACAAGATTTTGTATGTTGATCCTTGTTGATCTCAGGTACTACCAGGGTGACCCAGTTCTCAATCCTCTCACACCCTGGGAGAGACCCCCAATAAAGAATGTATTCTGCATATACGGCATTGATTCTAAGACTGAGGTATAGTTGTGAATCCTTTAATTGTAAATAAAAAATGTCACTTACCCTTACTCCAAACCTCATTGTCATTCATGGCTTTTTATCAACCAGGTAGGGTACTATTTTGCACCAAGTGGCAAGCCATATCCAGATAATTGGATAATAACTGATGTGATTTATGAGTTTGAACGGTCCCTTCTGTCAAGGCAGGTACCAAAGATCTTAATTCCAAAAGTTCCAGTTTTCCAAAGTACATGTTGTCTTTCTTTGTGCATGGCTACTTCTGGGGATGGGTTTCCCTAGAAGTGTTTGTTTGACTGAACTTGATTTGTTTTTTGTAGAGTGCCTTAATGGTTTCTTCTATAGATTTACTATTTTTAGTCATGAACTTGCACATTTGATGAGATCATGCCACTTTGAGATATTTGTGAGGCATTGAGTATATTATAGTTCGCTTAATTCTGGACACTGAAACTTCAGTATTATACTTCTCATGTTTCAGACTGGTGAACAAAATGACATGTAATGGTTCATTTATAAAGAGACTGGTAGCTTTCAGGCAGGTTTCTAAGTCCTACCAAGTTCCTGGTTTAGTACTTGGTGTCAACACTTTTTCAAAAAAAAAGTATTTGGTGTCAGTTGTTCACTGTTAATATCTTTTCATGACTTGTCTGTCAGGCTTCAGTTTTTTCCATCAGAAATATTTATCTGGAGGCTCTTTGTAATGTTATTTATCCTTACCAGATCAGGTCATTCTGTTTCCGGAAAGCCTAACAATTCCAGTGGAGATGGAACGGTACATATTTCTACCTAAACTCAAATCTCTGTTGGTTGAACAAATAAATTTGCTCTATGTAAGCGATTGAATAGCTGTTTCATGTCAGGTATCCTACAACTCTCTCTCGATGTGCAAGCATTGGCTTGGGCCAAAAGTGAACATAACAAGGGCTCCACAGGTATTATAATTTCTTCCTACTGGTATTATTCTTGGCACACTAACTAACAGTCTGGCTGTTTGTAAATATCCTTATTTTGTGTTATCAAACTGTTGTCTACTCCCTCCGATCCATAAAAAGTGTCGCCCACTTAGTACAAAATTTGTACTAACTTAGTACAAAACTCCGATCCATAAAAAGTGTCGCCCACTTAGTACAAAATTTGTACTTAGTACAAAATGGGCGACACTTTTTATGGATCGGAGGGAGTACTATTTTCTTGTTGTATATATCACAATGTCAATGTGCCCTTCCTAATAAGCCCTCCATGTTCCTTTTGCAGGCAGAACATGATGGATCTGATTTACAAACAAGCATGAATGTTGAGCACAATCATGGTCAGGATCTATTTCCAAACATGACAAGGGCTCCACATGTGAAGTACATAACGTACTTTGAAGATGCTGAAAGTATCCCGGGATGGAGAACTGCAGTCTGGGAGCTTGACAAAGGTGCAAATCTGAAGTTTCTTTCCTTGGTTTATTTTATAGTTTGGTTATAGTAATTTCCCTTGTACCTGCTATATGACTTTGCTACTAAGTATTCCACTAGAAGTTTTATGCCCTTCCATATGTGTTTACAGTTTAGACATGACTATCTACAAGTGACTATGGTGTCATCACATTCTCCATAACATCCATCCAGTCTTCTCCCGTACACGCACGAAAAATCCTGCATTTTCTATGAAACTCTTAATACAGAGTTTTTTTTTTGTGAGATAACATAAGTTTTTCTTATGTGAACAGCAAATCACAGGAATATAGTTAGGATGCCAGTAGTAATGCGGGAGTTATGGCTTGAAATGTGGCATGATATGCACCCTTATTCAAAATCAAAATTTGTGACGAAAGGTTTGCATCAGTTTCAGCTCTTGCAATAATGAACTTGACTTTCAGATTTTAATATCTCTAACAACAGTTATACAGCTTTCCGAGGTCCATTAAGACACGAAGATTGTCACTGGGACTATTCAAAAGCTCGGTGTGCCTTTCCAGAATTCTGTGAATACAGGTTTTTGACTAAGTTTTTCCTTGTTCTCCAGTTAAGCTATTCTCATTTTCTGTAATAAGTACATTTTCCGGTTACTTTATACTTAGGTACACATTTGGTGACGTGCATCTGGGAATGAGCTGTAGGCTGAAAAATTCATCAACTAAGCTCCTCCGACAGTATCTCTGAAGTACGGCTTTAGTGGCAGCACTATTTGACTTTACCCTATTTGTTGAGAACCACATCTGACATGTTTTAATGGCCTGTTGCAGACTATTCTTTGTTTGACTGATTAACTATGATTATCACTCGCCTGTGAATTATAATGGATGCCCCTCTTTTCTTGGTGATGAAATTCATTGGCGGGGTATAACCAGGACGGTCAGGGCCAGTTCATCCAGAAAACAGGTGAAACTATGCTGTTGGTATTGTGTCTATTTTGATATTGTTCATCTTTGGAGCCGATATATTCTGATTGAAACGCCTCTTTTTCCTATCTAACTTTTGGCTGTATTTATGATATTCCCAGGCCTGTGTGGCGTTATTCTTAGCACCAAACGTCGGCCACGTGAAAGCCACTCGTAGTAGGGTTGTCTTGAACGTGTTGGAAGTTTTGCCATGAGATCACCCAGATTTGTACAGTAGACAATAGTTTGGCTGTTCGGGCAGCCAATTATCACGGTGTAAAACGGTACTCTGTACTAACCCGGCCATCTTAGCCCTGGTTTGTGCTTAGGAAGAAGTAACATCCATTGGCCTGTTTCCTGATGAAGTTTGTGTATGGCCCCTGATGTTGTCTTGATTTGCATAATTGTATCTGCTACCCATCATCAACCCAAGCGATCAAAAGAGATGGTTCTTGTGCTTCCAACTATTCTGCAAAGTCAAACTGTAAGCAAGTTTCTTCTTGCCAAGTAAAAGCAAACCATGTTCAACGTCGGGGAACAGGAGATGTGGTAGAGGATGCCCTGGGTAGCAGTCAGACACTGAAGCTTCCTGACCTGTCAATTTACTACGACCGTGATCATAGAATCTGTGGAACTGAATGACCCAACTTGATTGTGAAAGTCTACTGCCATGGAATCATGCAAGTTCTTGAAAAAGATCTCACTGTTACACTCAGCGTTCAGGACGTAATCTGGTGAGAAAAAACCTAGCGTACATTGAGAAGTTTTTTTTTACCTAGGTCTAGCAGGATCTAGTCTAGATACCGTTGGATCTGACCTAAAAGTTTTGGAAGCACAGACCAAATTAGTTTGCTGAAAATTTTAATTAGTGTTATCTTGCACAATTTTATTTTTTAGACAAATATTAGGTTGGATGAAAAATGGACAATCTTTTTGAACCTTAAAAAATGGGCAATCATGTTATAAAAAATTCTACATCATCTGCATGACTGCATTCATAGTATGCTTATTAGGACATCTAACATTTACGGAAGAAAATAGCAGTATGAAAGGTTCGGTCCGAGCTTTCGGGCGATCATTCACAGCCTAGGCCCTAGCTTGTCGACCGTCAAGACAGACCACGACACAAGAGACAAGACTAGGTCTCAGCTTGTTGTGCCTACGGGCCTTGCATGTCACTTGCGGGCTCACGTCAAGACACCTTACAGGAAGCACAGGTGTAAGCTGTTTCGTGCACAATCTTTTCAGGCTTGTGTACTCTTCTTCGGTGTCCAAATGGTTCGCTCGGCCAGGCTCTCCGGTCCATTTTCTCCCATAAAATCGGATGGTCCCAGACTCCCAGTCGTATGAATTTTCTCTCGTATCAGTGTCACTGGCTGTTTAATTCTTGTGCGGTTGTTCCAGCACTGCACGTGTCGTCGCTGGCGACACTGAGACTAACAAGATCTCTGCATTACTGACACGTCGGCTCGATAAGCCAGTAGTAGAAAAATTAGGTAAGTTTGTTTGTGTTTGTTTTTTTCCTGACTTGAGTTGTCAGACTTGTAAGAATAATTTCTCACTCCTTAATGCGCAGAGCACCTGCTTTTTTCCCTAAAAAAGGAAAAAAAATAGCTAAGCCACACGAAAGATCGACTTCACCATCTTACAACCTGTGCTGCTATACACTAGACAGTGCAGAATATACAGAGTAGCACGTACCGCCATCCTTTCGTTCGTTTTTCAAGGACGTGCTAAAACACAAACACGAACAAAAGAAGAGAAGAGAAGAGAAGAACGCGAGGCAAAGAAGTTGGGGAATCACCAAAGCAACGAGAACGACGGACGATCGCTACTACACTTGATCAACAGACAGTTAATCTAGCCAGCCAAGAAACTGAGCTTGCTTAATTCATTTTATTCATTCATTTATTCGAAAGACAATTCGGGCCAGGCGTCGAATCCCGGCGACCCGATGTCCGCCAGCCCGTCGAACACGCCCGGCGTCGCGCAGTAGTACTGCGACGGCTGCGCTACTGCCGCTCCCTGGACGTCTGGGCTAGTAGTAGTACTACTGCCGCTGCCGCCGCCGGCAGCGTCCGAGCTATTATACTGCCCCTGCTGCAGCACGGCGGCCTGCAGGAACTGGCCGGCGGCGTGGGCCCGGCGCGGCAGCGGGCGGAAGATGGCTGCCGGCGGGAAGCCCGTGAGCTCCTGCACCATGGCGCGGAAGTTGCCCACGTCCGTCGCCACCACCGTCGTCGACGACCGCCGCGCCGAAGCCGAAGACGAAGCCGAGTGCCGCCTCCTGGGCCGCCGCCCCGGCCGAGGCGGCGCGTCGGCCGCGGAGAAGACGATCCCCTGGCCGCCGCCGCTAGCAGTCTCCCTGTTGCATGGCTCGTAGTACTGCTTGCCGCGTGCTGCAGCTGCGGCGCCTGCCGTGTGGGACTCTCGGACGCAGGAGGAGTACATGTTGGCTGTGAAGGGATCGGGTGATCAGTTTGACGTGTATTTATAGTGGATTCGGGCCGGAATTCGCTGGGATCAACGGTGCTTCTTTGCTCCACTCTCTCTAGCGTAGTACCAGAGCAGTGCTGGTGAAGCTGGGACTACCTGGAGAAGTTAACCTGAGTACAGTTACCCCAGAGTCGCCCTTGGTTGTTTTGACTTTTGCAGCCGACGTACGACGGCGTTGTCCTTAACCTTATCTCTACTAGATGTGCGTTTCAGAGGGATTAATTCTTATCTGTCGAGGGTTTATATGCAAGGAATTGGAGACACAGTTAGAGAGTGTGTTGAAGAAGCATTTGATCCGACCGTTCTTCAGTTTCACCAATATCAATTCCTTTGCGGCAAAAGGGATCGAACGATCGAACTAGCTGAACAAGTGAACAGGGGCTAGTAGCCAACAGACACGGCAGATCAGACAGTTGGAGGGGCGTTGCGAAATGGTGTGTACATTACATGTGTCCGAGATAGGTTTGTAGGAGTGTTAGTTGGGCATGTTCAGGTAGCTTTCCGGTCGAGTAGGACGGACTCTGCTTGCTGTTATGCACAGCATATGTCGTTCGCCACAGGTAACTTTTAAGCCAACAGTGACAGGGCTAGCTCGAAAGCTTCGGACGAATCCGTATCTGTCTTGGAGACGTTTGGTCCCGGCTACTTTGATTCAGACTGAAAATTTCACCCAAGAAATAACTGTTTTGTGTCTAACAATTCAGTTCACTCAAGAGTCCCAAGACTCAGGAGAGAAATCCCACGTTCAAAACGCGGCCCCTTAAATTACCCTCTCCAGTCTTTTCACGCAGTACAAACACTGGCGGGTGGTCAAGACTCGAGAGTGAAATCTCAGAGTCGTAGCACGTCACGGTCACCAAAACTTGCGGAGATCGAACTCCATATGCAATGCCAAACCAAGTCCAGAGTCTCGGTTAATTTCAAGTCGACACATGCAGGAATTAATCTCGTCGGGATCTATATATCAGATGCATGCACTGACCCAGGATATATATGCATGCTAAGTAAGCATGTACGCCACGTCATGCGAAGTATGTAACCCGTGATGTCACTGCTCGCTAAACGGCCGGTACTGTCCCACTCTCCTTGATCCGCAAGCATGGGATTGCTAGACATGGACTTGCACATGTTGTATATTGGAGTATTTTTTTAAAGAAGAAATTGCACGTTGTTGTAACACTTGCGAAATGGACCGGTATATACTACGTACACTTGGACTTGAACATGTACACGTGCAATTTTGAGTTTTTTACCGTGGTAGGTAGCTAGTTTACTGCTGCGCATTTACGGCGTGCGCTGGACTCTGGAGGCAGGGAGGTTAAAGTCGTGCTCATGCGACTGTCGCTCTCTGGCAAAAAGGAAGCGTATACGTACACGTTCCTGCCGCACTGCCTATAAGCTAAGTGCTCACTGCCGAGTGAAAAAGTGCTCACCAAAATAGTGGCCAACGGGGGAAACCAATCAGCACCGGGCCCGGCTAGTCCTGGGCTTGAGCCTGCTAACGTCCTATGGCCCAGGAGGGAATAACTCGTACGGCCTCGGTGGCAGGTGGTTTGCAAGGAGCTCGAAGCGGCCTGGCCTGGCCTGGCAAGGTTCTGGCGGTCTGGCCTATCAATTTACTTTTACCCTGACCATAGAATATGTGGAACTGAAACTGAAGGACCCAACTTGACTGTCAAGTCTACCTGTTCTCAAAAAAAAAAAAAAAACTATCAAGTCTGCCGCCATGGAATCATTAAGTTTTTGTACGTATCCATTTTTTTATCCCATCAGCGTTAACGACGTAATCTGGTGACGAAAAACCCCAGCGTTCGAGCAAGACTTGCTAGGTCCTGTAGCTTGCTGCCCACGGGTCTTCAGGTCTGGCATGTCACTCGCGAGCTCACGTCAAGAGATTAGAGAGATTACAAGAAGCATAGGTGTAAGCTCTTGCGCCCACAATCTTTACAGGCCTGTGTACGCCCGTCCATTTTCTACCATGATCGAAATCGGATTTGGTGACTTGTCGGTTGTCAACCGTCATAGGAATCTCCTCGTGTCAGTGTCATTTGTTGCTTTCTCGTACAGTTGTTCCAGCACGTATCGTCACTGGTGACACTGAAAACGCCGGTTGCCCTAGCCTCAACGTACTAACAAAGGCTCTGCACTACTGACACGTCGGCTCGATGCGCTAATACCACTAGAAATAACACATCTGAATACTGCTTTAAAAAAATCGGCTAAACCACTTGAAAGACTTCACCATCTTATACAACTTGTGCTGCTGTACAGAGTAGTACTACCATCCTTCCGTTTCTCAATGATGCTCGGTAAACAGTTAAACACAAGCGTGAACCAGAGTGGAGTAAATTACAAAAGCAACAACGATCACTACTCACTACTACTACCCTGGATCAACCAGTAATCTAGCCCAGCAAATTAACTGAACTTGACCGACAATTCACTGCTCAAAGGACAAGTCGGGCCACGCGTCGAACTCCGGCGACCCGAGGTCCGCGAGCCCGTCGAACACGCCCGGCGTCGCGCAGTACTGCGGCGGCTGCACCACTGCCGCTGCCGGGACGTCGGGGCTAGTACTGCTGCTGCCGCCGCCGCCGCGGGCCGCGCCGGAGCTAGTATTATACTGCCCGGGCTGCTGCAGGTACTGGCCGGCGGCGTGGGCCCGGCGGGGCATCGGGCGGAAGATGGCGGCCGGCGGGAAGCCCGTGAGCTCCTGCACCATGGCGCGGAAGTTGCCCACGTCCGTCGCCACCACCGTCGTCGACGACCGCCGCGCCGTGGACGAAGAAGACGCCGAGCGCCGCCTCCTGGGTCGCCGCGGCGGGGAGGAGGACATGACCTGGGCCTGCGACGCCGACGCCGTCCGGGTCGTCGTCTTCTCCGTTTCGCATGCTTGGTAGGAGTACTTGGTGGCGCCGGCCCGTGCCGCTGCTGATGCCGCCGTGTGGTCTCTGTCGAAGGAATACATGTTGGCTTCGGGGGGCAAGCACGAGCTGTAATGGACTCTGGGATCAGTTTGACGTGTGTATATAACGGGACTCGGCCGGAAATTTGCCGAGGAATCAACGATGCTTAATTCTTTGCCCCACTCTCTAGTCTCTAGCGAGCTTAATTAGCTAGCGGAGCAGTAGTACTGGTGAAGCTGGAAAACCCTGGAGAATTAATTTACCACGCAGTGGTGGTGGGGGTTGTTTTGACTCGTGCAATCAACCGGAATGGCACGGCTAGCAGTCACTAGTTAAGCTTATCTGGAACCTGGATGTGCTGCGTTCTATGGCCATCCTTATCTGTCAGGTTATATACGGACAGAGTGTGTTGACACATGTATGTAATCGTGTATTCCTCTTTCACTATCGATGATTCTGCACCAAATTTAAGGGACCGATCGATCTAGCTGAACAAGCTAGCCAGCAGGGCAGATCAGATAGTCGGAAGGGCGTTGCGAAATGGTGTGTCGCTTTTGCGTGTGATAGGTGTATATTGGTTGGACATTTTGATTATAGTGGTGGTTCCTCTGATAGCTTTTGATTTTTGACACGTCCCTCTGACATTAGCTTTTGGATGAGTAGGACGGACTCTGTCGCCTCGCCCCTACGACATGTTGTCACTTCTTGTGCGGTAGATTAAGAGTACTATCTGGTCAGAGTTACTTTTTGCTAACGTTTTCTCTATTTCTTAGAAGACCAAGGGAAATAATTATTTTTTAGTCGATGATAACAATCCAATTTTGATTCAATTAATAAAATCTTCATTTGATGGTTATGATTGTCGACTGAGAAATAACTAGTATTTATCAGGCGACTGAGAAATAGACTCCCTTTTCCTAAGCACGTCTGTCAAAAAAGAAAAACCTGTGTGGTAGAAGAGCAAGAGGGTTTGCTCAAAGATTCATGGGAAATCGTTACTGTCTCTACGAGAAGGAAATTAAACTGTTCTGTGTGAAAATTGTGCGATCCAACCAGACTTGAACGTGCGTACTTGATCGTACGATTTTCAGTGCTTCCGAATCATCAGCCCCACGCGATCAGGAGAAGCGGCACGCTCCAATTAACACTCTTCGATTAGTCAGTCTCTAGTCTCTACTCAGTAGGAGTACAACGGAGGAAGGTCAGTCAAGCTGAGGCGAAGAAGTCACAGTCCGGTTACGGTCACCAAAACTTGAGGGCAACTCCATGCAGAAACTAACAATTAATCAAATCAAGCCCAGAGCTCCGTTTAGATCGACACGTCAAACGTGCATGAATCGTTCCGGGATCTACTTATATATCGCCCACACGCGCTGACGCCATACTAAAAGCAGATGCATGTAATCCTGTAAAAAAAGAAGAGTAAGCAGGTGCATGTACTGGGCAAGAGCAAGCAACCAGGAAGGAAGGAATTAAGGATATACTCCACTCGATAAGTGGTGTGGAACTCTTTTATCGACCCGCGAGCATGGGATAGACATGGACTTGCACGTGTTATTTTACTCGAACAAATTTGACCTCGAGTCCTGGATAATTAACCGGCAGTATGTGCAATTTTGGCGGCTGTGGTGGCAGAGAAAGTCGTGCTAGCTCGTTCGGCAGTCGCCCTCTGGGAAAAGGAAGCGTATACGTGCCTGCTTCGCGTTGTCACTAAGCTAAGTGCTCACTAAAATCATGGTAAATGGGGGGAAAGATCGGGTTAAATCGCCTTAAAAAAATCAAGCGTCCTTTTTGTTGTTGATTTTTTTAACATTTTTTAGAGAGGGAGAGAGGCTGAGAGGGTGCCGGGCCTGGCTTCTCCTGGGCTTGAGCCTGCTCGACGCCGGAAACAAATGAGCTGCCGTATGGCCCAGACTGGAATAGCTCGACATGCGCTCGTAGAGCAGTGGCAACTGGCAAGTGGTTGAAAGTAGCGCGTTCGATGTGGCCTGGCAAAAGGGCGGCCCGGAAAGAAAAGGACGAGTTTCTTTCCCCTGGCAGGAGGGCGGCCCAGATTGGGAAGGAGAATGCTGGGGCGGTAGGGCTGGCTAACGAGCACCTTCGGTCCGTTAAGAGTTCGGTTCGTTAAGATCGTTATCGTTAACAATCTGATATCATTGTTTGGCTCGGTTCGTTAAGAGCTCGCGAGCGCTCATTAAGCTCGTTAAGAGCTCGTTAAGATAAATAAATAGCATGTTGATCTAAATTTTTTAGCATTAATTATTTGTTTGAGGTAAATTTTTGGCAACAAACAAAATATATCAATCGCTGAACAACGCTATAAAGATCGGAAATAACACATCAAAAGAGAAATAACAACACAATTTCAACAGCAAAATAAGTTCGAGTAGCCACTCACAAGTGATGTACGAGACGAGCTCGCTAACGAGCTTAACGAGCGCGCGACGAGATCGTTAAACTTAACGATCTGAAAAGAAAATCCTATTTGGTTCTTTAGTTAACGAACCGAGCCCTTAACGAACCGAATTAGTGAGCGTTCAATAAGATTGTTCGAGCTTCGATCTTTTAGTCAGGCCTGGAGGTTCCACCTCGCCGGGCCTTCCAAAATGGTTTGATTCTGATTTTGGCTCACCAGATCGGATCAACCCCTCTAAAAAAAAACAGATGGGATCAATCAAACACTGGTGGTTAATAACTTTGGTTTGCAATAATGGAATAGTAATGGAATGAGAATTTCTCGAGGGGCCTTTGATAGGCGAGTTCAGAGTAAGTACGTTGGCAACCGTTGCGCGGCTGTGCTCACCACATTTAAAACGTTATGTTAGTTGTTGCCCCCGCGGTTTGAAAAAATAGCGACTTTGATTAGCAAACCACCTCGCGACGCGACGCCATCAAGAGCGACTGGGCATCGGCTTTGATTTGGAGGTGCTTTAGATATGACACTGACGGGCCCTTTAAGCTCTGATGCTGGCATGGCTCACACAAATGGGCACACCGACCGAAATTTCGTTCCCAAAATAAAAAAACAAGGAACATTTGTGTTCGAGTTGTAGTATCGCGAGTTTGGTTTCACGGAGAATGACACGGAAAGATCGGAGACAGATACCGAATCGGGCCCATCGATGATTTGAACGCATTGGGCCATCATTTATATCCAAAGCTATAGGGATTCGATGGAATGGAACACATGAGCATCTTAATTAGATCAGTATATTCTGTCAATCTGTCTGGTACGTGGGAGATCGATCCCTTGGATCCTTGTAGTAATTGAGCTGTTTGTCATGATGTCTCTGCCTTTACAAACGCAACATTCAGACGGATTTAAGCGTGTTTAGTTAGTGATCATGGAGTAATAACATTTTAGCAGTATAAATTAAGATGAGAACCTCTCAAATAATGTACTCCAGGTGAAGCTCCACATGCACGGCCGTCATGTACGTCCGACCCAGCGTCACCCCACAGAATAATATGACCATCATAATATTTTTTCCCGACGTGATCACAGGAATGATTATCATAATCAGCAAACACGCCCATCATTGATTGATCCCTGATCTCGGAAAGCCGTGTCGTACTGTCGTGTCTACAACGTTGACCACACGGCTTGAGAATCGAAGGCTCGCCGTCGCCCGTCGGTCCATGTGAATATTGTGGCCCAACAAAACGACGGCAGGCCAACCCATCGATCGGAACCAAACGAGATCAGCAGGGGCATCTCATCTACACGTGCGCTTAAGCCTTAACTTAACTAAACTGTAGCCTGTAGGAGATCAGCCATACTATTTGCGAGACGTCCCTGTTTATCGCACGTCCAACACGCTCGTCGGTGCTCGCTCCGTTCGATCTCTTCGTGTGCCCGGACAATTTGGTTTCCAATTATACTACGGATCGAGTAGCAACTTGTAAGATCTCCTACCGGCTGCTGCGACCAAACCGGGCCTGATTATCCATCGCACCCAACACGTCCCCAAGTCAACGTTACTTGGGCAGGCTGTTCTCCCAAGCCGCGGCGGCCAGCTGCAGCAACCCAAGTTAATTGGGGCTTGTTTACGCGTGGAACACAGTTGTCCAGGGCGACCGGAGAACAGCAAATTCCGTTTGCTAAAAATGAAAGCACAAGTTATTTCGAGGAAAGAGAAAGTACTTTTTTCGTCTCTCGACTTGTCGGAAAATTCGTTTTTCATCCATCAAAAATATTTCGTACTTTTTTCGTCTCTCGATTTTCAAAACCGGACACTTTTAGAGGAATTGCGCCGAAAAATATTTCAGTCGCCAGACAGAGAGGAGACAAACAGCATCGCGAAAGCATTTTTGGCCTCTTTGCTACACTCATTCATTCGTTCGTTCGTTCGTTCAAGAGGAACTGTATTACCAAGACCTGGCCAAGAAAGGCCGTATTATTATTTCCTCCATGCCCCGTACGTAGTCGCAGGCATGCACCTATGAATAATTAAGGCGGTCAAACCAATGGTCGCCTGCACCACTTTGGAGTTCATGCCTAACCTGTACATACGCACGCAAGCATTTTATATATTCTCGCACTATTATTGTCTACTGCTGATGCATGCACACTTCCTTTGGAAAAGCAGCTTTGCTATTGCGCGTGTGCTTCAGTTTGCGGAAAATAATGTACGGAAGAGCATCAAAGGCGCAATATAGCACATACATAAGAGTAGAATCGAGCCAAGATTGTTCGAGTTTGGACCCAATCATGCAGTTCCAGCATGGATGAACAAAACCAATCCTTGGCCCACGAAGACTATCTCCCAACAGAATAAGCAGAAAAGGATGTTGTTGCGTTCACAATTCATGTTGGGAACATGCACTCCGGCATCTTGAAAGGATGCATGAAAAATAGTAATATCTCTGGCAACGAAAAAAAGGTTAAAAATAAAATGGTGGATGGAAAACATGCTGTAACAAACACACTGCCAACTGTGCAAAAAAAAAAATGCTAACGCTTCAAAAAAAGGTTCAAGATGTAAGAAGGCCTCGATCTACGGAGGAAATTGTAGTTCTCCTCGTCTAGAGATTTTGAAAAGTGTATTAGTTTGTGAAGGATTGGTGGCTGCAAGACGATGGCGACATCGTTGGCTTGGAATAAGGTATCCCGGCCTCGTTACGGTGGTGCTTCGTACCGTCGTTCTTTCGGCCTCTGATTCCCCTCGACCGTTTGCCAGGATATAATCGACAGAGCACCGGCATATGTTCTTGCCATCCCCTTGGCGGCGAGGTTAGGGTTTCTTGCATGTGTGCTTGTCAGCGAGATATGGTGTCAAGTTCTTCAGATTGATTGGGTTCGACAACGGCGACTGCAGTTCTGGAACGATGGTCCTTAGGATACGTGCACGAGGACTTCCCATATGTCATCGACAAGGTCAAGCCGGCTTCGGTATGGGAGCGGAGACAACGGGCGTGTCCTCGGCTCATTCTGACAGTGGCAGTGGTCGTGCGGTAGTACAGAGAATGCCGTAAATATTGCACGACTATTAAACCAATGAACCGGGCTAGTACATTTGGGGTATGTTAGGATGGTGGCCAAACTATTTTGTTCATGATCAAAACTTGAAGTCCTTGCTTGGATGATAGCTACTTCCTCCGATTCTAAATTCTTGTCTCAAATTTGCCCAAATTTGGATGTATCTATTCTCAAAAAGTGTCTGGATACATGTAATATTTTGACAACAATTTAGAATGGGAGGGAGTATACTTTTTTGGGCATGCCAATGCCTGCGTTGTTACCGACTTCATCTTTCTTGTCGAAACTTGGCACGACAAAAAATTGATTAACTTTACCGTACCGCTGCACGGTGCACCCAAGTGTGATCACAATCACAACTGGATGCACCTTTCCTTATTTCACAATTGCTGGAGTGCGTCGGAGTTCGTGTACTGAATCTAAACGCACAGCAATTTATCAAAGTGTGATCACGATTGGAGTTTCACCGGAAGGAGAAAGAAACACAAATCACACGGAAAAAGGTCCCCACAGGATGAATGAATGAAGTCCAAAAAGGCAGGGTGATTCATGTAACATTCCCCCATTTAAATTCCCCATGCGGTGCTCCCCACATTCCTCCTGCCCCAACCCAAGTTCTCGCAGCCTCGTCGTTCGCTGCAAAGTGCAAACGGCCACCTTCCCTATCTCCTTCGGTCCTTGTTTCGCCCTTCGTCGCAAAAGAGACCCCGACCCGACCCGATCCAGCGCGCGTGCGGGGCGCGGCCGCAGAGCTTCGCCATGACGGAGTCGCGCCGCGCGCCGCCGCCGCCGTCCGGCTGCAACATGCTCGGCATCTACACCGGCATGTTCCGCCGCCGCCGCTCCGCCTCCATGTCCAACCTCTCCCGCTTCAACAACAACGGCCCCGTCCCCGACGAGCCCGCGCCCGTGTCGACCGCGCCTCCGCCCAACGCCAACCACTACCCGGCGCACCGGAGCAAGCCCGCCGCCGACTCCTCCTCCTCCCTCGTGCGCCACCGCCCCCGGACCACGCCATCGCACGCGCCGATCGCGGCGCCGCCGACATCGTCCGCGATCGACAAGAACACCACCATCAAGCCCGCGGCCAAGGCCAACAACGCCGGGGCAGAGTACACGGGCATGGCAGCGGAGCTGGACAAGATGATCCACGACCACCAGCGGGTCAAGGGCACCACGCAGATGATGCGCGCCACCTCCGGCAACATGATGATGCACCGCAACCTCGGCAACCTCAACGCCTCCGGCTCCCCCTCCGCCTTGGCCGCCCGCGCCTCGCTCGAACAACAACGCCCCAACCCCAACCCAACGCCCCAACGCAAGAACGGGTACGCGTCCACGGCCACGGGTATGGGCAACATCGTGGGCAACAACAAGGCGGCCGGCGAGCTGTGCCGGGCGCTGTCGCACAGGACGGACCCGGAGAAGCTCAAGGAGATGGGGAACCAGGAGTACCGGGAGGGCCACTACGCCGAGGCCGTGGCGCTCTACGACCAGGCCATCATCGTCGACCCTTGCCGGCCGGCCTACTGGAGCAACAAGGCCGCGGCGCTCGCGGCCCTCGGCCGGCTCATCGAGGCCGTCGCGGACTGCAAGGAGGCCCTCCGGATCGATCCCTCCTACGGCCGCGCGCACCACCGCCTTGGCGGCCTCTATCTCAGGTACGTAGTCAGATAATTTGTTGTCATTTCCTCCCTCCCGTCCGGCATTGAATTGGATGCTTGATCATCTCGATCGCTCCCTAATTGTTGTTGATTCACACATGCATGGATGCCTGTTTTCATCTTCTAGTACTGATAGATCTGAAGGTAATTTGCTATAGTTGGCATCAAAATTGTGAGTGTCATGAATTTAGTTTTGACAGCGTGATAATTAATCAGGATTGGCATGGATCAAATTTATGTCCAATGCTGCGATGTACTCTACTCAATAGGGGAATTATTTAATTTTAAATTTCCGTTTCACTGATAGGCATATGATCTCAGATTTTGTGGAATAAAATGATTTGGTCTAATTCTCTGACAACTGATTGTTCAACTTACATACGGGTGTTTCGTGGAGAACCAGGACGTACACCTACATGGCGGCTAGCCAGCAACCAAATTTAAATGCGCGCTTAACGAACTGTTGGGGAATTAGAAAATGGCGTGGCTGCTTTGCAACACACATCACATCGCCATCGGACTGATGGTGCGTTAAGGCTGAGAAATACTGTCAGCAGCATTGTTAATTTGTTAATCCTTGGAAACCCCTAGCGTTTTCCCTAAGAAATGAATAGCCCCTTTTGATTATTACGGCCTGGATAGATGCCTTAATCTGTATTCTACGTGTGCTAGCTGGTTAATATATGAATGAAATATGAAACACTTGATCATTGCATCACCAGGTCAAGCAAAACCTCCTTCCTTAAATCACTCTAGCACGGTTGTAGCGCTCCGTGAATTGTCCGTTGATTGATGATTGGCACTTTCCGTAGCCAATCACTTGTTCAACAAGCATTCTTACTCGATCACTTTTTCAAGACAATGATTGCACTTTGTCAAAATCCGCAGCCTGTGACAGATAAACAAGGCCACCTTCATTTATATATACACTGCTAAACACTGAGTACAATATACAATACAATCATCATTCCAACAAGCTAGTTTCATAAGGATTTTCATAAGCTGAACCGAAGTTCGTGTCTGAAAATGTTTACTTACAATGCTTCTCGCTAAATCGATCGCTGGTGCGTGTTGTCAGATTAGGAGAGCCTGACAAGGCCATCAACTTCTTCAAGCAATCGTCGTCCAAGGATCACTCGACGAGCGCCGACGTGGCACGCGCGCAGTCGGTGAAGAGCCGCATCGCCAAGTGCAACGACGCGCGCAAGCTCAGGGACTGGATCACGGTGCTGCAGGAGTCTCAGGCCGCCGTCTCCGACGGCGCCGACTGCGCCCCACAGGTCAGTCTCCGCCCGCCAGCCTGCCATGCCATGGCATACCAGCCGCTCGATCTGACTGACACTAGCGAACGGCCTCGATGGATCTGCTAGGTCTTGGCGCTGCAGGCCGAGGCGCTGCTGAAGCTCCAGCGGCACGACGAGGCGGACGCGGCGCTCCGTGGCGGCGGCGCGCCGAGGTTCGGCGCCGACGAGTCGGCCAAGTTCTTCGGCACCACCGCGCACGCCTACGCCCTGACGGTCCGGGCCCAGGTGGACATGGCGGCGGGGAGGTTCGAGGATGCCGTGGCGGCGGCGCAGGCGGCGTGCCAGCTGGACCCGGCCGGCCGGGAAGCGGCGGCCGTGCACCGGCGCGCCAAGGTCGTGGCCTCGGCCAGGCTCCGCGGGAACGAGCTCTTCAAGGCCTCCCGGTTTGCCGAGGCGTGCGCCGCCTACGGCGAAGGCCTGGGTAATGGCGGGGAGGCGACGAGCGGCGTGCTGCTGTGCAACCGGGCCGCGTGCCACGCCAAGCTGGGCCGGCACGAGAAGGCCGTCGAGGACTGCGGGGCCGCGCTCGCCTTACGGCCCGCGTACAGCAAGGCCCGCCTCAGAAGGGCCGACTGCAACGTCAAGGTCCAGGACGCGTTAATTTACAATTGCTTTCGCTGCGTGTATAACGATCTCGTTTTGTCGTCAGGTTTATTCATATTTTGTTGGGTTTGTTTGTTTGGGGTCTTGCAGTTGGAGAGGTGGGAGGCGGCGTTGAGAGATTACCAGGTGCTGATCCAAGAGCTCCCGGAGAACGAGGACGTGAAGAAGGCTCTCGCGGAGGTGCAGGCCAAGGTTAAGAGCCAGAGGAATGGGGGAATATCTCGGCATTGACGTCAGGTAATTGCAGCTTACTCCTAACTGTTTATGCCCATCACTGGCCAGTTGTTCAGTTGATTGGCATGTGAATTTTTTAACCATAGTTGTAAACAAAAAATGCATTAGTAATTAAATTTTGTGTCTCTACAAAAAAAGGAGTCAAGTACTTCTTACGAGTTGACAAATCAGACTTAGAAATTTGCTCATAAATTGTTTGGATACTGAACAGAAACTAGATACATTTTGCATGCTAGCATCAAAGTCTCTGCCAGTAGTACTTCTTCAACACTAGTCATATTCATATATGTGTCGGCTCTAAAAAACTTTAGTGCCTTTATCTTCCGTAATTTAGGTGGTTAGGTGTTGGGAAAAGATTTGATGACCGCGCGCATGCAGATAAAGAAACCAAAAGAGTGGTTTGAAAATCAGGCAGATTCCAATGCTTGTGCAGCTTGTTTAGAACAAAGCAATGGTAGGTTGATCATAACAAAATTTATTCTTCCTTGTAGGTTTGTTTATTCTGCCGACTATTGGAGAATCAACTGCAAGTTCTGAAGACGACAAGGCTTTCAACAAAAGAACTCGCGCAGTCTGCTCATGCCAAACATGTATGCTTGTTTTTGTTAAAACATACACCAAATTGCAAAAAGAGAATGAAGTGATGGAACTGTACATAATACTTGCTCCTTTGTGGTGTATAGTCAGTTAATTTGTTTGATTGTGAGGTTTCAGTGGTGGCGCCCAGGATTTTCTGAAGATTTAAGTTTGCCTCTCCAACTGAGGAACTAAAAGGACTGTACACTAAAATGAATGCTTTTACAAACAGAAAATGTGTGACTATTCATTTGATGAAGGCTCCCCTTTGCAGAAATTAGAACAGGTAGCTTCATACATTGTACCTACTTGCGCAGAACATGATTAGATCAATGATGTGGTGTGTTGTGCCCTATGTGTCTGACTAGAGTACAGGCTGTATGCTACCCATGTTGTAGGGTTGTGTCTATTAGAGTTCATTTTCTCTCCACAGTTTACATCTGTCAATTTAAGATGCAGATGTTTGGTTATGCAATTCGACAATAATCACACAGTAGCCCCCAGAATGCTTCCAAGTTACGCACTATGCATATTTTCTGTTGTTGCAGATGGAACTGAGACTGGGTTTACATATTTATGTTAGACCAGAAAATGTTGAAATATCTCTTATGTATGATAGAGTTTAACCGTCGAGCCAGGTTAACGCAAGTTGCTGGTAGAGGGGGGGGGGGGGGGGGGGGGTTGATCTGCTTAAGTAATATTCATTCAAATTCAGACAAGACTACTGAAAATTCAAATCTTATACTCCCTCCGACCCATATTACTTGTCGCGGATTTAGTACAAAGTTCTACTAAATCAGCGACAAGTGAACCACTGGTATTTCTAAATTGGTATGTCAAATCACATCGTTGGGTGGAATCAATTCTAGTAATCTTGTGGATTTACAAAGCAAAGAATAAATCGTCTGCACTAGATACGCAGTAGAAGCTTAGAGGAGGCGATAAGTTAATATTTGCGACATGTTAGGAAATATGGAAATCGAATAAAAGATCAAGAAAATGGAATTCTCTCCAAAATCAACTTCTGATCAACCCTACTTTGCTTTTTAGGTCCATCAGCATCAGATGATCGTAGTGACAGCGATGGGCATGCATAAGCCATAAGTACAGTTCTTGTTAGAACATAGCCTTTTCTGACGAACAACTGTAGTTCCAAACCGAAGTTGCTGTTGAAAGAACAAAAGAATTTGCAGCTAAATCCGGGACAGGGTGCTATACCATAGTTCATCATATATTACTCGCAATATATCACAAGTACTACTACTTACCACCATGTACCTCGGTAAAATATAGTAAGGGATCTCTGTTACAGTTTACAGCACCCATATTTACAGTGCAGAGCTTGTTTTCGCTGAGAGACCTACATGCTGGCCTTCTCGAAACCAACCTGCCACGTGCTGATCGAATCCTTTTCGCGAAACCTCAGTAACTCTCGATTGATCCGGGGAAGAAAAGAGGGGCGAAATCGAGCAGTAAAAAGTCTGAAATCACACATACATTGTTGATGGAACGAGACGGGATAGATGGATCATCATTTCTTCCAGCTCCGGCAGCGCAGGACGGAGTCGTCGCCGCCGACGATCCACGTCTCCTTGGCGATGTCAACGGAGACGTGGAAGAAGTCAGGCGGGTACCTCATGACCACCAGGTTCTCCTTCTCCGTCTCCTTCTGCGTCTCTTCTTCCTTCTTGGCGCTCTTCAGTTCTTCGTCCTCCTCCCCTGCTCCTAGCCTCCTCGCCAGCCCCTTGGCCGGCGCCGACCGGCACCGCATCAGCATCAGCGCGTTCGCCGGCGGCGCCGAGTCTTCTTCTTCGTGTGATTCTTCTTCTTCTTCTTCCTCCGGCTTCTGCTCCTGTTTCTTCCTGGGAATCCTTTTCCCTTCCTCTAGCACCATGAACCACCTTGCCAGCGCGTCGCCATGCTCTGTTTTTTGCTCGATTCTCTGCTCCTCCTCTTCTTCCTCGTCTTCCTCCCCGGAAGTGTACTCCACCACGGCGCCGGGGAAGCTGCGGAAGCAGCCGGCGACGTTGTTGAGTCGGAAGGCGCCATGGAGCGCGCTCAGGAACGGCAGCGCGTCCTTCTTGATCCCGAGCGCCTGCATCCACGACGAAGACTTCTTTGCGGGCTTCTTCCCGGCGCCGGCCGCCTTGGGCTTGGCTGACCGGGAGACCTTGATCTGGCCCGCACAGGTCACCTTGGGCGACGACGGCTCGTCGTCCACGCCCGCCACGACGTCCATGGCGTGGCGCTGGCGGCGGCTCGCGTTCCTGCTGGCCCTGTAGTGCGCGCTGGCGCTGGAGGAAGACGACGACGGCGGGGGTGGGCCGGGCCGGCCGCCGCTCGTGCTGTGGCGGCGCTCCGAGGCCGAGGGCCGCGACGGGCTGCAGATGGGCTTGGGCGGCATCAGGGTCAGGTGCGTCCGCGACGGGAAGCAGACCAGGAAGTCCGCCGCCGTCCCGCTGCTCCCCCTCCTGCTTCTTCCCCTCATGGTCACAACAGCTGAGCCTGAGCTAACTCCGGGACCGAGCTCAAAGTGTCCGAATTCTGTGAAGCTTGAGGCTGGCTCTCTGGTCTGGCTGTGCTGTGATGAGTGATCCGGCTGGCTGTTTAGCTGGTAGTTTTAAAAGCTCGGGCTCCTCCAGCTTTCAGTTGGTGCTGCTAGCCGCTGGCGCTAAAGCCGAAAAGGAAGTACCAATATGCTAAGTTGCAATGGCGTCCTGCTGCTGTTTGGCCACGTCCGTGCAAAGATTAGCGTGCGGCGCTCGGTTGATCTGCAGGCGCTTGGTTAAAATATTGGGGGATTTGGAGTTAGTTGACGATCGATGATGATGGGCATGACCGCATGAGTCTCCTTTACGTGGTCCTCTGAAACTTTTTTCTACTACTGGGTGTTGATGAAGCTACAGTCCACCACAGCTTCCAGATTACATTAACGTGATCCAATCAGAAAGAATATGTATGTGATCTACTGTTTGCATATGAGCGAATTTATGTGCGTGAACTGTCAAGTGCGGCATTATGAGGGGAGATATTTTTCTATAGTAAGGTCAGGTGTTAAGAAATTGTAGGTGCTAGGATATAGCTAGCTTAACGGCTTAACCTACTTTCATATGTGCAACAAACGTGTAGATGCAAGTCTAAGCTGGCACACACATTGGGTAGTAATCTGATATGATCGATCTCACCGTGCTGTCATGATCTTGCCTGGATTCGTTCGTATACAAAATTTGTACTACTACATCGATCGATCTGCTCCGATCCTCTTAACTGGACAAGCCTCGTGCATACTCGCAGGAGAAACTCAAAAGAACTCGCTTGGATGAATACCGCTTAATCAGGTCCAAAGCCAAAGATCTATTGCTTATATGATTGAGTAAATGGTGTTCTCAATTTGAAAACAAATTAGAGTAATTAATATGCGTACATACTCCCCATATTGCACTCTTCGCAGTACTCTGTTTGCTATTAAGATGCCAGCATCTGTACTTTGATCCACATATTATGAACTTCCATGCTCAGACCTTGCAGGTTTGTAAGTCAGGATGCAATGCAAGTACATAGATACAGTTCCTACAAGTCGATCTACGAAACTTTTTGCGAAGTTGACACGACATTATAATGACATGACTATGCTTCTTCATGCTGCATATATACGGTGGTCCACTGGTCCAGTGCAGTACGTGCAGCTCCATAACTTGGAAGCTCAAGTGCGTCCCTTTGTGGCCGTGCACACGACACGCTGATCTCCCCGGACGTACGAACATGTGGAAGGTGGCACGACGCCGGGGCGGCGCCTAACGCCCAATAATTCAACAATTTCATAGGCAGCCAACTGAGCCAAGTATACACATTTTCTTCTCTTCCGGCCAGAGAGTGCATGAAAATGCATTATTATTATGGCCGCATCTGTCACGATGCAGTTCCCATGAAGCTTCAAATCAAGCAAACACTGATCATCATGGAAACGAAAGAAACAACAATCGATGCCTTTTTTTTTCTTATTTCATCGCCACTACTAGCTTGTTATAACTAATCCTATGCAATCATATGGCGAATTTCGGCTAATGATGGTCTCGCGTAACCATTAGCACTGACAAAGCACCCATTAATCTGTATGTGCTACTGCTAATGAGGTTGCCAACGTTGTTTATCTGCAAAGCAATGATAAGGGCCGGGGGAGAAGGGTTGTTGTGTGCTTTTCTTTTGAGTTTTTTTGGTTTTGAAAGCAAGTTGGTGTGCAATGCATGAGTGATCGAGCCTGAAGGTGATGTGTAAAGGATTAAAGGAGGGCTAAAATTCATTTAAGAAAAACGTGTGCCATTATGGGGCGGGGGGGATGCATCAAGCAAAGTACACTGTTGAGATTTGAGAGGATCAGAGGATGGAATGGAATGGAGAAGGAGGTATGGCGCGGTTGGCCGGGCCCTCCTCCACGAGCCAACAGATGGAGCGACAGATTCGTTGCGATTGCGAAAGTTTGCTGTGCTCGGCACGCATAGCTAGCACGCCAGGCCAGCGATTTGTGTAGTGTTTCGGAGGGGTGTCCTTTTGTTCACGGAGCTCTGAAGGGGGGAAGCCATCTCTACCGGATCGTGTACCTACCCCAAGGCTAAGCAGTCCACTCCCAGGTCAATTTATCACAACGTTTGATTTTCGTACCTTAACAAAATGTTGTACTAGTACTATCTTTTTTATTTTTGAACTTTCAAACTCAGACATATTTCATCCCTTCCCCGATCAAAGCAGCATTTTTGTCCACCATTGTGGATTGTTTTCTGCCACACACGCGTTTGGTTTTCGTACCTTGACAAAATCGTGTACTAATCTTTTTTTTTTCTTTTGCACTTTCAGAACCGGTCACATTTCATCTTTGCCTCGATCCATTCCGACAGAAGCATTCAAACTTACGAAGCACAAGGTCGATCTGAAATCAATTTGCGTTCGTCCATAGATCTGATTTCGTTCCTCAAATCTTACGTGGAGGCCAGCGTGTTGCTTCAGGACAAAAAACCATCCACGGTGGCAGGTCTGAGGTAAAACCATGCCACGTGGACAAAAACTATTGCTTCAGTTCAAGGGAGGAACGAAACATCGAAACGTGTCTGTTTTTCAAAGCTTAAGGATGAAAAAACAAATAAATTTTGGTAAGAGACAAGAAACAAACTTCGTGACAACTTGTTGAGGGACGAAAAATGGAACTTTCGGTGTCCACTGCACTTGCAGATTGTTATCTAGTTGTGTGGTGTAAACCCTTTTGCAAACTATTTGAAGATAATCCTGAGATTTACTGCTCAAGTTTTTTTTAATGAACTTAATTTTTGTTTGAGCTCTTTTTAAACCAACCATAAATTAAAAGCATATATGTACCCTCATGACCTTTGAGCACATATTTTATTTTCGCATAGAATCGAGGCTAGGGATTTTTTCCTCCTTATAAAGTTTGGAGTTAGTGGTCGTCCGTTCACTTCTTCTCAGTCATTCTCTTCTCGCCCCTAACAAGTTGGACGTGCATTCTCGTGAGTTGACAACCCCCGATCTCTTCATGTTGCATCTGCTCTCAAATCTTCATGAGTTTGGGTTCATAATTTATACATCCAACAAAGCTAGCCGTTAGCTTTTAATAACGTTCGCCCATAATCTAAAATTACATTGTTATAAATTATATAAAAAAATCATTCTTAACGATTTCGTAGCAAAGCACGGGCATTGTGCTAGTGCAGTGCAATGCTCAGAGTTTTACAGCTCCACTTTGTTTCAAACAACCATAGGACCCAAAAAGGCCCCTTTATGATTTTGGGCCGGGCCTTCAAGACTCTGCCATGGGTATGATAAGTGTTTCGTATACAAAGTTTCGGGCTCGCAAGAACTGTAGGCTTTCTGTGCTTGCTTGCCAACTTGTTCTCTATTGTTCTTTTGAGAAACCATCGACACACTAATGATTTTTTTTCCTCAAAAAAAAACTTTTCTCGAAAAGGTATTGGCGAGGAAAAAATTTCCAAGCAGACCGTGGGGAGCCGGCCGGTCACGCGTCAGGACTCAGGAGGGCACGTACGTACGAAATGCCAAGTTATTCAGAAACATATTTTGTTTCGGGCTCTCGTAACGAGCTCACGACTCTCATCACAGCACACACAAACCAGGCCCGGCCCGATTGTTTCACCAGCAGCAGCAGCAGCATCCGTGCCGCGGCAGATCGACATAGAACACACACTATTATTTAGCTCAAACAACTCTCATCACAGCACACATAGTACCGTACCCTGACCAATCTGGTCGATCGGCAGCTAGTCCTCAAGCCACGGCACCATGGTTGCCGGAGCAGCGGTTGACGAAGACCTCGAGCACATAGGGCGCAACATCAGCAGAGAGCCACTTCTTAACATCAAACAAATACTGTCCACAACCCCGCCTTCCAGGCCCCGTGACCGTGACCTCGACGGTGTCGAGGAACCAGCCAGGGTAGACGCCGGTGCCGTCGGAGACGAGCCTGAGCCAGCAGGGCACCATACAGGGCCCAAGCCCGGCGATGGCGTCCAGGCTTCCTTGCTCGAAGTAGTCGTGGCCTTTCTCCATGAGCCCGCCCCAGGCCGGCAGGTCGTCCACCAGCAGGCTGTTTCCCCAGTCCCCCGACGAGAGCTGCATCGAGATCACGGCGTCCGTCCCGGCCTCGTGCATTGATCCCGTCTTGAAGTACATCACGTACGCGCAGTCGTCGTCGGAGCCGCCTGCCACGGTGCTCCTTGTCAGCTGCATGTATGTATGATCAGTCAGCACACGGGGGAACAGGAATAACAGTGTGATCTCTCTGGTTGAGTATGTGCTGGGTTGATGGGACGTGCATTGGTCGTCGTCCGGGCCGGGAGGTCGTCGTGGTGGCGGCCGTGTGCGAGCGCCGCGCAGGCGGAGGAGGCGACGGCGAGGACGAGGAGGAGCGCGGCGAGCCTACTAGCCATAGCCATATATGGATGCAGATTGCAGACTGCAGAGAGACAGGGCCTTGTGTGGAATTTTGGAAATTGGAAGCGTGGATGATGTGTGAGCAGAGTGCCGAGGGGTGGCTAAGGATGATATAGGACGATTGCAGCAACGTTGTCGACCTGGTTGGTGAGGCGTCCGTCCGCCGGGCCGGGCGGTTCTATCAGGTGGACCTGGCCGGCGGTCATGGGGGTCCTGGGCGTTCAGACGATGTGCATGCGCTCCAACCGCTCGTCATAAAACCATGCTGCAAATATGATCCCGGCCGGTGCCTGGAGAACAATCGATCAGCCTGCACACAAGAACTTATTTTTTGGAGGAAAATGCACACAAGAACTATCAGCCAGTCAGTTTATGGAAGAACTATCAGTCACCCAAAAAATTCGGTTCCGGGTGCCCTGGCTTGAGAAACTGTGAACCAGCGTGGCCTACATGCTGTGTGTGCAGGTGTGCAACGTGAAATTTGGCTTTTCTAGCTCGAGACACGGACACCCCACGTCTCGTCTGCACGACTGCACAGCAACACGGATACACTGAACCCACGAGTACGCTGCACGCACCACCGAGCAGCGGACCAGAAACAACACGATACACGTCAGAACATGGGCCAAAGATCAAGAGAATACGAGGGGAATACCATATCAAAAACCATGTACGTACAGAACCACACCGCTTCTAGTCGCAACTCTCACAGCACATACAAATCAGGTCCCGATTATTTCACCAGCAGCAGTAGCACATCCGTACGACGACGAGCTCACAACTCTAGTGTACATCTCAGTGCCGCGGCACACACGAGCCGGCCGGCACGTACAGCCCCACAGCTTATTACCACTACACACAAAACAACAAAGACCTTCAGCCGTTCAGATCAGGCCTGGGCGACGCCATCAGCAGCAGCAGCATCATTCCGGGGGCATTGATCAACAACAGCCTCGAGCTTATATGGCGGCGCGTCATTGGCCAGCCACTGCTCGACGGTGAACAGCTGCTGCTTGCAACCCCTGTGCGGCCCAGTAACGGTGACCTCGACGTAGTTGCAGTACCAGCCGTGGTGCGGGCCGGTGCCGTCGGAGGCCAGCCTCATCCGGCACGGCGCGGCCCCGAGGCACGGCCCACGGCCGCTGAAGATGTCGAGGCTGCCCCGCTCGAAGTAGGAGTGGCCCGCCGGCATCAGCCCGGCCCAACGCGGCAGGTCCTCGATCAGCACCCCGTTGCCGGTGGCAGTCTTGAGCTCCAGCGTGATGTTGGCGTCCGTCCCGGCTTTCCAGATCGACCCCGTCCGCACGTACACCGTGTACACGCACTCCATGCCGGAGTCACCCAAACCGCCCTTTGTAAGCTGCATATCGAGATCCCGTTAACAAAGTAGTACTGTACTTCCGGTCCTAAATTCTTGTCGTGGTTATTTTTACTGAAACCACGGCAAGAATTCCCTGTGGACTAAGGACAATGGGGTGAAGAAAGCCGTGGGGGAGGGAGCTGTTACCTTGGTCTGAGTCGGGAGCGCGGCGGCGGAGGACGCCACGGCGAAGAAGGCGAGGAGGAGGAGGGCGGCGAGCTTGGCAGCCATGGAGGATGACGATGGAGATCTTAGCTGGGCTGTGGGGGATGTGTGAGATGTGGAGAGATTTCTGGGGAGTGGATCGTATAATAAAATGGAAGTGGTTGATGAGGCCGCGTGCCTGCGTGGGGCCTTCTGTCGCCGTGGCCCGTGGCGTCGATCCGATCCGGAAGGTTTTAAAAAAGAGCTGTTGTGGTTCTGTGTCCCAGCTCGTCTTGATCGTGCATTATTTACTCAGTGGAAACGTTGATCATGGTTGATAGGGCCGGGCTACCTGCTTGCCCGTTCGCTCGTACATCTGGCAGCGATAAATTTCCTTATATGTACACCGACGGAAGTAGTAAACGAGAGGCTACTGTAGGAGTTCACGGTTTATCGACCCCAAAAACGTTGTTGCAGACGTCAATCATCATCACGGCAAGTGGATCTGTTTGTCTCCATATGTTGCTCTCACGTTGGGCATTGCCGCCTGGCCATGTTATGCCACATGCCCTCCTATGATCCGTACCAATTCTGCCAAGATTTCACAGGAAACGGTTTGCTAAAAAGAATCTCATTGAGTGTAAGAGTCTCAGTCTTCAAGCAGGACCTCACAGTGCTCACTGGGAAACATTAATGGAGACACCTTATCAAAACAACACGCGCAGATAACAAGAAAACAAACGATGATAATCTGGAACCCACCGTGAGCCAGTGGTACAAGCTTGCTTACAAGGAAAGGATTGCTGCAAAAGTTCTCCACTGTTTTACAACCTACTAAATCTCGTTACAACATTCCTGGTGCCACTACTAAGCAATCAGTCAAACTGTTGCCGCAGAGCCATCTCAGTTTCGCTTTTCCATGATGCATGCGACGATTGACCTCTCATCCTCTTGACTTTCTCCTTGTCTTTGATACCGGAACCCTTCTTCTTTTCCGGCTCTTTTGTCTGCGCCGGTCTATCATTGCAAACAGGGCATACCATACCTTGTGCGTGTGAATAGGTCTTTGGTATACCACATTGGAGACACATTCTACAAGTACAATGAAAAAAAAAGATGTTTAGAGATCTAAAAGACATAACCAGGTATGAAGGCAGATGGTCTAAATAATTCAGACAAGATGTAAGCTCTGCATGCTTTTGTTGAGTTGTGTGATACTTATACTGGAGAAAGGGACCATGTGTTACCTTAGAAGATCGGCAGCATCTTCTGGACCAGGATTTGTAGCGCCTAATTTTCTCTTCCCTTCAATGGAACCTGGAGGATCAGCACCACTGTTCGTGTCACTGCTCACTCTTTCATGAGTGGCAACCAATTGTGGTTTCGCCTTCACAACCGTGCCTGAACATAGTTTTCTAGTCGAGTCAGATTAGCCAGGGGACAACATGAATTCGAAATAGGAGAACTGAGATGAGTGGAACAAGGAACATTATTATCATATACCAACACATATGATTAGATGTGCTTTAATATGTACTCCCTCCATTCCAAAACACAACTCATATAAATTTTTCTCATTTGTTCCACAATACACCTCATTTTTCTCTTGGTACCCGCACCCGGCCAATAACTACCCACATCCATTTACTATTAATCCAAGATGAGTGGCCAAGCACTAGAAACGAGAGCTGCCTTGGTCCAAGTGCACAAATCTATATGAGTTGTGTTTTGGAACGGATGGAGTATATGATATTCAAGCATACTAACAAGCTGGATATATTGAAATTTAGTAATCGTGCCAATCTAATTCAAAATGGCCAACTACTCCCTCCGATCCTAAATTGTTCGAAATATTACATGTATCTAGACACCTTTTAAGAATAGATACGTCCATATTTGAGCAAATTTGAGACAAGAATTTAGGATCAGAGGGAGTATATCTTAGATGAACATTTGACAGAACCTGGAGGATTGGCACCATTCTTCATGTCACTGCTCACTCGTTCACGAATGGCAACCATCTGTGGTTTTGCCGCCACAACTGCACCTGAATATAGTTTTAATCAAATTAGCGAGGGGATAACATGAACTCAAACTACAATAATCGGCATGTGTATAATTAGGAATATAATCAGATGCCAGCCCATTTGATAGGATCTGCTTTACAATCCCATATTCAAGCATGTGAACAAGCTATTAATTTTGCAGTTCGTTCATTGTGCCGGTCTAATTCATAAGGAAAATTTGACGAACATGCATAATGGATGACAAGATTTTCACGATATAGTCCATCTCAAAAGATCTGTTTTACCCAAATATTTCCAAGTAAATGTTAACTGCAAGAAGTAAAGCTAGATACCCAAGTGTATAATCCTTTGGTATAACAAATAAACCTGAGTAAGAGTAGGATACTTCTCACAAGAAAAAGTAAGAGTAGGATACCAGCGGAAATCCCAACTATATATTCCTGACCTTATTCTGCAAGGTGACTCTTGAGAATGTGAGACTGGATGGCAAATTGCCAACTCAAAGAAGCAATTTCTAGCAGCACTACGAACATCACACAGTATATAACTATATATAATCCTATTGCAACCCTCACACTGAACACCCACCAAATAGGTGCTCATATGCCCAAGCATCACTGAACCGAATTAGAGCATTTCCCATCTTTTGCATAAGTGTATTGAATCCCTATTAACCATTTTTCAAGGAAGTTTAGAACCAGAGCATGTATTTGTGATGCAACTGACAGCACAACTAAACCCATGGCCATGCAATTCTATAATCAAATATCTCAAACGAGCAGTAAGGAAGTTAACACAAGAAGCAACAACAAGACTTGCCATATGATACGCTGACAATGTCGGATTCGTGCAATTGGTTCTGCTTGAACCAAACAGGTAAGCAAGAGACCGTGCATTACTTACTACCACGCGAATCACTTGGTTAAGTGTCAAAAACAGCCAATTCAGAAGTGAGCCAATGATCAAATACGATAGTCTGCAATCGAATCAGCACTAGTTTAAACATCTCACCAGGGGGTGGCAGCTTTCTCCCCTCCTTGGAACGGCGATCTAGCACGCCGAGCGCCTCACGCGCCTCCTCGGGCTCGGCGACTCTTCGGTTGAGGAAATCCGGGGGCCCAGAGATCTCCGCAAAGACATCCAACGCGGACGGCAGCGAGGAGTCCCCGCCGCCTCCATCGGCGCCAGTGCTAGGGTTTGCTCCGCGGCGGGGCTTCGCAGCCGGCTTCGGGGGAGCGGAATCCTCTTCGCCGTCGGATCCGGCCTCCTCTAGTGATGACCCGCCGGAGTCGCTCAGCTCGGCGCCGGCGCCGGCGGCGGGGTCGTCGTCCTCGGCGGAGGAGTAGCCTCCCAGAAGCGCCAAGCTCATCTCCGTGTCTGTCTGTCTCGAGGCGTAAGTCGCAGCTTCTTCTTGGGCTTTCCTGGTCGGCTGCTTCATGGCCGCTAGACTAACCCGCGCAAATCCTACCTTTACTGGGCTATGGGCTGCCATTTCCGTATGAGATCTTTCTGTCGGCCCGAAAACAGTCCTTTTTGTGATGCGCGTTCATCAGAAAACTACGCCCATAACTTCCAACAGATAAATGAGAGGCCCATAACTGAAGCTCTATATAGGCTTCTTTAGGTTGAAGCCCTCAAGCCCATACATACTTTAGTCCAGTATATACACGGATACACCAGATGTCGTCCAGCGACTCCAATCTTCAGCTACCAGCCTACCACAACTAATCCGCTCAACAAGAGAACTAAAATCGTCGCAATGCGCTTGCTGTCAACAACAACAACAACAACAGCAGAAAGTCGTCGCAATGCACCAACCAGGAAGTGAAAGAAAAATGCACCCCAACAAAGACATGCATGTTGCCATGCTGATAGGCTTACTTGCACACTTTTAAATCCCAAGTGCCTCATTCTATATGCCCATCAGGCTGCTATCTTCCTTGCCAGCCCGACACCTGAGTTTCTTTCTCTAACAGTATCAATTGTTCATAAAAAATATTAAGGGCAAAAAGCAGACTCCGTACTAGGTTAAGAATTGGAAGCAGAACTGATTGACTGATTGCCTGTTGATTGACCAATTGCATCAGGGCCATCTTTTTTGGCAATATCAAATACTCCATCCGTTCCATGATTCTTGTCTCAAATTTGTCCAAAAATGGATGTACATGTAATATTTCGACAAGAGTTATGACACAGAAGGAGTACTGGACAGAGTGTTTCCTATCGAGACCACACATCTTCCAAGCGCTAGTGTTCCCCTGGCCTACAACTGTATCTGAGGATATAGGACTTTTCTGCACAAACAGCAAAATGTGAAAAGGCTTGTTCAGATAGAGTTATTACGCATTCTAAAATATTAGCATGTAACAAGTGCATACCTTCTCCAGGGAAGTACAAGGTCCAATGATGCCTTGAATTTTGACATCATTTGAGCAGTTGATCTCAAATATACCACTGCAAACACAATTTAAATACGGGAATCAGAACACTTCAAAACATTGCCAGTACAGCAGGTTATCGGATCGCGTGAAGGTATTTTACATCCTTGAAACCACCTTTTCACCCATCACGAGCCTATGCTGCTACCCATCACGAGCCTATGCTGCTAGTCAACTAATGCATCTAAAGTTGACAACCAAACCTTTGAAAAAGAATGTTAAAAAGCAGAAAGTAACAATATCTCACTTCTAAAGTTACGAGCCACCATCAACTAGCTACTTTTTTTAGTGTCATACAGGAAAACTAAACAGGACTGTTTTGCCGGGTAAGCTGACAGAACAATCAGCGAACAGAGCATTAACCAAAAGCCAGACTGGAATATCCTAAAAGCACAAGACAGCTGTGTTAACGCTACGCTTCAGAGGAGCCGCTGGTCTTGTCAGAGTATTGTCGAACGATCTGAGCCAGCTTGCTCCTGATCAGCGAAGATGGCAGTTCAGCGCTTGGCGATGAGTTTCCCAAGACGGAGCAGGGGCTGCAGGCAACCAGGGTCTTCAGGGATAACTCCGCCGTTACTGAAGACGCAGAGTAGGTGAGTGAAGAAGGCCTGGAGCAACCTTCTTCAGATCCATGTCAGCTCCAAAGGCGCCCTTAGGATCTGGGAAACCTTCTGGCAGAATGAGTTCATGCTGTCCATCATACAATCCTTGAATAGCAGTGTCCACTTTCTGAGAGACTGGAGGATCAACCACCAAATCTGCTTGAGAGACAACCAAACCTGGTTATCAAAAATCATATTGTTACGAAAAGTCCATATACTCCACAAGACAGAAACACAGATGGAATTAAGTACATCATGCTTTTTATTAGTAACCCACAAACTAGCAATGGATTCCAGATTAGTACCCAAAGATTTGTGAAAAAATTAGAAACAGTGCACCACAATTGTTTAGCTACAATGCAGTCAAAGAAAAGATGGTGAACTGATTCTGCTTCAGAACAGAAAACACATTCGAGAGGTATGAACAGTCAAAGAAACCTCGCAACCGATCACTATGGTTTATTGATGCCTAGGGCAATCCTGACAACATGCCAAATAGTTTTAGCAAGAATACAGTCAAAGAAGAGATGTTGTATACTCTCATTATGGTTACAAAAACTGCATTTGAGGTTTCCTATCCAATTCTGTACAGATGTATATGAGCGAGATATATATCAGATGAACCGTAATAAAATCTTTCGGGAAATCTAGCTACGAAACAGATGTATATGAACGAGGGGCCACAGACACAAACAATTTCACAGCTCACAGTATTATTAGGACTATTAATCATTACTGCAGTCTGACTGACACACATTGTAAGGAATTACATGGCCACATTAGGCAATAATCTGTGATAACATAGTCATTGTAGGCTTTTATAGGTCCCAGGGATGAAATCCAAATCAAACAAGCGAAGAAATTAAAGGATCAAATTAGCTCACCGCACAGTGTATCAGTTGTCCATAAGGGCCAGCTGAATCTTCTCAAACAGCTCTTCCTTGTGTGCGCCACGAAGCTTGTCCTTAACCTCTCCCCTGTTCATGAACAGGAAGACTGGCGCACTACGAACTTCGAATGTCTCGGCAATATCCTCCATATCATCAATGTCAACCTTAAGGAAAATGGCATCTGGAAACTTGTTGGCGAGATAAGCAAAAAAGGGAGCTATGGTGCGGGATGGCCGGCACCACCGCGCAGTGAATTCAACCACGAGCAGCTTGTTGTTGCCCTTGGCCTCCTCGTTCATCATGGTCCACTGGTCCAGGCTGCGGATCGTAATCACTGCCGATGGCTTTACATTAGAGGGCGGCCCTAGACGCCTCACCAAACGTCCTTGACGTTTTTTGTTGAATTCCAGTACGGGATTGTTGGGGTTCTGAGACACTTGGTCTCTGATGTGTGTCTCCGCGGCAGAAACTGTCGTTGAAGTAGCTGGCCCGCAGTAGATGGTGGCACGGACCTGCACGAGACAAGAGAAATGCTGGATACCAAGCACAAAGTCTGTATCCTCCGATGACTGGAAGTCAATCAGAAGCCTTCGGAGGTGCGGCATGGCGCCTTCTTCAAACTGCAGCCCCGTCCAAGCACCATGCTCGCAGACGTACCAGAACACCTTGAGGCGCTGAAAGCCATCCTTGCTGCTCACGGACAACCTTGCTGGGCTGGAATATGCATGAATACGTACAGTCAGTCACTAAGCTAATTAAGCATTTGCCTAGAGCAATGCAATGCGATAAAGAAAATTACTCACCTTTGTGGTTCACCGGTGAGGCCATGTTGTGGCCGCAGTGAATGCAATTTTAGGAGGACTAACTTTGGCAGCCCCCCGAGGGCGCGGACACCTTCTGCATCTACTATTGAAACTCCGATATGCAAGTGAGTGAGGTCAACAAGGAAAGAGATCTCCTGTGGTACTTTTAGGGGGCACAATAGCCAGTCCAATCTTAGCTCAAATTTCCGCAGGTAACGTGGCCTTACATGGCTCCAGCAACCAGCAAGTAAGTCAAGCAGACGATGAGGGTATTCATCAAGAAAAAGGAACTGCAAGTTTGATCTCCCCACCTCCTCGACCAAATGCTTGATGCCCTGCCGTTCCGCTTCTGAAGTATTATGCGTCATCCTAAATCTTACCCCAAGCATCCGCAGCCGCATCAACTGGTTAACAAGCCCTACCACATTGTCAGCGAGTGAGCCATCACAACCAAGACATACCGTTGATAGTTCCTCCAATTTTTCCATTTCCCTCATTCCTCCTCCCGGTATTGTGAGACCATTTGCAAGCAAACACACCAACTTTCTGCCCTTAAATTCTGGTAATTTCTTTACCTCAGTCTGCCTTAAATCTAAGGTAGACAGGTGGTCAAGTTCCATAATTTGTTGAGGCAGCTCGGTGACATCGGCCCCACCAAGTGCCAAGTACCTCAGCAGTGACAAACATCCAATGCTTCCTAGTTGTTCGTTTTCCAAGCCCTTGGCATCACTGAGATCTAGCACCCGTAGAAGTTTGAAGTCTGAAAGATCAGGGATCCTTCCAACATCCCCACAAAATGCAAGTGATCTCACCTGAGATAGGTGCAAAGAAATTGCTTCGTCTTGGGCATAAACTGAGTTTTCTTCACTGCTTGAGTCATCCTCCTGACTCTTTTGTTCCAAAGAACAATATGTACTGCAAAACAAGGCGTCACCTTCATCTTCTTCACCGCAGTCAAGGCAGATTCGCCGGACCCTTTCATAAGGAAATAGTCCACACTTCAACTTTGCACCTTCAGTAGTAAAGTTTTCTTCGGCTGACAAGGATTCCATGAAATCAAGAACAACAGCATGGACAGTACAACCAGTCGGCTCATCATTATCATCATCAAATGCTGGTTGAATCAATCTCCTATTGATAAGCTCATTAAAGTAGCTCTCCCCTGTTTCCCACAAGCTTTCTCCATCTCTTTTAGCAATTAATCCTTCAGCTTCCCATCTTCTTATCAAACGATCTTTCTTGATGGTATGATTTTCAGGAAAAGCACTCAAGTACAGAAAACAAGACTTCAAAGGAAGTGGTAGATCATCATAGCTGATCTCCAGTACCTTTCTCATCAATTGTGGTGTGGAATGACATTGGTCAGGTGACGAGCATGCAGATTTCCTAGATAATAATGCAGCTGTAATAGTTATGGACAATGGCACCCCACCACCACACATTTCCAACATGTCATCAGAAACTTCAAGCAGCCTATGTTGTTCTGAATCAGGTACTTTACTATGAAATAATGTTTTGGAATCTTTCTCACTAAGACGCTCCATCGGATGAACAAAATCACTGGGATGTATGCAACATGATTCTGCTACATCCTTGGTGCAAGTTGTAATCAATATCCTATCAGAAGACTTGCCTTTATTAGGCAAAGCACAACTGATTTTCTTCCAAGTCGATATGCTCCGCATGTCGACGAGCACAACAAAATAACTAGCAAAAAGAAAATGATAAAGTGAACATCAGTATTGGGTATGGCTTGATATCACAATGAGAGAAATATTCAGTTAGTAATAGTAAGATAAGATAAGGTTCAGTACCTCTTTGTTTTTAAGAATGCCCAGAGTTTATCGATGACCTTCTTCTCGTCCCATGCTCCCATGTCTTCAGAGTTGTAGCCGTTCCATAAATACTCTTCGCAGTGCCAATCCGGCATTACTTGCTTGAGTATACTGATCAGGGTCGTCTTCACGGACGGGTTCCGGCCAAGATGCACGAAAGCCCCGCAGCTGAACTGTCCTTGCAGCTGTCGATATATTCCCGTGGCAAGAGTTGTCTTGCCAATTCCTCCGGTTCCCACGATGCACACCACCTTTCGCCGCTGTTCTTGGTCCATCAGGTGGTTAACAAGAACATTCCTTGGTTCATCGCTGCCCACAAGGCGGCAAGGCGCCTCCCCATGGAGCAGTTTAGGATCCATGGCAACTAATTCTCTGGTTTCAGCATCTTGTGCAGCACAAGTACTAGGCGCTGTGCTGCTGAGAAGGCCGTACCTTTTGCAGCGCTCCAGTGCACCTTGGATCTGGGCCTTGAATTCTTCGATTTGTTCCTCCACATCGAATTCCTCGTCCGGCTTCGCCTTGGAGGGATCGCCGTCGATCCAGTCCTCCATGTCGTAGACCAGCTCCCGGACTTGCAACATCCACTCGTTGATGAGGGAGTTCCTCCTCCTCTGCCTAGCAAAGCTGTGCAGGACATCGCTTAGGCTCTTTAGACTCTCTCGCAGGCCTTCAGCGAGGTCGGGATACTGGTCCTCCAGTACTCTCAGCTTATCGAGGAGGGAGTTCATCGCTCCCGTGGAAGAGCTCACCATGGGATCCCCCATGATCTCTCTCTCTCTCTCTTTCCCCCCAAGTCAACTCAACGATGCACTAATTAGCAACATCATGAGATGGAATGGAACTACGGGCACCCGTGGAAGAGCTCGCCATGGGCAGCAGGGGATCCCCCATGATCTCTCTAGTCTCTCTCCCTTTCTTTCCCCCCTCTCTCTCTCGAGGCGAATGAAACTAGGCTGGAAGAACTATGGGAGCCGTGCTGTGCGGCTGCGCCGGATGTGAGAAAAGGAAACGATGCCCTCGCACTCACGCCTAAAGGGTTCTTTTTTTGGGCTTAACTTCTGGCTTCTCACATACGACCCCCTCGCCTAGTCTCCCAAATTCGTTGGGACGGCTTATGGGAGAAGCTGGGCGAGAGACTTGAGATTGTGAGTTCTTGAATCCTTGTGATGCACATTTGTTTATCTCAAAATCCTGTGCCTTGAGCGGCCTTGTGACGGGGCGATTGTGCGGTTTAATTTGCTTGGGTTAAAAAAATTACGGCGGTTATCTATTTTTTACATGTTTTTTTAAAAGATATTCACCGCCAGTTCGTTGCTACATAATTTTTTAAAAGATTATCACTTTCGGTCATGTGCTAAATTATCACCGTTGATCTTTTCTATAATTTTATAAAAGATTATAGCACCATGAACAGGCGGTGAAAATGATCATCACCACTGGTTCTGTGCTAAATTATCACCGTCGATCTTTTCCACGCGAATGCGAAAACCGGCTGTGATGGAGCATTTAGAACCGGCGGTGAAAATGATTCGTTGTATACTCTCTCAGTTTCACAAAACACCTCGTACAAATTTGTGCACTTGTACGAAGGCCTCTCTCGCTTGTAGTGCCTGGCCATTCAGATTGAATTAAGAATAAATAGGTGCGGGAACTAAAAGAAAAATGAGATGTAATATGAAACAAATAAAAAAAATTATATGAGATATTTTATGTAATGGAGGGAGTAGTGCTCTGTGCATGAGCTGCTAAACTTAGCTAGTAAGTATAATTAGGTAATAGTGTTATGTCCGTGAGCTGCTAAACTTAGCTAGTAAGCAATATAATTAGGCAGTAGTGTTCTGTCCGTGAGCTGCTAGACTTAGCTAAGTACTAATATAATTAGGCACATGAAAGAGTGGTATTGACCAGCATCCCCTTCATCTCAACATTTGCAGGGCCAACCTCGTGTTTACCAGAAATAACTAAAGAAGTCCCACACGAGATCCTTGGCGGCACTAAGTTCGGGAGAGAGGAGCCAAATGTTAAAGATACTTGCGAGGACTCTGATCTGGTTTGATTAATTCTGAATATGCCTATGATATAGTGTAATGTCATTTTAAGATCCAAAATAATTACTCTAAGATAAAAAAAAAACATGTTAGTAACCATAACAAAAAATTGATTGGATCCTAACTTATCCTGCATCTAGATCTTAATATAGGCAATCTCCAAATCCAGTTAGAGCTTAATTTAATCCAGCTAGAGCTTAATTTAGTCCAAGAATCAGATTAGTTCCCACAACCGATTGAAGCCACAAACCGGTTCTTATCCTATACAGAGGTGACCCCAATCGGTTTTTCTTTTCTTTTTTGATAAAAAGACCCCAATCGGTTTGAATCATGTTCAACAGCATCTAGTTTGTGTTACAAACTGGTTGTGATAGCTCCCAGAGGCATTATGAAAGATTTGTAACATGAACTGGTTGTAATAGGTAGCATCATGACCGGTTCTTGGTTAGCCAGACCTGTTGCCTGGCGTTATATACAGCTGTTGAACCGGTACTCCAGTAGGGATGTAGTACTCTTACTACCAGCACTTTCATAAACGGTCCAGATGGGCCGGTTGTAAAAGGCCATTTCTATTGCAGGGGTTCTGAGGTAACTTTCCTGAAGGTGTCGAAAAATCTAAGATGCTGACTTGACGTTCGTGAGAGGCATGGGTAGATAAGTTCAAAGATGCCATCGCTTTGAAATTTGAATGCTTCAAAATAACTTTCATGAGGCATCGGAAAGGCAGATATGGCACGCTTCAAAGCAACTTTACCAAAGCATCGAAAAAGCAAAGATGCTATTGATCTGGACTCCTGGATGCTCCAATAAAATGGAATGCTCCGTCTCGAACACTCAAATAAAAGCAACATTTTTTTTTAGGAAACACGTTACAGACTCAGACGCTCACAAGTACGCACGCACACTCACCCCTGTGAACACACGCACGCACACCCTATTTCTATGAGCACCTCCGAGAGACTGGTCCGGCACATCATCTTAAGATTGACGAAATAACCACAGGCGTCTCGTAGTTGACGGGTACGTCAGTCCCACTGAAAGCACAACGCCGGTTAGTTCCCGGAATAAATCCAGGGAAATGCGAGCGCCCACGTCAAGTCGGAGACTTGAATCTGGATAGGCTGGTTCCACCACAAGAAACCAACCACCTGAGTTAGGCTCAGTTCGCATAAAAGCAACATTCTTACATTCAAGGGGCATCGAAAAAGCAAAGATTATGTTGGTTTGGACCCCGGACGCTTGAATAATCTGAAGAAATGTGCTACGACTTGACGTTCATGTTCACATAGATACCCGAAAAACCAAAGATGATGACCACTAAAAAAAGAGCAAAATGATGTCTTGGTGGATACTCATCGGATCGTCTAATTACTAATTGAGAAGTGGAAGGGGCATGGAAAGGAAAACAAAGATTCTGTCAATTTCGACACTCCAACGGTAGGTGTCAAAAAAGCAAAGATGCGTGGACAAACGCTCCGACCTAATGTGTGATTATTTGGGTGCGTTGGGAAAACAATGACGTGAAGAGCGTGGCACGGGGGAATTCATGCGGTGCCCTCTGTGCTACCAAACCATTATAAACCAATTAAAATATAGATAAAATATTAAGCCAATGTATTGCCTCATTATTGATGTTTCATATGCTTACATGCAAGAGACAAGCTGTATTGGAAACAACATGCACATGGTTTCATCTAGATGGAACCCTTCTCATATCTCCCTTCATTAATTCTTTGCCACATCATCAGAAAATGCTGACATGGCATTGCATTAATGACAATGAAACTCCTATGGAGAATGGCCTATAACTAGCACGACAAATTTTGAGCCCATTGTCATAGACACAATTCATACGGTAATTAGTTGATATTGTGATTCCTAAGAAAACAGCATTACGAAACCAATTTAATGGTTGTACCATTCTGTCTTCATATAACATGACGGTAATGGAAAACTATGGTTTTAACTTTCATGAGAGGTGCGGGTCTCGAGGAAAATTAAATTGCCGACGCTCCAAAGTAACTTACAGCACAATGGCATCGAAAAAGCAAAGATGCCACTCCTCGAAATGGGCATCGAAAAAGCAAAGATTCTGTTGGTCTGGACACCGGATGCTTGAATAATTTGAAGGAAATATATGCTCGGACTTGACGTTCATGGGAGTAGTTGCCATCGATAAGGACGCTTCAACTGTACGTTCATATGGATATCAGCTAAAAACAAAGATGATGACCGCTAAAAAAGGAGTAAATTCCAAGAAAATTTACCCCTAACTTTCAGTTTTGTGAATAAAATTACCCCATTTAATGGGATTTCTCTAATCTTACCCCATTTAGTGAAACTTCTACACTTTTTACCCCATCTAATTTTTGCCCATATTGAAATCAGGAAACGTGACTGTTGTGCAGAAATTGAAGTAAACATAGGCAGTACTAGCTAGCTATATACATGGGCAGTATAGCTGGCCGATCGATCGATCGGAAGTTAGCACGCAGGATTGCAGTCCAATCCATAGCTAGCCCGGTGGAACTCCCACGCTGGCCCGCAGAAGCATCCCTGATGATGACCTCTTGGTCCTCCGGCCTGAAGTTAGCCTGCTCAGCCCGCTGACACAGCTGAACAGCAGCTCCTCGCACGCCCACGTCATGATGCCCTCCGGCCTGGAGCCCTGGACGAGGCGTGGGAGACGACGGAGCCCTGGAGCCCTGAAGTGCCTGCGTCGGCGGCGGCGTCTCCATTTCTTCGGCGGCCGGCTCATGAAGAATACGTCTTTAATGTGGCACTCCACATGAGGCTGACGGCAAAGATTTCACTAAATGGGGTAAGATTAAGGAAATCCTGGTAAACGGGGTAATTTGTGTCACACAACTAAAATTAAGGGGTAAAAATGGAATTCACTCAAAAAATACAAAGATGATGTCTCTGTGGATACTCATCAGATCGTTCAATCAATTGAGAAGTGGGAGGGGTATGGGAAAAAAAATCAAAGATGATGACTACTCAAAAAAGAAAAGAAATGATGTCTTTGTGGATACTCATTCTGATCATCCAATCAATTAACAAGTGGGAGGGCATGGAAAAATAGAGCAAAGAGGGAGACCGCTCAAAGAAAAAGAAGCAAAGATAATGTCTTTGTGTGGATACTTATCAGATCGTTCAATCAATTAAGAACTGGCAGTGATGGACAAAAAAATGATGACCGCTCAAAATAAAGAAGCAAAGATGATGTCTTTGTGGTTACTCATTAGATCGTTCAATCAATTAAGAAGCGAGAGGGGCTTGAAAAAAAGCAAAGATGATGACCGCTAAAAAAAAGTAAAGATAATGTTGGATACTCATATCGTCCAATCAACTGAGAAGTTGGTAGGGCATGAAAAAAATAAAGATACTGTCAATGTGGACACTCGAACGGTGGGTGTTAAAAGCAAAGATGCTGGGAAGACTTTGACGTTGTCGTTGTGATTTCACATCGTGAGGAGTGTGGAACGGGGCAATTCACGTGGTGTCCTCTGTGCTACCAAACCATTTTAAGCTAATTAATGCATAGATAAAATAATAAGCCAATCCGATCCTTTCATAGTTCATATACAAGTCTCCTCACTTACCCCCAGTAAATTAAAAATGCTACCATTGTGGATCGATGTGTAGACCCAAATGCATCTTCAACAGCTAGCTATAGGTCTGTCTAACCAAGTGGTATTTTTTTGAACAATTAATGCATAGATAAAATAATAAGCCAATCCAGTCCTTTCATACTCACTGCTTACCCCTAGCAAATTAAAAATGTTACCATTGTGGATGCCCGGACCCAAAGGAATCTTCAACAGCTAGCTATAAGCCTTTGTAACCAGCTGTCAAAAAAAAATATAAGCCTTTGTAACCAAGTGTTTTTTTTCTGAACAATTAATGCATGGATCAAATAATAAGCCAATCCAGTCATGTCATAGTCTATCTATATACAAGTCTCCCACTTCCCTAGCAAATTAAAAACGCTACCATTGTGGATGCCTGGACCTCATCTTCAACAGCTAGCTATAAGCCTGTCTAACCAAATGTTTTGTTTCTTCTTCTGAACAACCTTCAAAAAGGGAAAATAGTTTCTACGGTTTACTATAGAAGAAAAGAGTTGAACCGATTTATGAGAGTATACGGGCCCAAAAAACTTACAAATACTAGTCAAATTGTTCTTCTCGGTTAAATTCATGATGTGAATAGTGCTATGCAATCATTGATTTACGCTAAGGCTGTGTACATAGTGTTATGTAATCATTGGTTTATGCTAGTCAAATTGTTTCTTCTCGGTTAAATTACAAAAAGTACAGATGGATAAAGCATAAAGTCATGGACCATCAAGCAAAAATTTGAGCTCAAGCAAGAACTTGTACAAGGAGAAAAAAGAAGAGAAATCAGCATCAAATAGTTGCACGTTATGACTAATTAAAATTCTTGCTTGAGCTCAAATTTTTGCATAATGACATATATTTGCATGCTCTATTCATTTATATATTTTTGTTGAAATTTTTCGTGTAACTTTTTAAAGTTTTTCCTGCACGAAAGCACCGGAGCTCCTAAAGGTGCGAAAGCCCCTGATATTCTCCCCCAATAATTTAGCACGGGTGTTAAATTCCCATCTTCACTCACAGCGTGAGCTAAACGCTAAAATCTGCCTGCTCTCTCTTCCCCCGGCTCTTTTCCCCAACCGCATCCCATTTTCCCTCCAAGTCGCCAACACACAGCACCAATCTAGGCCACCAAAAGATCTCCACCGGCCAAGCTTCCGCTTGCTGCTGCTGCTCCAAAGTCTCTCTTTCTCGTCATCTCCATTTCAAGATTGGCCACGACAAGCCAGCAGTAGGGACCGGGGAGGCATCCAAGGCGGAGCTTAGCTATTATCTGGCGGGCGCTCCGCGGCGTTGACGCCGGCGAGCGACTCAGACGGCGCTAGCTTCGTCCATCGCTTCATCGACTCCACCACTTGTCGTCCATTCCCAAAATGACTGCAGGAGGAGAGGTGATTCAAGCAGTGACCTTCGCCAACTCTGTGCTTAGCAAGGTGGCTGATGTGATCATGAGAGACAAGTCCATGAAAGGTGCAGTCAAAAGAGGCCTCGGTACCATCAAGCTGGAGATGAAAATGGTGATCACCGAAATCAAGTTGAATGAGGAGAACAACCAAGGGACGACACATGAGAGCAAGATTGTGCTGCTGAAGGAGTTGGCTTATGATATCGAGGACTTCATAGATCGTACATGGGTTCCGCGTAAATCTAGCATTCTCCTCTCGGCACTTGGCCTGGACCCCCGACTTGAAATAGTGCAAAAAATCGAGTATTTCAAGGACAGTATCCAGAAAGTACGGACCTGGCAACCTGAAGCCGGATCCAGCAATGGCGAAGACAGCGCTGCAACAAGGTCGTCCTGCCCTTCAGCCACACCTCCTAATCCTTATAGCCAAGATCTAGATCATGAGGATACCTTCAGGAGCATCTGCAGACACAGATGTGAGCTGGGAATGTTGCTGTCAGCAGCCGAAGATAAAGAGCTGAAGGTGATCTCCATCGTCGGTTGCCGTGGCGTGGGGAAGACTAGTCTAGCAAGAGCAGTCTACGACGACTGTCGTGCCGAATATGATTGTGTTGCTTGGGTGGTGGCATCTGAGTGCCACGATCTGGAGGACCTTCGGACGAAGCTTCTCAACGAGGCACAAAAGACGGCTAAGCCTACATCTACAGCTCCACAAGGGAGCATCTCCGATACTGAGCAAACAAGCCTTCGCAATTTCTTGAGTGACAAAAGGTCTCTCTCTCTCTCCCTCTCTCTCTCTCTAAGTTTTTGGATTGAAATTTCTTTTTTCTGAGGGAGACTTGAACTGTAAACTTGAAAACAACTCTTGACAGGAGAAATTTACTTTTCAACTCAATGAACTTAAACTTCAACAGAAAGTTTTCCAGCTTGAAACATGTCCTTTCGGAAATTTGCAAATTGAAAAATCTATTAAATATAAAAGGATATGTCGACCTTTCACCATGGTGGCTACAGAATAGAGAAATATGCTAGAATTTCTCTAATAAATATGAAAGAATAGAGTTCACTTGCGGTTGCTAAACTATGCCTGAAGTCTTGTCCCGATCTCTAAACTCTCGAGTTTACAATCTGGATCCCCCAATATATATTTAAGTGATTTACCTAGGGTCCATAACTTTCCACCTAGCCTCCTCGAACAGGAATATATGACATCGGAGACCTATATCTGTAAACTTAAATTTGAGGAACTAGGATGAGACTTTCGAAGTAGTTTGGGACCATGGGTGCATTCTAGTAAAAGAGAAAAATCTAGCCTAAGATCCTCTTCACATAATCTCCAAAGACATCCTGCTTTTAGTCTCTCCCCCTCTGCATCACATAGATATGTCCTTTAAATCATGTAGCCCAATTGCTCCCTCCCGTGGCACACATAACACTGCCTCAACTTCCTCAAGTAGCATCGCACCTTATGCAACATTTGTTGGAAACTAATCTCTAAACAGAATATTGCTATCTCTAAACTATACATGTATCTAATTCTCTCTCACATAAAACACTATAGTTGTTTTCTCTATAAATTTCTGTCTCTTAATCCCATCTATTAAGCTGCATGAACGTACCAATTCAATCCCAAAGTTTAAGCTAATGGTGAAAGATGGACAATTCACTTATACTTCAATACTCTCTCTCTCTCACGTGTAGGCTCCCTCAGGTTTTAAAGTGAAAATAGGAGTAGCCTACAATTATTTTATTTTATTCGAATCTGAGCTCGAGGCCTCTGCCTCTGATATCACATTAAGTTGCATGCATTGGCCAGTTCAACCCAAAAGTTTAACGACAACATATCATATTTGTTGGAAGCCAATCTCATAAATTTGATGAAATATCAGTGTCAGCGATACGTGGAATAGGGTCCCCTGCGGAACTTGACGCCGCGTCACCAAAGACGTGGCGAGTCAAGGGCATGTGCACGAGCGCCTGCCCTGAGCACTGGATTGCCGTCTTGACAAGGGGAGCCCTGCCGGTGGTCGCCCCCCGAGCACCGGAAGGAATGTGGCTCACACTCGGGGCGCCAAGTGTCGTTCCCAGGCACAGGAAGGATAAAAGGGCCAAGGGTAGGTGCTCGGGCCTCCACCACAAAGCTCTCGGGCGATGGGGTGTCAACTGCCACCACCAGCGGGTGGTCGGGATCTCGTAGCCCAGGTTCGTCTTCGTCGACACCTTTTTCTCGCTCTTGGGCATGCGCTTGGCAGCGTCTGACCTCGGCTCCTTGGGGTCCCTAACTGGCGGCGCCTGGGAGCTCCCTTGCCTGGAGCCGCTGCCTAAAGCTAGGCTGTCGCCGTTGCATGTCGGGTGCGCGGCGGTGATGGCGACGAGGAAGGGGGGAGGGGTTTCACGTCACCTTGCCCTTCGGATCTACGTGGTCCTCACTAATGGAGTGGGTTCCTGAAGCCATCGCAGCGGGCCCTCATGGGCATCGCTGGCTCCCGGGTTGTCACCGCACCCATCGCCCTAGCCGCGTCCGTCGGTCTGACCCCCCTGGAGTCGAACTCAAGGAGGGTCGACGGATCGCGTTGCACTGTGGATTCTGCAGAGCACAAGACCCGGGCTGAGCAGCTCGGCAGCGGCTCACCTGGGCTGAGGTTCCTTGCTAGACCGACGTGCGTCCGGCCGATGTCTACGTCGCTGGTTTACATCCAGGCGGCGCCCCCTCTCCCGCAGCAGTGCCAGCCATCGTCGCCGAAAGACCAGCGTCTTACAGCTACGCGACCATCCTCGCACTAGCCTCAGCTGGTTGATGCCTTCCAGCAGCAGCTCCCACTCCCGTCCAGTGGGGTATTACACCTAGAAGGTGGCCCGGACCTGGGTAAACTCATCGTCTTACCTCCCGTTTGCGAGTTCACGTAGCTTTTGAACGATTAGCCCCCGGTCGAATTCCAAGGGGATCCATCCGGATCACCTTTGCCGGTGCTTGTTCTCCGACAATCAGTTCTCACAAACTATATCGAGTATTCTCTCCCATGAATCAGTAAAGTTTTAGAAACAAGAGAATGGCTTATATTTTTCATAGTATTTTATTATAACCATATATATTAATAGTTTGAGATTTAAATAATATGTTTAATAGTAGACATTAGAATTGGGTAACTCTGTTTGCGCTTTTATTCAGAACCAAATTGTGTAGTAAAATGACATATACTGAAGTATGGCCACGCAATTGTGCAAGATATATATTTGGCTATTTTAATTAAAATAAAATATGAAAATAATATTTGATGTGCAATTCAAAATTTTCAACTTGTGATTAGGCAACAGCTGTATGAGGAGTGTCAGCAGATTAGTCTTTTTCTTCCGCTGGTATGACGATCATTATATGTTTCTGCAAGCATGGTTTCTCCTGGGTTGGGGGGTGGTGTTTTTAAGTAAACATCTATTTCTGCAAATGATACTATGATGCACAGATGGATGCGTGGTTTGTGTTAAGTTTTAGTTTCCGATTAAATCTACCATGACTATTTCATATAAGAGGATTTTAATTGTCCTTAGAAAGGTACCAAGTTTGATACCTAGATATTAAAATTAATTTAGCACTATCTAGAGGTACCAATTTTGGTTCCCTTTATGCTGAAAGTAGTGGTGCCTCTAGGTACCTTCTTCATCAGGTTTTTCCTGATTAAATAAAGAAAATGGTTGTTTCTAAGAGTTATGTTTACGTTGTGCTTTGTGAACCAGGTACTTTGTTGTTATTGACGATGTGGACCGTCTAGAAGTGTGTCAGGCTATAAAACTTGAATTCCCTAAAGATGGCCACAGTAGCAGAATAATTGTGACCACAAGCATTCACTCCATTGCGGCTGAATGCAGCTCGGGCAGTCATGTGTATACAATGCAATGTTTGGACAAATATGAGTCAGAAGAAGTATTCTGGGAATCGGTTGGTCAAGAGAATCAGACGCCTGCCCTACGGCGGGCTTCAGAAGGCATCATCACGAAATGTGGAGGCTTACCTCTGGCGCTGATCAGCGTAGCCAATTATTTGCGTCGGCGAGGACGAACCGAGAACCGCGTGGCAGGAGGACTCACAACAGAGCACTGCAAAAGTACTGCCTGCACGCTCGGAGACAAGATATTAAAAGGTCAGGATGAGTTCATGGAAATCAATAGAGCTCTTCTCCAGTGCTACAACAACCTTCCAGACCATTCCCACCAGAGCTGTTTGCTTTATGCCAGCGTGTTCCCCAGAGGCCGCCCAATTAAAAGCAAGGTTCTGCTTAGAAGATGGATGAGTGAAGAGTTCGCTGCACATGGCACCGTCACTGATGAAGAAGGTGTCAAAAGTTGTTTAGAGGCCTTCATTGAGAGGTGTATCGTTGAACCAGTAGAGATAAAAAATGCTAGGGTAGCCAGGTGCAGGGTTCACAGCATAATGCTCGAGTTCATCATCCACAAGGCCGTCTCAAAGAAATTTGTTGCTCTGGTTGACAAGGATGAGCTTCTGTCCAACAATAATACTATCACCAATGTTCGTGTCCGCCGACTCTCTGTTCAGGATAGCACCAGGGAAGGAGTCCATGATGCTGTGTGTACTGCGAGGGGTATTGACTTATCTGTTATGAGGTCACTAACAATCTTCGGAAGCCCTCTTCTTAAGCTCCAAGACTGCGAGTTACTGCGAGTTCTGGATCTTGAAGGTTGCAAAGGGGTAAACAATGATACTGTTCTCATAGCCATATGCAAGCAGCGGTTTCTCAAGTATCTCAGCCTGAGGGGCACTGATGTTGACCATCTTCACCAAAAAATACAGCGCCTAGTGCATTTGGAAACACTGGATATTCGAGACACATCGGTGGAAGTTGTGCCCATTGAGGTCATCAGGCTACCACTGTTAGCTCACCTGTTTGGCCGGTTTGAGCTACCCCATGGAATCACCGAGGAAATATCAAAGCAAAGCAAATTGCAGACTCTGGCTGGAGTCATGGTTACCGAGGGAGACAAAAGTTTTGAAAACATTATACTTCATGCCGGAAAACTGAGGAAGGTTAAGATCTGTCAAGCAACATCATATTCCTCCAACAGCCGCAATAGACGGATGAATCCACGTAGCAATTCGCCGCTTAAGGAGCGGTTCACCGGTAGCAAAGCTCTCCAGATTTTATCAATTGATTCAAGTGACTTGTCTAAGGAGTTCATAAGTTTCCTAAAGGCTCCCTGTGCAATTACATCTATCAAACTACGGGGCCAGCTGGACAGATTACCTGCTACTCCTACCTTAAGGGAGCTGTCCGATCTAAATAGGCTGCTGCTTATCTCAACTGGTTTGAGCATTGAAGACTTATCTGCACTGCAAAGCTTACCTTGCTTGGAATATCTCAAGCTAGCAGAAGATGAGCATGGGTTTCGGGGCAGCAGCTTCGTTGTGCAGAGTGGTGGATTCCCAAGCCTGAGGCGACTGTGCTTCGAGGCCCCAAGGCTCCCACAAGTGCAAATCGAACAAGGATCCATGAAGTCTCTCACCATACTTGACCTACTTTGCCCAGATCCAGTTATTCCAGAGCCTCGTTTGGGAAGAAATTGCTGTTTCCTTCAGCTGGAAACCAGGCTTGGCGTGGCAGGCGTATCGTATCTTGAGAATCTCAAGGAGGTGATCCTCCACCACTCTATGCGGGAGTCAGAAGTGCAAGCTTGGAAAGAGGAAGCGATTAGGCACAACAAGAAGCCATCTGTGAAGAGGCAACCACAACCAACCATCCATGAGGCATAACCATGAATACGTGTTTGTCACCTTAATTTACCTACCTTTTAATCTCGTTTGTTCAGTTCAAAGTCACCTGTAAAATGTTGAACTTAACCCTGTCGCCTGTGTTTTCAGTTAGCTGTTTAGCTGTAGTTTTCTTCAGTTAAGAATTGAATAAGCAGGTCTGTGCCATGAGCTTGTTCAGGCATGGATCAAGTTAGCTTTCTGTTAGTTGTTAGCGGCCACAACTGTAACCGTGGGATGGCACGATGTAGCGCAGGGGTGGCCGCGTTGTTGAGGCTATTACCTCTGCCGGCAGTGTAGCGCAGGGGTGGCCGCGTTGTTGAGGCTATTACCTCTGCCGGCAGTGTATGAATTTATTTGATGCAATCTACAGCCCAACTAAACCTATAGCCATGCAATTCTATATAATCAAATATCTCAAACGAAATTTATACGCCCACCCAATAGGTATATGTTCAAGAAGCACTGAACCGAAATAGAACATCTCTCATCTTTTGCATAAGTGTATTGCATCTCCATAACTCTATTGTAATTTGTAAAGATGCCAGTTATGCTAGTACAAACTGGCCATTTTTTCAAGTCGAATGCAACCAGTGTATGAATTTATTTGATGCAATCGACAGCACAACTAAACCTATAACCATGCAATTCTATAATCAAATATCTCAAACGAGCACCAAGAATTGTCGTATAATACTAACTATGCCAGATTTGGGTAACTGGTTCTCGTTAAACCAAACAGGTAAGCAAGAGACCGTGTATTACTTACGACCACGCGAATCACTTGGTTAAGTGTCAAAAACAGCCAATTCAGAAGTAAGCCAATGATCAAATACGATAGTCTGCAGTCGAATTAGCAGTAGTTTAAACATCTCACCTGGAGGTAGCAGCTTTCTCCCCTCATTGGAGCGGCGATCTATCACGCCGAGCGCCTCACGCGCCTCCTCGGGCTCGGCGGCTCTGCGGTTGAGGGTACCGAGGATTCCCCGCCGCCTCCATCGCCGCCAGAGCTAGGGTTTGCTCGGCGGCGGGGCTTCGCAAGCGGATTCGGGGGAGCAGAATCCTCTTCGCCGTCGGACCCTGCCTCCTCTAGTGATGACCCGCCGGAGTCGCTCAGCTCGGCGCCGGCACCGGGCTCGTCGTCCTCGGCGGAGGAGTATCTTTTTTTCTTTTTGAGAATCTAGAAGCGCCAAGTTCATCTAGTAATCCGCGCGAATCCTGTCTTACTGGGCTATGGGCTGCCATTTCGCGATGAAACATTGCCAATTCATTGAGCTTTGGTACTCTCGCTTTCCTTTTCGTGATACAGGTTTCTCATACTTCCAACAGAAAAATGAGCCCATAACTTCGATCCTTTCTGTTAAGGCCCATCCATACTTTTGTCTAGTATGCACAGATGTCGTCAGCTACCACAAGTCCACAACTAATCCGCTCAACATGAGAAGAAAAAACTCCTCTCAAAAAAAAAAAAAAGAGAAGAAAAAAAATTCGACGCAATGCACCGTACGAACCAGGAAGTGAAAGAAAAATGCACTCCAACAAAGACATGCACGTTCATAGGCTTCCTTGCACACTTTTAAATCCCTGCTATCTTCCTTGCCAGCCCGACACCTGAGTTTCTTACACGAGTCACCATCGCCTAGCTATTTTTCCAGTACTTATATACATAAACCAGTAACTAATTGCACACATTTTCCTCTCGCCCATTTCGGTTGCTAACTAACCTAACCCAGGGGATATAATAAGAGATTTCAAAGAAAACCACGCAACCGATCACTGATCATTGGGCACTTGGGTAGTATATACGCAGAGATGTCAATTTCACATGCGGCGCCAGGTCGGATCGGACAGTTGACCCACTGATCACTGCACGAGCTCTCTCTCGGCGCCGAGAAGGACAAGGATCAGTGATGTCGAGCTGCACGGTCAGCTCCGTGATGCCACACGCGATTTCCATCGCTCATCACCTCGATCTTATTCTCTACCGGGGCGTCGATCATTATCATATCGGCTTCTACTGCTTAATTCGCATATGGAGTGCACGAGCTTTTTTAATTTATATAAGGGGCCAATCGTCTGCCCATTTCCAGATCTTATAGATCCCCGTGTTGTATATATATGTGATCGGTGTCTTCTGCTATATGTGTACTTTCTTACATGATGTCGCTTTCGTCCTTGATGGTGGAAGCCCGTGAATTAAAAGGACCTGTGAATATGTATATGAGGTATATATATTGAAATGATGCGACAACCTTCACTCTGAAAGTGGCGAACACACGCAGCAGAGACGGTTTAACCACCACGGGATCGAGAGACCACCACATCGACCGTTGTTTTACTGGAGTAGTATATATACGAGGCTGGATTTAGTTTGAGATGTTTAGCAGGTGGCCAGTGCCAATCAGGTCTTAATAAGTCTTAACTAGTCTCTTAGAACAAATCATGGAGGGGGATAATTAAGAACCTGCCTAGTTATTTCGCTGTCGTCGTTCGTCGCGGCTTTGTTCTTCATAAAACGTAATCTTTGCTTGCTCTGCCCGATCGATCGATTAGACATTTTGGCGGTTTTTGATTATCTGTATGGCAATTGATTTTGACAGCAGACCCATGCAACTTTGTCGTGTCCCTAGCTTGCTCGTCTTGTCACTTTGTGCTCTGTATATATTCCTGTGAATTTTTGTCCACTTCTGTACACAAACAAATACGCAAATTGCTAGTATCGTTTTTCTTCTTTCGCAGCTTGTACGGTTAAATGGTTAATGATTAATTGCCATTAGATTAGCAGACCAAGTACTGTCGCAGAGTACGTTATGTGTAACATATCCATTTAAGCTCTCATCTGACCATATAATCATTTAAGAAAGAACCAGAATACTGTGAATATATACAAACAGGTTGCAGTGTGTTTGATAGAAACATTTCCCGTTTCTGTCCTTCCACACCTTCCATGCGACGAGCATTGACTGTCCTAGCATATCAAACCTGCTGCTAGCTCCTCGTGTTCTGCTGAAACCTGCTTCTGGAATTCATCCACCAACAACCTTAATTCAAACCGAACACCGACCGGAGGTTGCAAATGCTCGTGGTATAGTACTTGATCAAGATACTGCACATGCCAGCTTCCCAGGGAATTAATTCATCAAGGCATCAGCTGCCGTACGCTGTTCCAATGTTCCATATATTCCAGTTGCCAACTAACATGCGTTATTCAGTATTCACACGTTATAATCGTAGGGTTTTTTTGTGTGTGTGTGTGTGTGTGTGGGGGGGGGGGGGGGGTGGGAAATAAAGTGAGAATTATAAAGAGGGTAAGTAAACAACCAGTAGTAGTACTTTCATATGACCTGTCCACTGCACAGACATGATCGTGATCGACAGAAAATGCTTTTTAAATACCCCCATATCTATACCGATGTACTCCCTTTCTTGTCTCAAATTTGCTTAAAAATAGATGTATCTATTCCTAAAAAGTGTCAAGATACATGTAAGATTTCGACAAGAATTATGGAACGGAGGGAGTATTAAATTGGAGTTGGTGGTGCTGGTACGGTCGCTATCGTAGGTTAAGTTCGTTAAAATTACAACCAATATGTCACTGCCCGTTATTTTCTTTTCCTCCAGTTTTTTTTCAAGATTTCTCCTACTCCGTCTTACAACCGACGCCACCACACCCGCATGCCGACCTCGACGGCGCCATGAGTTGCCTACACAGAAAATGAAAATAAATAGTTTGTGATTTTGTTGACCTGTAGCAACACGCGGGCACACCTGCTAGTATATACTCTCTACATTTCACAAAGATTCGCGTATTTTGTTTCATTAAGACAAACCTTTGACCAAAAATTACTTTATTAATATGTAAGTTATATGACACAAAACCATGATCATTAGTAAGAACTTTTAAAGACGAATCCATTGATATAAATTTCATGTATGAAAAAACACATATCAATAGAGTTTTTATTGGTCAAAGTCTTGTCTTAACGAAACAAAATACGAAATGGAGGGAGTATACTATATAATCCACGAGATGACCTGACCTTAATTACGTACCACCAAATTGGCCTGTTCCGGTCGGTGTGTCGAGACAATTACTAAGCGGCGGGGAATAATAGTTGCCAGACCTGTTTTTTTTTTTTACAGTACTCAAGTTCAATACATGCATGCATGAGTAATCAGAATTAATCAAGCACGCACTTAGATGGATAAATTTCCTCTATACATGCATGGAGGCATGCACATGCTAAGCCAGGGCCCCTATGGCGAAGCAACACGTATCCGCATTGATCATGTGCAACCAGACGCTGGCAGCGCGGCACCTGTCCCTCCCGCGCGCATAAACAAATCAGCCAGACGTGCAGCCGGATAGGATGATGATCGTGCACACGACGGATGGATCGATCGCATTGGAGATATATAGGCTGCAGATCATGCGTGCATTATATATGCATGCAGCGGGACGATCGAGTACTACACTAGCTAGTCAACAGGATTAGGATTGTTATTACGAGCATTTTTCCGGTACATCGTGCACGCACTCTTCTGGAAGGTAATAACGAGATGATGCCAAGAATCCCATGCAGCATATATATCATTGATCAGCCCTGGCCGTCGCACCGTCAGGGCGTCACGTGTCTAACCGATGATCCCTGGGGTTCGGTAGTCGATGTGATCCGTCCGTCGATCGCTCGATGTCGGCCATGGGAATTAAAGCACTCCGGCTATAGCTCTAGCTGCAGGCTGAAGCCATGTCGACACGTCCGAGTATCTGACGCCGCACACGGCCGGCCCCTACTAGCTGCTGCTATGGCTGCGCTTAGCCAGGTCTAGACGTACCGCGGCCGGCCGGGCGGCACGCCAAATCCGCACAGTGCACTTCTCGTCAAGCTAGCTCAAATTAACGCATGTTAAGACCTTTCTTCAGCCGTATAGTTCGAAAGCTTGCTTTGCTTGCAAAAAAGCAATGAAATTAAAGAATTGAACCAACATGTCGTCTAGATCCGTTCTACTGGCTAGCTACTTTTTCTCACTCTACTACTCTTGTATATGCAAGGTTTGATCTATGCTACGCTGCTGCATGTACAGTGTGCCTATAGTTAGCTACAATGGATATAACTTATGAAATTGTGCTGCATGGACCGGCCGAGCGAGAGCGAGCCTCTTTGCCTTTGGTCTTGGGCATGCACGCGATGCTTTAATTTGGAGAAGCTACAGATCGTACGTGAAGCCGGCAAAGCAGACAAGGCTTCACGGCACGGCACGGCACGCGCGCGCATGCAGGTGGACGGGTCGATCGATAAAAAAGACATGGATGGCATGCATGAGCAGTTGTTCTTCTCCAAACACCTGGCCGTCTATGCAGATTAGGTCCATGATTGGCACCAGGCATTAGATTCTCGGGAGTTGTGCTTGCATTTGCATGCATTCCTGAGACCTCAAGGTAGTAGCTGCTACCTCTGGATTCATCCACTGATGGACCAGACCCAACACAACAACAACTGAGTACTCCACCAATAATGAGGGCTTAGGGTTAGTTATTTTATACGAGATCGAGCTTAGGCACCCACCAATCATGAGCCAAAACACAGTGGACTTGGCGCCTTTCCACATAGGAAAGGAGGAAATTTTAGTGTGTCCCGGGCGGGGGGGGGGGGGCACTCCTGTGAAATGTCAAAGCGTGCCACATTATTAGTAGACCTTAGCCTGCAGGCGGTGCTGCAGGAAAAGGCACCGGGCCTTTGGTGGATTCCAACTCCCTTCTCAACCATCAGATTCCTTTACACATAATTTGTGCCTCGATCGCCAGTCACCCCCTGCTTCCTTTTTGATCTACCTAAAAAAGGCACATTAGTAGTAGGAGACTAGGACTAGGGCAGTATCTCTCAAACAGAAAATTGCTCCTTTCTCCCTCTCCTCTTGTATCTGATCTTTTGCCCCTCTTCTCTTCAACCAACAATCTCACTAACAACTTTGTACTACTCCATATATGGCCTCTTTTATGATCAAATTAATTCCATATGTTGTATGTACATACTCCAACTCGCCTTGCAAACTCAAGCCACACTGCACTGGTACACGTTGTAGCAGTAGGCGACAACACTGATGCGTGTAAATCATATATACTCCTGCTACGTACTGCCTACTGCTACTAGTGTGATGATCGAGCATGCATGAAGACATGGACAGTTGGACTAGCTAGATTGTTTAGGCCATTAGGTGAATAGCTGATACCGGATAGATCTCTCCACCTGGGAGCCATGTGGGCTCTGTGGGGGTCCGGCTCGCCAATGTCGCTTGATTCAAGGGCAGCCAGCTTTCTCCGAGGCCTTTGGGGGTAAAATATATTTCCACGCAAAGGCAAAGCTGCTTGGATCTCTATAAACTAGCATTATTTCCCTGCACCCTATAATGGTTGCATCGCGTATTCTATTGCATGCTTTGCGTCCATATCCTCTTTTAACCTCTTCTTTGATCGCGGGACTGGGGTTAATTGGGGGATCTCAATGCCAGATTAGGAGGCAATAATTTATGGTTAGCTCACTGTGTCAGTGTGTGGAGTGCCCGGTTTGATATTGCCATGTTGGCTTGGGTTATCGTGTAGGAACATAGGAAACAATGCGCGCATGCAGTTAGCTGTATAGCTTGTGGCCAATGGCCAGTTGGGTGGATGACTGTAACTGTATCGTCGTGTGCAGGCCGGGAACCTGAGATTAGTCGTTTCTTGGACTTGTTCTCTTTATTCCCAGTACTAGTTTTTAGCTAGCTCCACCCAGAAAATAGCTAATCAGACTAGCCCCTTTTTTGTTATAGATTGCAGGTAACCGGGAGAGATAAGATCGTGACAGCCCTTTCAGCTAGAAAAATGGAGTAAGATGACAGTGCGGTAACAATGATTTGGCCATATATATGAATGTATGATGCGCCGAAAACGCCACATGCCTATGTGTGTCCCCATCGCCGTTGCAATGCAACAGCTCGCCTCGCTGTCGTTGGCTCGTTGCTGCAGCTTACTAGCAGCAAGCAAACACACCTGAAACTGGGCCGAGCGAAAGGGGATTGGTTATTGGTTGCTGGGGGCATCCCAATTAAAGGCAAGAGAAGACATAAAGTACGACTGATGAGGCCTCTCTGAACCACTTTTCTTCCAAGGGGTCCACTCTAAGCTCTACCTCGAGCTGCTGGCCGGCTGCGACCAACACAACAGAGACTGCAGATCCAGGATGGTGGGTTTCTGCAGCACCATTGGAGGATGCGTGCTTCCGGCCAGTTGTATATAGTGAACTTAATGCTGGCTAATTGATATACTCAGTACTGATCTGATCATTTATGTAGTATCCAATTCAAAGTCTTTCGGTTGTTGGTGGATGTTTCTAGTATCAGATCGATGTGGCACTGAACTTCCTTTTTAAAACACTAGTAGAAGATGCAGTGCCTCTGACGGCCAACCATAAATTGCATCAGAATATGCAACTACTGTTGGCCTGGCTCCAGCAGTTTGCTGTATGCATATTGTACAGTCACTCATATAGTCATATGACTCATATAGTATATGCTATGCATGCAGAACAAACATGTAAAGTAAAGAACCTGCCACTAATAATATCAGTCCACAGTAGGCGCATTATTGTGTGTGTGATTGGCGATGCTTCCATTTGCAGCAGCATTTACTCCTTCGGTGTCATAGGAAACCTACCTTGTGGGGGGGCAGTAAAAAAAAGAAGATAGTGGCATACTGATGGATGCCTGTCAGTAAGACAACCAATGATAATCGGTGGCCCCCAACAGTCAACTCTCTTGGCTTGCATCCATATGATTTCTGATGGAAAGGTGAACATTTTAAGTAGTAGTACTGGCTTTTTTCAGCACTGGAACGTGAGCTAGTGCTCTGGAAATGTACTAGCTACGGCCAAGCCATGCGACCACATGAGAATATGCATCGAATCATTGTGAGGAATCATCTGGACAGGCGGGTAGCTAGAGGGAAAAGAAGGCTCTCACTTAATGTGCTAGCTAGCTGCATCTACCGGCTGATTGCATTAATAATTGGGCTACTAATGAGTCATCTATGGGGGGTGTTGCGGCCTAATCAAGGCCACGAGCTGCAAAGATTGTTAATTAGGATGCGCTTAATCCCGTGCCACTTTACCAGCAAATCCGATCACGGCAAGAACTTAACCCTGAATATTCAAAAAAGATGCACCCAGCAGCAAGTTATAGCAGTTAGGACCACTACAGCTAGTGTGGTTGGATGAGCCGGAGCCGGCAGGAGGCCTATTGTAATGTCCGGCCACGGAATCATGGAGTCCACAGCACGAGTTCGTATAGGTGCGTGTAGATCTGATACACGGACAAGTCATCACCTTGATAAGCTGTTCCCAGAGCACGTACGACACAGGCCCAGGCTGAAAAAAGAATTCAGGAGCTCCCCTGCCTGCAATAGCTGTACAGTGTCACGAGCTAGTACAGTACTGTGGCCATATTAACCACAGCTGCTAATTTGTCAAGAATCAGAGGCCAGAATCATTCTGGGAGGTTAAAATTGGAGCTTTGTCACGGTAAGAACCGGCAGGTGATCCTGCTGGGGGATCACGCAACAGGCCGTTCACATGCCTCCTTCAGAGGGAGTTTGTACGGTGCAATTGTTTTTGTGCCTTCTTTTTTTACGGGTCGTGCTCACACTCACATCAGTGTGTTATCAATCAATATCTTCTTTACCGTCATGGGATCACGGAACTTAATGACACTAACTAATATAGCATCCGGGGATACACGAAATGATCAACATTAATTCCGTTACTGCATTTTACAGTGAGCAGGCACAGTACAGGGGAGGAAGGAGGGGACAGTGATAGATCATCGATCCTAAGCTAGCTAGTTACATGCAGTGGTGGCGAATAATTGAGCGAACCTTCTTTCTCGTCGAGGCTCTACAGGACGGCAGGTAGCTTTGCATATGCCTTCCCAGCCCACGGGACAAAAAACAACAAAGGGGGGGTAGCCGTACGTACGTCGTAGTAGCAGTAGACTAGTGGTAAGTACATTTTGCTGCACACGCTTAATCAGGCTGCAGCTTGAGCAGTTCCCGGGATGGTTTCTGTGCCTGGCCTCCTTTAATTTTCCTCCGTGATTACTTCCGTTCCGATCGGGAGGCCGGCCGCCAGAGAACCAAAGAAGAAACAAATTTGGTGGTGGGGTATGTATGTTGGACGCCGAGCATTTAGATTGACCGGTGATTAGACTGGCCGGTGGCGCGTTCTTGGGGTTATTACAGTACTCTTGGCCGGAGCATGGCTGGCGAAGAAGAAGACTTCCGGTTCCACTCCACGAGCCGGAGCAGGAACTCCATGACCTCTGTTGGGTCCTGGAGCGAGTAAGAGGCGCTCGTCTCCTTGGGGCACTTGGACACCAGGATCCCCACGCCTTGGCCCCTCTTCCTCAACACCTGCTCAAAGTTACCATATCCCAAGCACAGATTAAGAAAGGTTTATATGTCCATCAGCTAGTTGATTTTAGCAATTTAGCTGGAAGAAATATTTATGGGAGGTATGTTGCACGTACCTTGAAGGCGTCCTCGTCGGTGCGGTCGTCGCCGATGTACACCGGCAGGACGTCGCTGCAGTCGGCGAAACCTGGAATAAACGGCGGCGAGTGTCATCCATCGATCAGCCTTTTTAAATGTTTTTTGTTTGTTGATTGTTACTACTTGATTATACAAACAGTGGTGTGAAACGCAAGGGAATTGAAAAGGAAACTGGGGCCGAAAACGACTGTGATGACTTGTCGATGGAGATGTATGTGTGTGTGCTGTGCGTACGTACCTAGCGATTCGAGCAGGAACTCCAGAGCCTTGCCCTTGTCCCACATAATGCTGGGCCGGAGCTCGAAAACCTGCATAAACAAAGGGAGGTTCCAATCTTGATGAAGATCTTCACAAGGAAAGGTCAACTACTGATTGCTGTGGCTAATCTAATGGAAGAGTTCATCAACAACAAAACTTAAGTTACCTTTCTGCCTTGCGTGAGCTTCAGCATGGGGTAGTCCTTGATCACGGCCTTGACTTGCTCGGCCAAGAAATTCCATCTCTGCAGGGCAACGATAGGGGTAAATTTAATTTAATTCAACCGCACATGATGCAGCAGCAGCAGCTGATTGTTAAGTAAGTGACGATGGAAGAAGTGGTGGGTATCCCGAGATACTCTGCGACTAGAGTAAGGCTTTGCCTACCTTTTCATCAACACATCTGAAGTGGACGGACAGGCAGAACTTGTTGTTCTCCACCATGGCTCCAGGTGTGGATTTCGTCTTTTCCACCAGCACCTTGTACACCTGACAAAAATGTGATTCGCCACCATTAAAACCCCTCCTCTTCGTGCATCAACTAATTAAACCGTGAGTAAGCACAAATGGACAAGCTACTGGCCTGATTATCCTAATCAAGTACTAGTACTAATAATCATCATTAGCAAAGGCAATTTGAAATGATTGATGAAGTACCTCCTCGATCATGGGGAGGAACTCGCTTGCAGGTTGGCACAGGACCGACTCGGGCTGCAGATGATTAGCACGGGGCGAGATTAATCAATCTGCGAGAGTAATGAAGACTGAATACTTACGGATGATTTGAAGAAGCATACATTGGAGGTCGGTCCCTTGATGTCCATGCCGTGGCTGCCGGCGTAGTAGAGCTCGGAGAGGCCGACGAAGTTGTGCACCTGCATATGGACGGCCGAATTTAATCAGCACGTAACTCCATCTCTATCCTCGACTCTCGTCTCGTGCAGGACGGCAAGAGATCCTAATAATGTACCTTGTCGCGGCACCGGCCGCTGACGATCGCCGTCGGGAAGTGCTTGGCCACGTCGCGCACCGCCGCCCTCATCTGTTGCATCATATACAGTACACAGAAGACGGCATCAGCAAACATGTACTCTGGCGGCCAGCCGGTGGGCGGTGGCCATGGAAATGAGTTTGTCTTATACGGCGAAGCGATTGATGGACTAACCGCGTCGGTTATGTAGGCGGCGTCGGGGTTGGCGACGATGGGCGAGAGCGTGCCGTCGTAGTCGAGGAACATGACGACCTTCTTCCCCTTGCACGCGCCCGCGATCTGCTCGAACTTGCCCAGCGCCGACGGGTGCTTCCTCTGCTCGCACCAAAACACAAAGCCAAACAAAGCTTAAGTATAAGACACCGCGAAGACAACTGACGACGGACATGGCCATGCCAGGACCGGCATGCAACAAGACTCACCATCCAGGACGAGAGCTCGTCGACGTCGGCGCCGGCGCCGCCGCGGGAGCGTGGCGGGGAGCAGGCGCGCATGGCCTCGAGCCAGGTGCAGCTCGCGGGGGCGGAGCGCGCCGCGGCGAGGTGGTAAGTCTGCCGCATGGACATGGCGCCCGCGGCGGCGCTGCGGCACGCGAAGAGCCCTGCCGTGCCGCCCGAGCCCGGCATCGCGGCCCCGGCCCCAATGCCCATCTCAGGGACAACCACGTCCTGGCTCGTCATGTCACAGGCTAAACCCACAGGAAACTAAGCTCGTGCAAGGCCAAGAAGCACCCCCAGGAAAGCCCTGCGCCTCGTTCCAAAGCAAGCGCTTGGACGGCACGGCGAAGTGCTGCAGTGCTAGACTTGGGGAGAGAGGGTGTGGTAGGTTCTTCTTCTGAGAGAGAGCTGGAGGTGGGTGGAACCGAAGTGGGATAAGCGCGGGTACTTATAGCTCGAGCAGCGGGGGGGCACGTGGGGCCTGCCCGTGGGATCCCCATGGCGGAGCCTACCTGTGGGCCGCGGTGGCGCCGCCTTCTGCCGGTAAGCCGTAAGCCGCAGCAGCCAGCATTGCCATTTCCCCTGCCCTGCCCGCCCGGATACTTACTTTGTTTTGTCATGTAGAGGGCACGAGTCCACGGCGGTTTTTCTCTGCTTTTCTCCGTGCGCCGCAATGGCGAATCTGGGAGAGGCCCCTGTCGTTCCGCGGCCCAACTTGTGCAGGGTACACGTACGCAACGTAAAACATCTTTGAGCTGCCATGTTGTACCACTGGCACGAACTGTATATAGGTCGATTTATGAAAAGCGAGCACGCAGGAAAGGTGAAGTGAGCCCAGGGGTTGTTCCTCCTTTTTGAAAGAAAAATCGAATTTTTTGCTCCCCCTCTCATGCTGGGTATCAGTCTTTGATCTTTTTTTTTTACGGTTCGATCGTCCTTTTATTTGAAAAAAAACGAAAAGATGAAGTGTAAGTAGGTGAAATTTTAACGCGAGAAATCTAACAACCAAACGCCCCATCTCTTCCCCGTGGCAAAAAGAAAAACCAATTTCTTGTCTTTTTAGGTAGCGAATGTCCAATTGTTGTCAATGTCATTGGGTGACGATCTAGGCTTGCGAGGGAAGGAAGGAGACCAGGGGAGGATAAAATGTTGTTATTTTTCATATATTTTTTTCAACATGTGTTTGTGATACTCACGGTAGGTTACACCTGATTTTGCAATCGAAAAGATGGAGTGTAAATAGGTGAACTGAACAATGGCATGGTAATTAATTGTGGTGTGTTACTCTGATACCCCTTCCGTCCAAATATGCAAGGCCGGCATGGAATTTTACATTAATTTCAATCAACTATTAAACCAATTATCATTAGAAATTTCAATGGAATTAATCCAATGATGCCACTTTCGCATCACAATAACCTCATACTAATATCTGGCATAAGATTTTGTGTTCGCCTTATATATATTCGAAAGGAGGAAGTAGCAATTATGCAAGATCTGCTTCTTTTCACATGTTATAAATTGTCGGTTCTTGTTTCTTTCTCCTGTAGTTGGCTTTGGCTCGGAACTGACACAACCAGAAAGGATTCAAGGCGGTCAACTGAAACGATTCTCTAACACCCAATTATGTTGGTCAGTTAGGCACTTACTAGCTTTCGATTGGACAAAATCTGATCTGTCTTCTGCGCATGCCGCATAGAAAATACCAACAGCGATGGTGGAGATCGCAACCAGGAATAACAAACTCAACTAACAATCTACTGCTAAAGTGCTAATACAGTACTATATCTCTTCCATTGTATGTGTGCCTGCAAACAACACGGCACATCATGCATGGTTTGTTTATAAATGTGTTCATGGGCCGGAATTAAAGATGTAGACAGGTAGGTCAGGTTAGTCCAGAAATGGGATAGAAAGGCGTTTTACCACCACTTGGGATGAAATTAAACTCGGATTTTCTGGGTCGCTCTCAGGTTCGATCGTTAGTGCGCGCGAAATGGGAGGAAAGGAGAAAGGGCTTACTAGGATGGCAAAACATCGCCTTGATAAAAAGGACTCGAACAGCTTTCCGCGATCCACACACTTAAGTATGCATAATTTTCTTCTTCGTTTCCTTCTCCGGCGCGGCCCATCGATCGGTATCCTCCTTATTGCCTTTTCCTCCTGCTTTAATCTGTTTCATGAAAAGTGCTTTTTTTTCTTCTTTCTTCCACGAAACCAACTCTATATATGTTGCCCCCTTTAATTCCTTAAGAGCCACGACAAATGCTCGACGTTTCAGATCTGATTAAGAAGGGGGATATTGCTAGCAAGTTGGGACTTCGTCGATCAGAGTATACTAAACAACGCCGTCTTGGGCTCAGGTCATTGGGCCATCAATTTTATCGATCCGCAGGTTCAGTTACTAGTCTAGGTGTATTTGTTTTTCTTCAGTTTACTACTGTTCATCCGAGGAGCAATTTCTCCGGGATCCATTTTGCACCATCGCGCTGGAACAAACTAGCGAGTACCCTCTCCAAAGCATCGTTCAACGGGTACTATTGTTTACACGCGGGTACTGTAACATCTGATCCGGGCAATTCGTTTCTGACATCGGACGGCCTTGCAAGAATCACTCAGGTCACATTCGGTACATGAATGCTCCAATGCACGCATGTCAATTAAGTTCTTGAACTGAACCCCTTAAATTTCATATTACTCACTCCGAATCTAAATTCTTGACTTAAATTTGCCTAACATGAATGTATCTATTCTTAAAAAACGTTTAGATACATGTAATATTTCGACAACAATTTAGGATCGGAAAGACTTCATGTGTGCTTGCTTTTCAACACACAATACCAGCATAACCTTCAACGATCGAGCACTGCACACTCAGGCACTCGGCTAACTGGGCGCTTGATGGAGTGCATCGTGCAGCGGCGCAGGCTTTAATCGGTCCAGTATATATTCGCACGGCGAGTCCTGCAGCCGGGGGACTGGAGGACTGAGCCGAGCCAAAGGGCCCCGGCCGGGGCAGGGACGATGGATCGATCCGCCTTTTCTGGGGCTCAGCTTGGCCATGCAGTCTGGGCTTCTTTCTTTGCGGTGTCGACATGCATGCATGCATTGCCGCGCACAGTAGTCCAAAGACTAGTGTGTACATCGTCGTCTGCATGCATGGTCGCTCAGGAGAGAGCGTACTTACTTGCATGAGCGCGTGCGTAGGGCCTGTTTGATTGCCACCAAAGCCGGTCTTACCAAATAATTGGTCGTGCCATCGGTTTTTGGCTTCCGTTAGGAACAGAACCAAATTTGACACGCCCGGCCGAATTTGGCAGCCCGCCGTCGCGCCGGCGAGACGAGGGCGCGAAAATCGCTCGCCAAAATTTTGGCTTCCTTTTTGTGCGCGAGACCTCGCCCGAGTATAAAAGGTAACTCCCCTTCTCTTTTGTGCTGATTTCCCTCCGTTGGCTCTTGTACATGTAGATGCTGTAGAAAGTAAATTTGTTTTGTGAGATCTGCAATATTCTTTCCCAAATCGTGGGTCCTTTTGCTTTTAGATTACACGAATGTGGCCTGCATGTAGAAACTTGACTGATATCCTTCTGATTGTATAGATTGTTCATACAAGTTTTCTTTTTCTAGATCTATAAATTGATTGATATCCTCCTGATTGTGTTTTTGGATATGACGCATGTATAAATTGTTTCCTGATGGGTTTCATATGCAAGATCTGAAGTATTCTTTCATGTATGTTTCTTTCCTAACTGTATAGTTGTGCATACTTCGCGCAAAAAAAATATTGTTGTGCATACAATTTTTTATGAAGAAATGTGTTTTTTTTTCCTGACTAGAAAAGTCCACGTAAACATTATTTTCCAGACTACAAATTATGCTAGATGTGAAGTGTTTTTTCCTGAAAAATTTTGTTTGAACAATTTCGTGTTACTTATTTCTTTTCTCAGATGGACATGGATGAACAACAATTTTATTATCACTATATGTTTCGGCAGCGAGCTTTAGGTGTGCTTGTTCTTTTCTTAGCTCTTTGGCGTAGAAACAGAAACCGTCGGAGAGGTAGAGGTAGAAAATATGGTCCACTGGTTGAAAGAGACATCCATAGAAGTAGTGTACTGATTAGGCTCATTGATGCATCAAGCAACTAAGGATGTCACGAGCCGTATTTTACAAGCTATGTACTAGGCTGAGATGGAAAGGGTTGTTATTTGACACGTTTCATGTTTCGGTGGAGGAACAAGTTGCAATGTTTCTATACATGGTCAGTCAACATCACACAAATTCATCCGTTGGATTTTGGTTTTGGCGATCTGGTGAAACAATGAGTAGATATTTCAATGCTGTCTTGCATTCAATGGGTGAGTTAGCACGTGATCTTATTTATATTCGATCAACGAGTACACACGCAAAGATCACGGACAACCCGAACAGATTCTACCCATACTTTGAGGTAAGTCTTGGGCCATAGATTTTCTTAGGTATTATAAGTCGACTTACCTAAGCTTGACATGTATTGTTTTATCACTGTTCTTAGGGATGTATACGAGCCCTAGATGGCACTCATGTTTAGGCATGTGTGCCTGCCAACATGGTGGACAGATTTAGGGGACGCAAATCATACCCCACCCAAAATGTCCTAGCAGTGGTCGACTTCGATCTTCGGTTCACTTATGTCCTAGCAGGATGGGAGGGTTCTGCCCATGATTCTCTTGTGCCACAAGATGCCCTCTCACGGCCAGCTGGTCTAAAAATACCTGAAGGTAAATATACAAGACAAAAATACATGTAGGCCACAATATTGTGTCAATTTGACCTTAGCTCACCACTATAACATTGTTGTAGGGAAATTTTTCTTGGCTGATGCTGGGTATGCCACGAGACCAGGGATATTACCTCCCTACCGTGGTGTCCGGTACCATTTGAATGAGTTCTCTGGATCCAATGACCCAACTACCCCAAAAGAATTATTCAACCATCGACACTCATCACTTAGGACCACAGTTGAGCGAGCATTCGGGACACTTAAAAGTCGCTTCAAGATCCTTACTCATAGGCCCTTCATCCCTCTAAAATCTCAGATAAAGGTGGTTGTTACTTGTTGTGCTTTGCACAACTGGATATTGGAAAATGGTCCAGATGAGTATGTTGTGGATGAGGCGACATGGTACTCAAACCTCCCAAGGAGTAGTGGACGAGTTCGTGATCGAGAGGCTGACATACGTGAGTGGGCTGCCAGGCGTGATTTAATAGCTCAACAAATGTGGGCAGATAAAGAGAGTGAGACTGACAATGAGGATGCTGCCTCACCTCTGTGATGCTGATGTATTTCCAGTTTAGGAGAAATTGTAGCACCTTGCTTAAGTGTTGGTTGTAATGAATTTATGTAATGTACCCTTTTGAGATTGTAAGACTATTTGAGTTTCTTAATTCCATTGTGTGGCTGCATATGTTAATTTCCTTCCTTTTCTATCTTATAGTACACTGATTCTTTACTGACATTTATGTTATGCTTGTCTTAATTATTGGTGACACATGTGCAGATCATGGGGAAACATAAGCCCATAGTTAAGAGTGAGGAGGACATCAACTCTCGTGATAAGTACATAACCTGGACAGACGAGGCAACTAAGTTTATGCTTGAGTGGTATATTGACCTCCATAAAGACAAACCTGCATCTTTCAAGTTCAAGAAACAACATCGCTTGCAGTCTGCGGATGCTCTAAATGGCAAGTTTTCTCTTGGTGTCACTCAAAATCAAGTAGATCGGCACTACCGTGCATGCAAGGAGAAGTCTGGCTGGGTGCGTCGTGCCATGGCCAATAGTGAAAATGGCTTCGACTATACCTCATGCAAATTCATAATTTTTGAGTCTGAGAAGGAAAATCTCAATGTGAGTACTGGTGCATTTTCTTATTTTTATCATCGCCTACATTCAGAACAGAACATGTCTCCGCGTAGCTAAATTTAATCGATAAGTTCCATGCTTACAGTAACATATTTTTGCTCTCGTGCTTCGATAGAAACAAGTGGTCAACTACCTTACTAAACCAATCAGGTTCTTCCATCAATTGCAAGAGTTGTTCTCAAGCTAGTCCCATGCTGATGGTTCACTTGCAGCCGACCAAACCACTGTCAATGTGGATGACGATGGTGATGACTATGAGAAAGTTGAAGCTTATCCAATTCCGGTGGACAATGATGAAGCTGACTCGGACACCATTGGTGGGCGAAGTCCTCGAGTTGACTTGGATGGCAATCCATCGAACAAGAAGCGCAAGCGTGTCACATCATCACCTCACAAGAAACAAATTAAGGGCAAAGCAAACAGCAAGAGCAAGGTATGTGATGATGAGATGGCATCGAGTATTAAGAGGCTAGCAGACTCTCTTGTAGCTCCTCCTGTCCCTATACAACCAGTGCCACCTGCAGATCCTTATGCAAATCTTTGGAAGCGAATAAATGCTCTCCCAGTCACAGCGAAGGACAAGCTTGAGATCGCAGCCCATCTATCCAAGCCAGAGCAAGATGTTTTTCGTAGTTACCTCAACCATGCCGACGACGCATTGCTTTCAGAGTGGGTCATTGGCTATTTTGAGCATCGATTCCAGAATGGTGGTGGCAATGGTGGTTCCGTTGTTCCCTAAAATGCCTGAACTTCACTAAGCTTTGTTGGCAACATTTTTTTTATATCACTATGAAAATCAGTACCTAGTAGTGGTGGTCAGGAACTCACAGTAGCTTCCCTATTTTGTCTATATGTGGTCAGATTAGGATGAACTAATGGGTATTATGCTCTAACTAACTGGTCTTGGGTATCAGAGACTCAAGTAGTATGCGAACTTCATTTTGTCTCCCGGATGAATGATCAGGTTTGATGGATGGGTTGTATGTAACAATATATTACTCTGTATGTGCGAACTATGTTGATCTAAATCTTTATATCAGTGTTGCTTGCAATGTTGTTGTATTTGTTTCCTGTGTCATGTCTCAATGTAATATTGGCTCGTCATAGAACTGGACTTTGGAATCAAACCAAACATGGCCAATGTGAATTGCCAAATATTTGGCAAGTCATTTGGTTTGCAACCAAATGAAAGCCATCTGTTTTTGCCAATTTTTGGCAGCCACCAATGGCTGCAATCCAAACATCCTAGTATTGCCAATATTTTGGTCACTCCAAGGTTTTGGTCATGCCAAAAATTTGGCATGGCTGGATGGGGCTCAATCCAAACAGCCCCGTAGTACCCCGGTCCCTACTTGTTCTCACTCGGTCGATCCACGCACAAATAATTCAAGATATTTTGGTCGTTGTTGTACGTGCCTTAACTAAAAAAAAAACTCATACGCAGATCTTTTTATTTTTTTTCGGGAAATAGGCAGATCAACACATGCATGTGTGCTTCTCTTTCTTGCATGACATGCATGGGTCCATCCATCGATCGAGCCTGCCTGCTAATTAAGCTCCTCCTAGTTACTTGTATTTCGTATCTACGGTCCAGGACTGCAGGGGCAGAGAATGCACATTGCATGCACACATTTTTGAACGGTCCAGTAAATTTTGAAATCCGCACACGTGCCGTATTCGCAACAACTCTGGCAGGCTAGCTACAGTATAGGCGTATAGGCTATAGCTTGCATATTCGCATCGATGCGGGCATTGGAGAGTTGCTATCCAGGAGCAAACAAGCTCCTCCCAGAAATGGTATACAGCCTTAAGCCTTTTACCCGACGTCATGGGTGTCGAGATGCACTGCATGGCTGGCACGCACCTCCGGATCCCTTACCAACTGGAGAGGTCCATCAGCTGCATCATATTCGTGTGTACCCCGCTTGTTCTGTCGACTTTACCAAGTCCACATATATGTTGTACCGCAGGCCGAGGCAGGCCACGCACGCACATGTCGAGACGTACTTCGCGTATCCGTCGTATCAGCTTTTCCATCTCTCGCCTCTCTCTCAACCTGCATGCATGCAAGTTTGTCTGCTTCCCTGTTTTGTTTCCTTGCTCTCTCCATGCCTCCCGATTTGCTAGCTGGTACACCCCTGTATATATATGCAGTACCAAGTTGCTTTTCGTCACGCGTTGATTCTGGGAACCCAGCGCGGAGGGCGCATGCCGTCGGAGCCGCGTATCACCATCACGTAGCCAGATCCTGCGCGGACGGACGGACGGGCCACACGCATGCTTGCTTGAATCTCGATCGGCCGCGCATCTTTCCGTATCATCTTCACTCCTCTAGTCAGCTTCACACGTGATTTCGAGCCTGCAAGTGTGCGTACCTCCCGGACGGCCGTCGTGCGTGTGCTTTTCTTTCCGGCCTTCCGGGCCACGTAGGCGCTCCTTGTGCGTGCGGGCGCGTGTAGCGTGTGTGCGCGCCAGATCGCCTTCTTCCTGTCAGTTTACGGGGGAGAGGGTGGTGAGGCGACGAGACGTTACTACGAGTCACGCGTTAATTTAGTTAATTAAATATAAATTAAATAATTATATCATTAGAAAATTTTTTCATAAGAAGTCTAATGATGTATTTTTTTTAAGAAACAAACATATTTAATTAATCAGATTTAATATATCTAGGAATGCCTGCGTGCCACCGATCGAGCATACTCCAGTAGTACAGCCGATCGAACCCGTACGTGTGGCGTCTCCTGCGTGTCGCGACCGGCCTTCCTAGCTTGCTTGCACCTCCGCTGCTAATTTGCACCGCGGACCGGCCCCAAAGTAGCAATGCCCAGGCTTCCACAAGGCACGCACCGTGAACCGGCCAGGTTATCTATACGTACATGCACGTACGCTCGTACGAACGAACCTCTCTGTTGCGTGTCATGTTTCCTTCACATGTACTCATGCATTTGTCTTCTCTCCGGCCTCGCGCGCGGGTGTTCGGGATATTGCACACTGTGTATGTACGTGCATGCAAAGGATAAGGAAATATTAACCAGACAGCTATAATGAGTTGTCGATTGAAAAATAAGTAACTATTTCTAAGGTAACGGAAAATACGTTACTACGTCCTTTTTCAAAACCAGAACCAAGAGGGGGGGAAAATTTGCAGAGTGTCTTTCTTCCTTAAGGGGCTGGCCTGCTGGCGATTGCGAAGTTATTGAACGCCAGTCGACCCGTTACTGCATTCTTTTCCGAAAAGAGACATACGTACACAAAGATGTTATATACCCGCTCCGTCTTAAAATAAGTAACGTGGATTTGTATAAAAATCTATACAAATTCACGTCACTTATTTCAGCACGGAGGAAATATATAGCAGAAGTCACAGGGACAGATCCAACAATATGTGACGGGCCGGACGGTCGATTTAAGTATCACCCACGCAGAACTAATATGGTACATTTGACACATGCACATTCTGAATTGAAGCAGATTTCTCTCTAGCCGATGGGGAGGCCTGTGTGCGGAAATTCTCTCGTTCGCACCGAAGAAGGGGAATTTAAACGAAGAATTCGTGCGCATGCATGGACATGAGTATACTGATCGACATATAGCATGACAGCATGTGCTGTACAGTCTCTGGGAAATTTTCTTAATTAGTGCCAGTTTTTGTCACGAAGCGAGCATGCACCGACCATTTCTATCACAAATATCAAACTTTTTTCAGCAGTTGAGCAATCACATGACCCTCATATAATGTCGCTGATATCAATTTTTCTTACTAAAACCAACGCAATTATTGGACCTCCCTGCATGCATGTCGCTGATAAGTTGATAACCCATATAATGTTGCTTGTCGCTTCATAGAATCATCATTTATCCATGCATCCAAGTGTATACTAATAGCAGAGTCCGCCGCTACCTGCGCAAAAACACGTTGGAGGGAGAAAGAGAAAGAGCAGTGGCACCAACCAACCGCCCACATTGCACAAACAAGCAACATATACTAACCCAGTGGTCTACATAATTGAGTGGCAAAACTTGCACACTGCGCCCCGTCGATCGATCATCGATCCTAGTAGGCTTTGTCCACGGATCGTGTTTAATTATATCATGCATCGATCCCAGTAGACCTGCCCACCGATCATGTTACTACTTGCTGCTACTACTAGTCCACACAAAAGAAGAAAGGCGCACGCAGCTAGCTGGGGTCTGGGGACTCCCGAAAGCAGCTTACTTAGCTATAGCAACTAGCTAGCCAAGGCATCATCCAAGCACGATCGATGCGCGAAAACAGCTTTCGATTTCACGTGGCCCGCCCCCAAAAGGTTCCCTTCTTTTCCTCCCCGATCAAGTCATATTATACACAAAGAACCGCAGGCCATTGGCTAGATTATTACCACTGCTTGCTTTGCATTGCCCTTCAATAATAATACTCCACCAGCAGCCGCTCGAGAATCTAGACTTTGACCTAGATTCTTCCCGGGCGACCGGGGTAGAGAGGGAGAGAGGAGAGTGGTGGAATCTGGAAACAGCGGCAGGGGCGAGATTCCATCGGGCATAATGTAATGTGTGAGTGTGATCTGGTGCTGGTGGCCGGGGTCAGTGTCACATGTGTCAAAAGAGCTCAAAGCTGTGTGTGTTTGTACAGCTTGTCGTGTCGTTTATTGGCGCTCAATCGACTTCCTGTCCTGTCGCCTGTCGGTTTGCTGCTGCCAGGGCGAGTGTGTGTACCCAGTTTGTACGCTGGACACGTGTTGGTGCTGCTAGCTGACCCGTGATGCCCGACTGGTGTGTGTCTGCCGCTTCTGGATCAGCACTGTGTCTCACTTGAGTCACCGGTCTAGTCCATCCAAAAAACAAGGAGTCACTGGTCTAGTAGTATATGCCATGGTTTTGGTTCTTCATCAGTCGACAGTCGTTGTATTTATCACTGGTCCTGCGTGGAAAGAATATTCCAGCAGCGTACTACCGGTATTTATCATCAGTGCTTGGATCCACAATGTTTAGCACATGGTCTCCTTGCTAATTGTGATTTTAGTTAAGACGACTCGTTTGCGGTGTATACTAGGCACCGGGTCATAGCCCAAAAAAATTCGTAAGATCTCATTGTGTGCTTGCACATTTTTTTTGTCTCTCGCTGTGCACTAACTGTTCATAACAGAGCTGATCTTTTTACCCTTTTTTTTAAGAAAGGCTGAAATTTTAACTTTTTGGAATCGTTTGTGCAATCACGCACGAATTCAGGATAGTTGTGCAACAGCCCTTACCTAGTTTTTTTTAGAGAGAATCCCTTGCCTAGTTTAACTACCTACCTACTGTTGCAAGGAAGAAAAATACTCGAGGAAGAACGAGGACAACATGCTGTGAACGGGTTGTTTATTCTTCAGAACAACCTGTTTTTTTAGGGAACAGAACAACTGCTTTTTTTAGGGAAACAGAACAACTGTTTCTTTTTCTTTTTCTTTTTTAGCGAAAACTGTTTTTTTAGAAGTATTGCGCATATCGTTTACGCGGAATACAAACTGCCCCGTATATGGCCCATATATTGGGACCACCGGACCAGCATACTCTCTTTTTTTTAGGGGGTACGGACCAGCATACTCGGTGCCCTTTAGGACTGGCTTCACCGCTTAGGCCCGCCTAACATCATCCGCTCTTGCGTCCAAAACCGCATATATTGGTTACGCCAGTGGTGGTAGTAAGCGGCCCATTGCCTATTCGAAATTGAATTTATGCACGTGGCAGCGTGGGCTTTGCGCTTCACTGCGGGCGGCCTTGTTTCAGCCCACGCTCCTCTCAAAGAAAACAAAAACGACAGCCCAGGCTACTATGATAATTTCTTGCGCAACTGGACTTGAGAAAATTGGGCCGAGTCCTGAATCTCTTGCGCAACATGTTGCACCCAAAGTGCAACACTCGGCCTCTGAAGCTTCTGAAGAGCCTTCTATATGCACAGATCTGGTTCACACCAATTACCGACCCAACCCGATGGGGTTATAGTTTGGGCCTTTTCTTTCACAGACTGGCCATTTCGGCCGAGTGGATTTTTTTTTACTCTCTCTGTTCTCTCCGTCCCATACTAAATGACGAAATATTACATGTATTTAGACGTTTTTCTAATATAGATATATCCATATTGAGTCACTTGATATGGGCCGGAGAGAGTATTTTTTATTTTGGGGTATGTATAATTTCGCATGCTTGGCAAAGACAAGTGTTGTCTCTGTTTCAGAATATAAAATGAACACTTGTAGAAAAAATACTCAACATCTAAGTGTCCAGTTAGTTCACACTCCAGGTAGAGAATAGCAGTTAATAGGAGAGGTTAATAGCGATGGCTGGCGTCGTAAACAACATTTGTACGAGTGACATTGGCCAGTCAAAGATTCTGAGCAAATGACAATTTCAACTTGTCGAGGAGAAAGCTGCAGAAGGGAATCGTAGAGCCGTTGAGAGCCGGAAAGGAGAGAATCAAGAATCGCACGCAGAACACGCTGTAGTGCAGGTGGAGATTCGGGAGACAGCGGGATCCTCCATTTCTCCGTTTCCCACACTTTTTTTCGTTCCCTTTCGGAGATCGCGGCATCCTCCTCTGCTCTGCCTGAGTTAGCTGGAGGTAGTGTGGTATGATTTCCTGTCCCGAAAGGCCATCAAATTATGCGCCTGTTCTCCCAATTATAATGGTAGCTCTGGCCTCTCTCGAACAACGATGGCTACGGAACAGCTAGCCGACACGATGGCTGCCGTCAGAGTGTGAACTGCGCTCACAGAGTGTATGACGTTAGTAAACCAGGCAGAGGAGGACAGGCAAAAGGAAAAGGTGTCAAAACAAACCCTTATCGAACACGTGTCAGGGCAGTTAAACCTAACCAGGACTTTAACAACGGAGGTGCCAAGACGAACCAGCACACGGTGGCCTCCTTGATAAGTTTGCTCCTGAAACTATATCGCGTTTCACGTCCACGGATTACCAAAACTAACCGCAGTTCGGCTCGCCCCTGGCCTGTCGTAGGTTTGTTCAACCATCACTGACATCAAGCTCTGTCCATTTGTGCCAGTACAAGCCTACAAGCAATCAGTAGTGGTAAGAATCAAAATCAACGGAATCGAGAGGGACGACCACCCTACTGGTCTACTCTACGGCGAGCTACGGATTCGGGCGATGTGAAAGCATCATATGCCCCTCGACTTTGCTTGCCTTTTCCGTTCTCATCAAATCCGTCCATATCTCGGCGCGCGTGATTAATGGCAACGCAAAAAGACGAAGCAAAGAGCGTTTTCTGGCTATAGTGCTGAATGTGAATACAAGTAGTTCGCGCTTGGATCATTTGCACTCCCACGGAAGCAACTCAATGATGCTTTTCTTTTTTGGTTAAGAAAGGGATCAGTGCACTGAAAATGCTCTGTACACGAATGCTAATCCTTTCCATTTATTGTCTTAATGAATCCGTCGCTATCATAACTAACGACAAGCGTAACAAAAATGTTGTGAAACAGAGCGCGCTTGTACGTGTAGCATCTGTCCGGAGGGAACGAGAACAAAGGGATAGATGGACGATCGAAATGGAGATAGACTCGTAGAGAGGGGTTTGGTTTGGTTTGGTTTGGTTGGGGGATGCCCCATTATCGACCTCTGGTCTTTATTCTCTACTGGCTTTCACCGTCGATTTATTAGAGAATTGCAAGCACATCTCTAGTGGGAAAAGGCAAGGGCCGTGGGATGCGGAAGGGATGAGGGCTGGCCGGCCCGGGGTGGCCTCCAGGTCGTTTTCGCCGGATAAGCTCGGGGAAATGCTCCATCATGGGTTCGGCGAAAACCCGGATGCTTCTACGGCAGATTCGCTGTCTTGTAATAGTGAAATGGTGGTAGTATATGGTGTTTGCAAGTAATGGGATTGTGGTGTGTTTGTTAGTGCTGTCGTCGGCACATGAGTAAACAAGCTCCGAAAATTGGCGGAGTCGTTGGGTTGGACTGGAATGGATGCTACGAGGGAAATTAGAACTGACTGACCAGGCCACCGGTTAGGCCAAAAGAGCACGGCAGCTGATTGTCGACGAGCTTAAAAAGAAACTTGGACGCTGTGTGCGAATATAAGAGGTCGCGGTTAAGTACCGGCTTAATCTGGTCGCTAGGTCGAGTTCATGCATCGAGGTTCTTTGTGTAACTTTTCTCTGTAGTCTGTAGGCCATGCATGGAACTGTCGAAGTTTTAGAGCCCAGCTGCGTCGGAGCTCTATCAGACTTCACACGCTCAAGTACTGAATTTCCCATGAGAAGCATAACGACTACAGCTTTCCATGTGGGATTGTGGGAAAACACGTCCCATGGTACGTAGTTTGATCGCGAGTTCGTCTCGAATGACCGGACATGTTTCCGAAAAGAAGCTGGAACCTGACGCCATCGGCATACTTTTGTTTCTGAAAGCCATCGTCACAGTTGGGTACAGACAGAGAAGCACGACACAACATCTGCTTGACTCAAAGTGCAAGAGCAAAGAGTGCTAGACATCATAAGTTCATAAATCATAATTAACCACATCATCACTCTGAAATACATGCATGTGTAGTTACAGACAGAAGCTATAGATACATAGTGCTGAAATTTCATCAACGGGTAAATTAAACCATGGGTTACACGTCTCGACTGGACTCGCCGTGAAAAAACAGCCGGCGGATCAACCAGGAGATCTGTACTACGTACGTACACGAGGTTGCAGTAAACAACACTGGCTACTAGTACGAGCTAGCTGCTACTACCTGCTAATTGCAGCTGCCATGGCCGACGTCTAAAATGCCGTCGAGCCAGAGCAGCCGCCAATTGGATCGATCGAAAGTAAATTACATAGCTACATGAAGCCGAGTAACCCTTGCTTGCTTGTTCTTGTTCAGGAGAGGATGGAGTCCCAGTCGATCTCGACGGAGGGGTACTTGCGCAGGTGGAAGGTCTCGGACTCGTCCCACGGCGCCTCCGTGAAGTCCAGCTTCTCCATCCCCGGCACCGGCGCCCCGGGCGACCCGGCAGCGGACGCCGACGCGGAATCGTTGTCCCCCTCCGTGGACGCGGACGCCGCCGAGCACTTGGGCGACTCCGGCTCCGCCGCGGCCGGGTTCTGGAGCGACTGGCAGATGGCGGTGAGCTTGGCGTCGACGGAGGCGTGGAGCGGGCCGGCGAGGTGTGCGCCGCCGCGGCGGAGCGCCGGGAAGTTGAGGCGCGCCTGGTCGCCGCGGAGGCGGAAGGCGGCCTTGTCGTAGGCGAGCGCGGCGTCCTCGGCGGCGTCGAAGGTGCCGAGCCACAGCCGCGTCCGGTTCTTCGGCAGCCGGATCTCCGCCACCCACTTCCCCCAGTGCCGCTGCCGCACGCCGCGGTACAGCTTCGACTGCGCCCCCAGCGGCGGCGACCCGGAGTACTGCTTCATCGGCGTCGTCCCCCGCGGCCCAAGGAACGAGCCCGCCAGGCCCATCCCCCTCTGCTGCTGCTGTGCGATAAACTGGGCCTGGATCTGCTGGATCTGGGCCGGGCCCAGGTGGGCCAGCCCGATCGGCCCGTTCACCCCGGCCGAAGAGTACAGCGGCGGAAGGGCGGTGGTTGTCGGAACAGGGGATGTGGCGAAAGAGGCGTACGGCGATGGGTTGGTGGTGATGTAAGAAGAATCTTGGGTCATGGAGGAAGAAGAAGACGAAGGAGAAGGGTAGTAGTTGTAGCTATAGGGATTGGAAGAAGCACTCCTGATAAAAGGTTCGAGTGCTTTCATGAGCTCCTGCTGATCTGAAGCAGAGGCGATCTGGTGCGCGCTGCTGCTGTTGTACTTGTACATGTCTATAGCTGCGGCCATGGGGACTGGACTGGAAGATGATGCGATCTGAGGTTGAACTAAAACTGGAATGGAAAAAAAGGAGCTTTCTTGTTCCTCAATAAAAGCAGAGGAAACAAGGGGAGGAAATTGGGTAGTGCAAAGAAAAGAAGAAAAAATCGGACGAACTAGAAGGGTATTGCAAAAGAACCCTTTCTAACCGTACCGAAGCAAATGAAGGAAAAAAGAAGAAGACAAGAATCCAGGAGAGAAAAAAGGTTCTCTGGATCTCTGTTCCTCCTAGCTAGGAGAGAATAGCCAAGAAATTTAAAAAATCCCACCCAAGAACGCTTCTTTTGATCTAATAATCCCAAAAGAAATGCCTCCTTGAACAAGACCTCTCAGTTTCTCACTGTGTGTTCGTGTTCCTGCTGCTAAAAAGGGTCAGAGAAGTTCAGAGAACAAACCTGTCGCCGCTGTTGGTGTTGGAATTCGTCAGATCGCTCAGCCTCACCGTGGAATGGAATGGGATGTTTGGCTTGGTGTTCTTGAGGTGGGGTTGAGTCGTCTCTCTGAGGAAGAAGAGCCCTTGCACCAGGGGGTTTATATAGCGCCCAGGTTCTGGCCGTGCAAGCAAAGCAAAGCAACTTAGCAACCTGTTCCGTGCAATTTGCCACTGAACGATTTTAATTAAAAATTTGTTAACCATATCTTATGTGCGAATTTTCAAATAAGCTGTTGCTTTCGTCCATGTCGTCAGCCCCACACCAGGTAGCACGCGCGAATAACAAGTTGCAGCCAGTAAGGGTCTCCCACGTGTGCTCTGGACACGCGGGTGATCATGGCCATGGCCATGCTATATCTTTGGCGTACGTGGCAGCATGTGATTGGGTACTGGTGGGCTGGATTGACTTCAAATTGTGCTGCCCTTTGTTCTTCGGAATTCGGCTTCTGTGCTGCACCAAGAGGTACAAGCCCCTTCACCTGGAAATTAAAAAACAAAAAGGGCCGCAAGCCCATGGCTTCAAAATAAGGACCTAAACACTTCTCCACAAGCTAATACTAAATAGTTGCTCTCAATTAAAAAAATCTTCTTCGGTCCAACAAAGAATGTCTCAACTTTGACTAAATTTTAATGCATTTATATACGAAGTCATGTCTACATACATCTAAATTTTGACAAACTTGAAACATTTTTTGTTGGACGGAAGAAGTACTAAACAGATCTATTGAGTTTCAAGCCAAAACAAAAACGCCTTCTTGATGTATTTTGATCAAGGGAGTGTCTATTTCGTAAATTACCGGCGCCAATCAATTAGGAACGGAGGGAGTATCATCTACTGAGAAATACTCAGTCGCCTAAAAAATAACAAAACTGTTTGATCAAATTTGCTTGTACTACCAAACGTTTTCTTGATTTGTATTGTGACTTCCACTAGGGGTGAGAAAGATCTGGAACAGCTGTGGTTGCATGGTCGTAATCAAAAGTTGCGGTGTGAATAGGGAGAAACAAATGTGATTTGAACTCGGGCTGTTCCTGGCATAGAGCCCCGGGCACCGTCGATTTGGACACGCAGAAAGGACAACGTTGAATCTCATCGCAATGCCTGCTTGCTCAATTATATCGCCATTTGCAGTCCCAATAACGAGCAAAAATGTAATACAGCCGACGAGTTTAATTATTCGCTGATCATTACCCATCGATCGGCCTGCAGAACCAGCTCCACCACGTGATTATGTGCTAATTAAGGAGTCCCTTTCATGACGTGTGTTTTTTTCTGCCAAATTGTGCAATAACACCAAATCCTGGACAGCAACGCGAGGTGGAAAAATGGTACAAAAATGGCGGATATTTTCAAACCTTGCTGGTTTCGATCGACCTCTAAGCCAGTCGGACGGACCGAGTCACCCGTGTACGTACGATGGCTTGATTTGGAGGCTCGTGCGACTCTTGTCCACACGATACAGCTGTGTCCAGCAGCTGACTGTAATGTTAGAACCGCCTGCATCGAAAATACAAGTGTGGAACAAAATTATTTTTTTGCTTATGAAGTGCAAAAGTAAGGGCCAATACGTGTTTTGCAGACTTTCGAGCACCTTCCACGGAGAAAGGGTGAGTGCAACCTCTCACTAAATCAAACCTTAATTTGTACGGAATTCACGTAGTATGCTGCCTGCCCAATTAATTTTCTTGTTTAATTTAGGTGCCTAGCGTTAATCACTCGACCAGTGGTACACTGATCATGTGCCCCGACGAAGAGGCTAAAGCTAGAACACCTGAGCAAGCAGGGCGTGTTCTACACCATCCAACCAAAGAAACAATTCATTCCCAAACGTAAAAATCTCAAGCAAATTGGACAACGACGATGGCGCGGATGAGCAACGAGAGGCCACCGACGGCGCGGGCACGGAATTAAACACGACGACGTTTGGTGCAAATCACGCCCAAAGCGTGTGGCCGTGTTCCGTGTTCTGGCACGTCTTGGCCTTTGGCCGGGCTACCACGGGGAATCGCTGCGTTTTTTGGCAAGGAAACCGACACGTTCAGATTCCGGTCACGGCTTGGCCTTGCCCGTCTCGTGTCGCACCACGGCACGAGGCAGTCAGTCTTTCGACCGGTCCGTATCGTGTCTGCCCCCAAAAAGTTTAACACCAAAATAATCCCTTCTCTTCTCCCGATTCTGCAGTGCCCCGGGAGCTTTGTACAGCTGGAGTAGCCGAGTAGGAGTACGTATGATCAATTTTTTCCTTGAGAACTCAGCATAATTTAGTGGTCTCGCAATGCGTCGGGTTGGTGGTGTGGATGAGGAGAGACGGAGCTGCTGCTGCTGGGATGAATTATTGGCCACCGGCTCCAAAGCTGCTATCAACAAGTGACCACAATTTTATGTGGCTTCGACCGTGACATTTTTGGGTTCCAGCCTTCGTTGCTACGCGAGTTTCAGGACGAGCCGGGCGTGGAAGCATCCGGATGGTAGTGGATGCATGTACGATAGTACTATAGTACCACATGAATACAACAGAATGCTCTAACGTCTCCACCACTACGGTTACCCAACTCGCTAATCAAAGATATCTGCTCCATTAATCTATGATGAGCAATGGAACGAGCATTGCTGATCTGAGTCGAGAGGATAGGCATCAGACGTTACCAAATTGCGTCATCTAGCTCCGTTCTGTTCTGATACGCCAAATTAATCACCATCGGACACCGGTCGAGATATGCTTGTTAATCATCGGGGTGAGCTAATCCTAGCTAGGCCTGCAGTTTAATGGGAGCTCATGTCAGGATTATTGTCACCGTTTGCCACATCCACCAACGACCAAACACTCAACGGCCCCCTCGCGAACCAAACCTAACACTAATAATTGGAGTATGTGTGTCTGATAGAGTCGTTCTGAATATTGAGAGACTTCCAGAGCTATCAGATATGACTTTAATCTCCAGGATATAATAATAGTACAAGGATAATGGTGTGTCCACACAGTGCTTGAGTGTTGCTCAAAGTTTGAACTCGTGGCTCCCCAATAGTTCTCCATCCAATATTTGTGTCGATTTTTTCATCCTAGTTTAGAAAACATCAAACAAAACTCTCTGTTTTTGTGGACTGATAAGACAGTGGATGCAGTGAAGGGGGAGGAATAATATGGGTGGAGGCGGAAAGCAAAGGGAAGAAGAAGGAAGGAAGGAGTGGAATAGCCAGCTCGATCCTGGAGAATCGAATTCAGTGGCGCATGGCGCTTCCAATCATTCGATTCACATCAATTTTTTGATGCCTTTTCCCTCCTCGCCACTCTCCTTCGTACACACACGCGCGCGGACGCGCCGCAGCTCACAAGCTGTGGTCTATATACGGCTATCTATCAGGAATCAGCTTTAGAAACACGCAAATTATGTCGAGTGTTGGTATTAATCACGCTACTCAAGTCCTCTTGACTCGAAAAGCTACGCGGTAGAAGTTTCGGATGTTTCTTAGAATTTTACCATAGAGTTTTTTTTCTCCCTCTTGATCACTTGCATGAAACTTCGAAGAAAAATTTCTCATTGATTTTTTTTCCTAAGATTTCTCATTCATAGAAAAAAAAATTATATCTCGTGCAGTCGTATCGGCATGATGTGTAAACTAAGAGGTGTGCTTGGTAAGAAGCAAACACGCAACAAAATTATTTCCAAAATGATACAGTTCAGTTCAGTTTTTAATTTTGCTACTTCCTCCGATCCATATTACTTGTCGAAATATCACATGTATCTAGACGCTTTTTAAATATAAATACATTCATATTTGAACAAATTTGAGACAAATAATATGGATCGGAGCGAGTAACTAAACCAAATTTTAAGTGGGTAATAATATGTGCTTGTCACTTCCGTGGCCCGTTGAAACCTTAAACTCGGTCCTACTCGATTATTTGAGGGCGGGGATATTCTCTGTGGGGCGCTCGCATCTGCATGGCTCAAGACCAAGTCAGTAGTCACGTTTCACGGTCACAGCTCTATACATTGTTAACAGGATCTTGTTGATTTTGTGAAGTCTGTGCAAAGAGATTATCGCGTTCTGTATGCTTCATCAACTCACGAAACAGTCAGGCATAGATGGAAAACAAGTCCGTGAAAGTAAAATCTGATGATCGCCTATACTGTTCTATCACGGTCGTGGTTAATCCTGCCTAGCGGAGATCATTGTGCTTGCTTAGTTGCTTTTTTTTTTTTGAGTGCTTAGTTGCTTCTTGGTTTACAAGTTAAGACGCAAGGCCGGGCCCGTAAACGGGCCTACGAACCGCCCCAGCGTTCCTCTCTGGGTGTGGAAAAAAAAGAACACCTTCTACTCTACTCCACGCGATATGGACGGATAGACCAGGCCAATAATCACGCACTCAACGCGGACGGCGTGCTTCCAGCCGTGATGTATCGCTTCATCAGCAGCTCACCGACGCAATCAAACGCATCGCTAGCCCTGTTTCAGTCTGGTTCGTGAGATGTCTCCTTAAAATGGAGAAGCTAGCTAGCGCGGCGACTGGTGATCAGTCACTCGTGAACCGTGTGCGTGCAAATGCAAGGCCGGTGGCCGTGCGATAAGTGCACATCCACCTACTTTTGACTTCCTGCCGGGGCTCGATCGATGGAGATCTCCTCTGATCGCTTCTTTCTCAGTCCCCGAACGCGGCTTCTGCGCCACAATAGCCATCCATACAGTACGGACGAGCACGCCGATAAAGCCCCCACCGAATTAAGCCCAACTAAGACAGGGTACTCCATTGTGGTGTTGTCGTAGTCGCGACTTGAGAGCTTGCAGTGCGTGCAGAGACCCGATCAGGACGATATTTTACTGCGAAGGGATGGATATATTACTTTTTTCCTTCCTTTCAGCCGGAAACCGCCTAAGCCGCACATGGTTTCTGTCTTATGACTATTAAAGATTACAGCCCTCTAATTGTTGTCTCTGCAAAAAGATACTCTAGAACAATATACATGTTGGGTTTTTTCAGCATTGTCTGCAGATATGATGAATACAAAACCGATCAAATGATGTGTTTGGAACATATAATTGTTGGTGTAGTGTGGTACGTGAACATGGAAACAGAATAGGGAGATCGTTATCTCCACTTTAGGCGCTCTGTATCTTTACGCTAAGATGAGTGATGCTATGTCTGCAAGAAGTCTACTCTGTTGCTTGCAAGAATCCTTCTACTCTTCGGAACAAACAGAGAACAGTCTACAGATGGCATTGAGTACTTGGCCTGCTCGGCTAGTCGACATCAAATAGCTCCTAGAACCAGCGTGATTATGTGATGACACTTGGTATTCGAGTTCAAGAAGGACACGTTCCAGTTTTCCAACCGTCGTGATTGGCTCCTTAAATGAACTGCCGCTCCAAGACAAGCCTGTACTATACTCGTATAGGCGTGACATGCAGCTGTTCATCATAAAGTTTTTTTATGACTTGCAGTTTCAGTGAACATGTCCAAAATAATAAATAGAAATCTTTATTTGCTTTATTTGCTAGCTCCCAGAAGGGAGTCTTGTATGTACACGCAGTACAGTATTCCTTCTTTGCACTTGGGTGCAGCTCTTTGGCCCGTCAATTTCGGCCAATGTCTATTTTCAAGTTTTTGCTAACTGAACTTGGAGTGAAGCAGCACATGGCTACATGCTAGTTGGCTTAATGGCTTGGTCGAATTCAACCCCATTCCTTCCAGCAGATGATACTACAATTTGGACGAACACCTCTGCAGAGGGCCATGTACCACAAACTTTTTGTTTTTAGAACAATCACAAACTTTGCAGTGCCATTCAAAAAAGGAATTCGTAGGTTCCTAAACAAGAAGACTTTGTAGTGGGCTCGAACCTGAGTTGGACAATTGTCACAGTTCAATTCTAGATCTACATACGGGCCCATGGAACCTCTGTTGACATGGCCTGCTAAATGGGCCGTCAGGCGATACGACTTGCATTCTTTCCGATTGAAATCGCTCTCTTCTCTCTTTGATCAGAGTTGCAATCCAGACAATCAATCATAGGTACGATTTTTCTACTGTCTGCTCCTTATTTAGCCCATTTCCACCCCTCGGTCCAACTTCATTGGGCAGGACAATGATGAAAATACATGAAACATATACTGCATATATCCTACGGAGTACAAGTGAAGTGGCATCTTCTAAAAACCAAAGAAGAATTTGGCTTCATCATTCTCATGACATGCAACTGGTCAAGCAAAAATATGAAAAACAGCTGCAGAAAAGTTGATGGTTAATATCTGGATCTTACCACTGCAATCCAGACAATCAATCATATACAGTAGCACTGTGTGCCCGCTGGAAAATTTCTATTCTCTCCACAATATGAATACATTGAAGTCCAGTTGGGATCATGTCCTAGCAGTCAATGCCTAAAACTGCAGAAACCAGCCTATATCAGTCGAGACGGGAGATGATTTCTGTTCATTGCTCAATAAGTAGTTTGCAGACGCTGTTAGTGAGGATAATGTCTGCCAATTCTGCTTGGAGGATCTCAACCTCAGAAGCATCTGCTTCCTTCAGGTCTGGAGAAGAAAGGCACATACTGCAAATATCTTTTCCAGAGCTAGCTAGTCGGCATCCTTTTGAGCCATTCAAACCAGGTAGGAGTATCTTGTTAGCGGTATTTGCAATACATTCCTTGATAGCATTACGCCAGATTGGCTGAGCTACCTCAAGAAATCTAAAAAATGCCAAGACAGGAAGATCAACACTTCCTACGTCAGGTTCTTCCTTGTCATCTCTCCCATGATAATCTGATCCACCGAGCTTAAGAAGCTCATACGTATCTGCCAGATCACTCAATCCTGTTGTAGAAAAATTCTGCAGTTAACTGCACTGAAGTTTCAGATACAATAGGCATATATACATGTAAGATGCATGATTGAATCAAACAATTATTGTGGGCATAAATGAGTTAAACTAAATTCATCAGTACTTGTTAGGATTTGCAAGAAGATAGTGGTGTTCATACCAGATACTTTCCCATCACTTCGATAGACCTCCATAGCATGCAGACCAGCAGCTTTCAAATCCTTTACCACAGGAACAAGATTTTTCAATGCCCACGGATGAGCCAAAACTGCCACGCCACCAGTTTGACGAATTAGCTGCACAACAGATTCCCCAGTTGGCTCACTACCGCTGCAAATGAACAAAGGAAATCGACACCAGTAAATACGAGCACTCTGCACCTGGCACGAAATGAGGGCATAAAAACACACATGACCATGATCACAGAAAATCAACACTTACGTAGCATAAGCAGGTCCTCCATCAAACAAGTACCTACTAAAAGCCTGCTTAAGGCTCTCAACATATCCAGCTTCAACCATGGCACGCGCCACGTGCACCCGGCCAGGAGCCACTCCATCCCCAGCTATACCACACACATCTTCGAACTTCAACGGCATGTCGAGGCTCGCAAGCTTCGATAACATCGCCTTGGCACGCGTGTAGCGGCCCTCCCTGATGCGACCGAGAACTCTCTCCAGTTCCTGAGATTTAGCAGGGCCCCCGCTGCCGTAGTAGGCGAGGATGTGGACGGGTTCCGAGCAGCACAGGGCACTTATTTCCACGCCGGGGATGATCCTGATGGAGTGCTGCTTCGCCGCTTCCATGGCTTCTGGGACACCGGCCATGGTGTCGTGGTCAGTTAGTGCCAGCACTTTCACCTGTGCTGGTCACAATGGTAAGCAGACTAGCAGAGTTAGCGTGCGAAGTAGGAGGAATGTGGTTGGCATTAGCATTTTCTGGTACAGCAACAAACGGATGATCTGTCGGTCAAGTGCAAACGCCACTCCCTGCATGACTCATGGGACGCGCATTGCAGAGCTATTTCGTCGAGCACCACGCGAACGTCTCTCTGCAGTTCGTCACGGGAAGGAAAGCAAAGTAAGAAGACGAAGAAGAAGGCTTTACCCCGTTGCGGTGGGCGCGGTCGACGAGCGCCGCGGGGGAGAGCGAGCCGTCGCTGCGCGCCGAGTGCGCGTGCAGCTCCACCGCCACGCGCGGCCGCCGCGTCCCGGCACGCGGCGGGTGCCCGAATCCCGCCTCGTCGTCATCGCCAGCTACCTCGCCGCGGCTGGCCCAGCGGAGCACGGACCTGAGCGCGGCCACCTCCTCCTCGCTCGGCGCCCTCCGCCGCTTCTTCTTCTTCTTCCTCCTCCTCTTCTTCTGCTGCTGCTCCCGATCGTCCGCGTCCGGCGCGTCAACCTCCGAGGCGGCGGCGAGCACCGCCACCTCCACCGCCACCTCGTCTTCCTCGGGCGCAGAGGCCGGGTGTGTCGTCATGCGCCCCCTCCGGCTCCAGTCCAAGCTACAGCTACCGGGGCGTGCGTGGGCGTGGCGCAATAAAGAGGGACCTGCTTGAGGCCCTGAGCAGCCTGGGGGGCTTTTAAGATTGTGCGGTCGCCATCAGCGACAGAGAAAGGCAGGCGGTCACGGTATGAGCGGGGCCGGAGCGCTCGTGTCGTGTGCCGGTCGTCTCCGTCCGTCGTCTATTGAATCCACAGAAAAATATTTCGAAAATAAAAATTTAGAATTTTAAAAAGGATGTATCTATATCTTTCGGGCGTCTGATTTTTAAGCAAAATGCAAGAGCGTGGTTTATAGTATCAGAGTCGCGGGTTTAATATATGGACGCCATCCTCTATCATTTGTCCCGAATCTTAAAACATGATCCCGATCCAATGATTGAGCAATCAATTTGTCTCTAACTAAATTAAGTGACTTAGTTATAGCAAAATCGTTTAAAAAATTACGATTTTTTAGGTGTGCCTAGAATTAAACCTACAGGTACATCCTTTTAAAATTTCACGAAGAAATATTAGAAAACGTATCAATATATATATATATATTTATGACACTAAATTAATATCATTAGATCCGTTTATGGGATTTATAAACTCTGCAGTACATCCGGCCTAAGGTCAAGTGGCAGATGAAACGCGTGAAGAAGGAGTAACAGTTAACAATGCGAGTTACATATTTTTTTTTTGAAAACAGTTACTCCCTCCGTTCCATAATTCTTGTCTCAATTTGTCCAAAAATGGATGTATCTATTACTAAAAAGTGTCTAGATACACGTAAGATTTTGACAAAAATTATGTAACGGAGGGAGTACATTTTTTTTTGGGAAAGAAGACTTTTCAGCCCGGCTTTTTATTAGAAAGCCAGATGAGGTCTGCTGGGAATGCCAGCTTTCAGTACAGGGTCAACCTCCACAACACACCATTACAAGAGATCACAACGATAACACTTGAGACAAACCAACGCTAACATTACACAGGAGACACTCGCAATCAACCAATCCCTTGATCCCCCGATTGCACCGAGTGATCTTGTAGTCTAGCAGTCAGCTTAAGCGTAGGAGCTCGCTTCTTTTCCAGAAGGAGACTCTTCCAGTGACCTAGAAACGTCACAGTTTTGAAAATAACACATATCATTGCGCGTTAACTAGAGTGACTAAGCCAAAGCGGCAATCAACGACCACATCTTATGATTGACCACACGACCCCTAGGACAAAGCGCCAGTTCAAAGAAGTCATCTCCCGAGAGAGGCGCACGAGCCCACCCCAGGCGATCCCTAATGTAGCACCAGTAAAAAAAAGGCTAAGGACACGTGAAAAGCAGATGATCAGCTGTCTCCGGCTGACCACAAAGCCTACAACCATAAGGACCTTGCCATCCTTTCTTATGCAATTCCTCAGTAACTTGGATTCTGCCCTTCAAACACATCCAAATGAAAATCTGCTGCTTAAGAGGGATAGTGGCCTTCCACATATCCATTATCTGCAGATTAGGAACCCCACTGTGGGACAAAGCATCATACATAGATTTGGAAGAGAAATTTTTATTAGGAGACAGCTCACAGCGAGCTGAATCAGGCATCTCGGAAAGCTCCACCTCCCTAAGCAGGGTCACAAGGCGCTCCCAATCCTCAGCCTCTTCAGGACCAAAAGACCGGCGGCAGGTGAGGCGAATATCTCCTCCAACCAACACTTTTGCCACCGTGGAATCTTGTTGATTGGAGCAAGAGAACAGCCGGTGGAAACCCACATCCAACGGTGTCTGCCCTAACCAAACATCAGACCAGAAAAAAGTATGTTTCCCGTTCCCAACATTATAAGCGCTACCCACCGCAAACCATTTCTTCACCGCGTGCAAGCCTTTCCAAAATTGAGAAGCCCTCGAGGTGGAAGACTGGAAGAAGCCCCTATCTCCTAGATATTTCCGACGAAGGAGCGCACAACTCAGATCTGTATCTCCCCGTTTCAACTTCATGATCCACTTGGAGAGCAAGGAAATATTTCGGCGCCTGCTTTCCACAAAGCCCAACCCACCGAATTCCTTAGGCGCACAAAGCCTATCCCAGCAGACCATGTGGAATTTCCTTTTCTCGCCAATTCCTTCCCAAAAGAATCTAGCTCTGATCATATCCAGCTTATAGTGAATGCCCTCGTTAAGTTTGTAAAATCTCATCATGTAAGTAGGCCTGTTATCAGGCAAGAGTCAATCAACACTTTTCGACCTCCAAAGGACAAGTTACCACTCTGCCAGCTTTCCAGCTTCTTCTCAACTTTCGTAACCACATCCTGAAAGCCTTCCAAAAGAATTTTCTTTGGTGACATCGGAATCCCTAAATATTTCATAGGGAACGAGCCCACCTGGCAATTAAATTGGTTGGCTAGTAAGGAATGCTCCTCAGCATCCAAACCCACACCAAAGACCTCGCTTTTTTTATAGTTAATTTTCAGTCCGGACATCGCCTCAAAACAGTACGGCAGCAATTTAACAGTTCTAATCGACTTCGGATCATTGTTGACAAAGGGGATCATGTCGTCCCCAGCGAGATCCCCCGGGACAAGACGAGGCACCAGCCCTTGCATGTGCCCTTTACACTTTGCAGCCTGCAACATTGCCCCCAAGGCATCCCCCACAAAGTTGAACAGAAGGGAGGAAGAGGGAGTACATATTTACAGGCGTGTGCTTGAACACGATAGGCGCATGAACACGTACGACGCGCCTGTTTAATTACCGGCAAAGGAAAGAGCCGAGCGGGTAGTTGGCGCCGCATCTGTTGAAGACGAAGCTCATGTCAATGGGCACGACGAAGTTGAGGATGCTGAGCAGCACTTGTTCCCTGACGACGGCGCAGAGGCAGGCGGCGGCGGCGTCGAGGTCGTCAGCGAGCGGCGCCAGCAGCGAGCAGCACTCGTCCCCGCCGGCGCCAAGTCCGGTCTCACGACGCACGCTCAGGCATGCCCTGAACTGGAGGGCGTCGACGTCGATCGGGCAGCTGCTCCTCTGCCGGGCACGGCGTCCAGGCTGCCCCGCGGCAGCCATGGCAGTGCATTGCCGAGGTAAAGTGGTTACGAGGAGGAGAAGCAGGCCCAGGGACAAGAGATGGACAGCTCTGGACGCCATTTTTTTCATCTGGCTGTGGTGGCCAATTTAGTCAGAGTGTCGTGGGTATGTATGTATAGCGCTTGTGCGATTGAGTAGCAGAGTTGGTTGCTTTGGCTTTCGATCGATCTCGTGTTGTTCTTATATATGGCCAGGGCGGTGATCAGGATTTTGAAAGAGATTGAGCGGGATTTTCTCAACGATACAGGGGATCGATGAAAACAAAAATCAAGGGTTTGGATGCTCACTAAGCACAAGCCGTTAGCTAGCTAGCTAGCAAAGTTGACCATTCGTGCAAGCCTGTTATGCAACGTTGCCTCCACGTAGTACGCCCAAGATGCGGATATATTGCCTGATCAAGATACTGCTACGCTCATTAGCTCATAGTTGGCAGATCGGATCATCCGTCAGATAGAGTACACTGGTTTAGTTATTACGCTACAAATATGCGTTCTTGTGCTAAGCATGCCAAGTTATAATAATCATATACTCCTGTATGGGTTTACAATTTCGATAAATACTCTCTCCGTTCTATATTAAGTGACTTTCTATTACATGTATCTAGACACACTTTAGATATAGATACATTCATATTTAGACAAATTTGAGTCACTTAATCTGAAACGGAGGGAGTATATATGTGGGTTTAATTATCAACAGCTCAGTATGAATATTGGCTCCGAGTGTCTGGATTTATGAGTATATATGTGGGAGTATATATGAGGCTTACGCCGCAGATCTGGGCAGCTTTGGACGCCATTTCTCACCTCCCGCTAGCTTGTGTAGTGCTTGAGTGACAGTTATATTGGCTTGGTTTTGTGTGGTGGTTCGATCTCCTCTACATTGTTCGGAGAGGCCGCCGGGCGGTTCTTATATATAGCCGGACTGGCCTGGATTTTGGAAGGGGAGGGTCGACGAATGATCATGGATGATTATTAATTCCGCTAAGCACGATCGAGTTGACCTATCGTGCAAGCATGTTACGCGCGCGCAGATGCAATCTGCATTCGAGATGCTGCTAGCTCATAGTACTCCGTTCCATAATTCTTGTCGAAATATTACATGTATCTAGACATTTTTTAAAAATAAATACATTCATATTTGGATAAATTTAAGACAAGAATTATGAAACGGAGTTACCATATTATATCGTCCGGATGTCACCCTACAAAAATGCATTGTTGCGATAAGCATGCCACTTCTTATGATCTGTTTTAGCCTCAGCCCATCGCATCATCTTAAATAAACAGCAAAAACTGAATCACGTGGCACGAGAAAAAGCATGCCATGGACTTTCAACCCGGGATCTCTCCCCTTTCCATTACTTTTCATAACGGAAATACAAATGTCTGCGAACGAGAACTAAGAACGGGGAAACAGAGGAGGAAGATACCTAGGAATAAACTACGGCGGGTAGGAAGCCCACTGACCAGATCCTGCAGTCAGGATCTGACTATGGGACGAAAACCTGCCCCTAAACTACCTCTAACAGAGTGCAAAGTCACAGTTATATTACAGACCCAAAAGGTTTCACAGGATGAACTCGAACAGTTTGAAAAGAAGTTTCGCCAGTATAAATTTCATGGCAAATATTGTACGAATACTACAAAAAAATTGAGCAAATTAAACCTGGGATCTCTCCCCTTTCCATTATGAAATATAACGGAAATACAAAGTCTGTTCCAACCACCGAACGTAAGGAAAGGAAGAACAATAGAGGGAACAGAAGCCAGAAACTACGGTGGAGCAGGAAACCCACTGACCAAGCTCCCGCAATCGGGAGCCTGACTATGGGACGAAAACCTGCTCCCTAACTACAAGCCCTAACAGCAATTAACAAAGTTCATCAAACAGCAATATCCAAAGTACAGACTGAAAGAAACCACAAAATTACAACCCAGCAGAAGCAACGAGCATCAAGTTGTGGTAGCTGGCCTCACGCCCTCACCAGCTACAACAGAGATCGACCCCTCTCCCAGGCGTTGCATCATGCTCTGAGCATTCGCAACCAACTTCTTCGCACCTTCACGCAGCAAGTCTTTGTCCCCGTCCTTCTGCAGATCTGCCCAAGACAACAGAGATGCACAGGCCGAAAACACAATCTCAAAAGGAGTTCTCAGTAAGTATTTCTCAAAAGTCACTTTGTTGCGGCAATTCCATATTGCCCACACAATAGCAGCAAGTGTTGGGAATATGCCCTAGAGGCAAAAATCATGTATGATGTAATTCCCAATGTATTCATAAAGATTATTAAGTTGTCCTTGTTTGAACATCTGATATGTATCATTGAATATGTGATTTGATTGTGGAACTATGTATTCATGTTATTCATACTAAATTGTCCTTAGTCATTGAGGTTGTGCTGGACACATAACCTAAACTAATGTGAAAGTTGGCTCATGACTCGGTTCCACTTGTCATGGGCATGGTGATGTCATTCCAGCTTACACGGACTCGGCTAAAGAGTTTAGCGAGTCGGACTGACCCATATTGAGATGCAACGAGTAGGTAGTCATTTGCATGTCTCAGTCAATGTAATCCTTAGACCTGAGGTTATCGCACAATCCGAGTTGTGGATCACCAACTTAGGTTCTGTCAAACGTTGTTCCGTAACAGGACAGTTATAAAGGCAGAGTTCGGGTTGACTGAGAATCAAGCTGTGTGATGTGGATAACCAAGATGGGATTTTGCCCCTCCGACTGGAGAGATATTCTCTGGGCCCTCTCGAGTGATATGATTCGGGAAGCATGGCCATGCGCGACTCGGTTAACTGTTAACCGGGTCGATCGACTAAGAGTTAGTCCGATGAATCGTATATCACAGATCGAGAAGAGAGTTGAACTATTAAAGGGATGACGATTAATCGCCTATAGTTCGACAAGGTATATCGTGAGGCAAAAGGGACTAAGACGTATGTCACATTGGAAGGTACGTCGTCATGACTCGATGGTACTTGGGAGTCGGCACGTTCTGCTAGGAGCCGCTACCGATTGATCGATTGAGAGTCGGACTCCAATCGTGTCCAAGTCGCCATGAGCCTGCGGGGTCACACACTTAAGAGCAGGAGCAAGTATTTGGTCGGGTTGGATCCGAACCGGAAATGGGCTGACAATGCGAGTTGGACTCGCAGAGTGGATGGGCCACAAGTGCTGGAGCCCACTTCCACTCGGTATATAAGCAGGGGCGTGGGATGCCTAAGGGGCACGGTTCGCCACTCTCATGCGTTGAGAACCCTAACCCTATTCAGTCCAACCGTCGCACCGGACCTAGCAGTCCGCCGTCGGAGCTCCTCCTCGCACGTGTGGATACCGGCAGAGGTGCTGTACGTTCAGCACTTCGACGATCGCGGGATCGGATCGGCTGGATCGGATCGAGGGACTGCACTACATCAAGGCACTGCATCGATAATCCGCAACTGCGCGTCTAGTGGTAATCCTCGTGGCCTTCTACCTTGGCTAGATCTTGGGAGTTCGCATAGGAAAAGTTTTGTTTATCTCTACGCGCCCCTTCAGCAAGACCAGTCATATAGAAACGCTCCCCACCAGGCAGGAAGGAATGCATCCAAACAAAGAACTGCCAAATCGAATTAGGAACAAGCGAAGAGGCAAAGAGAGAATCCACAACACGCCAGACAACTCTGGCAACCACACACTGAAAGAACAAGTGAATATTAGTTTCAACCTGATCACAGAAAGAGCAAATAGGGGAACCAGGCCAGTTCCTTTTCAGCAAGTTTTGCCTAGTCAACACAGCATCCTGAAACATCAACCACAGAAAAATCTGAATCTTAAGAGGAACCTGCTTTCCAAATCCATCTGTTATGAGCCCCATGAATACTTCTCTCACGCCAAGCATACATAGAATTAACAGTATACTTCTTTTTCTTGTCCAGTTTCCAAATCACCTGATCCTCATTATCAGACAAACTTAAGTTTGAAACTCTCTCACACACCACCTGCCGCTGAGAAAGCAGCAGGGGAGATAATTGTCTCCTGAAAGATATAATGGCAGGATTCATCCTAAACCTTTGAACAGTCACATGTTCAGTTTGACAGATGCTATACAGTTCAGGAAGCTGCTCACACAGAGCCAGCTCATCCCCACCCCAAGCATCTTCCCACAATCTTGTCGTACTACCATTATCCAAAGTTAAACTTTTCCCACACAAGTAATTTTCTCTAACTTTGAGGAGGGCTTTCCAACATGGAGAGTCATTAGCTTTTAACTTGACAGTAGGAACATAATCAGTAGAGAGGTACTTCCTGTGAACTAGGGTTTGCCATAAACCCTCACCAGTATCTAACTTCCACCACCACTTACGCGAGGCTAATATTCTGTTTCCTAAGATCTTTCATCCCCAACCCACCTTTAGTTTTGGATTTGCAAACCCTATGCCATTTGACTAAATGATATTTTCTTTTATCTCCAGTGCACTGCCACAGGAATTTTCTTCTATCTTTATCCAATTTCTCAATGAAAGTCTTATTGAATAAAAACATAGACATACAGTAAGATGGTAAGACAGAAAGACAAGAGTTCAGTAAAACAGTCTTGCCTCCCATTGACAAACAACAGCCCTTCCAAGCCTCAAGCCTCTTAAGAAATTTAGCATCCAAAAAATCCCAATCTCTATTCTTAATAGCAGAAAAGCTTACTGGGACCCCAAGATATTTCAAGGGGAAAGTCCCCACTTGACAACCAAACACATTAGCATAGAAAGCAACAATGTTGTTATCCCCACCAAGCACAAAGACCCCACTCTTAAAAAAGTTGATTTTCAAACCTGACATCAACTCAAACATGGAGAGAAGCAGCTTAAGATTCATAGCCTTGTCAGGATCATGAGTAATACACAGCACAGTATCATCAGCATACTGCAAAATAGCCAGACCATCGTCTACCAAATCCCCAGCTAGGCCAGTGATGAGCCCATTGCTTTGTGCTTTCAACACCATCTTGGTAAGGCACTCAGTAGCCAGATTAGAAAGCATAGGTGACAAGGGATCCCCTGTCTGACTCCTTTCGAACTCTTAAAATAGGGACCCATTTCATTGTTCAACTTAACTGAAACAATACCATCTTTTAAAATTTGTTCAGTCCGATGACACCATTTATCATTAAAGCCTCTCAACTTTAAACAGTCTAACAAAAAGTTCCAATTGACCTTATCATAGGCCTTCTCAAAATCAAGCTTCGAGATAATTCCCACTTGTTTTTTAACATGAGTATGGTGCATAATCTCATGTAGGGATAACACACCATCCATGATATTCCTCTGTTTTATAAAGGCATTCTGCTGTACACTTATCAGCTTCCCAGCAAAAGGTTCCAAACGAATGGCCAAAACTTCAGCAAGCCATTTTGTAAATGCATCTCAACAGACAAATAGGTTTAAATTGTTGAATTCTATCAGCTCCACCAATCTTAGGGAGCAAAGTAATGATTCCATAATTGATTCTACTAACAACCAAGTTCCCAGCATGAAAAAATGAAAAATTCTCATCACATCATGTTCAATAATGTGCCAAGTAGCTTGCAAAAACTCCACAGGTATGCCATCTGGCCCAGGGGCCTTGTTAGGTTGCATAGAAAATAATGCATCTTTTACTTCAGAATTAGTAAAAGGTCTAGATAAAGGAAGATTATCTTGTGCATTCAGAACTTCATGAGGAGTCCAAAGATCAGGAGACAGAGCAAACAAGTTACCAGGAGCATGACCAAATAATTCCTTGTAATAATCAGTAGCATGAGCTAACAGCTGAGAAGTTACTTCAATATTCACATCACCATTCTTAAGATTATGTATTGTATTCTTTCTTTTCCTTCCATTGGCAATCCCATGGAAGTATGCTGTATTTTGATCACCTTGCAAGATCCAATTGGAATGGGATCTCTGAATCCAAACCAGTTCCTCATCAGCATAAAGACCATTAAATTCAGCTTGAATAGCCACCCTTCTACCATACATGTCAGGAGACAAAACAACAACTTCTTCCCAACTCTCAATCCCAGCCAACTCTTCTTTCAACTGGGCCCTTTTTTTTCCTATTATGACCAAATAAACTAGAACCCCAACCCTTAAAAGTATTTTTTAATTCTTTTCAATTTAATATTGAGCACATCAATAAGATCAGAAGCAAAAACAGGCATGTTCCAAAGCTCAATCATTTTAGGAAGAAATTCCTCATTTTTCAACCAAGCAAGGTCAAAATGAAAATGATGTTTAGTGTTGAGAGGAACATCATCATTAGACTGCACTAACAGAGGATTATGATCAGATTTATCCCTTACCAACTTAAGCACAGAAACCATAGGAAACAACTCTTCCCAATTAGGAGTCATCAAAACCCTATCCAGTTTTTCCAAAGTAGGATCAAACTGGTTATTTGACCAAGTAAAATTACCACCAGCCATGTAAATCTCCCTTAATTCCAAAGTGTGAATGATAGAATTAAACAAGTCAGAGAAATGTTTAGGAATAATTTTTTTGTTTTTCTCACCAGCATGCCTGAGAATGTTAAAATCTCCACCAACTAAAAAGGGACAGTCAATAGAATTGAAAGTAGCAGCAAGTTCAGCAAGGGAATGCTCTTTGCCATCATCCTGAGCAGCACTGTAAATAGAAAGAAAGCACCATCTTTCTTTCTTTTTCTTGTCCCATAAACTCATAGTTAGAACATATTGACCAATTTTATAAGAAGATACTTCAAAAGAATCATTCCTCACACCACATAAAATTCCACCAGATCTCCCCACAGAGGGAACCCATTTCCAAAAGAAGGCATTATCTGGATCCAAACGTCTAAAAAAACATTGTTTATACTCTTTTTTAATAGTTTCTTGCAAACAAATGAAATCAAGAGAATTAGCATGAATTAAGTCAGAAAGGCAGACACTCATACCCTTCTTCCCCACCCCCCTACAATTCCAAAACACACCTTTCATTTAAATTTAGGATTTTCCTTTCTCTGCCTGATAGCTCTACCAGGAGGCTCAGGGTAGCTGCCAGGCCCCATATTGGGCTTTTGTTGACTTCTAGTAGTGGGTCTGGTCCTCACAGCATCCACTTTAACTTTAGTTTTCTTTTTTTGCTTCTTAGACTGAATCAGAATGAAATTAGGTTCCTCTTGTGATTCCTCATCAGGAGGAATCCAATCAAGGAGAAGAGGAGTATGAGAACCATTTTGAGTGACCACATGTAAGGAATCAGTATTTTGAGTCAGAGAAGATTGTTTCAAAGCCAATTGAGATCTAGCAAGTTCTAATTCTTTAACAATAGAAATAGCAGTGAAATCATTATTGGGAAAATGAATACCCATATCAGAAGCTCTAAGCATCAACTCATGATTAGCTAGTGCAGCAAAAGAATTATTGTTGATCCCAGAAGAAGAAGAAGATTCATTAGTACCTTCCAGATTCCTTTTCTTGGAGAGGACAGCAGCCTTATCAACCATCTTAACATCTCCGTGTTTCATGAGTCTACTACTGATCCTAGGACCAGCCTGAGGAACCTTCTGCTCATGCTGAACCTCCTCCTCCAAAAGAAAATCTTGCAAAAGATCACCAGAGGGGGAGTGCACTTGATATTCATTGTCTTCCATTCACAGCATGAGAAACATCTAACTCAATGATAGATGGAGTAGTATCAGCATGACCAAGCACATCAAAACCAAAGGATTTCACAGCAAGAGATTGAACCAGAGGACACACAAATTTAGGATTAATAGAGAAAGAGAGAGTGGATGGGGCAATTTTTTTTTGAGCAAATTGTACTACAGAGTAAGAGGAAGTGTGATTTTTTTAACGAGAAGATCAAGAAGAAGAAGCCCGGTAATCTTTCAAGCCCATTACCGACAAATAGACCCATGGGCTCGCACGGTCCAGACAGCCCGTGCGTAACGTTGCCCGGGACGCGTGTTATCTGTTGTTTATGCAGCCTGCAAGGGACTCGAACGGCCCAGTAGGCCAGTACCAACAGGTCACTTCACTTTGGCGGCCATCCCATCGAACGAGCGACCTCCGCGACGGCCGGACACGTGGCGCGGCGCAGATCCATCCGCGCCCGCGGCCGTCGGGGGCGCGCAGCCCAAAATTTCCGAACGCCAGCGCGCGCTCGCTCGCCGCCCACCGAGGCGCTGCACTTTTCCCTTCTCCAGCTTTTTGGCTCTCCACCGTGGGTGGCCTCCCGCAGCCAAACCAAACCACTCCCCATTCTCCTCCTTCCCCGCACGCTCCCGCGGGCGAAATCGGGAAAGGAACGGCGGCCGCGCGTCCCGTGGCGAGGTTTGCGCTCCCGAGTCCCAACCCTCCTCGCCCCCCCCAGCCGCCACGTCTCGCCGCCCCCCACCTGCAGTTTTCGGCTCGGTGGCTGCAGTTTCTGTTTCTCCACCGGAACCCGCGGGCGCCGGGGATCCCGCTATAAGTTTTCTTCCCTTGGAGTTCGGCTTTCTGGCGCGGTGCTGAGACTGAGACTGAGACTCCCGTCGATGGATCTCGGTAGCCTTATCGTTTCCGAGGGTTTTAGATGAATCCTCTGTGTAGATTGTGGTTGTCACTCGATCTCCCCTCTAATTTCGTGGGTTTGGGGTCCCTTTTTTTTTTCCGAAGCTACGGGATTATCTCGTAACGTCCTGTGCTATTTGTTGGGCGAGATGGGAGGATTCCATCTCTGGAAACCCTCGATTTTACCGAATTTATTATCTGACAGGCATCGCGTGGCTCCTTCGTGGCCTGATTTGTCCCAAATCTCAGTTAGCTCCTAGTACATAGCATTGATCTGCATCCCTTAGTCCTGTATAAGCGGTGTTCGACCATTTAGACGATTCACAAACCCTAGCCCTTTGTTTTCAGTGTAAACTGCTTAAGGGTTTTTAATTTCTTACCTTCAACACGATACTGATATTATAGCTTACATTGATTTTTGTTTGTGATTTGATCAATGCAGTTGCATCTGCACGGTTGGCGGTGACGAATTTGCTGTTAATTTAGCAAATTGGTGAGTATCTGGGAGTTGCAATGTCTAAAAACACTCAGGACAGTGGCCGTCGGGCCTTAGGGGACTTGACAAATGTCCTCGGCAAACGGCCAGCCTCATTTGATCTGGAGAAGAATGCTGGTGGACTCAAGATTAGCCGTGTTGACAAGGTCGTGGAGCCCAGGAAAGAGTCTGACGAAAATGCAAAGGCCACTGGTGGGGTGTCAGGAAACTTTACTGGAAATTTGTTTGATGGTGTTGGCAAACAGAACTTTGCAGCGACTTCAATTTTCCATGATGCTAAGGTTCAGCACATGGCTGCTGAGGCAGCTGGGCTGCTATCCAAGCAGGATGGTGATGTGAGGAATCATGGCATCTCGTTGGATTCTTCTGGTCTCAATGATAAGGAGGATTCATCGCTGGAATCAGAAAGTGGCTGTGAAGAGGAAGATGGTGATGACATAGATAGTGCGTTGCTGCCATATGCCAGAGAGACTAGTAAAATTGCAACTAATGACAAGGTTAATGAGGGTGAATGTCTGACACAAGAGGAGATGGGTGTATCATCAGGAAATCAGAACCCACAGTCTTCATTTGACTTTACAGCTGGTGATGTGCCATGTACTAATGCCCAGCATCCTTCAATGGGGGATGGCTTATTGGCAGAGTCCGGTGTTGCTACAAAGTCTTGCGCTTGCTCTTTCTGTCTTAAAGGTATGGCTACATCTATTTCTTGCTTCCACATGTATTGTATCTGTCATCATGATGCTTGTGAGCATACATCTTATTTCTCTATTCCTGTTTAAAACAGCTGCTTTCATGTGGGCTGATCTCCATTACCAGGATGCAAGAAGTCGGCTTGGTGGTAATTCTCTGCAAATTCTGTTGCTTCTTTTCTCTCTCGATAAGTAGTACACGTGGGGTACTACGTACTTTATTTCTTCTTTCACTACTGATCATTTACTGACCTTTATTCCATCTCTGCCAAAAATTTCCTTAGCCTTGAAGAAGAGCATAAAGTTAGCAAGGTCGCTGGGGGCAAAAAGCCATGGAAATGAATATCCTTTCAATGCAGGTGGATACAACTCAAAAAGAGCTGCAGAGATGGGGTTTGAACTATCTCAGCAACAAAGATCGCTCTTTCTTCATACTGAAAATGTCCTTCTTCGGGAGTCTGCACAGCTTGTAAGTTGTTTTACCCACCTCTGATATTCCAACTTAGTCAAATTATATTGATGGTGTCTTGCCATCAAATTCGGTGTACTGGAGTTTATTAGCTAACTTGTTTGTCACAGTTTATTCACTATATGAATGGCTATTTGCTTCTGTTGGTAATCTTTTAAAAAAAAAACATGGGCTCTCCCCATTTATTTCTATTAGAGAAACTGCCAGAATGACAACAGAATCTTATACATCCGAAAGGTAAAACAAAACAAAAAGCAGGAATCATTCTAGAGTTATTACAATGCCAGACCCTGACGTCTCAGTTCACAAGGCAAAGCCTGAGAACTCAAAACAGGTCACACCTCCTGCCAGGTGCAACAGCCACATAACCAGAGTTAACCTGTTATCCTTCTACCGCTGGCACTCATCCATGCCTCCGTGAGAACGCCTCAACCATCATTCTCTTGATCAGATCGCTTCCAGCATCAAGTGTTCTTCTGTTTGCTTCTTTCTGCAACATGGCCCAGGAATTAATATTGCTGCACAGGCTGAAAATCAGGGTAGATGGATCACTTGGAAACTGGTGCCTAAAGCAGGCATTATTTCTGATTTTAGGCAACAGCTGCAGTGCCACAGGGCATCAGTTTCGCTGAGCAGGAGGAAAAGAGGAGCACCAAGCTCCAAGCTTGTCATTTGTATCTACGGGAGCCCTCACAAGGCCCAAAGCACACCTCACAACATTCCACATAAATCTAGCAACTGAACAGTGGAACATCAAAAGATCCCCAGTCTCTTTGTCAACACAGAAATGACATTGTTTGTTGCCAGTTCATCCTCTCCTTGTTAGGTTATCCTTTGTCAGGATACTATTTCTAAGCATCAGCCAAAGAAAGATTTTTATCTTAAGGGGAATCTTCAGGGTCCATATGAATCTGTAGCCCACTAGATTACCATCTCTCTACAATATTGAGGGATCATTAGTTCATTAGTTTGCAGAGTGATCAGTTATGATTTAGCTGTGGTATTCTTTGGTTTGGCGTTCAATTTTCTGTTAGTAGTTCTTTTAGGTTAACATAAGAGGCAAATAATTTTTTCTCCACAAATATATTTATGAATCATGTAGTTTTCAATATGCATTACGCAAAGAAACTCAACTTTTTTTTAAGTGCCTATCTACACATCTTAAGTAGGGGTCAGTACCATTTTTTTTTGTTATTTACTCAGATGGTGTACTACCATATATCTTTCTCTTGTACTTTCAAAAGCATAATTGCCAGGATTCTTCCAAGCTGGTTAACTGTGAGGACGCACTACTTTATGTTTCTTCTGCTATCTTTGTCTCCTGAATTGCAGCTTATTATAATTTCTGCTCTTTAACTATTTTGACCCATAATCTTAGGAGTCAAAGTACGTGTAAAATACTTCATCATCCATATGTTCATTTACTCGCTTGTATGCCTTTTAGTTGTTCTATTAGAATAATTGTTGGATCTTATGAATAACTTGTTTTCTAAAATGGAGTTATGCAAACAAACAACCATTTGCATGAATGGTGTTCATGCATTTAGTGCCAGAGTTTTAGTTTGTTCAGTGAACTAGATTCTGAAAAGATATATCGACTTTTAATTTTTGTTATTCTGCCTTATTTCTGTTTGTCTGATTAAATAATGTAGCACTACTTGATTATGTATTAGCACATGTTGTGTCATTGCAAATTCAAAAACAACCTGAAACTTACCTGAATGTATCCAAGTATCACGAGCCTTCCGTCAGGATCATTTGGGGGCACCCACCTTCCACACATCTCGACAATGCTCATACACTGTCCCGTTATAGAGATGAGCATAGGGCGAGGGCGATGAGAAGGATCCTGACGGCTCAAGCGCCCAACTAATGAGGTCCACTGACCCAAAGAGGGGGTTGGCGCCACTCCATAGCTTATGCCTCCCCAAACTCGCGGGGAAAAGGAAGATATATGCCATTGGGAGGGAGGGCATGGGCGCATCGAGCCTCGGGGGAGGCACAAATTTGGAACAACATAGAAAAGATGTTAGGAGGGCTATCCCCAAGCGAGTCAGTCTAGAAAGAAGTGGCACGCCTATCACCCACCAAATGCATGGTGCGCGCTTGGTCTTGTGGAGCCCCCTTCCTCGAAAACTGCAAAAATATTGGAACCTCTGACGTACTTAGCTTCTTGGATGACCTTCCAAAGCCCCTTCTCGTGTGGTTGGTAAAGCTTACAGATCCACTTGACGAGGCTAATATTGGCAGGTTTCGAGTTCTTGACCCCCAGACCCCTTGGATCCTTAGTCCTACAAACTGACCAAGTGCATTATCCTTCTGTACTCACACCCTTCCTAGAAAAAATGGTCGGTGCTTGTCGATAGACGCATGGACACCATCTTGGGGGAGTAACATGCCCATCAATAGGTAGGTAGGCTAGAGTGCCAAGCGTTGGTGACTTTCCCGATCAGCAGGGACGGATTTAGGGGGGGGGGCAATAATTTTGTTCCAAAGGGTAATTTAGTGTTTTTTTAGAGTAAAACTTGCAAAAATACTAGGGTCTATGCTTAATCGCCCCCTCCAATCTTTGATATTCATTTTTTGCCCCCCTCATAACCACATCCTGGCTCCGTCCCTGCCGATCAGACCATCCCAGACTGAGATCGTGAGCTTCATGTCGTTGTCTCGGAATCCTAGGTAGGTGAAGGGGAAGGAGCGGAGCTTCTAATTGAGCATGCGCCTAATCTGACTAGCTTCGAGGCTAGAGGTCCCATGACCTCGACCTCACACTTGGATAAATTTAATCTTAAGACTAGCCATGTCTTCAAAGCATAACATGAATTTGATAATGATAATGGACAGGCTGTCAAGCTGAAGGTGGAGCCATGTCTTCAGGCCTTTGTCAACCTTGCCAAGGCAAACGATGCTCAGTGTGGGTAATAGTATTGTGTAGGGAGTTGCTATTCAAGGCTAGGTTTTGGTTAGTGTCATGCAATGTATGCCTCGAGAGTGTAAGGCTTTTGTTCTGATTTAAACCAGAGTTTATGACATTTGTGGGTTTGTGGATTCAACACAAGAATAAGGAACTACTGAATTTGGGCTATGTGCATCATATAATTTGTTCCGTTTAAAGAATCCAGCCGTCATTAATTTAGGTCCTTGTGCAAACATCAAGTGTGAACGTTTGACATTGCCTCACCCGCCAAAGCGAAACAAAAACAAACAAAGTGAAACAAGCTAGGCTAACCAAAACAAAAGAATTTGGGAGCATATTACCGGATTCGGTGGCAGAGGCATCAATCTAAATCAGGGTTCAAAATTGCACCTATTGGTTGTAGTTCACACTCCGATTCGTCAAACACGAGCAAACCCAAATTGAATGCAAAATCAGTGGATAACACACAAAATCAAAATAGAGGTGGCCTCTAGTGAAGCTCGCGACGTAGCATGATGAAGCAAGATTGAGCAGCTCCCTCCCCCTCCTATCCCAACAACATTTATGTCATGTCGTGGCTGCACGCACGGTGGAAATCCTCCTCTCTTCCATGGTCTTTCATCATAGCACTCATCATGTTGTGGATGCACGCTCGAAGAAGAGGAGTCTTCGTGGATTTGGTAGATTCGAAGAGGAAGAAAGAGGGAAGACGAGAAAGACTATGGGTCTCAGTTTGATTGGAATGGTATCATGTGCTTTCTTGGTTGTGGGCAGGATTGTGTGATTGGGAATTGGAATGGTTGCTTCGGAGAGGAAGAAAGAGGGAAGGCGACTAGGTAGATTTCTTGACAACTATGACACCACGTTTGCATGTAGATATTCGAGCAAGGAACTGGGAATTGGAATTGGATTTCCTGAATTCTGGTGTTTGGATGCGTTTGGAGTTGAGGACTCGAATTGAGTGTGTGAATACCATGGTATTCAACCACAACTAAAATAGCCCTTCTCCAAAATCGAGCCTCCTCTCTATTGACCAAGACGGACACCAAGTACCTGCCAGTTTGCCATCCAACACCGTTGCCAAAGCTTTGCCTTAACTGCCACCAGAGTTTGCTGCCGAGCACCGCTGCGGGCTCCTTCATCTCCACAGCCTCTTTGTCGTCGTCCTCATGGCCGGCGACTCCTCAACCAAGTTCCCTTCAACCAAACAGGTTTGGTATTGTAGCTCATCTCCAGTACTAGGTTGATTTGGTATCGGCACCCAATTCAATTCCATCAGAGCCCGATACCTACATCCAAACAATGTCAATATTAATTGATGGATTGTGCTAACAAATCAGCGCGTAGGTTTCGGGCTGTAATTTTTACTTGGTACTCGTCGAGCAGCCCTGCTCGTTTCGTGCTCGGCTCGTTTCGTGCTCGGCTCGTTTAGAGCTCGACTTGTTAGACAAACGAACCGAGCAGAGCACCTTCTTTTGCCTGTTAATGCTAACGAGCCTAACGGCCCGAGCTAGCGAGTATGGTGAGCAAGCTCGTTTGCTTGTTAATTTGGTGGCGCCTAGGACAACTTTGTCTCCTTGAATCAACGGACACTGAAACATTGATGTCCATCTCCTCCAATATCGAGCCTCCTCATGTCCTGTGACTCCTAATCCAGCCACCATTCATCAAGGCCAGCCGCAGCCGCCTGCCTGGGACAAGCGCTGTTGGCGAGTACGTAGGAAACCACGCGCCCCTCGACTCCTTGGATACTTGTGGAGACGGAGTCACATGCACGGCGATGCGCCTAGCCGCTCTGCGGCTCTAGCTCCTGCCTCTCGTCACGCGCCGCCTGCAGCTACCTCTGAGCCTGACCTCTCGCGCTCTCCTGCAGCTGCAGCCTCGCAATGGACTCAACGACGACATGCTGAGTTTGTCCTCTCTCTCTCTCTCTCTGACCTATTTTGCTGCCAACATATTGCTCTTTTTTCACTATTAACGAGTTTAACGAGCGCTCGTGAGCATTAAACGAACCGAGCCGAACAAGTTTCTGAGATTGTTAAGGTTATTGAGCCTAACGAGCCGAGCTTTAATGAACCGAGTTGAGCCGAGCATGCCAGGTAGGAGCAGCATGGTTGAGAGATAGGTGAAGTGGTTGCACGTATGCATTGGAAGACAACACATGATGTCATTAGGATATTTTAAAATTCAGAACTTTAAAATGTTGTAGTAGTCAAACCGTGTACTCTCTTTACGATCTGTTTTCACAGTGAGCTCTGTCTCGACGAGATGTTCAAAGTTAGATCATATATTGGTAATGTTTCAATAAATCTTTTTTTTGCCTTAAAAGTTATCGCCCAATGATATCTGCAGTTGCCTGTTAGTAACAGATTTTTACGTGGTAACTTCATACAAAATTGGATGGTGAGTTAGACGTTAAAAGTTACCATGTATAAGTTACTATAATATTTTGTAGAAGCTACCATAACTATTTGTCCGGATTGAATTTTTCAAATCATAGATGCACACCCTGATCGAATTCGATTCATAGAAGGTGATGATCACGAACCATAGATGCATACCCCCATCGAATTCGATTCATAGAATGTGACGAATCCCGATCCCCAAACCCAAAATTGTGAACCGAGCGAACTGTGAATATGCATGCTGCGGGCCACGATTGGCACTCCACCGACGGTTGGCTGCAGTTAGCCAGCCGAAGATTTTGCACTTGAGTGATGCAAAGCTGTCCCCTACAGAGTGCCACATAGGGGACTCGACCATGCCGAATACTGCCCAGAAGCCGACAATTGTCTAATGAATTGATCCTCTGCCGGAAGACTGCTACGGGAGCTGAGATCTCCCTGCAGGAAAGTTTGTTTTTCGAAGCAATCTGTCACTAGATCTGACTTTGGACAAAAATGCTTCTGAACCCACTTACGTAGACGTCTTGTTTTTCGAAGCATTTATGTCTAAAATTATTGTGAGGCATGCTTGCAATGTCGCTCTAGGGCTTTTTTCAGCCTGTTTTGAAAAAAACAGTTTGAATGTTTTTGGTCGCTTTGTGCTAGAATAACATGGGGGTTTGAATTCACACAAGCTAGATTATATTGTATTCAATAGAATTGTAGTTTGATGTTATAAATCAGTATGTTTTGTAAGCTAATTAAATGTGTGTTTTACTTGTCATTTTCTTTGTTGTCAAGTATTTTGTTTCAGCATAGTTGCCACACATTTATTTTCTATCATCTCCTGGTACGAACAATTGCGGTGTTCCAAATGATCTCAGCCGTTTCTATTATTCTTATCTAACGGCTCATTCCAATATAAATGCTCTCGAATATTTCCATTATAAATGCTCGAACATTTGTTTCCATTATTTTGAGTGTACGTTAGCTTTGGCAGATTGTATATATTTTCTAGATTTAAACTTGGGAGGTCATTTGCGCTATCCTATTGTGCCTTTAATAATTTTCTAGGAAACTCTGTTGCTTTTAAATGGCTGTGTTATTCAACCCAAATCGCTTTTGAAGCCCAAATGTCAGTCCCTGGTTCCTCCCGAAGGAAGTACCCATATTATGGTGCCTGTTTGCATGTGATGCTTCATTGTACACGTATGTTGCTGATTGGAAACTCATATGTACCTGACCAGACTTCTTGTGGTCGTGGGTGTTATTGTTGCTTATTTGTCATCGTTAGATCACAGCGGTTATAATTTGATTGAACAGAGTAGATAGTTTAGTCTATGTGGAAGAAAGTGGCATCATTTTTGTCCTCTTCTTTTAAGAATATAATAGGTTGCATTTTCAATATATTGTCATGTGCTAATATGTTAAATCCTTTTGGTTCAGCATTCAGGTGTTGTGAAGTTGAAGGACTTGAGAGATGACTGCAAGACAGATCTAAATATATGATGAAAGATTCTTTGTTGGGGAAATGAGTTTTGCTGCCCTGATATGTGCTAGGATAAGATGGATCTGTCTGGATCAAGGTGTATGGTATTTGATTATCTGCTAGGAAATTTAGGTGGCTATCAGTTAGGTTGTTTTGGCTGCAGTGATCGCTCATATCTTAAAGCACCGACTCACATGTTAGCCTATGTAAAGTTTCATCAGAGGGTATGCTGGTGTAAAAATCTTACTTGGAAGTTGGGAACTGTAGGTTTATCAGTTGTGACAGGAGTCCCTTCAGTTGTTCAGTTGTACCTGCTCTCCAACGAGCTAGACAGGAAGGCAGAGCTATGTCGTTTGGCTCGTTTCCATGCTTGCTTCTGATGTTTCCAATACTTCATGCTGCATCCTGTGATAACTGCCTATTGGTCTTTTTTTTTCCTGTACTCCCGTCGTTGATTGCATTGATTGCTGTGTCTGTTTGCTTGCACAATCTGTTGATTTTGTGTTCCTATGATCACTTATTGCAACTATGTCATCCTTCCGTGTCGGTTTCAGTCTGTAAATGCATTGCTCCGTTCTGCAAGTGTAAGTTTATCCAAGGTATCTTTATCCATAGAGTGTAGCATAACTTTCTGGATTTGGCGGCAGCCACGGAACCGCCGTCGGTGACGTCACTACTGTCATGATCTTGCAAGTGCCATCAATCATGAGGAATGTGACAGTTCTGAATTCTGATCCACTTCTCTCTGTAGTGGCCGTGAGGCTGTTCATCTGAGCCTCAACAACCATTTCTTGCCGGTGAGAGGCGATTAACTCCCAACAAATTTTGTCCCATGATATGCTCGCCAGGACAGCATGGCTTCTGCAAACACAAGTACACCATTGAACCATGCAAATGCAAAATCGTACATCAGTGATTAAGAATATACTTGCATCACGCAATTCTAAAAAAAAAAGGTGCAAAAGGCTTTGGTCCTGAATCATCCTTGCACTGTTCATTATGCGTTAAGGCTAAGCAACTCCTATGCCCCCATAAATGTGTGGAGAGATGATCGAAACGGCCTAAATATATGCGTGGAAGCAATTACCGTTGCTTCTTTTTTTGCGATATAATTGCCTTTGCTCTCTGTGATGCGGCGCATTGCAATCTTCCAACTGACTCACTATCTATCCCCTCTGTCCAGTACTCCTATGACAGTGCAAGAACGGCCCCAACCAAGTAGGCACATCCAAGCGTGAGCGTCCACAAGATGCGCAACGTTTCTGTGCAGAATATATTAACCACAAACTAATGTCCATGAGCAAGAGCATCTTCGCCCAAAGTTGATCGACATGATTTCTTGTGGGGAGATAGTGGGTACGTAGTAGTAAAAGGGACAAGGCGAATCTGCCTGCCACTTTACCCGCCCCGCGACCACTATATCCAGAGAGCATAAAACTAATGCCACAGAACATTCCTTTTCCATTCTCGTCACGGATTTCATTAAACAATCAGCAGGCCTTGTAAAGTTGCTTGCTGGGGGAATTTGGTCGTAGACAATGCCCGCGACATTCTCACCAACTCTTAACGCCGGACAAGAAAACCACACACGTAATCTACTGCTTACTCAGAGCTGAATTTCAGCAAACCTTTTCCTCCCTTATAAAAATCATTTCATCAGCAGCCAAGTTACCCGCAGCCTTCTCGGCTTAATTGTATGCAAACATGTCCTTTTCATATTATGATCACAAACACGGATCCTGCGAAACCGGGGCCGGGGGAGACAGTCCTAAACATGTCGATCCCGACACTCAACTCCAAAGGGGCCAGCAAAAATCAATAGCCCTTTTTCCTCTCGAAAAACAAATCAGCACTCACTTATTAATGGCGCCGCTTCTGCGTTTTAAAAAACACAAGCTCGTTGCAGCTAGCACATACATCTGGGCACCACTGAGCTATGCTACTACTCTCCCTCCGTGTGATTGTAAATTCTTGACTCAAATTTGCTCAAATATGAATGTATCTATTCTTAAAAAAATCTAGATACATGTAATATTTCGACAATAATTCATACTCCATCCATTCCAAAATAACTGTCGTGAATTTGTATAAGATTTTATACAAATTCACGACCCTCGTTTTGGACGGAAGAGTAAATTGCTACACGGACAGAGCCACGAGCGGGCAATCATGGAGATCGAGCTAGCGCGCGTGCGGCGCGGTGAGCTGGAAGGCTCGGTGTTATCCCCGGTGTCTCATACTACTACTGTCTACTGCTAGTACGATTATTATTGTCAGAAGAAGCAAAACGCCGACGCACGTGAACCCAAGGCGCTGCTGCTGTCCTCATCTTCATCAGAGATTCAGAGTGTTTGCTCTGCAGTTGGATGGACATGGGCGCACAGTTTCTAGATCCAGGAATGAATCCCAACGCGTGCAAGGGAACAAACGCCCAGTTGCCCTCTATCTATATATGTGTATCTTGTGCGTGTAGTGTTGTTGTAGGTTATGGACCAGACAAATGTTGAGTCAGTCTATGGCTCTTTGCGGTTACGGCCGGCCTTACCTATCGCTTCGCCAGAAGAAAGAAAGGGCTAGTGCCGTCTCTGGGCTCCTCCAATGCTACACATATATAGTTTGTGTTTGGCATTCTCTGATGAGTATGGTTATCATGGGGGAATAATGGCGGTGGTTGCAGGAGATGATGGTGAGTTGGTGGCCAATGGCCCGTGTATATATGGCAGCAGTATAAACAAACAACACACTCGATCTCCTTATCCCAGCAGCTCAATAAACCTCATGTGAGCGTGTTAATCTGGACCACAGTAATTTCTTGCTGGAGCTTATAACTTGCTTAGAAAAACATGGAGCAAATGGCCAATAATGGGTCAACGATTCCCGGTAAACCCTCGTACCGAATCGCCGCGTCAGGCTGAACTGACGCAGACTGACCCATGGTCTCTGACTGAAGCTGGATGTAACTAAACCACACGCTGACACGCCGATCTACATTCCTTCTCGTCGCGCCTTTTGCTGCTTGGCATCCGTAAATCTCCACTTAGTAGTCCATTTCAGAGCCCGGTCTTTGTCGATGCCGAACCCAATCGCCACCTAAACTCGAGTCACGGAGCCACTTTAATTTGTTCTTCGTCGCCTAGCCGATCGACACCGAACCCACCACTGGAATACTGGATCACCACCCGGCGGCCTAAAAATTCAGACCATTTTTGTGATTGATATAGCAGTACCTAGCACGTATTTTAACACTGAAATACAAGTTCCCTGCGTAGGTCACGAGACGCCCGATTTATTTGCAGAAACCGGAAGTAAACCAGTGTTTCCGTCCGTGCCCGTATATTGTCTCGTTCTGGAGCGACCCCCTGGCCGGGCGAGCCGAAATATTCCAACTTTGTTCCTATATCTTGATTCGATCTCGACTTGTTTTTCCGAAAGCAGGTCTCTGTTTTGAACGTTTCAACACACGCACGTACTGGCAGGTAGCTAAGCTAAGCTTAGCCCAATCGTACTATCTGTCCGCAGTCCAAGAGCCGACGTCGACGTTCGTCCTGCTGGTACACACTTTGCTCTGTCTTTTCCTCCTCCGTTTCCAAGATTATCCGTATACACACACATCACGGCTGATCGGTCGACCTCGCAGCTTCCTATTTGCCGCTGGTAGCCAGCTGCTAGAGCGCCGATAGGTGCCATATATAATACTTCTTCTGAAACAAGTGACATGCATATGCATTTGTACAGAACTTATTTCGACGGAGGGAGTAACAACGGAGACCCACACATTTTGGATCAATCCCTGTTCTGTTCGTCTAAAAATTCCACACGTTTTGTGTTGACGTGAAGAAGAACAAGGGAGGGGATGAGAGAGCCTAGCTAGCTCACCGGGGCGCATCACATCGGGGCAGGCAGGACTGTTCGTGGATCCCATTCTGATATTTCGATCATTCCTTTCATAATTCTTCAATCAAATTTGCACAAAGATAGATGTATCTATTCCTAAAAAACATCTAAATAAATATAGTATTTCGACAAGAATTATCGAACGGGGTAGTACGAACTGGCCGGTGATACTGTCAGCCAATCGATGATGTGGACACGCACACAGCAATGGCAACGACGAAAAAGCTACGTACCACTACTTGTGATTCCTGTGCAGCAGTGGTCAGTGCACAAATATGTGGGTATTTTCTGCAATGCGTCCATGAACATAGGCATGGCAGCAGCTTTGGGCTATGGTATGGCCGTAACACGAACGAATGCACGGACCTTGAAGTTGAACACGACCGAGCCGGGTCTTTGGCGCCGTTGCATACGGATCTGGTCGGTCTTTTTCTTCTTCTTCTCTCGGCCATGATGGATGTACTACCACGATCGACGGTCGCCGTACGTCGATCTCGCCCCCATCGGACGGCTCCAGGGGCTGCTAACTGTTAGGCGCGAACGTCGAAACGATATGGCCCGGGAATATATCAGATGAGATCACCACCGCCCGCGCAAAATTCAACGGCCGTGCGTGAGTCTCTCTCTCCGGCAGCCCTCTCTGTACTCCAGCGCCGAATGTACGCAGACCGCTGTCTGTCTGTCCTGTGGATTACGCCTTTACCCATCATCGCCTTATCGCTTCTTTCTTGCAGGCGTGATCAAGGGACCGACGTATTCTTGCTAGCTATCACTCCATGATCCACTACTTACTAGTCTGCTAGTGGCAGCCAGGGTGTGCGTCGTGGAGCGATGGTTTTTGGAGATCTGGAACGCGTGATTCTTCGCGGAACCGGCCAAGATTTCTGTCCCGTGCCTTACGATTTCGGCTAGTGGATTGGGGGTTTTAGCTTGTCGTTTAAGACAGGTTGATTCTAAATTGCTTCCATCTCAAGGACATTGATGATCCTAGTATTTCAAAATAATTACTTTCATGCATGACTCCTCCTGGGCTCCTGGGCTATCACAAGAGCATGTCGACGAGTGTCCTGCATACTCCAAAATGGCAGGGAATTTTAGGTTTTTTTACTGTCCTCTAATATTCCAATCTATTGTTAAGCCAATATAAATGACAAAGATAACTGATTGTTGGGATATCAAATCAGGTTGTACAATCTACAAAATATTTCAGAAAAAACCCACCGTTGATTATGCAAAAGATAACGGATGGTTGGGATATCAAATCAGGTTCTATTAACCATTTCAACATTTCAGAAAAAATGCGTAGTCTTATACAAATAGAAACCTAATAGATACAAATTAGCCTAGATGAAAAGGGATGCGTACTGCATTATCCATACAAGAAAAATTATTGAGCATTAAAAAACATATGCGTCTATAATCAATACCTAAAAGAAAACTTCTTCAATTAGGTTTCTATACCCTTATACATATTCTTATTTAAAAGAGTAAATTCCACAAAACCACATTTGTTTTGGGGCAGTCGAGTCGCTGAATCACAGTTAACGAAAAACCGTACGCAGAACCACGCTTTTTGAGCCAAATTATCTCGGTCATTCCGAAACCGGGGGGTTTGACAGTTTTGATTGATTTTTTTACAAGTGGGATCCATCCGTCGGATGCCACATCAGCCCCAAAAACTTGCGGGAGTGAGAGGTGGGGTGGGGGAGGGGGGGTTTAATCGCGGGCTAACGGGTCGTGACCGACGTGATGATTTCTTCTAGAAATGGACATCTTCGATTCGTAAACGAGTGACTCTAGCTCGGACGCCCCGGTAGAGCTAGTACCTCCCCTATCTTAACTTTGCCGTGCACCCATCCAATTTCACTTGCACTTCAAGACGCATCCACGAACCCTCGTCTACAAGATGAAACACACGACACGCCTCGGTGAAACGCAAGCATTGGCACGGATAAGAGCCAGCAACAACATGGGGAGCGCGAGCCCACGATCACCGGGTAGTAGTTGGACTCCATATATACCCCCTCGCCGAGTAGCCCGCCTCACTCAGCGGCACTGACGCACAGAGCCACTGAGCCTAGCTAGCTAAGCCAGCCACCATGGCAGGACGGAGCATCATCTTCCACGTCGTGCTACCGCTGTGCCTCGTCCTGCAAGCGACCATGGCGACGGACCCGCCCTTCTCGTGCGGGTCGCCGTCGAGCTACCCGTTCTGCGACAGGAAGCTGCCGATCGGGCAGCGGGCGGCGGACCTGGCGTCGAGGCTGACGGTGGAGGAGAAGGTGTCTTTGCTGGGGGACGTGTCCCCGGGGGTGCCGCGGCTGGGCGTGCCGGCATACAAGTGGTGGTCGGAGGCGCTGCACGGCGTGGCCAACGCCCCGGCCGACCGTGCCGGCGTCCGCTTCGACGACGGGCCCGTCCGCGCCGCCACCAGCTTCCCCCAGGTCCTCGTCACCGCCGCCTCCTTCAACCCGCACCTCTGGTACCGCATCGGCCAGGTGTGTGTGTAATCACGAACTACTTTTACTCTGCTTGTCTTCGTTTTTCGTCGTCCAGCATACTCTGTTTTTGGGACTTGCCGTTTTACTTACCGGGTGACTTGATCTTAATTACGACCTTGCCTAAAAAATAAATCTTAATTACGACCGACGAACGCGCGGGAATCGTGGACAATGTAGTGACAGGGACGACGATGGTTAGAGAACAAGAGGAGGGGTTTCTGGGTGGACTGCAAAATTGTGATTTTCTTGGGCCTAATTTCCGTTTAGGAAGCTGGTAAACCATCACCAACCGGGGGGTATACTGGCACTTTTGAACACCTATACCTAACTCTGGTACGAACGTGTGTTAGGTGCATGCAGCTTTTGGGTTTGTCAAAACTCGAAAGTGTGCACGAAGTTGGGGAATGATCAGCCAGCGACCTTCTGGAACGGGAAACACAGTAAACAACACAACCGGAAGCGTGAACGAAACCATAAAACACACACAGACACAGTCACATGCCTCGTAATCGTAAAAAAATAAAAATGAACGCAGGGTAAAGTAAAGTATAGTAAACATTCTTCAGGAGCTGAGCTGAGCTGAACTAACTGACAGACTGAACTGAACTGGATGTTGCTGTTTGCAGGTGATCGGGAGGGAGGCTCGGGGCATCTACAACAGCGGGCAGGCGGAAGGGCTCACCTTCTGGGCGCCAAACATCAACGTCTTCCGGGACCCCCGGTGGGGCCGCGGCCAGGAGACCCCCGGCGAGGACCCCACCATGACGGGCAAGTACGCCGCCGTCTTCGTCCGCGGCGTGCAGGGCTACGGCGCCTCCGGCGCCGTCAACTCCTCCGGCCTCGAGGCCTCCGCCTGCTGCAAGCACTTCACCGCCTACGACCTCGAGAACTGGAACGGCGTCACCCGCTTCGCCTTCAACGCCAAGGTCCCAATCTTCACTTGATTCTCCTGAATTTGATGTCTGGATGTCATGTCATGCGGAAGTTTTGATGTTTTGGTTCTTTCAGGTGTCGGAGCAGGACCTGGCGGACACGTACAACCCGCCGTTCAGGAGCTGCGTCGAGGACGGCGGCGCCAGCGGCATCATGTGCTCCTATAACCGCGTCAATGGCGTTCCCACCTGCGCCGACCACAACCTGCTCTCCAAGACCGCCAGGGGAGACTGGAGGTTCAACGGGTAAGCCTAAGCCGGGCCGGGAAAATTCAGTAAAAGAAAAGTGTCTCAGAAGCAGACTACTGTTGAAAATTGCCAGTGCTATGACGACCTGTTTGGGGATTGAAAAGACCGGCGTTGATGCTTCTGTAAAAAGAAAGACTAGCCCAGTGATGAGTGATGACTGATGCTTGCAAGTTTCAATCTGTTTGACCAGGTACATCACCTCAGACTGCGACGCCGTGGCCATCATCCATGACGTGCAAGGATATGCCAAAGAACCAGAGGATGCAGTTGCAGATGTCCTCAAGGCTGGTATGACTCTCTTTTTTTCATGACTTTACTTGTCCTGTCAAAAATAATACCACCAGTACAGGTTACTGGTTCGTTGCAAACATGGTAAACTTATTTTACCTGCCACACTTGCTCAAAGATCAATTATAGTTCCACAAATTGATATTACTATATACCTGCTGTTGTGACATATGAGGAATTGGCATTGTATGGAACAACTCTTTGAGCAGTCAAGGAGTCTCAGGACATCACAATGACCAGAAACTAATAAAAGCATGATTCTTGGACAAGATAATAGGGAAAATGTATAGAGGTTAGGTCAGGTCACTGAACTGTAACCGAAAGTTGTTTAGGTGGTTTCAGAAAGTTTTTTTTTTCATTTGGACACCCACTACTGAATGCTGATACAGCTTTCTGTTTTGCTGATTTGGGCACTTGAATCCACTAGAAACACTCATTCATAGCATGTCACTGAACATCATTGCATCATCAAAAATCAATCTGCCCTTTTTAGAAAGAAGACCACCTCAGCATGCAAGTGCAGATGCAGTTGTGCCAATGTTAGATGATGGCATAAGGGCTCAAGTCAACAGTGACTGCGATAATGTTGATGATGCAATGATGATTGCCCAAACAAATAATGCAGCAACACACGCAGCTCCAGCAAAAAAAAATCATGAACTTATGTTGCAAAACAGTACACTATGTACCATGCTCAAAACTCCTTTTTTTTCAAAAAAATTTACCGCCTATAACCTGACAAAACCTTCCAGGAATGGACGTGAATTGCGGCGACTACGTGCAGAAGCACGGCGTGTCGGCGTTCCACCAAGGGAAGATCACGGAGCAGGACATCGACAGAGCGCTGCAGAACCTCTTCGCCATCAGGATGAGGCTGGGGCTCTTCGACGGCAACCCGAAATACAACCGGTACGGCAACATCGGCGCGGACCAGGTGTGCAAGAAGGAGCACCAGGACCTGGCCCTGGAGGCCGCCCAGGACGGCATCGTCCTTCTCAAGAACGACGCCGGCACGCTCCCGCTGCCGAAACAAAAGATCTCGTCCCTCGCCGTCATCGGGCACAACGCCAACGACGCACAGAGGCTCCAGGGGAACTACTTCGGCCCGCCCTGCATCTCCGTCTCGCCGCTCCAGGCCCTGCAAGGGTACGTGAGGGAGACAAAGTTCGTGGCCGGGTGCAATGCGGCCGTTTGTAACGTGTCGGACATCGCGGGGGCGGCGAAGGCGGCGAGCGAGGCCGAGTACGTGGTGCTGTTCATGGGGCTGGACCAGGACCAGGAGAGGGAGGATCTCGACAGGATCGAGCTCGGCCTCCCCGGGATGCAGGAGAGCCTCGTCAATGCCGTGGCCGATGCCGCCAAGAAGCCGGTCGTCCTGGTTCTCCTTTGCGGCGGTCCCGTGGACGTGACGTTCGCCAAGGGGAATCCCAAGATCGGCGCCATTATCTGGGCTGGGTACCCTGGACAAGCCGGCGGGATCGCCATTGCTCAGGTCCTCTTCGGAGAGCACAACCCCGGTGAGATCCTTGTCAGAGATCAGTTCTGAGTACAATTCTCCGGCGCCATTGTAAATTTGTAATGTCTCATTAGGCTTCAGCTTTGCTTATTGCCTCGGATCATTCATGTCAGGGGGGAGGCTGCCGGTGACATGGTACCCGAAGGAGTACGCGACGGCCGTGGCCATGACGGACATGCGGATGCGCGCGGACGCGTCCACGGGCTACCCCGGGAGGACATACAGGTTCTACAAGGGCAAGACCGTCTACAACTTCGGCTACGGGCTCAGCTACTCCAAGTACTCCCACAGCTTCGTCTCCAAGCCGCCGGCGTCCATGATGGCGTCCAAGCTCGACGGGCTCAAGCTCAAGGCAATGGAGTCGTCGGCGTCAGGAGCCACGATCAGCAGCTACGACGTGGAGGAGATGGGCGAGGAGGCGTGCGAGAGGCTCAAGTTCCCGGCGACGGTGCGGGTGCAGAACCATGGCGCCATGGACGGGAAGCACCCGGTGCTGCTGTTCCTGCGGTGGCCGGAGACGAAGGGGAACGGTGGGAGTAGCGGGAGGCCGGCGAGGCAGCTTATCGGGTTCCGGAGCGTGAAGCTGAGGGCGGCGGAGGCGAAGCACGTGGAGTTCGAGGTCAGCCCCTGCAAGCATTTCAGCAGGGCGGCCGTGGACGGGAAGAAGGTGATCGACAAGGGGTCGCACTTCGTCGTGGTCGGTGATGATCACGACGAGTTCGAGTTGAGCTTCATGGCTTGAGAGTTGAGAGAAATCTAATCTGCTGCTGCTTCGATCGGTAGATGAGGCGTTGAGTTATGTCGATCTACAAGTGTAATCACCCTTGCTTCTTCGAATGAAGGACGGACCCCTGTCTAACTTATCTGAACGAGAGAATGATAATTTACAAGCAGAGATTACATTACTCGCCGTTGTTTTTCTCTTCACGGTTGGCATTGGCAATGGCATGATAACGATAACGGGATTAAGAAGCATGATATGGGCCGTGAAGGAAGGATTGGGTTTCGGCCTTTTGGGCCTGCTTTTAGGCTTGCGGCTGAATGTAAATAGTTTTTTTTTAGCAAAGGTTGAATGCAAATAGGTGAAGGGTGGATTCGGTTTCAGGTCCGGACTTTTCCCATCGTGCCAACGGGCCAGAAGTCCGTACTGTTGCTGCTACAAGCCTACAACAAGTCTGTCAGGAGCAAAGCCCCTGCGGCCCAAAACGCGCTAAGTTGGATTTTTGGAACAGACGGCAGCGCGGGGGCAGCAGACGAGCATCGAGTCATCCTGATCCCGTTCGAATCAGTGACCCAACCACCGTCCTGTCATGAAAAATCCACCCAAATCGAACCAGACGCTCCGGACAAAAATGTGAATCATGCGCCTAGATTAATAATACATCTTGACAGCTAGCGCCATTGCTTGCATAAGTGTGGGAACAACCCAACTCATGTCAATAGCAACCGAACACATCTTTTTGCATTCACGTATCTTTTATTTCATTTGTGTTTCAACTCACCCCTTGCCTTCGAGAAAGCACCCAAATGCCAACATGGACACTTCTTCGAGAACACGTGGTGAGTTGATGCTCGCATTCCCTTTTTTTTCTCAGATGGTGGTGCGGGCTAAAGATGACAATGGATACTCTGGGGATGGATATCCACGGATATTTCATTCATGGAGGGCTGGTGCGGACCATTGTTTCGCCCCATGGATATTCACGGATAGATATCGGACAAGTCAGAGGGCGGATACAGATAGTTGAGTTGATTCATTAATGTCCATGAAAATCCAGTTATTTAAGAAAACAAAAAAATAATGACATGTGGTTTTTTTTTTCGAAGAGGAGGAAATGCCCCCGACCTCTGCAATGTGGATTTACTAATAATCAATCATATGACTCATGTAAATATAAATTCCCGCCCTTCAACCCTAACCCTAACTCTCCTCACCCTCTCTTGATATATGTTGTTGCTTTATATTACCGTATATGATGTTCGTTTTGCTGTATGTTGTCATATATTGTTGTTTTTAAGGCTTTTTTTTTTGCTGTTCCATGGGTCTCCTAGATATGGTAGATATCGATATTATTTTGGCTTAACGGATATTTTTCGTGACGGAAAGATGGATATGTACGTGTCTGTCTAGACACTTCTCTAGTTTAATTTCCAAATCTCCTATTCCAATTTCGAGCAAAATTTTGAATAGAAGAATTGAGAAATGGACTAGAACTGGGCCGATTTTCGCGAGATTCCGTTTGTATCCCTAACCGCTGGTGTAAGAGGAAAGGTGAGAGGACAAACGTTTGCCTGCGATTTATTTTAAAATGATACCTGAAAACTGAAATCATGTAAATTAAAAATCTATTCGTAAAGTAGACCCGCACATTTTCGTCTGGAACAATAAACAAGCCATTTCTTTCTTTAATGTCACGATCTGATCGTTAGCGCTTAACAATCCAACCGGATCCCATTTCCTGATCACAACCAAGTCATCACACAGAAAACAGCTCGACAATCCCATTAAATAATTTCCTGTTTCCGTTTGTCTTGTTTACCGTCCAGTACGCAGAGTGGGGCCCGCACGTCAGGGCAGCCGTCCACGTGAGATGGTCAGACTAATTACAGCCGTCCGATTAATCTCCTGCCCCGTATAATCCGGATTCGACTTTACCAAATTGTCCAGCAGAGTCCATTCGCGTCTTCCGGACAGAGGAGAGGACGACCTTGCGTGCTCCGCGCATCCCGCTGCCTGCCTGCCTGCCTCCTCCGCCTCGCCGTCGCCGAGGTGAGAGCTCCAAGAACCGCCGCCTTGCTGCTCAACCTGGGAGCTTCGATCGGGTTTTTTTTGGGAGGAGGATCCCGCTTTCGCTTTTCAGCATCTTCTCTCTCGTAGGATGCCGAAAGATTATTACTTGTCCTTTTTTGGGGGAACGATTTTGTTGCATGTGCGAAAAAGCTCCCCTTTCTTCCGTGCGATGTGTGGGGATCTTTTGGTGCGTGTGGTTTATTAGCTTGAAGCCAAGCAAAGGTTGGGGATCTTGGCATTCTTGCGGCAGCGTTTTTGGTTGGGGTTTAGGAGGACTGGAGGAGGAGCCGAGGAGAAGCCCACTGTCTTGAGGGGTGGGTGTGACATTTCGACAGCGTTTCTTGGTTCTTGCAGCGCGTTATTTGCGTCGTCCCAAGCAAGATTTGGAGGTTTGCGGGTTCTTGGCTCTATTCATTTACTGCGATTTCGGACGAGATAGGAAGGTCCCATCGGGAATTTGGATGATTCTTGCCAAGGGATGTGGGATCGTTGTTGTCTGTTGAGTTGATACTCTGAAATTTGTCCCTGTTTGTTTAAATGGCTCCCTTAGTTTCTTTCAGGGATGTGAATGGTTCTTCGTAAGGTTCATGGTCTCATGGTTGTCTGTTGAGATTCTCCAAATGAGAATTGAAATTTGCCTTTCGGGTGGGGATGTTTCCGTGGTTGCTAGTTTTGTAGATCGGTAATGGAATTTGGGAGCCTTCTATGTTCCTGTCTTGTGCTGGTAGTATGGTGGTAACTCCTGCAGGATAACTGGATAGTGTTGATACGACGACTTGAAAAGCAAAATCTGCTGGTGGTTGATGTGAACATTTTTCTTTTAATGATGTTTCAGCTATGTCCATTAAATTCTGCTCATTGAAAGAATAAAGTTGCCGTGCTCTGTGGGTTGGTTTGTCGTAGTGTATCGTGAGGTTGGATTATTAGCACACAAGTAGAAGACAAAAATGATCTATTCAGGTTTACTTGTACACAGAAAATGTTGGTCCATACTGCAGGAGTATGCAGGTAGATAACTTTCTACAAAAAGAAAAGATACAGCTTAAGTAGATGTATTATCCTTACAGTTACTATCTACTACTCTTTACACACTATTTCACCTTATAAATTAAGAACGATCAGTGTGTTGACATCACTGAACTCTTATAGCACTAACGTAACTCTCAGTTCCCTTCCTTTTTTTTTACCTTTCACCTCACCCTAATCTGAACAACTAGTTTTGTCAATGGCTGTGCAAGGCACACACACATAAATACAATGAATTCTTAGATCACTGACATAATGCTATTTTTTATCCAATGAGAATGCAAGCTATCGTTTCGTTTTTACTTTCTCCATCCTACTGTTTCTCACATGATCTAAACATCACATTCTCTTTGATGTAACCCAGTCTAGAGTTCTTACAAGCCTTTTCTGTTGTATTATGGTATGAAATAGCAGAACGGCACAATGAGCTCTGGAAGTGGTGCAAACGATGGCCATGCTGAACAATCAGCATTATATCAGCAGCAGCTGTCCAAGGTGATCCACAATTCCACATCACCTGGGTTAAGTACTCCCTCCAATCCATAATAAGTGTCTCAGAGTTAGTAGAAAGTTGTACTAAACCTGAGACACTTATTATGGATCGGAGGGAGTATTTTGCTTACCATGTTGGACTTATGTGGAGCTAATCGTTCCATTTACCCTATTTGGTTGTTCGCCAGTTGTTTCTATATCTCATTTATACATCCTTTCTTATTAGATTGGTGAAGTTAGAGCTTCCCTAGGACAACTATCAGGAAAATCTGCACTCTATTGCTCAAATGGTTCAGTTGCGAGGTACTTGGTAGCAAGGAATTGGGACGTGAAGAGGGCTACAAAAATGCTTAAGAAAACCTTGAAATGGCGTTCGGAATATAAGCCTGATGAGATCCGCTGGGTGAGCCTTTCTTGTCTTTTGATTTAAGAAACCTATATGTCTGCTATGGATTCTGGGTGCAACCATCTGGAGATGGTCGCACGGGACTCATTCAGCCAGTATGGGTGGTGTGCCAGTAATAGACTATGATGCATGACTTTGCTGTGTGGCCTTTTTGCTTTTTGTTTCTGTAAACTGGAATGCTTGATAGTACTTTTTAAATAAACAATAATAAGCTGTGTGCATCAATCGATGCAGAGGCTGGGGGCTGCCCCCTTTTCCTAAAAAAGAGCCCCGTTTCTCAAAACAAGTAGCACATCATGTATCCATGTTGTACAAGTGATTAGCCTTATGCCATCTTGGAGCTTCCTAGTATGCTTCCTGAGACAATTGGTGCATTTTTGTAGTAGGTTTGATGGCATAGTTTTGATAAATAATAATAATTGTATTTCGTGATATAGGATGACATATCAGATGAAGCTGCGACTGGAAAAATTTACCGAAGTGATTATTTCGACAAGAGTGGACGGAGTATTCTTGTCATGAGACCTGCATGCCAGGTTTAATGATGCCCTTTGTTCCTCTTGAACCAAAATGTGTATATTACTTCTATGTAAATAGATCGTGTCATTAAGTCAGTCTAATTTCCTTACCATGTTTTCAGAATACCAAGAAGGCTGAGGGGCAGGTCAAATATTTGGTATACTGTATGGAGAATGCAATTCTAAATCTGCCACCTGGTCAGGATCAGATGGTTTGGCTCATTGATTTTGCAGGCTTCACCTTGCATAACATATCACTTCATGTGACAAAGTTGACAGCAGATGTCCTACAAGGTCATTATCCTGAAAGATTGGGCGTGGCAATTCTTTACAATGCCCCCAGGTTTTTTGAGAATTTCTGGAAGGTATGGTTTTCACAAGCTTTAAGAATCTTATATTTGTTATCTATTTAATCAGAAACATAGGGATGATGTGTTCCATATCTAGTGCCTAAGCATATTTTTGTTCTTTGCATATAGACTGCCATATCAGATACCACAGCTTGTTATATTAACTTCTTAACCTTGTAGAACTACCTTGTATTCGTGTCTTTGTGATATTCTCTTTTTTGTCTGGTAGAGTTTCTGTCAAAAAGTAACAGTTATAGCATGTAAAAGGAAATGAAACATCAAGTGTCATTTACAGTTACCATTATCTTCTTTTTTTTCCGAAACTAAGTTATAGGTGTCTATGCAGTTGGCAAGTCCCCTTCTTGAGAAGAAGACGAAAAATAAGGTCAAATTTGTATACTCGGATAGTCCTGAGACCGACAAGATCATGGAAGATCTTTTCAACATGGATGAGTTAGAATGTGCATTTGGCGGTAGAAGCCCGGCCACTTTTAACATAAATGATTATGCTGCAAGGATGAGAGAAGATGACACCAAGATGCCATTATTCTGGAGCCCTGAGAATCCTGCTCTTGCTTCAGAGCCATATCTGATGAACAACCACGGGTCCCAACAATGTAGCTTGGGTTTGAAGACTGAAGAGACCGCATCTGACAAGGGTGAAGAAACAGAGACTACATCTGACAAGGTGGAAGAAACAGAGACTGCATCTGACAAGAGGGAAGAAACAGTGACTGCACCTGAAAATAGTGGAGAAACGAAAACTGCATTGGGGGAGAGTGGAGAGGCTGAGACTGATTCTGTAAAGAGAGAAGAAATTAAGACTGGATTTGAAAAGGGAGAAACAGAAACTGGGGCTGAAAAGAAGGAAGAAACAAAGACTGAATCAAGCACAGTTAAATTGACAAGTTCTCCAGGGGAAGGTGTTGCATCACCAGATAAAAGTGGCAGCTCATCTGATCCGTGAAGTAGTATCACCATCAAACATACATGCCAGATGTGGATATGGTTCGTCGAAAAAAGATGTTGATAAGTGAATCCTCATCTGAGAGATGAACATCAAAAGTGATAACAATTCCTTTAACACACGTCAGGGAAGTGCTGCTAACTTGTTTTGTAGTCAGCACCCTTGTGACCTTGTTTGAACAACTTTTGGCAAGAGATGAAACTTATCAGATGGGAAACGATGATAAATACTAAGTTACTCTCAGTTTTCTTATGGCATTGTTCCTGGGAATCTATTGAGTTACTTGTGTTGGAATATATGCTAATGAAAATTGAAGTTTACTTTGCACTGTCTGCGTTTGCTTTTCTACTGTTTGCCACTTGTGTCAAAACTCAAGGGGTTGTATTTTGGCTAGAAGCCACCATTTACATTTCAGTTAGTAAGACAAGTGCTAGGCATGAAAGTTGACAATTTTCAGCCCTCTCACTACAAACATATCTGACCCTCGTAATCTATAATATAGACAAAAGTTCACTATCACAAGTCAAAAGTCATAGAAGCTGTGTCTTTGTGGTATCGGTGATGGTGACTCGCAGTGGATCCTGGAATCCAGAGTGGAGTAACCCTTCCTGATCCTGCTCCCGTTATCAACATCAGCTTCGACGATGAAGACGCTGCAGACTGGGCGGTGATCGGAGAACCTGGACTCGCCCCTGATGTACTGCAGCTGTTCTATCCCCTGGCCGTGCCACAGTATCCGGTCACACCTACATATTCACGTGTGGAGGTAACCGTCAGAAAACCTGGCTTTTCATCTCAAGAATTCTCAGAATTGTCAATGTCTGAACTTTTTCAGAGAGTTCATGCTAATGGTTGCTACCATGCAGGTGTCCTCCGATTCTTCTTCGATTTCGTGGTCTCCCCGGCATAGGAGTCGGTGTTCTGCTTGTATTTGTAAGTCGGCGCGAAGTAGATCTTGCCCTCCTTCCACCCTTTGAACACCCTCCCTGCCTGCCTCTCGATCATCAGCTGTTCAAGACAGGTGTACCATCTGGTCAGCAGATATTGCTTGCCAGAGCAGAGGCCTCCACCTGCTGCTACGCACTGTAGCATATCTGAAAAACCGAAATGCATGCTTGGTTCATTCCATAGTTCATATATACCTGGTCGTTCTCGAGCAAGGTGTCCCAGTCGTTCTCCTCCATGAGCGCCCTCGTCTCGTCGTAGCTCAGCGCGATGCGGTAATTCAGGTCGCCGAGCCATATGATCCGGCTGCACAGACATTGCAGAATTGACTCAAGTCAGGCAGTGTTTACCAGCAGAAACTACTTGTGGTGTGACTGCAGATTGAGAGGCTTACTCGTGGTCGATGATCTTCTCGGGGATCCGCTGGCCGGGCACCTTGCAGATCTTGGGGAACTGGGTGCTCTTGAGGATCTCGGCGACGTCAGCGTTGCGGCGGACCTCATCGCCTTCCTTCTCGCCCGATGCCAGGTGGCTGCACACGAAGCACACACTTGTCTGGTGCAAGGTCATGCTCATGGCAATGCAGCCTTTGTTCCCCAAACGGCCCATGATGCCCCTCCCGACAGAGTCCACCCGGAGGTGCCCCACATTCTGCACCAGCTCCCTTCTCACCCACACCGACAGGAAGATCCCCACCATCTGCTTGCTGGCGATCAGGCAGTAGTTCATGCCATTGCCACTGCCAGCACCGGCCCTTGTCGTCGTCATCGGGTCGCCTTCGGGTGCTATCGTTGTCGTCGCCGCGTCGAGGTCATCGGAGGCCTCGATGCGGCAGATGAAGTCGCGCATGTCGCGTGCGCGGCGCTGCATGACGGAAGGGTCAGCCATGCATGTGCAGGTCTTGACAAGGGCGCTGTTGACACGGTAGTTCTTGCTCAGGGCCTTGAGGGACGGCTTGTGGAAGAAGAGCAGGCTGCCGCCGCTGGAGGACTTTGGGATCGATGGGTCTCGGTCACGCGTGTTTTGGCGCAAATGGTGGGTTGTGGAAGTGGAAGTGGATGCCGCGGCGGCTGCGGCAATGGAGGACTCCGTTGGGGAGAGCTCGTCTCCGGAGGACGGCTGGTCTTGTTGTTGCTGCTGTTGCTGCTGCTGTTGTTGGGGCTTGTTGAGGGCTTGGTAGATGAGCGCCAGCCATTTGGCTGCCGGCTCGTTGTCCTCGACCACAAGCACGTTGCCCGCGTTCAAAGGGACGATCTCCTGAAACCTGCAGCCGCACAAAAAGGATCCATCAGATTAGGATTCTGAATTTGTTGATTTGGGGAAGCTTGTGTTGTACCCTAGGACGTATATGTCAGGTAACCCTTCTATCTGCAGGAAATCGTCTATGTCAAGGCTGCTGTTGGGAGGCTTCCCTGCCACGTTCCACGTGCCCACAAACACCCTGTTTTTTTTTCCAACAAAAGAAGATGCACAGGCAGTTTCATCAGCTTGTCACAAAAACTAAGCGTCCAAAACAAATCAAAGCATCATCAGACGAGAAGAAGAAGATCAATGTTGGCGTGTTTACCGGTATTCCCGTGTGTCGACGTTCTGCCTGTTGGCCGAATCCAGGCAGCTCAGCGTCAGGCTCTCGATTCGCGTGGTGCAATGCCGATCTGACATCAAGAAAACAAATATCTGAGACGCAATTGCATCATCGATGCATTGTTGACCCTCAAAGTCCAAATGATCATTGTGCAAGTCACCTGAAAAGCTTTTGCGGACTGTGGGGGAGGCGTCCAAGAACTCGTCCGCCGCCGCATCCGTCGACCTCTCGCCGCACTTGTCTTCGAAATCTGCCAAGAAGACGAGCACTCAATAACCCATCAAAACACACGGAGAGAAGAACAGCCAACGACGAGCGAGAAGAAAAGCCAACGAACGAACCGAAGACGATGTCTCGGCGGGAGAGCAGCTTCTTCTCCGAGCTCCCGGTGCCGCTCCTCCCTTTCTTCCGGAAGATGTTGGACATGAAGGACTGCAACATTTTCCAAACCAAATCAGATGAGCCACACATTGCCAACACACACAGTTTAATTTCTTGTAGCTCCATCTGCCACCTTCTTCTTCCTGCCATTCCGGACGAGCTCGTCGGCGGAGGCAGGCTTGGGGATGTCGCGGGGGACATTGCCGTGATTGTGGGTTGACATTCAGCCGGCCCGCGGTGAAATGAAAACAAGGTAACGGCGTGATGCATGGACCCTCATCCGACCCTGTCGTCGTCCTTCCTTCCTTCCTTCCTTTTGGTTTTCTCCTTGCACGCTCCGGCCGGGCAAAGGCGAGAGCGAAATTTGGAGGCAGCAAAAAAAAGTGGGGGGTAAATGTTCCTTTGGAGGGGGCTGAAAAATGGGTGGTGGTGAGGGAATTGTGAGGGCTTCAGAAATGAATGGGCGCCTGGTATTCAGGGAGTCCTGATACATACATGCCCTTGGTTTCTTCTTGCTTGCTTTGGTTTCGCATTTTGGTCAACGTTTTCTCTTCCTCTTTTTTTGAAGAGTAAATTTTTTGTTGAGCTTTGCCTGGGATTGTTGTGCAGAATGAACCTAGGCATCAAATCAGACTGTGCTTAGGATGCTTCTTTTTCTGTTTTTTTGTTTTCGTCAGGATATAGTGCTGGGTTTGATTATGAGCCATGTTCAGAGTATGATGGGTTCTTGGGAGTGAGGATGGTAAATAAAGCAGCAGGCTGAAGGAAGTCAAAACCGTGAATGAGCCGCTTCGGGGTTCCTACAGGCTATCACATGGAAGTTGCTTGTTTACTGTGCTTTGACCTCACATTCATAAGTTTTATATCACCGACTTTTCCCTCTTCAGAGGCCTCATCCAGGTTAATTTCTGCACCTTTGGATCAAAAGCACAGAGTTTTCTAATCTTTTGTGCTTCTTCTTTTCAGTGAACGAATTTTGTATAAATTCAGTCAAAATTGGTAAGTTTGAATTAGGACAATTTCAAGTGTATAGACATCAAGAAACAAAGTATTAGAGTAGATGTATGCAGTAGTCTTTGTTGTATGATATGGATGTCCTAAAGTACAGGCTATTGGAGACGCTTTACCACCTCGTAGTAACCAGTGGTTGGCTCAATGTGCTTCCTAAGCTCGAACTCTCTGTTTTTAATGAAAATTCAGGTAGAGGCCCTCTCCAGAATTAGCAGCGATTATTTTCTGTTTATTTTCGCTGCCGGTGACGTGATAGTCAAAAGAATAAGACTAATGGCTGCAAAGCAAAATAACATCATGAGCGAGATTTCATAAAACACATTGGGGGGACACATGATTTCATCACATCGTATCATGTCAGACAATATAACACGACTTTTCACTACTGGATGGTTGTATCTTCGTCATCTTATGAATGGGGAACAACAGGAAGTGAACACAGTTGTGCCCAGAATTTTTATCCTCGTGTTATATTTCAGGTCGTCGCCTGAGTTTGTCCCTAGATTTCTCTGTTACACGCTGCCAGGTTTCAGAGGGGACAAAAAGAGACGCTACAAACTGCAGCAACTCGTTTACATCTGACGGTTACTACTAATGCCAACAGTATCAACTTAGACCACTTCTTGTGTGGAAGAAACGCATGTTCGACGGATGAGGATACCTCCAGCCACTGCTAGAAAATAAAAGCCTGCATGTTCATCAGAGGTAAAGGGTGGATGTTAGAGCAGTCTGTTTGGATTAATGCTTTTCTCTGTATATGAAAAGAGCAAAATGTTTACTTACAGATGGTTACATGCCATCAAGCTTCTGTCTGTACTGAGCCAATTTCTGCAGCCAAAATTTGAGTTTTTCAGGTTCAGTTATGGGATATTCAAAAAGTTAACACAGTCCTCCATTCAAATTAAATAATAAATACTGGTAAATTTAAGTATTTACGAAGTTAAAACACAAGCATGAAAAAAGTGCTGAATCGCACTAATCGTAGGACATCGGAAATAATTATTGCTGTTTTATAGTTTTGTGCGGAGTAGAAGAAAAGGAATCTTTAGCCCTTCTGAGTTGTGCATCAAGTATGGTTGCACATACAGAGAACAAATATAAATGTCAGATACTTATCAAGTTATGTTTCTGAACACAAAATTAGATATAGCATTGTGTTGCATACTTGCATCATACACCTCCCCGTTAGAATACAGCAAAGACTCTTACCTTGGTATAAGCATAGACTCCTGCCTCAGAAGGTCCTGCTGGACTGCCCCGCCTGATAAATTTCCCCTCCTTAAATATATACAGCATAGGAATGCCAGTAGACAACTCAAGGCTGATTACCTAAGGAAAGAAGTTTTGTTTTACCACCTATCTCAATAAAAGAAAGCTGATTGTGAAGGGTGAATAAACTAGATAAAAGTAATATCACCTCTTGAGAAGTCAACTTGTCCAGATGCATGATAATTGAACGAAGTGAATTCCCATGGGCAGCAATCATAACATGCTTTCCAGCCACAAGCTGAGGTACAATCTATACATCAAAAAAATATGTTGGTTAGTCATCTAAAATATGTTAATTTACAAACTGGAAACGGCAAAAGCGACTGAATGCAGGCTCCTAATTCCACTGCCGCAACGGGTGATATCAGATGGTACAAAAGGAAGCATGTAAAACCAGCGTTATACCAAAGGTCCAACAAAATTAACAGCACCTAACCTATACTTACTTGATCTTTGAAATAAGAAACCGCTCTCTCTGCACACATCTCCAGGCTCTCGCCATTTGGGGGAGGAATGTCATAACTGCGACGCCATTCATGAACTTGGTCTTTGCCAAACCGATCAGCCGTTTCTTGCTTGTTAAGGCCTTGAAGTTCACCATACCTACAGTATTAGTAAAGTTCCATGTGATATTGAAGAGACAGAGCTCAAATTAGGAAACAATCACACTGAAATATTGATGAACCCTTACATTCGCTCATTCAACTGCCAAGCTGTTACGACAGGGATGGACTGCTTCTTTGTCTCTTCGCTGTATACCTGACTCCACTGGTGTGCCCGTTCGCTCTCGCTGTGCACAATAATTGGAACCTAATAAATTCACAGACATTAAAACATGTAAGCATAACTGACTAAAAATGTTAACATAATATATTACCACTATAAATGTAATAGAGACTAGCTAAATGTCCGTGCTCTGCTACGAAATTAAGAATTTGTGTTATGCATGAGTTGTTTAAATATGAGTCGCTCATATTTTTAAAATTTCTGATAAATAAGAATTATGTCAAAATACTATTTTTGAAAAATACAATTACTCTTGAAAGTCATGAAAACCAATCAAGCATAGTCAAAAGATCATGATACGTATATAATGAGTGGCAATTAGATGATTCCCTAGCCTTTAAGAGGTAGTCTTGTTGGAGTGAACTTGCAACTACCAACTCAGATTCTCTTTTAAATGTAACAGAGAAAAAGGTAAGAGAACCTTCTTACGACGATGCTGCATCATGGCAAGCATAGCGGTCATCTGAGCACGAATCAGTGACGAAGTGTATATTACATCAACAGGGATATTGCATATCCTTTTACCGGCCTCGATTGCTTCGTTGACACCCTTGGGGGTCAGGGGCACATCAACGCAGCCAGTAAACAGATTTTTCTCATTCCACAACGATTCCCCATGCCGAATCAATATAAGCGCACTTTCACCTAAAAGCATGTGAAGAATGTTTTTATAGCATCAATTACTACTGCATAGTCTAGCGGAACTTAAGAAAATTACCTGATTTCTTCGGGGTGCTGCCGCTTTCGGGGCTCGACGGCAGGTGGACCGGCTCGATTACCGAAGACTGCGAGTTCGCCGCGCAAACCAAACCGAATTTCCGGCTACCGGGGCAGCAACCCGTCGCCGAAACAAAACGCGCATTGCCGGCTCTCTTACCACAGCTGAAGCTGGCAGCAGGGGCAGCAGGTTTGATGGAGATAAGCGCATGCTGAGATGTGGACGCGGCCATTCTGTTTCGTACCCAAGGACATCAAGGTTAGCTATCACCTTCCATAGTAGATTGACCAAAAAAAATTAGGCAAGTTGGCACATCAAATCAAAATTACACAAAGAGCATCAAGTCATCAACTACGATTGAGCAATTTTCGGAATTGCCAGCTACACATGAAAGCTAAAATCAAAATAACCATGCAAAAGGGACAACCGGAAGAGCAACAGCAACCGAAGCCACGCTCCACCACATTCCGAAACCACGGATTTTTACCCATTCGGAAGGGGAAAAGTAAATGACGGGGGGAAAAAGTTACATACATGTTAGGTAGGGGTAAGGCGCTGAAGGGAGGAACGAGCCCCTTTGGGGAAGAGCGCCTCGGAGAGCTCGATGGGGGGAGAGGCTAGGCGAGGAGCGGAGGGAGGGGGCGCGTTATTATAGGCGCGGGTTTCCCAAATAGGTCGACGAAACCGAGCGCGGGTTCCTTGGCGAGATCTGCAGTGGCGGCGCGGTCGCGGTCGCGGAGATCGCCGGGGAGCGGCGACGAAACCAAGGAACCAGACGGACGGTGGAGAAAGAAAGAAAAGAAAAAGAACGGGAAAGGCTATTTTGTTCGAGGCGTTCTCTCGGTCTCACCTTGTGTTTGGTTTGCTGCCATGTGCGTGGGTCGGAGGAGGCAGGTTTTATGAAAGGCGACCGGCTTTGGCTTTGGTTGATTTCGTCCAGGGATGACTGCGACTTGGGTTGGTGCCTTCGCGAGATCAAAAATTTGTTTTACTCCGTATAAATTAACGTGCACCTCATGGCAAAAAACTAAGAGATATCGACGTGCACGTAGTCCATGGTATAAAGTACAGGTGTGTATATGGTTCGGCCGTCTGATTTTTCTTTCTATTCAAACGCTTGAATCACAATTGATTCATCACACCTATCGGATTAGTGTCTGAATGCCATCACCAGGCAGAGTTGATATCAACGATGACAAAAACCTTGTAAAGACTGATACTTGATGGAGAGCCATTGTCGTGTGCTGTGGTAATGAAGGCAAGATAAAGCGAGGAGGCATTGAAATCTATGTAGTTTGCAGCGAGGGATCGGAGTCAGAGAATCTGCCTCCCAAAATTAGAGAAAATGGTTGGTGGAAACAATGAGTCGTCAAGTCAACGCCATTTGTGATTCTCTCTCTATCCTGCTTAAGAGGCGTTCTATTTGAATCAAGCTGTCCGTCTATACTAGGCGCGATCTTTTTTTAACTACGCTCTTTCGAAACACCCTAGCTAACTACATGTCTGACACAGCCTTCCAACAAAGGGGCCTGATGCTAGCTAAGGTCAGTGCCTGGCTAGGCTTTCTCATCTCATTGGTATATGTGTAAAAACAAACACGCCTCGTATAAAAGAACGGAGGGAGTAGGACGAATAGGATGTGACATACAACAGGCCTACAGAGAATGGTGAGAGGATGAAAGTTGTGTCAATCGGAAGAGGAAAAATGAAGGCACCTATATTCAATGGCCAGAAAAATAACCAATTGTTGCAAAATGAGTAATCTGACATGTCGATCGGAGTGTGCCCTCGAAAAACAATTCCTTACAGAAGGATCATGTTGAAAAATCGGAATTCATTGCCTGATTCTCTAATAAAAAAACAGCGGTATCTCGTACAGTGACTTTGTGAACCATTTCCAAGCTCGAGCAAATAGCTCTTGGCGCTCCCAAGAACCAATCCGGCTCCCCGGATCTGATCTTAGCCATTAACCCCGAGAAAAGAGGCAAATCACTCCAAAACTCAATGACATGATCATTGGCTGATGAAGGTGCCGACAGGGGAAAATGGCAAGTTAAAACACGGTTTCCAAATCACCTCACGACTTCCATTACACGCTCTTCACGTTTTGAGATTTCATCAACAACCACCAAAACTTTCTGCCATGTAAAAAAAAGGACGACACTGAACAACACTTTATGCATAGGTTGGCTACCGTTGACACGAGAGTCGCCGTTTTTTCGGCGAATGCACGGTTTGCTCTCGCTTCACCAACCCAACTCTGGCAGGTGGGCTCCATGGCAAGCATCTTTAACCTGGTCACGCACTCACGCTTGATGCGTTGATGGATGCTGCAACTCCAACTCCAACTCCAACTCTCGGAGCTGAGGTCTGTTTAATCAGTTCGTTCGATGCCCAAATCCAGAGGATATTCTCTTGCCGGTGCATATTCCCTTTCGATAGCCAACGCCTCCGCCTAAGAAAAACTCGTACAAAACCGGTCTCCCTAGCTTAGACTGAAGGCATAGTTTTGCAGCGATGAAAAAGTCGCGACTCAAAGCTATACCACGCATGCGTTTAAACGAGGCTCCCTGACCCCAAAAAGGGGGCGTTTGCATGTTCTAAACGTGAGCAAGTTCACCGGGTTAAACAAAGGGTCTGCTTGAGCAAACATGGCTTTACGACAAGGGGCCCTTACGGCAATGACAATCACCAAACGTATAAACACGACTCGGCTTTACAGATTACAGAGTGACGTTATTTACATCCTCCTTCATGATCGATTCTTTTTGTACAGATTGGCACTATATATTGCAGCATTATGCGTCTTGCAATCGGAGGGAGGGGCCTTGGTGAAGTGTCCCATCCAATTTTCAACCAACCAGAACCTACGAATCCTTCTCTTTGTCTGCCGCCAGAACCTACTCAATGGTGTTCCAAAAAAACTGCGAGAGCAACAAAATTTGCAGCTATAAAGAGCATGGAAAAGAAAAGGATCGATTTAGTTAAGCAGGAGGAAAAAAGTTCCCTCGAAGAAGAAGGAAGAGGATTACCTTTGTATGGTGTTGGACCTATGTTCAATGCTTTGTATATTCACTGCCGTCAATCTGACGCTCACTTGTAAATGCCAACGAGAAGAATGTCGTATAGGAGCGTGGAGTTCCCGGGAATGTTGCAGTCCCCTGTTAAGTTAGGCGTTACGATGTCTGAATCTGAATTCATGTGCAGTCTGTTTACCGACACTAGCTAGTCTAAAAATGGCCGAGTTTCCCAGATAAAAGAAGTCTGGTCGGTATGGTTTCTGCAAGTCAAGTCCAATGGCATAGTCCTCAAACAGATGCACGTATCTAACTTTTTACTCTGGCCTCTAATTTCCTGAACCGAAAACTAGCTTGGTCTTTCATTTACCTGAGAAGCAGCCTGCTGGTTCAGGCCCGTACGCCAAAATCGGAGGAATCATAAGCTTACGCTTCCCACCTGTATCAGCAATGCAATAAAAAGACACAACAATGACTTGGCATAGGAGTGAAGAGATTCTAGTGCTTGTGATATGCAGCAAGTTTCTGAAACTCTGACAGTACCGACGAGCATGGGTGGCACGCCGCCGCCGCCGCCGATCCCCTGCTGAAGCCCTCGGAGGATCTGCGAACGATCACAATGTGCTCAAATAAGAGTTGTGCCAGCCTGCAATAGACACATATTGCAGTGAGCAAACAAATAGTTTCGCACCTTGCCGGCGCCGATGCGCATCGTGAGCGGCCGGCCGCGCTTGTAGCTGCTGTCGAACACTGTCCCGTCGGGGAACCTCGCAGTGTAATGTATCTAGTGAGAACCATCGAGAGAGAGTGAGAAAACGGACTAATAACACTGTAATCAAGCTCCTGATACAAGCAGCGAGATTTTTTATAGGGGGTCTGACATTGATGAGCTCGCCGCGCTGGGGCTGCACGCCGGTGCCGACGGCGACGTCGCAGTAGCCGAGCCCGGACTTGACGAAGCCCATGTCGCAGAGCCGCTCCCCGACAGTCGCGTAGTACTCGATGCGCGTCGCCCCGGCGCTCCCGGCCGCGCCGAGCAGCGCGCCCGCGGACGCGAGGAACCCCGCGGCCAGCACGCCCCTCCTTCCCCGCGCCGCCGGGAGCGCACCGTGGCACGAAGACGTGGATGCGGACCCGGAGGAGGAGGAGGAGGAGGAGTTGCAGGGAGCGACGGCGAGGGGTCTGACGCTGGGCCTGGCGGCGACGGCGGGTGAGGGGATTGGGGCGGAGGAGGCCATGGGGGCGAGCGAGGAGGAGGAGATAGGAGGCGGCAGCATGATTATCCCCAAACTGTGGCTGCGAAGCAAAGGCGCGCGCGAGGGGAACGGGCAGAGGAGGAAGGAGACCCTCGGGTCGTTATACGGGGCGAGAAGAGAACGCGCGACTCGCCGGGCCGGGCCGCCTGCGTGCGTGGGCTCTCTCTCAGTTTTCCTTTCCCTCCAAGGAAAAATGCTTCGTGTTGGGCTGCCTCCTGGGCTGTTACGCGAGCGAAATTCGAGCCCACCAAACCCAACCCGTGCCGGGCCGTGGATTTTCGACCCGACGAGACGTGGTTTTGGCAAATGGGCCAAGCGGGAGATCGGAGCAACTGACATGGTCTCCGGTGCACTTTTGCCGTATACGAGATGCCCTAAAAAAAAGAAGAAAAAAACAGTACGGGCAGGGCACCAGCTGGCGACATGCCAGGCCAGCGGCGCGGCACCTGGCAGCACTAGCGGCGGAGCAAATGGGAAGCGCACGTGGAAAAGATGGTCGTTGGTTGTTGCCGTTGTACGGCGTCGCGTTTGTCGAGACCAGCTTTCCGACAAACACACATGTCACGTACAGCCTCGTGACCGGACACCTGGGTCTCCGGGACGCCTTCTTCTGGCCTTCTCTTCTTCAGTGCCACGCCGCCCCTGCTGCTGCTTCTTCTTTCGGATCTGTTCTGGTCGAAGGGTTGTGAGGAAACGAACAGAAAATGCTGAGTTAATTTAGATGATATACTTGTGTTGCCGAAGATCAAATCCGCAACATACTCGAAAGAAAAAGGAGCCATGCGAACTGTGACGATGGAGACTTGTGTTTGATTCAAAGGCGGCAGACGAGCAAACTGCACATATACGCATGCCTCTTGAGTCTTGACTCTTGAACCAGAAGAAAAGGCAAAGATGCATGCGAGACCAAGCACAAGCACGAGCACGCATGGTCGTGGAATATTAATTTTGCTAAGAAGCTACGGTTCCACCTGGAATTGGTTACTTCAGAAGCTACATAAAACCAACAACACAAACCAACGACCTTTTCAGAAGTAAACAATCTACGACAGTCGACAGCAGATATCACTCCCCAATAATTTGTGCCATCAGCAAACAGAGGCCGGGCAGAAACCCTTCGATGTTACGGCGACACATTGCAAATACAAAAAAAGAAACGAGCCACTTTTGCTCTTCCCCAAAAGTGCACGCACATGGGACCTGAATACACCTGCTACCGTGGATTCTACATCCATTTCTTTACTGCCTCTCTCTCTCTTTCTCGGCCAAGAACCTGTCGTCGTCCAGCTTCCAATGGCAGCGTACTGCAGAAACTTTTTTTAATCAGAAGCCGGTAGTACATGTGAGAACATCCTGCGATCTGCTGTTTAGAATTAAGTAACTTGTGGAGTAGTAGTAAGAAGATGCAAAAGGAGGGTCCCTGTCTCCCGGACTGCAAACCACAGCAACCATGAGTAGTACACAATGCAATAGCATGGGCACAAACTAATTAAAAGGCTATTATTTGTGCGATGTGCTGTACTGTTAGCCGTGGTACTTACATTGGTACTCTGCCGTGATCTCATGATTCATCCCGTCGCGGCCGTCATATTACTGCCGCGACAACTCCTAACAATAATTTGACAACTGCTTTGTCCATGGCGTTTCTGCGTGTCCTGTTATGGAGAAATTATAATCATCATTGTACGGTGTTCTTATGAAGTACTTCCTCTGCTCCTAAAACAACGACAAGAACTTAGTGACGGAGGGAGTATATACGGAGATCCGGAGAGATTGAAGTGTGCAACACCCGGCCGAATTGTGACTTTAGGTGACAGGCCGGCGCCTGGCTGTGAAAGCCATGGATCACCACCCAACGTCGTGCGCTACGTTTCGATCGACCAAGGACGACGTCGACAGTGCAGGCAATTCGTGTACCGTCGGGAGATTGCAACATGTATAGATTAGACAGACAACAATGATAATGTGGGAGTGGTACCAAGTGAGAGAGGAATACACATGTCGCCAGTTTGGAAGCTTCACCGTCAGAGAGAGACCAGACACCAGAGGAGCGTGCCACGTGTAGCCAGGACCAGGACGGACGTGTACAAGCTTCGGCTTGGGGCTTAGCTAGGTGTAAAGAAACGTCAGGGTGTCAGATCGAGAAGACGAAGAAGAAGCTGTGAAGTGTGTGCTGAAAGAGTTGGATGAGAGCGACGATGACATGTTCTATTCATAGGCGGATGATCATACGCTTGCTTGGAGTTTTGACACGTACGCCATGTGACCGGGCCGCAGGTTTCCATGTCAGCGAAGCTAAGGCTCCTAGGCTAGGGATAGCTGGGTGTGGTGGTCGTTGCCGCCGAATCTTGCCGGAAAACGATGCTGCTGTGCTGCCGATGCACATGCTGTCCGTCCTTGGCGTAGACCTACGTTCCGTCACGTCAAGTCAAGTCGTGTGAGAATTACTTATCTCGACTTCATCTCGGTGTGGTCTCGGCGTTGAAACCAAGCTACGGCGCCGAATGGAGTGGCCATCTCGGTTCCGTACATCTCCTCTTCTTGCTTCTGCCGCCGGGCGATAGCCGATCGATGATGCATATACTGCGTTCGATTCCGACCAAAGGACAAATTTAAAAATAGACACCGTACATTTCATTGCAGGGTACCCTCAGACACCCTTGTTTATGGCAGACTCGAGTTGGACGTCCGACACGTTCCTTGGGACCTTTACCCCAGCGGCGGTTGTCCGCTCCGCAGGCCCCTGCGGAATTGATTGCACCTAGACTGATGATGAGATCACGGGTGCAGCTGCCGCCGCTGCCTCTGGACCTGGACCGGACCACCGTCTAGAATTAATCCGCAAACGCTCTTGGCTTGACCGCTCTTCTGTCTCCATCTCATCTTCCCCATGCCAGGCCCATTGTCAAATTCTTCTCAAGAACCTGCAGCCTGCTCTTTCAATCCAGAAAAGGAAACAAAACAAAATCCCTCCTCCTCAAGAATCTCGCCGCCTTATCAAGTTATCAGCGCTTGTCAGGCTATCACCTCGATCGGCATATGCAGCAGAAGCTGCACTTCTTGCTTATCACCATTTCGACAAGATAAAAAAGGGATTAAAACACGATGCAATTCGATGTCGCAGATCAAAGTTTTCCCTGACTAAACATCCCAGTTCGAATTCGATCGGTTCATGCAAGGCGGACTCGATCCCAAGACTAGCTAGCTAAGCTGGCTGTATACACGGACGGTTTAGACATCAAACATGTCCCACGGCACATGCCTGCGAGGAGCTACTGGTACTATAATAATCAAGCTAATGGATCGAATCGGCGCTCTTCCAATTGCACTTTCCAGCTGCCGGCTATGCGGCGGCCACGGCGTCCCCGCCGTCGGGTCCGGCGGCGGAGGACGGGGGTGGCGCCTCCCTGATGGACGTCAGGGAGCAGTTTTGTTCCATCAGCTCGTCCTTCTCGATCTGCCGCTCCCTGCACTCGTGGCTGCAGAACGCCACCTCGCCCCTGCACGACACGCACAACAACAAAGGAATTCACTTCAGCTGGCAATCAATCATTCATGGCACAGACAGACATCTCTAACAACGGAGTATTATTTAAAACTCTGTGGTTGATCAGAGTTAGATGGTGCCGTCGAGTGACCCGAGTTTATACATGTCATAATCAAACAACAGCTGGATCGTATGATTGGCCGCTTAATTTTGTTTAATGCTCTGCTTAGCGGAGTACAGCAGTAGTATACAGTATAAAAGGATTTTTACGGGAGTATAAACTTGGTAAAGCAGACCAATAATATACCGGCACCAAATACTACGCCGGGTCGCGTCGAATATTCCTCTATTCCTCAGGCGAGAACTAGATTCTCAGATTCTTACTACAGTACTAACTAATCCACCCTGCCAAAATGAGGATCGATGGTAGAGTGCTTCTCTGAATTCACAAACAGGGAAGATCACAAATACTTGCCAAATTTTGATAAGCGAAACGAAAACAGATCGCAAATACTTCCCTAAAAAAACGAGGACGCAGCCACGAGATACATTACCAAAATTCGCATCTAATTAATGCGCAGATTTTCGTCAACAAAAAAATTAATGGGCAGAGAGAATCGTAAACAGCCAGCAACATGGCAAAGAAGATTCGATCTAGGCGCAGCCAGCCTTGACGTGGAAACCGAACGAGCGGCGCCGGCCGAACGAAATCACACCGCAGAGCAACATAGGAGAATGGTTGGAATTTAATGGGGGAAAAACAACAAGAAACAGTAAAAGCCACACGAAAGAGAAAACCGACGAGCATGCAAAGGATAAACGACAATTTGATTTCACGAGGCATTCCAACGCGAGGACCGAGTAAAAAAATAATCGAGAACGGGGTGACGAGACCTGTATATGTAGGTGTCCTTGCCGGGGCCGAGGTCCTTGCTGCAGAGGCCGCAGGCCATGAGGAACGCCGCCGTCTTCACCCCGGCGAGGTTCCGGGCGTCGGCCCTCCACGGCGAAGGGGCGCCGCCAACGGCGGGGCCCGTCCCGCCCACGGCGCCGGCAGAGACAGAAGAAGACGGCCCGGCGGCGCCGCCCTCCTGGCGCCCCTGCTTCGGCGCCGACGGCATGGACGCCATGCTGGTCGTCCGGCGCATCAGCAGGCTCCTCTGCCGCTTCCCGAGCATCTCGCCTGACCCGATTCGCGCCTCGCTCGCTCGCTCGCTTCCCCTCTTCCTCCTGTCAATCTCTGATTCGACGGCCTTTCTGCCCCGAGATTTGCAGAGAGGAGCGAGAGAGAGACTGGAGGGTGGGGAGAGGGGTTTTGGGGGGCATAAAAAGAGGCCCAGGGAAAGGGGAGCGTGGGATCTGGGCCGTTGGATCCCGGCTAGAATCACTTGGATGGTTCCGATATGATTGATTGTAGGAAGGGAACTTTGCTAGGTTTACTCGTCGCGCCGCCCCCAAAAGTATGTTACAACAATACTCCCGGTTCAGTTTCTTCTTTTGTGCTGTCAGCTACCCCGGCAACCCTGTGCCGTGTGCTGCGTATACGGATGGCTGAAAACTAAAACAGAAGGCAGGATAAAGGGAAACCTAATAAGGATGATGATGTATTAGCTTTATGATTACACACAAGGCAAGGCCACGTTATCATGATAAGCGTCATTGGAGTTTAGTCCAACTGTTCTTTTTTTGTTTCAGTTCATTCATGTAGCCTTTGTTATCCGGTCCTGGTGCCACCGGAGTTCCGCAATTATTGGATCCCCGGTGTCACGGATGGTGCGACACATCTGAGGTTTCATACATTGTTGTAACCGTCGTATCCGGTTCCCGTGGCATCGGAGTTCCGCAATTATTGGACCGCTGGTGTTACGGATGGTGCAATACAGACGAGGCTTCATAAATTTTTGCTACGTGTACGTCACCTGTATCAATGGATCTGCGGTTGAGTTCTATCTACGTTTTATCCCTAAATAACGATGCGTTACGCTTCTTGTTTGGATTCACTCGCATCTTTTTTGGATGCCCTTTAATGAAGATTCGTAATGTGGCCGGATAGATCCACGTCGACGTGCATCTTACTTTTTTGTCGGATCGCTTGTGAGGCACGTCAAATACATTTGGCTTTGAGCAAAAGATACGAATCTTGTTTTGTTTTGCATGCATCATGCTAAACCTTATAGCGGCAAAATATCGTCCCCAACAAGATGGGAAATAAAACATTATCCGTGTTGAAATTTATTGCATATAACAAATAACTCTATAGAGTATATGAGAGGAAGTTATGTTTTACTTATTCATTTCTAGCACACAAGCTTAACTGTGTCCTAAACTCGAAGTGCGATTTCTTTTTTACTCTCATTTGAATTATGGAAATTTGGTTGTCCTATACATACTTCTGCAAGAGAAAGAGGGGACAGGTTAATAATTGTTCCAACAAATGGAAAGATAAGCCGGAACTTTGAGCATTTCAACCTAAAACTATGGTACCAAAATTAAACCACATGATTTTAGCAACATGTAATCGCACTGCGCGGTTATCTATATCCGCAGTATCATTTTACATTGAATTGCGCTGCAAAATACATGGCAATTCTGTGTTGCATGCACGGTGGAAAACAGGAGACCAGAAAAGGGAAGTCCGAGGGTAATACCAGCAATGGGATAGTATATCTATGTAATATTTAACGGCAGGAGAGTTCCACGGTTATTAGATCGGTGACCCAACATAATGGCACAAGACATGTGAGGCTGCATAAATTGTTGCTAAGTAAGAGTAAGCGGTTTGTCTAGATCGGCGAAACCGCGGTGGGGTTTTGTCTATTTTGTCCACCCCTAAAAGAAGGCACGTTATTTTGATGCACTTTGCGTCCTCTTTGGGAGCCCTTTGATTAAAGCTCGTGACGTGCTTAGATAGATGAACGTCCATATGGTCTTACTTTTCGTTGCACTATACTTATACTTAATGGGCACCTCAAATTAACATTTAGCTCCGAGCAAAGAAAAGCAGCACCTCTTGTTTTTATCTGCACGCGTCATCCTAAACGCCATGCTAGCAAAAATCTTTCCCCATGGATACGAAAAGCAGAAGCAACTTTTATGAAGTCTTCGAGACGGATCGAGCAATGTCTTTACTTATTCATGCATGTTTCTTCACAGTCATCCTCTAAACACTGCCTTATCCAAAAGAAATGCGCTAACCACCGAGTGCGATCAACATTTGCTTACTCATTTGAACCAGGGGCACGTCAAATACTTGTCTCCAAGCAAATAAAGCATGGGTACCCATCATAAAGTATTAGTACTCGTTTGAACCATACCTATCATCTGATTACTTTTGCTAACCCTCAATCGGTTGGCTGAACTTGTCGCGCTGAAATGCACCTTTCCCCTCCCCGATCGAAGGCGTATAACTTTTGTGAATGAAATGTTTAGCGTGTGCAGGTCATATGCGTACATGGACTGACTTGAAGAGGACGTACGTACGATTATCTCTCTCGTGATCTTGATCCATATATGTGTACGTAAAAGCTGGCTTATACTCACACCGGAGTACTACTTCCAAAGCCCGGTCGGCTCCAATGCAGGCTGCCACGCAGCAAGAGATCGATATCGGGGATCGAGGTCACGAGAATTAACCCCCTTCCGGCCGGTGTGCGTGTCGAACGAGTGCTTTACATGCCGTGGCCTTGTGTGGCGACACGCGCCCGGCCACCGGGGGCCAGGCCAGGGACACGCCGCAGCTAGAGATCGATGGCCTGAGAGATGACTATGGATGGCGACCCGCGGGCGTTCTTCGTACTATGTTTTCCGACCGCAACGGCGCACCGGAGGGTTCTTTGTCGGTGTCGGGGTCGGATCGAGGCGCGACGTGGCAGCAGCCTGGGCCGGGGCCGTCGCTCTCGACCGGCGCCTCAGTCCGAATTACAGACAGACAGATCATCTGTTTGCCGCTCGCTGCGTCGTTTTCGCCTTCAGGGCTCCGGGTGCCAAGTGCCAATGCCATGTTGCCGGACGACGACCGGCGCGCTATTCAGTTACTCATCGAGTTCCACTTATCAACGTGCTCACACCGACCCGTTTTCACCGTGGGATAGGAAAGAAGGCTTTCATTCGTCGTTTGCATGTCGGTCGGAGCTACTGCAGTCTGCAGTCCAGTCCAGAACCTTAAAAATTCAGTATTGATTGCGTTAACTGCTGTACCAACAGACCTATGTAAGCACTGTCGAAACCCCAAAACTGATCGAGCAACTTGCCGACGAGACTGTCCGATTCCAATGTACTATCCCCATCACCTGCCTAGCCTAGCCAAGCTAATTCTGTTGGATCAGGGTACGTTTTGTTGGCCAATTGCCCAATTCGTCAGCCCACCGGCCACCGGGCACAAAAGCATACAACTCCTCCTGCCACTGCTAACACACAGTGCCTTGCACACAAAAAAAAATGCAGATGCGTCTGCCACTCTGCCCGCACCAAGGGAGATCGACAGCGATGTCTAGAAGCGCATGCAGAATTGCAGACGACGACGAGCTCAAAAAGGAGGCTTTCGCCACGCACCGGCCGGGCAGAAAGAAAATTGGCGGTTCTACGATTATTCTACAGGACTATTCTATTCTAACCTCGGCCGGCAGCTAGCTAGCAGCAGCATCTGCCCTTGCATCATGTTCCCCCATGAATCTGCTGATGGTGTCACCACGCACTGATCGAACCCCATTGCTCCCCCGGGAAGGCCGTTTTAAACGGGAAAGGTGTCAGATGGGTCGATGTCGACCTCTCGACTCACCGGATCCTCCTAATTATCTCCCTTGTTTCCATTACCCATGTGGTGACACCACTTTTTTTTCGAAAAGGAGGTCGACACCCTTGGTCTCGACACGAAATTGAAGGAGGACGAGGAATGTAGACAGACAGATGCCACTAGTTTGGTTAGGTTGTCTTTGGCATCTCGCCAATGTCTTGGTGCGTCGACTCGACCGAGTATCTATATCTAACACCACGGCTGATTGAGTGATCGGGGTCTAGATTCTGACCCGGTTGTTGAAATCCTACGTGTATGGAAGGAACTCCTCTATTATTCGAGGGATGCCAAGAAAAGCTTTTTCAATTGGGTAAACATGCCTCGACTAACACTGAATCAGTCTAATGGGGCCTAATTCAATACACGCCCCTCCCCAAACTCAGAAGGGTAAGATAGTCTTTTCACGTTTCTTTTTTTCTTCCTATTCTTTTCTTCGTCCTGCCTCCTTTCTCTCTCGCCACGTATCCACTGCATTAAGTACTTTTTTGATGATCCCTCCGGTGAGAATGTTCGCAATTGTGTCTTCTACAATGGTGCAAAATTTCCTCGCGATCCAACGGTGAAATCTCCAGCCAATACCAAAATACCGAGTGTTGATCGGATTTCTTGCGGCCCTGCGTGATAGCATGATGTTCACATGTTTCCCGCTGATTCAAACAATGTTTCAAGGATCCTTTTGGTGAGCATGTGTGGAATTTTGTGTACTATCACAATGTGAAATTTCATTACGATCCAACGGTGGAATCTCCGGAAAACTTCAAAATACCAATTGTTGTTTGGATTTCTCACGACCTTGCGGGATCGCACGAACATCCAACTTGTTCTCATGTTTGCCGATGCCTCAAGAAGTGTTTCGCCGATCCCTTTGGTAGAATTGTGCGAAATTTTGTCTACTACTACAATGTGAAATTTCATCGCGATCCAACGGTGGAATCTCCGGAAAGCTTCGAAACACCGAGTGCTGTTTGGAATTCTCGCGCCCGTGCGGGACAGCACGAACATCCAATTTGTTCGCCTGTTTCCCGCTGGCTCAAGAAATGTTTTGTCGATCCCTTCGGTGAGATTGTGTGAAATTTCATGACGATCCAACGGTGCAATCTCCGAAAAAATTGAAAACACCGAGTGTTGTTCGAAACCATACAGAAATAATAGTAGGAAATATTGTTTAATGTCCATCATGCCCTTTTTTATGAAGGGGTACGGAGTAATCTGGACCGTCTTTGTGTTTTTCGTAAGAATATGGGGGTTGTATTGAATCAGAAGTGCAATCTAATTCACTCATGCGCTAAAATTATGTGAAACGCAATGGAATCACATGATGAAGCAGGCGTTGGGGTTGTCGTCGCTGAACAAGTCGGTGATGTGCTCGGCGCTGAGGGTGGTGGCATCGGGGTTCCTCTGGTACGGGACAGCAGCGGCCCACCTTTCATGGGCCTGGGCTGCTGCTCCCATGCCGTAGAGGGCCATGTCGGCCGTGCTGCTGTAGGCAGGGTTGTTCTGGGTCCGCCACAGCTCTGCCTTCTTCCCTGTCAACTGGGCCTGCCGCAGGACCTTGTGTGGGTCCACGTTGCCAGTGACGGTCACCCTCTGCTGCCTTCTGCTCACCTCAACATGCTCCACCCCTGCAGCTTCAGAAATGTAGTGGAGTAAAGAACTTGTTCCTAACAAAATCAAACAGGCTAATGGACCCTGAGCTGAAACACGAGAGAGGCTTTAAATGCCAAGAGTTGTTGCTAATTAATTGACCATGAAGTCAATCTAACAAACAAAAATGAGTTACTTTTCTTGCCAAGAAGTGCTATATTTTCCGAGCAAATGCTCCTGTGCAGAGTTTACGCGGCAAAGCGTGGTCCGTGCTGAGGCCTGAGGGAAAAAAAAAGCTTAATCGGACATGACACAATGGCCATTATTCAGAGCACTGGTACTGTCAACAGAGTGCTAGTAGGATCATCTAGTCTAGGGACATGGTACAAAAGCAAGTCATGGCCGTGCACAATGGTAATGAGCAGAAGAGAAAACAAAGCAATGTGACCTGACCGCAATGCGCACAGGCCGGCAACTGATTGGAGACTAGTAGCAAAGCACCTGTGATTCCGGCGAGGGCCTTCTTGACCTGGCGCTCGCACCGCTCGCAGTCCATCCGGACCCTGAGCTCCACTACCACTGTCTGCAGCTGCAGCTGCAGCTGCAGCTGCTGCTGATGCTGATGCCTTCTTCTAGTCCTCTTCTTGCCGCCGTGGCCTCCACCACCACCGACCGCCCCCAACAGGCCCAGCACTAGCCGCTTCACGCTGCCTCCCATGAAGAGCAGACCGGAAAAGAGCTAGCTAGCTACAGCTTATTACTAGTGGATCGGTGTGCTGGCTGGGCTCTTTATAAGAAGCCTAGCTAGCTAGCAGCTGCACGATGGCATGCACAGCATTGTCTGTCTGGGCTGGCTTTGTATATGAGGCGACCAGAGAGGGAGACGGCTGGCCGGGGAACTATGTAAATAGGCTCGAGGGAAAGGCAATGGGCAGTGCCGAGGGGACAGGACGGGAGACGGGTTGCTGCTGCTGGTGAAGAAGTGGCCGGCGGTGTGTGGATGGAGGCTGACAAGAGAGCACGAAGAGAGGATGGGGGAACCGGAGAAGTGACGGAGCCATGGCCCCTGCTGCTGCTGCCGTTGTTGGTTGTGTGTTGCAGTAGGGCGAGACAGAGCAGGGGGGGCTGCTCTTTGCGAGAGTTGCAATGCAGCGCAAGAAATCGCCTGCAAGGCTGCAAGCTTGGGGAAAGGGGATTCGCTCCATGCGTGTGAAACATCAGTGGGATGGATGAATGCACGGTCACAATGTAGTAGAAGGTGAGTTGTGTCGTGTCACGGGTGCATTCGATTTTTTGTTTTTCAACGGAAAATTATGAGTACATTTCTTTCTTTAGTAGGTCTGTTGTGTGTCATGAATTTATCAGGTTTTGGTGCTAATTATACGTTTCTTCTTTCTTTAGTAGGTCTGTTCTCATGAGCATCAATCTCAATCTTTCTGCTGAAACGCACACAAAAAAGAAGTGCTGAAACGTGGACTTCTTTCAGCAAGTCAACAAGAGAAAACTCAGAAAAGTATGACAACTCTGTACACGCCACAAAAAACAACTGTGGGATCTCAACATGGCATCAGAAACAACCATGGAGAACACTAGAGCTGATCTATGTTTCTCTCTAGAGCAACAAAAGGCACCATATATGCGACACAATTTACAGGGCTACCAGTTAGGTTCATCGCTCGGCGATTCATGAGATAAAGAACACAGTGGACATAGTCAGTAACAACAGCAAGTGAGAGTTAGCAAGTAGTTTATGTAGATTCGTCGGTCCACTCGAGGAGGCCCGTGCCCTGCCTGCAACTGCAGGTGTCACAGCTGGAGAGGTCTGCTGCTCATTCGACGGTAGCGGATCCTCTGGGCTGTTGTGCTGCGATGGACCCAATGGTACTGTCGTGCTGTTGTCAAGATCATGGCCTGCAAATACAAAGAATGAGCATTAGTTTCATGGATTAACTGGAAGGTTAAAGGTTTTTTAGGACAATGGTAGAGATTTATCCCCAGATTCTTGTTGATTGGTTTCTGACTTACATTCAGACCGATACCAGCCCAACTTCATGTTTTCTCTGTCGAAAACAACATGGTATCCAAGCAAGAAATTCTCTGCATCCACGATTATCACGTAAGCGTTTTTACCAAAAAAAAAAAAGTCAAGACAAGTACCAGTAGCTAGATTTAAGCACTTACGTGCAATAATTCCAATAGGTTCAGGTGATTGTACTACAGCTAAGCAAAAACCAGCAACCGCTCCCTGAAAAATAGGAAATCATATGACATCGCTGACCAGAAAAACAACTGCAGTTTTAAATAATTAGGTCCATGCAACTTTATCATACAGATGGGTTATGTATCATATGTATATGCTTCAATAAATTACTGCAGTTTATGAGCTCTGGCCACCTTACAAAGGCTTGGTTGTCAAAAGAAAAATGATATCTGCACAGATGATCTGATAGTTTTCCTTCAGTTTGGTTTGACTAAAACCTAACATGTGTACTCCAGAGCATATTTTAGTATTTTTTTAATAGATGAGCTTAACGGTCCTGAACTAAATAAATAATAGTACAATTTCATGTTTCACACTTCAGCAGTTTTCAACGACGCTGTTCTATTGATTTATTGGTGTGTGAACACATCAGATAGAGGCTTTGAATTTAGCGTGTCACAGCGTATTATATTTATTGTTATGTTTATGCAAGCATGTTAACTTAACATTATTAAGTGAAATTTGCATACAGGAACTTGATCTTGGGAATGTGACTCCATCACTCTAAGCTGATTAATTCTGCAAGGTTTCCCAAAAAAAAAATCCTGTCAGACAAAAAACATACCTCTTCATCATGGAGTAGAAATGTAGGATTAACAGGCTGAAAGCTCTTGTTTCCAGCAAAAGTCAGAGTTACAGTTGGCACATCAGGCATCACCAGAGGACTGAAATCACCGACCGGTGCAAATGAAAATAAGAAAATCACAAAAAATGAACAAGATCCTACCGAGTGACAACATTAAGCGCAATCAGAATTCCATGTTACCTAGCACTGTAGCAATAGTCAAAAGAAGTTGCTTCCTGGGGTAATCTTGAGGCATTAACTTGTTTGTCAAACTGTAAACTATTGAATCAGTAACGAAACTTATCCATACGAAGAAATGCCTGCAAAGGAGTACATTTTCACCTCGATAGCAACAGCTTTGTAAATGTCTAGAGGAAGAGCTGTGAATGATGTTCCACTGTCAACTATGGCCTGGAAGCTGGTACTCTCAAAACATTTATGGCCAACGCAAGATTTGTCGACATTAACAGTATAAGTTTGACTGGGAGGAAAACAAACAAGGATGTTAGCAGAGCTGTAAAGAACTTAGGAACCACTATAGAAACTGATATCCTTCCGAGGCACTCACAGTTTTCCATACAAAGGAACAAATGGTGTTGACTGTTGGGTAGACACCCCTTGATCACCAAAGAAAATTCTGCCAGAATCTTTCGTAAAGCACATTGAAAAGGAATTTCGAACTAATCCAGCTCTTGCAAGGAAGCTCGGAACTGAGATATCTGCCATCCCAAGCCCAAGAAGTCCATCTGGTGCAATACCATCCAAATAGCTACCACTTTGCTTCCTACCACAACTATAAAAGAATCACCAAATTAGTAAAACTAGAAATCTCAGTAAGCAAACTAACCATGAGACTAGAATTCTTCATAACCAAAGCACCATCGGTAATTCGAACCATTTTGTCTGAAGAGTGCAAGTATCAATATATCCCATAATAACATAAGCAAATAATTAATTCGGGCCATTTTGTTTTAGGAGTGCAAGTATCAAGACATCCCTTAATAACAGAACCAAATAGTACTTGCTGTTTAAAATGCTATTTATAACCAAATGCATTCTTTAAGATAATGATAGGCAACTGCATGAATATAATGATAAGGCAGCAGGTACAGAAGCTTACCCTATAATGACTGAAGCCTTCACTGGCGCATGGCTCTCTCTGGAATCCAAGTGTAGAATATCCTCAACTAGCAAACCTGAGCTGGTTGTATTTTCTTGTAAATATTTAGTATTGTATGGACAAGGCTGCTTTTGGTTTGTGCAGTCTGAACCCAATAAGCAAAGCTCATGGCTGCAGGGCAGATGGCGACTTGTAGTTGATTCCGCTGGTTTGTAAATCCCCAGATCTCTATCCTGCATAATAGATGCTCCATATATGACGGAGCACCTGTCAATCAATCATTGAGAGAAATTTGCACCAGAGGTCACTAAACATGTCGCTACTCGATAGGTTATTGTGACTATTCAATAAGCTAAAGATGGCAGTGGTATCAAGTGCGAAACTGATATGGATCATCTATGAGTTTCTTCGAAGAACCATGAGTTAGTGTGTGTGGGTGGTGTTGTGGAGGACCGATGTGTGTGTGTGGTGGTGGTGGGGGACATGGCAGTTGAGCGGAGATGTGAAATCCATATTATTTCGTAGTTGGATGATGCCTTTGCTGACTTGCAGAAAATGATCAAAGCTTTGCGCCTCTATTTCCAAGCACATAAGCAATTTTAGCTGATTTAACACCGAAACAGACCTAAGGGCGAAGTGGGAACAATTTTACAAATTCATAGAACAATTTTAGCTGCAATTTTCTGTAAGTTCAAAAGAATGCTAATAAATTCACAGAAAGCAGACATGGCATGTATTGGGTTTTCAACCTATAATGACATGTTCTAAACTTTTACTTATGGGTACCTGTGCGCCTGAATTTGTACTACTAGGTCAATGGAAAATGTAGACCTTAACATGGTATCACTGTTCAGAAAAGGGTGCATACCAAACTCCCATGGTAGCCGGACAATGGAGCGCACTCAATACAATCACAGGGTATCCAGAACAAATCACTTCCAGTATCCAATGCGACCATAAAGGAAGTGTTTGGCGTCCCAACGTCCACCCATGTGTAATACAACCTGCACAAACAACAACAGAAGAAACACCATTAGCTTTACAAAGCACCGTAGCGCCAGCGCAGACCAAGCACAGCTTCGGCCATCATAAATTCCACTGGATACTGAACACATAACCCGCTAAGCAAAGTAACCTTCCGCTTACTACTGCCGTGTTTGAGAGTACTCTCTATTATACCGCTGAAATGTAAAACAAATTCCAGCTAGTGGAGCATGCGAAGACAAGCTTAACTGTGCATCTCAACAGTAAAAGCAGTAAAAGTGCAGAGGAATGTACGGCTACGCACCAGCCGAAATCGTTGCCGGTTGGGATGATGCCGCCGTCTTTGGAGAAGGAGAGGAGCTGGTGCTTGCCGCCGCCGAGCCGCCGCTTCTGCCGCTGGAGGTCGCTCCGGACCAGCGACCGGTAGTAGTCGCCGCTCCCGCGCCGCGGCCACCGCGCCCCGCGCGTCCCCGCCGCCATCCGCGCCTCGTCGGAGAGCCGGTACACCATCCTCGTCGAGAGCGTCGCCGCTGCCTGCGCCGCCACTGCCGCGGCGAGCAGCGGCAGGAGGAGAAGCGGGAAGCGCATGGGTAGATCTGGGGTGGCGACGGTGGATCTGCGGGTAATGCGGAGAGGCCGCCGGCGGAGGAGATCTGCGGTTAGGGGGCGGAGGCGAGGAGAGGGAGGCTCCGGTGGTACTCTAGAGTAGACTAGTGGCAGTGGCAGGGAGGGGTGGGAGCTTGACGGCGGAGAGGAGCTCTGCTTGAGGCCTGGAAGTTTGCGCAGAAAAGAGAAGACGGAGACAAGGTTTTGGTGGCTTTGCTAAATAGCCCCTGAAGGCTTAAGATATCTCGTATTTCTCCCAGGAAGAAAAAAGGTCTCCCACTTTTTTTTGAAATATTTGGAAGAAAAGGAGGGAGCACGACGTGACGGGTTTGGTATAACGGGAAGAAGAAAAACTTGCAATGATAGGATGAAAGTGGTTGGAGGATCTCCTTCTGAAATATTTGGAAACTTGGGGTCCTAGATGTGCTTCTTCCGCTGGTTTGTTTATCCGAGCACTTTCCACAGCAACGGTCGTTGCGTCCATTGATGCAAGGGACCACGGTCCGTCCACTCGAGGCTGCGCGCGTGGGGCCTCCCATGCACGCCGGATGGACGGTGCAGATGCGCTCATGAAGCGTGCCCAATTGGCCGGCCGCATAAAAGGTAGTAGAACCTCGTGCCAGCTGTTTTACGAGACGAGGTTGCCCATGTGGCGATGACCATGATAAATCCACATGTTTCAACTTTACAAAATCATCATGCGGTTGAAAGTTAAGCCCCGTGTGACTTGACAACTCGCGTGTGGCCGTGTGCCTCTCTTGCCACCTTTCAACGCTCATCATAAGCACTCATGTCAACGTCTGCTCGACCATGTATGAGGATTAAATAACTCAAATTTAAATTTGTCCAAATATATACCGTTGTTTTTATCTCTCGCCTCAATGGGCGTGCCAAGTGCAGTAAAATCCAGCAAAGCTATGCGTTGTTGGTTGGGAAAGGCAGCTGGGGCGCTGGCGCTGCTCTGGTTCCGGAGCTCACGTGTCCCGACCGGCACGCTGACTGGTGCGAGCCATGCTCCGTTTCGTTTTCTTTCCTTTCATCGCTGATCTGCTTTGCCGTGTTGCTGATAGTTACCTCTCTTTGGTGTCTGTGATGTCGCTGGATCGCAGAGTGATCCGTTTTTGTTTTTCTTTGGCATAACGAGTCCTGCCTCTGTTGATTTACGACAGAGTTGCCTACATGGCCCGCCAGCGATTGTCGTGAGCACGTCAAACCAAACAGTTGTGGGGCATCTCCACCGGCTGATTCGCTGCCGTTACCTAACGTCGTGTGTCAGATTTTTCTTAGATGGAAGAGAGAAAGTAGGAAAAAAAACATACTACTCCTGCAAGACACTGCTACCTCATGGGTATCAAATCTAATCGAATCCGAACCACCCAATCTAATCGAATCCGAACCACGCTTGGTTTGCTCGGGTCAACGGGTGAATACACTCTACTTTCGCCAGTACATTTCGAAGGTCCCGTCACCATAGACGTTAAAATGGATCTGGGAAATGTGGAGACGACAGCAGTTGCCGATCCCTCTCTGCCTTTTCCCGTTTTCCGGCCGGGCAGCAGGGGAGGAACGGCCACCTGGTTCTTCCATGTTGAATCAATGGACCATCCGTAGCAAAGGCGTCTGGTGCAGCAGGGCTCAGGCTGCTGCCGATGGAGCACTGGTGGCACCTGACCACGTCCTCGAAGCATCCAACAGCGCCCAACGCCGCCGCCGCGCGCGCGTCGTCGTCACAGACGCCGTCGTCCTCCGTCATTGACGTTGGCAAAGCATCTCCGTGCGCGCCCGCCGCCGCCGACCCCCTCACGGCACCCAGCAGCACGCACGATCATCTTCATCGTCCTCGTCGTGATGAACGCTCTCCTCGGCGCCGCTGTATTCTTCTCTGGCGTCGATGGTCGTGATCTCGGGGCAGCGTGAGGCGTGGATCGTCCGCGTCACGACGGGCGCTCCGCGGTGAACGGCGGTGTCGGAGACGAGAAGGGAGCGGAGGCCGACGACGAGATCGGTGGCGAATTTCTCGTCGGAGCGGGAGGAGACGATGGGCAGCGGCATTGGATCGGATAGGATTGGATGGTGGGCGCTGGGCGGTGAAGAAGGGACCGCTGGAACGGACGGTGAGGATGATGATCCGAGCTTTTGAGGGTTGACGATGCTTTTATACGTCGACGGGAGGCGTTTACTTTACTCTCTCCGGGAAGGCAGGAAAGGAAGGAGGAAGGCGATCGGGGCACATGACGATGAGATCTTCAAGTGGCATGTACTCCGGTTACAATTCTTTTCTGTAAATCGTGGCCCGTTTGACCGGCATTCCTTCCGGGCTGATTCTAGCACAAAGTTCCGGCCCAGGTAGATGATCGGCAGCCCGCAAATAAACTGCCTGCTTCTCTAGAGCGCACACTAGTTCTTCCTGACCTGCACACAAGCCTCTTACGCAGCCCACGGGCCACATGGATCGATATAAACTTACTGATATAAAAACAATAAAAACTGACGTTGAATTTTCGACACCGCAGCCACGAACCTGACGGGGAAACGCATGGCTGATACTGATACTAGACAAGAGGAGAGAAAGCCTGTCGTGCTTTACACATACCTCTGACGACGCTCAGCACTGAGCTGACAGCGATAAAGTCCAGTCCTTTTTCCCCCCTCTCCCGCGTTTCGACACTCGGCGCCTGCGTGTCCTCGTAGCGAATGGTTTCTGAACCACCATCTATCTTGGCTAGAATTTCACTCGCAGATTACATATTCTCCACTAGGCTGAGAAGTTCCGCTTTATTCTTTGCCAAATGCGTCTGCTGCTGCTACTCTGTTGTCCTGCATACTCGTACTTGCACTAGCAGCGGATCTTTTTCAGGTGTCAGTAGCTCCATGGCTGCACTACCGCTTGTAGCATAGTGCTAGACAAGATCAGAAAAGGAAGTCGCGGTGAGATCTATTTATTTGTTTATTCATGTGCACAAAGAACTTATTGGCATATGTCCTGCCTGCAAACCAAGCATGTTTGCCACTAACCACCTACAGATTCTGCAGCGAAGAGATAGATGCCACACAACTCTGATATTTAGAGCAAATCATTTGGGAATCGACCACACAACACTGATATTTAGGGCAAATCATTTGGGAATCAACAAAGGAAATCGGTATAGAAGAAAGAACAAAAGAGGAACGGGCGGTGGTGGAGTAGACCATGTGGATCCAATCCAATCATCAGTTCAGTACTCTTCAAAAAAAAAAAAGAATCATCAGTTCAGTTCATGTGGCATAGAGTTCAGTTAAGTTAACAACAATACCAGGCACTCTAGTCTCTGAAGGATCAGATTCCAAGTTGCAGACTAAACAACAACAGGATGGCCGATGGTGATATCTTGGGCAGATATAGACAAGCTGAGGGTGTCGTGAGGTAAACGCTAACGGTGATTATACTAGCAACCAGCAGTCTTCTTACCTGTTAATTATGCATGCGTATAGAGGTTAGGTGTCATCTCCAGTCAACAATTGGAGCCTTGTGGTTTATCCATTACTTGTGGCAACCTTCTTCCTGTGTCCTTTTTCTTCTTCTTCTTAACTGTTCCAGTTGGGCTGGTAAACGGAACATTGACATTTATCCTGTCACATCGAGCAAGAAGAATGTGAGATTCCTTGGTGTTTTTAGCAGCGATGGAAATTATGGCCAGGAGCAAACGGAGACTAGGTCCGGATTTGTTTGGACTGGGAATAGACACAATATATAATCTGTAGTAGGAGTATGTGCTTAATGTTTTTTGCCTCGAAAGATTCTTCAGACTTTGCTTGCACTGCATCCCTCCATGATTTGCTTGCTGGGACGAACTAACGAAAGCATGAGCACGGAATCCGGAGCTCCGCTACACGACAGTTCGGGGGGTATTTGCCACTAAAATCGAGCCCCTTTCCAGCTGAGAAACAACGGAATTACTCCCACCATTTTATAATTCTTGTCGCTGTTTTAGTGTAGAGAGCACACTATAAAAAAACTACAACAATGGAATATTCCTTCTTACTTGAAACGGCTTACATATCAGGCGCTTAAAAAAAGCTTTTTTTTCTTCTAAGAAACCAGAAATGCACTCAACAGAAACCACTTTGTTCTGCTAACTGTTTCCTTGCTTTATATGTACATTATAGCAAAGACACCATCTGCAGAAATGTGTATGAGCTTTTGCTTAGTGGGTGGCTTGGTGCATGTATACATCTCGTGGTCGTCAAATGAGGAATATAATTGAGTTGGTTGGTTGGAATGAATAGCGCAACCTTCTCAGACCAGCTAATTCAATGTAATGCGGATGTTGATTGGTCATTGTACATGGAAATATGCAGGTACTCCCTGCATGCCTAAGAACAAAGAGACATTAACTCTGATCAAGATATATAGAACGTGTTGTCAGTCTTACATAAATAAAAAGAGTTGCGTCTGGTACTCCGTGCTATTGACATGAACTATCCTGTGACAATGACCACCGGCCAGTCTCATCTTCAGAGGCTATCATGTACGGAGTAGTAAGCTTATAACTATGAAGACTCCGCATTGAGTATTAAGCTAATGACTTAATTAGGCTTTGTCTGGACACTGGAACCAGGACTTAAGTCTAGACCGAGCAAATAGAAGAAGTTCAAGAATGGAGGGGCAGGGGCAAATTAAGTACTAATGCTAGTATTTCCCCCTTTTTCCGCACATACTACTAGTTTTTGATAAAAAAACTCAACTAGGCTTTGTTTGGAACGAGTTTCTATTTGTGATTTATCCAATTCAAGTTACAATCCTAACGACCGGTTCGCTATCTAACGAAAATTGAGTGATTGTGTTAAAAAAGAGTGCTAATATGATATATGCAACTCCAACTCTTGCGAATTCGAAAAGTACCACTGCAGTGGCATCTTTCGAATATGCAGGAAAATTAGACGATACTTCTAGGACAAAATTTGTTTCTCGAACGACAATACTTCAAAATATTCCCTGTATAAATTTTGTGATACCAACTCGATCGACTTATAAAATACTTGTCGAACCTGGTCGGTTCGACTTCGATATGATATTTTGACCATTCACTTGTATAAATGTGCAGATTTAAACAAAAAATTATACTCTACAATATAAAAGTACTTTATGCGATTGCTTTAGTATCCTAATTTTTTCGAAATCTTCGATCAACATAGAATTACAAAACAAGTACTGCACTAAAACAACGACATGTATTTACGAATGGAGTGAGTATTTTCAAACAGAGACAATATTTCTTTTCACCCGACATGGCTCCTCGTACAGGCGTAGACCCATATAGGGACGATAGCATCCACAAATCCCAAGCAAACCAAGTCAAACCTCGTGGTACAAGTTCGATCATAGAAAGCATCGTCGGTCAATTTTTTCGATGATTGGCCAATCTAGGAGAAACCCTTTGATTGCTACACCGCAATTGATCAATCGAGCCATATTTCGCAGGAATCTTACAACATCCCGTGAAATTCGCACGGTTGCGAAAAAGAATACATTTTTAGAGCTTGGAGTGTGTACCCGTTAGTTAAAATACCGAGGAAGCCCACTAGCCTCTGTCGTCTCCACCTTCTTCTTCCCTACCCCTCCTCGCCGAGTCGCCGTCCCCTCGCTTTCAGCCTCCACAAGGAAGCAAGAATTCTCCGTCAGAATCCGGCTCTGAGCCGATTTACGAGGATTCCGTGTGGCCCTTTTTTTGTGCGTTATGGACTCCTGATCCGGGGTTTCTCGGATCTTTTGGGAGGAAGGTGGGTGGGGGCGAGCGGTGATCTGGCCGGGAGATGGCCGGCGGGAAGGAGCCGATCGAGGTCAAGTTCCGGCTGTTCGACGGCACGGACATCGGCCCCAGCAAGTACGACCCCTCCACCACCGTCTCCGCGCTCAAGGATTTCATCCTCGCTCGGTGGCCGCAAGGTGAGCCCGCAGATTCCGATCGGTTTGGTAGCGTACATGTATCCTGTGCCGCGTCCTGATCCGCTTGCTTGATTTCGGTGACCAAAAAAGAAGAGGAAGACGACCATGTAGTTCCTCGGATCATGTATAGTTTCTTTTACGGTTGTTGCGTGGTGCTTTTGCAGAGCTAGTTTTGCTCGGGGCAGATCAGTGCTGTTGGCTTGTTGTTGGGCCTGATTTGTTCTTCTTCTCTTGATGGTGGATGCGTCTGCCCAATTGAGTCACGCATACCTGCTGCTTAATTATTTTCCTTGGGCTTTATTTAACACACTGTCCTAGAACTGTCCTAGAACTGGCCGACTGGGTGTGCTATATAAACGGTCAATTGATAAATTCCTTTCTCAGGATACGAATACCGCCTTATAGAAAACCTCACCCAGGCATTGATTATTGCCAAACTGGAGCAGTTTAGCCAATTTTGTTGCAGGAATCCTTAAAGAGCATTTTTTGGCAACAATTTTATTGATTTGGGGTCTGAAATCATAAAGTTGAATGGAAGGCCAGATTCGCAGATATTGATTATAGCCAAACTGGAACAATTTTGCCAATTTTGTAGCAGAAATCCTTAAAAGAGCATTTTTGGCGACGATTGGACTGATTTGAGTCAGAAATATACAAGGACCATTGTCTTGCCTAGCTGTAAGTTGCCATTAGAGTGATTACTGATTGCTTGCTGTCATGCATTCCATGAATAGAGTTCTGTTAGCAACTTAACACTATGAATGCAGTTGCCTCTTCATCATTATGCGAGCTGAGGTCCTTTGCATGCTATGCATTATGTCTAACAATCTGGTAGCAGTTATATGATAATTATGATTATCACAGTCCGGTAAGGATCATGTAATACTTGGAAGAGATGCTGCTGGCAGAGTCAATAAAAATCATAGCAAGTAAAATTGAATAATTGCCCAGCTGAATCAGCAGCAAGAAATAATAGGATCATGCTGGGGGTACTTGTTAATCCAACCACGTGGACACTAACCACCATCAATCCAAACATGGGCATTACGATTGGGAATCGTACAATGGCATTTGTTATCCTCTCTAAGACACTTGTTTGATTATGGTCTTATGGATGATAATCCTGCTGTCTAGATCGGCACTTTTTTTCAAATACCTACTCTTAGACAACCAGAACCACTTATGCTTACCGCACTCGAGAGTTTATTTTGTTAAAATATTTTTTTCTTATCATTTCTTATGACAGATAAGGAAATAAATCCCAAAACTGTCAATGACCTGAAGCTTATCAATGCTGGAAGGATATTGGAGAATAACCGGACACTTGCGGAGTCCCGTGTCCCAGTAGGAGAGGTCCCGGGAGGTGTAATTACAATGCATGTGGTAGTGCGCCCTCCGCAAGCTGACAAAAACAGTGGTATTGCTGACAATTTTATGTCTGTTTCTCGCATTGTTTTCTTGGTTTCATTTATGATTTCTTTTGCTCTTTGTCTTCAAACTCTTACATGGAATGAATTAAAGTGCTGGATACGGTCAACTATTATGTTAGAGACATCCTGCTCCTTGTCTCGTAGCAAAGATGCCCAACTTTTCCCACTGGAGAAATTTACTCCTTTTTAAGTAGTGTTTCATCGATAACAGAATGCTATTAGTCAAATACTCGATTCAAACTTTGTAGCAAGCTGTGTCGGCGTTTCCTATGCATATAGAGGCACGAATAAAGGTTTTGACCGAGCCACACATGGTTTTAATGAAGGTTCAGTGATAGTGATGGATTGCAGTTACTATAATCCTTGTGATTTGTGAAGTTCTGCCTAACTCATTTTGTTTTGTGTGTGATGCATTTGAAAAATATAATTACGACAATGATGGTGTTACATGATCAATTGTGTTAAAATGTGCTATTTGTGAGGTTGAGTTGTTTTTAACCATGTTCTGGCATAAACTATTTAATCTACAAAAGGGTGAGAAAAACAATGAATGCCCACATAAGTGTATTTTGTTTATAACGTCTGTTTAGAACATCAGGAGACATGATAGAATTATGTTCTTCTTTGTTCTGTAACTTTTGAGACACTCCCGATGTTGCAATGATATGTTTGTGATGATATATGGTCACTCGTGGATACGGTCATGTAAATAATTGTTTTTTGTATGATCTTCTATATGTATGCTTAAAGCTGTCATATCTATTCGACACACACCTTTAAACATTTGTTGTTTTGCCCCTTTACAGCGAAGCAGCTTGCGAATTCCCCCAAGCAGAACAGATGTGGATGCACCATACTGTGAACGATGCCTTCCTGATTATGTACAATGTGTCTAGCTCTAGGATTTTGCGTCTGCTTTTGTTGCATCCACAAGTGCACGTGTATTCATTTTGACATCCAGTTCTTGGAGCCATTCAAACCCTAGAATTACACATATATACTTGCCTCCTGTACAGCGAAAATATGCTTTGGAGCCGGGAGTAGAAGATTCTGCATTCATGGTGCAGTGGGATTCTTGGTGCTGTAAATGAGTCTGTGCAGGAGTCAAGGATTGGATGCTTGCTGTTGTATAAATTGTAATGTGAAAACAAACAAAAATATCTTTTTGGTCGTTCTTTTTGTTACATTGACATTTTATCGATTCTTTTTAGCGCCGTTATTTGTCATGTAAAGCATAAATATTGTACTCAAATATGTATATTGGGAAAAGGAGTGATATATTTCTTTTTTTTTTCTTTTTTTGACGGGGAAAGCAAACTTTATTAATCTGAAAAGACATATGTAAAAGATTGACACTCCCTCCGTTTGGGTTTATAAGGTCCACATGAAATTTTATGCCAAACTTTGACCACAAATTACATTGGTAATATGAAATTCACAAAAGATATATTCTTGGATTCGTATTGAAAACTTTTTTTTAATGGTATACCTTTTATATACATATACTAAATATAATTGAATAATGTTTGGTCAAAATGTAGCACGGACTTCAATAGAAGTCTTATAAACCCAAACGGAGGAAGTAGAAGGGGTATCACCCAAATACTTTGATCATGCTGCGCTGTACTAGCCAATGCATAAGTAACCTCGTTGGCTTCTCGAGGGCAGAATTCAAACTCAATCCTGGTGAAATTGGCCGCAAGCTTGGAGTATTCATCGATAACAGCTGCTGCTGTGCCATGGAATCTGTTCACAGTTTCCATTGCACAAATTATCAGAGTTGTATTGTATAAGAAAGAAAGAGGAAATCAGAAAAGAAAGGAAAAATGGAACACACGGATTGCCTGTATATTTTACAGTCGTTAAGATTTTTTTTGAGAGGTACAGTATTTAAGATTTAAGAAACTGAGTTTTTTTTTAGAATATTTAAGAAACTGAGCTTTTTTTAGAGCATTTTTTTGACGGTTTTTTTAGAGCATTTAAGAAACTGAGTTTTTTTTTTGAGAAACTGAGCTAACAAAGGGGAAAATTCGAAGCTCGCATGGGCCGTGTCTCGCGGGTATATGGGCTGTGTGTTGTGGGCCTTATCTCTGCTGCTGCTTGGGCTTGGCAACAAATCACACAAGCCCAAGACGCAGCAGCACCTCCTCCAGCTGGCCCTTGCCCGCCGACGCCGCTGTCTCTCTCTTGAAGTCGCCCCCGCTCTCCGCCGTCTCCGAGCGCCTCTCTCACCGCCCCCCCCCCCCCCCCCCCCTCCCGACCACCTCTTGCTCCCGCCTGGCTCACCCACCGCAGGCAAGCTGCTAGCAGCGGTCCTTCTCGCCGTGTCCTCCCTCCACGCCGGCAGCAGGTACAGGCTTCCTTCTCCGGCGGCCTCCCTCTCTCCTCGCCCCCTCTCTCTCGTGGTTCCTTCCCTGCTATTTAGATCTGCTCACGAGAGTTAAATTCCGCAGCGATTTGTTGTTTAATTTTTCACAGGAGAGGGTCGGTCGGCGGGTCATACGCGGCGGCGACTGGGTCCCGGTGGAGCGTGGCCTAGCGACAAGCTTCTGCATCGTTGTATGATCCAAATATTTTCGAGGATAGCAGCAAAGAGCACTCGCCGACTCATCTCTGCATCTAACCCGCATAGTTCAATCCTTCATCGTGAAGAATTCTCTTGTTGGAATCCAACCTCTCGAGGTATTAGCACCAACGACTCCATGAGGTCGGATGAGAATTTGGAAGCTCAGGACGCATCCCTTCCTGAAGGGAAGAACCACAGCTGCTCCCCTGGTGTCCAGTCCACTCCAGACATCGAGAAGAAGTACGTGCACTGCGTCTACGATGCTATAGCTCCTCATTTCAGCTCCACGCGGTTCGCCAAATGGCCCAAGGTCGCGGGGTTCTTGAACTCGTTGAGGCCAGGGTCTGTCGTGCTGGATGCGGGTTGTGGCAATGGCAAGTATTTGGGCTTCAATGCTGAATGCTTCTATGTAGGCTGTGATATAAGCCCTCCGCTGATAGAGATTTGCGCGGGGAGGGGGCATGAGGTGTTTGTTGGAGATGCCGTCAACCTCCCATATAGGGAAAATGTTGGTGACGCCGCGATCTCAATAGCAGTGTTGCATCATTTGAGTACCGAGGATAGGCGGAGGAAAGCCATAGAAGAGTTGATCCGTGTTGTGAAGAGAGGTGGTCTTGTGCTGATTACTGTCTGGGCTGTGGAGCAGGAAGACAAGTCACTTCTTAACAAGTGGACTCCCTTATGTGACAAGTATAATGAAGAGTGGGTTGATCCTAGCAGTCCTCCGGTGCGTAACCAATCAGCTACCATGCTAGATAGCATTGAAGAGAATGATGAAGACACGGGCATCACGAAGCAAACAGATGATGAGATGAAAAGACGTTATGATGGTATGGATGATAAGACCACTGCACTTTGTAGTAATTCTATTGATGAGCATGACAAAACCCAGCAGGAGTACTTTGTTCCTTGGCATCTACCATTTCACCGAGCTGAAATTAGTGGTGCATCTGCTGCTGCTCTTCAAAATGGATTTGCAAAGAAAGATGATAAGAAGGGTACTGTTGTCTACAACCGCTATTACCATGTCTTTGTTGAAGGGGAACTTCAAAGGTGGAGTATTCTTACTCTGAACATCCACATGGAAAATGCTTCTTTTGTTTTCTCTTCTTATCCATGAACCTGCACAAGTGAGATATTAAGTCACATCATATTTGTTCTTATCAAAATTAATAGAGGTGGCATACAGACTTTCTATTTCATATCATGCTATGTTTTCTCAGCGATGCCGTACAAGCTATTACATTTTATATTGTTATTTTGTGAATTTTTGTTCGAGGCAGATACAGCACAATTTGGTTACTCATTTATTTTTTTACATAAACAATGGCGCGACTTGATAGGAAATGCAAGGTTTACATGCAGTTTGATGACTTTGATGTAATTATTTAACAGAATAAGGAAATGAATCATCTGCTTTCTGTTGATCCATCTATGGTCTTTTTGATTGAAAATATCTTGTATTGTTTACTGTCATCATTCCAGGTTAGTTGATGGGATGAAAAATGCAGCTATCGTTGACCAATTCTACGACAAATCCAACTGGTGCATAGTTCTCGAGAAGCTTTGAGCTGCAGACAAAATGATGGAGAGAATGTCATCTGGAGTCCTGACCTTTGTGTTGTAGGACCGTCAGTTAGACTGAGGCTGAGCACACAGTTTTGAGCTCGAAAATGTATGGGGCTGAGTGGCTGGCACAGTTTTCTCAGTTGAACAGATCATTGAGAATGCAGTATGCACTTCGCTTCTTGTAGCTGAAGATCAGTTCTTTTGCTTGTTATTATCTTCATTGGCATCATCTTGCTTCATCTTCATGGGTGTCATGAATCATGGCTCGTGTCTTGTCAGGACTGCTCAATATTTCCAGGGCCGTCTGACTTGCAGAAGTTTTGTACTATCTTCCATACTATCAATCTCGTGAATTGGCATGATTGCTTGCACTATTGTCATGGAGTATCTCTTGTATAATGGAACACATTTTAATGAAGTGAGCGCTGTCATAATTTTCAGTTGCGTACCTGTCTACTCAGTTTCAGGTCTAAATCAACTGCATTCAGTTTTAGATCGTCCTACACTGTGTGGTTCGGTTGGTTTTGGTGAACGTGCATGGGAAATATTCCTAAAATTTTAAACCCTGCCATCTAGGATGGTTAAAATTCGAGCAACCAAACACATGGATCACCTCTTCTCTAGGACCACCCTCTACATGTATCATTTGGTACAAGCAACTGAACACACTGCTGTCAGGCGGTTCAGAAACGAGATTTGTTAGAACAGCAGCGCCACATCAAGAAGCTACTTGCCAAACGGTAAACTTTGGTTCGCTTGAAGTAGCTGTTTCAGAATCGCTTTCAGAGTATATGCTCGGCTTGATCACGGAGTTTGAACTGGGTTTCGCTTCCAATGGACTTAACTTTGGCTTGCTTGAAGCAGCAATTTCTGAATTAACAGCAGAATCTCTGTTTGGCTTGCTTGCAGAGTTTGAGGTTTGTACTCTCCTGGGTTTATTTGCAGAGGTGCCAAATGCTTCGAGAGCATCCAGAAAGAACTTTTTATTCGGAACAATACCCTGCTTGTTCATTCGCCCGAGCAATTTCTGGACAAGCACCTTATCGTTCGCCCTGGTGTAAGCCTTGTAAAGCAACTTGTATGTGGAGGCTCCTGGCACGACACCTTTCTCAATTGCAGCATCCAATAGCCGGTCTGCTTCCATAGGCAAGCGGTTCATGCAGTAGGCATCAAGCATTGCGTTCAAGGAAGACAGGGGGACAGTACTTTGTGAGTTCACAAGCTCATCAAAGATCTGTTGGGCCTTCGAGACGCAATCACAATACGCGTACATCATGATGAGACATTCTTGTGTCACATAACTTGGTTTGAATCCCAATTCATCCATCTTCTCAAGTACAGACTCAGCCTTTTCTTTGAGTCTTGCCTTCCCATAATTCGTTATCATGGAATTAAACGTCGGGTGGGTAGGCCTCTCCTTGGATCGCAATAAACTCTTGAACACCTGCTCCATCTTGTCGAATATCTGCTTCCGTCCATATGAATCTATGAGTATGTTGAATGTGATCACATCTGGACGGCACTGCTTGCTCTTCATCCGCACCAACACAGATTCCATCTCTTTGATCATGCCATTCTTCCCATATCCATCAATGACTCCATTATATGTGTAAATATCAGGAGTGACCAGGCTTTCATCCAGATCCTTGAACAAGATCTCCACCTGCTTCGCGTCACTGGCCCGAGCACAAGCCCTCAAGAGAATGTTGTACGTCACGATGTTCGGCTGGCATCTCTCAATGGTCTTCATCTTGTCAAAATAGCCGAGAGCCTTAGCCAAGGCCTTACTCTTGTCACGCGAATGCAGGTGCGCGCCGATGAGGGAATTGTACACGGAGGTGTCCGGCTTGCACCCGCTGTTGCGCATCTGAGAGAAGAGCCACATAGCCATCCGTATCTGCCCCTTCTTCCCCATCACGGATATCAGCTTGGAGTAGATGCCATTGTCAGCGACGTACCACCGCTGTTTCTGCATCCATCTGAAAATCTAGCAGAGCACCAAACATCAGAGAAACGAGCAGAAATGTGTAACAGACATCAATTTCGCATATCATAAACTGTTAATCCACAGTGGAAAGCTTAAATCATGTGCAGAGACATCCTATTTTTTTAAAGGTGTGTTAGGCAATAACTAGTGTACGTGTACGGTCGCTCACCTCGAGGCATTGGACCCAGCCGTCATGGCGGCCGAGCTCCTCGAAGAGGAGGAAGCAGTGCTCGGTGCGGACCACCTTGACGTGGCGGTCCAGCACGGCCACCAGCCGCTCCTTGCCGCCGGCGGTCTTCCGCAGGAAGAACCGCACCAGCTCCGCCGCCTCCCCCTCCCCGGCGTCCGCCGCTCCGCGCCGCTTGCCCCTGGCGGGCGCCGCAGCGGCGGCCGCCACCGCCACGTGACGCGGGGAAGCCAGCTGCGGCCATGGGCTAGACGTGCTTGGGTAGGCGAGCATTTGGGTTTGGATCGAAGGAAGGAGGAAGAAGAGAAGAGATTTCTAGAGTTGCATTGGATTGGCAGCCGCGCCCGGAGAGAGGAGAGCTTCTGGGTTCTGGATAGGGGGGAGGGGATTACTGGGGTTTTGGACGGTTCAGATGGCGGGGTTAGTGGTAGATGGACGGTAGATTTGCACAGAATTAATTAAAAAACTAACAAAAAAGGAACCGGTTTAGGATCGGGGGTATTGAACCCGACGTGAATCGAACACGCAACCTTCTGATCTGGAGTCAGACGCGCTACCATTGCGCCACGGATCCGGTATGCTATCATGTGCTAGTTGGTCATATACAATCAATAACATACAATCAAAATTCGCATTAATATGACAAGTGATGCTGCATTTGTTCGCTACTTATCAGAATAGAGCTTATCTTAGCTTGCTTGATCTCATAATCTGCTTGCAACAGAAGTACTAGCTCAGGTGCACGGTTACGGTTTGTCCGCATGGATGATCAAGATTCAAGAGCAAAGCAACAATTTGGCCAGTTTGCTGGATGCCCGGATGATCAAGAGCAGTATTGTGCAAAACACAGGAGAAATTATCCCAAACGAGGAAGGCAGTTAGGCAGGGAGGCACAGGGACACGGCGCCAAGAAGAACCAGTTAACTTCGTGAGCAGCAGGAATAATAACTCATGCCTGCCGTATGTATTTTCAAGCATAAGTTGGCGACACACCGAAACGAAAATACATAATGCAGCAAGATCTTATTTGCCGGTTGATACCAATGCCACATTCTGGACACATCTATACACACAACTGCATCGGCAGCTATACATGCTGTTAACTTCATCGCCTCAACTTGGGAGCCTTGGGAGGAGGAGCAAACTCGCTATAATTGAGTATTTTTGAATTACAAGATCTCAACAGCAGAAAGCAGAAAGGAATTACAATGGCTTATGCCAAAAAATGATTATGCAATTACTATTTTGTGTAGAAAAAGAATGCCTTCCTCCATCACATTTGCAGGTCTGAAGAAGACCGACGTTCTTGCTGAGTGCTGCAAATCCGTGTGACAGTAATTACTGCAAAAGGATGAGAACCCATCACAGATTAGATTGATGGTATAAACAAAATAAACAGGCAATTCACCTAATTTAAAATGACCGATTGGGAGTTAAGGCTCAAGCTAGGCATTTGAGACTTGTGTTAATGTGGATGAATTTCTCTTGTGGTCTATCTGATTTCTAAAGAGATGCTCTGCAAATTACAATGCCTAAACACATGTAGTAGCCACTTTGCTCTTCGATCAACAAGGCTATGCAATGCGTTCATCTACATGGACTTTGACTCTACAGATAGCAATAAAGTTTGTGTTGCCACGGCAATCAAAAGCTTCTCCCCATTTCTCCTTGGTCTCAGTTCCAGTCTAATTTGCAGATCTTTTGGATACAGTACACAACTTTCTCCTCTGAACTTGACAAAAGATGGACACAACTACAAACACAACACCAATGCAGGAATCAAGTCATTATGTATTTTAACACTCCATCAGATAATGGTACAGAAGGGCAGGTATAGTAGCAGGGACGGCAGAAAAATGAAGGACCTAAAGCATCAAGGGCAACGCGGCGAGGAAGAGAGCCGGTCGATCAGACGTCGAGGGCAACGGAGGGCAACTCGAGCTCGGAGGTGATCTCGGCGATCTGCTTGCGGACGCTCATGTCGATGAGGTTGGAGCTGTCGCGGCCGTACTGCACGGTGAATCCGGCGATGAGGTCCGGGTCGATGCGGGTCTTGATCCGGACGTTGGCGGCGCCGGTGATCTTCTGCACGTGCTGCGCGATCTGGGCGAGGTCCTCGGACTCGAGGTTGACGACGGAGGTGACGGTGGCCTCCTCGGTGCCCGTGAGCGCGTTGTAGGCGGTCTCGAACTCGCGCACGATGAGCGGCATGAGCCCCGCGCGGCTGTTGTCGACGACCACGTTGAGGAAGTTGGACACGTGCGGCTGAAGCTCCGAGGAGGTGGAGATCTCCTCGATGAGCTGCGCCTTCTCGTCGCGGGGCACCGTGGGGTTGTCGAAGAACTCCGAGACGGTCTCCTCGAGGAAGATCTTCTCCAGCTTCTCCATGTCCGACACGGTGGCGTCGAGGGTGCCGTTCTCCATGGCCACCTCGGCCAGCGCCGTCGCGTAGCTCTCGGCGGCCGCGTCCTCGCCGGCTCTGGGCCGGAGGAGGTCGCCGCGGCGGCGGCGGGGCGGGGCGAGGCGGAGGGAAGGGAGGCCCCGGGCCACCGCGCAGGCGAAGGAGGCCGTGCGGGGCGCCGCGGCGGCCGCGGAGGAAGGAGATGCGGCCGGGCGGAGCGCGACGGAGGTGGTGAGGCGGAGGGCGGCCATTGCTCGCGTCGTGGAGCGTGAGGCGGGGGAGAGTTGTTGGAGCTCGGGGGCTTGGATTTGGGCTGGGAGGAAGAAGAGGGGTTTGGGTGGGGAATGGACGGCGCGCAGAGTTGTCGCGAGATCGGACGGTTGAAGGGCTCCAGGAGTCCTGCCTGGCTGAAGATGTGTGGCTCTTGGAAGGATGAGATGGATAAGAAATGGACGATTGTGTGCCAGAAGGACAGGATAGACTCAGGCGGCCACTTGGGAGTTGGGAATCAACTAAAAGGCTTCTTGTCTTGGTAGTATACTGTACAAAATTGCATCTTCTTCAGAGGCCAAATTCGGGTCAGCAAAGCAGCAGGGCCCAAACCAAAACAGGGTTCAGAAATCGCTGTACAAGTTGACAGGATTCAGAGAACCTAATGTGGAACCACAAAATACACAAGCATCGGATCATTCGAACCGAAAATCAGAATGAAACGAACAAAACCTGCTCTGCAAACGGTTCTCCGGCGTCTCAAAGAATTTGACAGGTTGAAATTGCATTCATAAATGTCTGCTTCAGATTGCTTCTGTTGAAAGAAAAATTGAGTCTTTATCTGTTAGAGAGGATTATAAACCTAAAAGATCCATAAACTAGATCAATGAAAGGCCAAAATGACCTCCATCCTCAACAGAACTACAACAGCAACACAGTTTATAACTGCTATTACTCCACCTGTTGCAGCACACGAAGAACAGACTCATTCAGAGAATATACTTCCCAATAAAATAGAGGAATATACTTCCCAATAAAAAATAATTCTAAGATGAAATCGCATTGAATAATAAGGTAAAGCTAACTCATGGCCTCGCATCTCATAATTCACTTTGTTGGAGACATGGAACAAATAGAGGAATTCATAGTGGATAGGCTAGAACTGATATGTTTAACAAGTACAGTTCTTGTGATCTAACAAGATGGCTATCCGAAACTAAATTAGGGCCTTAAGGGCATGGGTCCGTAGCCTCTGCAGGAGACGCGGATTGTTCATTCACTCAGCGGTTGCAGCATGAGAGGTTGCAGCACACGAAGAACAGACTCACTTTGTCCTCCCCTCTTGTTGTTGCCTGCATATTGTAAAAGAAAGCAAGATGTTAACATTTGTCGTCAAACAATGGGGGCAATACTAGGAATATAGAATCACAGATGCGAGCCTCGATATAAGATCAAAAGATGCAAAAATTACTAGTTGACTAATGTAAAATAGAACATACCACAAGTCAGTCCTACTCCACCAGACTTGAATAAAGTACATCCACATCCAAGTTATCACTTGTACCAGATCCGAAGTGGCCTGGTACCGGGAAAGCAAGTGCAGAATTACCCATGTAGTATTTGCGAGATTGTGGATGCACAATAATGCTGGAATCATTCTCGCAAACAACACAACGACCTGTTCAGAAAGTAAAACAAAATGAATTCGTGAAGATCAGCCTGTAATCCACAACATTTTTGTTGACATGATAATTAATTTGCGGTAATCCAGAATTCAGCAACAAATATATCCATATAAAAGCTTACCAGGATATTGATGGTAATCCGGTATAGGGCAACAAAAAGGATATTTTGACTCTTCAACTCTCTCACCGTATTGGTTCCAGAATTCAGCAAAGAACAGCTTCCACGATAATCCATCATCTGAGCTAGCCAAAAAGTTGGCATGATAGACATCCGTACAACTGTAGTTTCTTTGTCGGGTCACTCCACATATAACGCCAAGCTTGTATGGTGGTACCTAGAAAAAGCATGAAGCTGAATAGTTAATCATCTTGGCATTTTCTAAATGTTTCATATAGCACTATATGGTTAAAAAGCGGCTTTCTTTTAGTTTGTTGCCACTTCCTATCTGTAGTAGACCAGCTGTTTGATTTACCACAACTGTAAAAAAACGTGTTCAAATAATCTACTCTGGCTAAATTGTATTGAATTTTTAGTGATAAATTTGCAAAAGCATTGCCCTATGCTACTTACATTTTTCAATAGAAGTTAGCTGGGTACGACATATTATTTATAATTTTCAGGCTTGTTCATATTTCAGAGGTAAGGATGAAAATATCTCTAGAAACTGCACCTACTCAAAGGCCACGCGGTTTCCTTGGTATATGGAGCCCTGTCCTATCTGCTGTGGGCAATGCATTCAAAATTCAGGTAACATAACATTATTTACTGGCAAATCATTCTGGAGCCAAAGCAAAGTTGACTTATGTACCGAATCATATTTCTTGTCCAATGCCCGTCTAACTCACGAAGGTTATGATGTAAACCTTGGTCCACATTGGGAAATACCAGACGTACTTACATGCTATCATCTTCTATTTTTAATTTGAGCTCTTCCTAACTAATAAAATCTATAGCGTCAAGAACTGGAACAATAAGGAAACAATCTATTCTATGATTCTATCTCAAAGGGACTCATATCTATTCTAGCTCAAAGGGACTCATAGTTTAATCAGACTTCCAAAGGACTGCATGCGTTCTTCCGCAGAAGTTTTATGCACGTTCAAATCGGTAACTGTTGCAGAAGTTATATTTCTTAACTACGAACTGCGAGGTGTATTCCGTCTAAGGAACTGTAATTTTATCCTTGTTTACTTTAGGTGCATCTAAGGAAGGTCATGCACAAAAGCAGGTTTATGCGGAAGAGTGCCATTATCCCTGCATCTTATATTTTCAGTAGAGAGCTCCGCAAATCCTTTACTGAGTGATGATAAAGCTCATTTTGTCACCCCAAGTAAATCTACAGAAAATATAAGATGTTGAGGATTGTGGATGAGGTCTCTTTTGATTCGGTTCACAATGGAAGGATGTTTAGCATCTGGAGGCCTCTATGCCCTAGTGGGTATGAAACGAGACTTGTGTCCATCTAGTGCACCTGTTTCTACAATGATGCTGAAAGCATAGAGCGCTTATTTGCAGGTGTGTCTCAATTGGAGATGTTGCTCATGTTGCAACCCATCTGCCGCACTTTGCTGCTATCCACAAAAAATGTCAACGGGAATTTTGTGCTTCCTCTCGTCTATGAGCCTATGACCTGGTCAGTGTTCAGAGAAATCTTTTCTTGTAACAGGACCTCGCTGCAATTCATGGCGCTCCGTCAGCCAAAAGAGGAGTCTCCACAGAAGCCTAAGAAGATAACAGAGCCGTATCTCCAGCAAGCACTGTAAACTCTATGATCCTGTGAGGAGAGAAGCAGACAGCACCGTGCATCGGAGATATGAAGAGCGATGTACATAATGTAGGAAATACGAGTCCAAGAAAACTTTGCCAGGCATTTTTGTACAGAAGCCCAGCATTATGTGACTGAGCATGGCTTTTTTGCGGGGGAAAGTAATTTGTTGGCCTGGTTTTGCTTTTTCTGCTTAATGCTTGGCTTACAGGCTTGAGTGTACAACTTTAGGCAGTAGATGGGGAGAGTACACACTTCTTAGATTTTTCCGTTTTCTCTTGTGAGTTCTGATTGCAAAAGCAAGTTCTTTTAATCTTCTTCCTAGAATCTTCTTCAGCCAAATAAGTGCAAAGGTCTTTTGATATTGTGCAGTTTCAGTTCTACATGACAGTGGCTAATGCAAGTCCTACTCAATTCACATTTTGAAATATATAACTGCAGTAATGAAATGGGCAGAAGTACGTACCAGGGGCTCACTGTAGCCATGGCCAATAAGCAACTCTTCCAACACTCTACGGACATTAGCTTGCTGAGACTCGAATAAAGACCTCTCTGCGGATAGTGTCGCCAAATCTATTTTTTGCCTTGGCATGCTGTTTAGCCGCTCCAAGGCAGCTGATCTATCCATAGCTCTTCTTCGCACTTCTGCATTATCTGTTGTTTCCTTCAATAGAGCATCCTTTAGTCCATCGAAAGCGGCATCTGGATTTCCACTGACCCTAAATTGGCAGTACAAGTTGTAGAACCGTCAAGTGGGCACGCACTCTAGGAATGCCCCGAAGACAGCAGGCTCAGGGTGTTTCGCGGCCAGTGCCACATCACACATATTCGATAACTCCGAGATCGGGGTGTCCAATCGACTTTTGCACAAGAGTGTGACAGCATCTTGCTCATCTGTTGTGGGGGATCTGCAAAGATAGGCAACGAGGCCATCGACCGGGACTCAACTCGATGCTTGGATCGCGCATCGAGTATATCCGCAGCTCTAATCTTCGAAGCAACATCCCAGGAGAGTGGGTAGAGAACATCATACCAAGCTGTGTTGATAACAATGTTGGCCACAGGGTCCAACGGTCCATAACAGTGACCGGCTGCTAGTAGTGAGCGGAGGAGGTGGCCCTCACGTAGTGCACGGACCGGTAGCATGGCGATCGCCATCAGGTACACAGCATGTACCATATCAAGGAGCTGGAACTTGAGGAACGGCAGGAATTCTGGATTCTCCAAGGTCAACGGTAAGTTACTATGGCTGACCAGTCTCCTTTGGTTTAGAGGGAACATGCGTAGCATGTTGGTCGTGTCATCCGAGGAACCAGCATAGGTCTGACAAGGCTGTGTGATTGAGGAAGAGGTGGTACCGTCCATCGAGATGCAAGTTGTGACGAAGAAATCAGGTCCGAAGCACACGGTCATGGTGATGCCACCACTGCTGTCCCGAAAAGTACCAACAGGAGGAGGGCGTGACGGCGGCGGCGGCGGCGACCATGGATGGCACAACATCTTGCAGATCTTGTGGACACAAGCAGATGTGAGCTTCCCCCCTTGGCTCAGAACCTCTAGGACGGGCTGGACCAAGCAACAGCTGTAAGTCGATGTCATCAGACGTAACAGATCAGGTGCAGAACACGGTGGGTAAGCTGCCTCCACAAATGCTGCCTTGGTCCTAGCTGAATCATGTACGAGAAGATCTGGATGATCCGGGCCACCAATATAGTGATGCACTTCTTCAACTGCAGCGCGGAGGTCATATCCGGCCATGTATAGCAAGAGCTCGGACTGAGGCGGTGTGAGATTCCGAAAGTAGCGGAGCATGAACATGTTGAGTGCTTCCCAAGAGCTGCGAGCGCCTTCTGTGAATGTAATCTTTCTCTTAGTTGGCTCAATTGGGTCCACCGGATACATCAAGTAGGGCTCGGTGTGGGCAAAAGTGTCGACAGTGGTGATGATGATATTGGTGACGGGGTCGGCGAAGCCAATGGCGAGACCGCTGTGTGTGAGGCAGCGGGTAAGGTACGGGATCTCAGCAAGCGGGAGGCGGCTGGCCGCCTCGACGAAATAGCCAGCCAGCTTGTCGAAGTACTCCGAGGCGATCGGGTCTGCGGGCACCGGTGAGAGCGGCCGCCACTCGCCCTTGTCCCAGGCGGAGGAGTCTCCCCCGGCAGCGGTCCACCAGTGTCCATCATGAAGGGGAGGGTTGCGGGGCGCGAGGGAATCTGCGGGCAGGAGAGCTCGAGGCGGCCGGTCCCAGGCAGAGGAGGAGTCGCCCCTGCGCGAGGGGCACGCGGCGGCGGAGGAGGAGGAGTCGTCGCTGTCGGAGGTAGAGTCGTGATGGGGAGGGAGGCCGGCGCCGGCGGCAGGATACGTCATGGTGGAGGGCGCCGGCGGCAGGATAGGGCAGAGATCCAAAACAGCAACGAATCCGCCCGAGTTTGGCAAACTTTTTTTTTAATATATATATATACTACTAGCAGGGGCCGGCGCGGCCCGTGAAGAAAATACACGCACAGCCCAGTAATCGTTCAGCCCAGCGTCGTAACGGTGTCCCCGTGCCAGCCGGGCATCGCACATGATCAGAATGGCCGCGTTATCATAATCCCGTTTCTTCCACCGTTTATCGTTATTTTCGTGTTTGGCTAACTATCTTTTTGCTACTTTTGTGTGCATTTTTTCACATCAAATTATAAAATAAATTTAGCGCAGCACAGTTCAGCAATCCAAATTGAGCTTTAGTGTTTGTGTCGCGTTTGTATTCAGCCGGCTCAAAGAGCTAAAAAGCACTGGGCTTTACATGGCGACCGAAATACAACTTTTTTCCATCACTCGATTATTAAAAGGAGAAGGAAAAATAGAATAATCTCTATCCAAGACAACTCAGGTATGGTCATACATCATGATTCAGAGGTAATAGCAAAAACTTTCATTGACTATTTTCTTAATCTTTTCACCACTAGTAATACCTCCGCCGATCTCAACTTTAATGCCGTTAACCCTTTTTTACCTCCTGATGATTATACGTATTCTACTCCGGACAAAGATGAAATTCTGCATGTTCTAAAACGGATGAAAAGAAACTCCTCTCCAGGGCCCGATGGTTTTAATGTTGCTTTTTACCTTGCAGCCTGGGATTGAATCGCTGACGATGTTGTTCTCTACGGTAGCTAACTTTTATACCACTGGCACCATCCCTCCTAGAATCAATGACACATTTATTGCCCTCATTCCTAAGAAGATGGCTCCCAGTTCTCCTCATGACTTTAGACCCATTAGTCTTTGCAATGTAATTTACAAAATCATTGCTAAAACCCTTACCAACCGTCTTAAGAGCCACCTTCCTGATTATATCCATCCCATGCAACAAGCTTTTATCGAAGGTAGGAGGATTAGCAACAACATCATTATAGCCCAAGAAATTACTCACTCCTTCACTCTTAGCTCTTGGGACCAGCCTGCTTTTATGCTAAAAATTGATCTTGCTAAAGCCTTTGACTGTCTTGAATGGAACTTCATCGCTCAAGCACTTGCACGTAAAGGGCTGCATGGACATTTTATTCGTCTTATTTACAATTGCATTTCCTCTCCAACTTTTTCTGTTATTATCAATGGACAACCTTTTGCTAAGTTTTCAGGCACCAGGGGAATTAGACAAGGATGTCCGTTATCTCCGTACCTTTTTGTCCTTGCAATTAATAACTCTCCATCTCATTGCAGCAGGCTCTTCAAGACCAAGAACTTTCAGGTATTTCTCTTGGGCCCGGTTGCCCTCGGATTCACTCTTTATTATTTGCTGATGATCTTTTGGTATGTGGCCATGCTTGCCTTGCTGAAATTCAGAAAATGAAGCTCATAATTGACAGTTTCTGCACAAAATCTGGCCAAACCCCCAACTAGGCCAAATCTGCCATTCTTTTTAGTAAAAATGTTGATTTGCAGACTAAACAGGCTATCAAGCAGGTTTTCCCGGTTCAAGATATGGACAAAGACAAGATCCATCTTGGTCATCCTCTTCTACTTCCTGCGAAAGACCGCTCCTCAGCCTACTCTTTTATTTTGGATAAATTCAAAACTAAGCTTAATGGTTTTAAAGCTAACAAACTTTCTCATGCAGGGAGGTTTACACTTATTAATTTTGTCTTCTCTTCTATCCCTATTTACTGTATGTCAACTATTCTCTTCACCAAGAAATTTCTCGCTAAACTCACTGCTATCATTACCATATGAACTCCAAATCAAATCCTTAAAATTCCAGTGAATCAAAATAACTCATTGTGGGCTTAGAAATATATTTTCCACCCAAAATATTCCTTTATAAATACTTTTATACTTAAATAGGTTTGGAATAAGCTCCAAATAAAATCTCATAATGTTTATTTGGTTCAATAAATTCCCAAATAGATTTATAACACCAAATCACGCACTTTGAAACCATACCAAATGTTTCCAACTACATGTACGTAGGAGAGTCACGTTATTCCACTCTCAACGATGGAATAAATGTTGGAATGACATTTGCACTTGAGGATGTCATGTTATCCTCTTCTCGAATATTTGATAACTCGTTCTCGAAAACAAAATGAACATGACAAAAATGAAAATCAAGAAAAATGTGGTTGAATCATTGAATATGTTTCCAACCTTATAATCAGAAAAGTCATATTATTCCCTCTCTTTAACATTTAAATAAATGTTGAAAAGTATTTCTAATCAATTCAAATATTCCAACGATGCTCTCAAATGGTCATGGCATCCAAATTAGAATCTTAGCGTGTTAGTAAATCCTTCAAAAAGAACATAGGATTTATTAAGATTCAAATAAAATCCAGATAAAATCATAAGATGCAAATGGGTTCAAATAAGATACTTTGAACTCATATAAATGTCCCAACCATGTTGTATAATTTGGATAGTCATATTAAGCCACTCTTTTGTCGAATTTTCAAACATGGTATGAAAAAGATTTAAATAGGTACGGAAAATTTAAAATTCTTCAGAATTTCACAACCAAAATATTTCCAAAACCAATATTTTAATTAAAATAATTATTTTATTTAAAATTCCAAAATAAGATTTGGCAAGGCTAGAGGAGAAGGTTCACTCGTCTCTCACTTGGAATCCATATGACATGTGTCTCTCACAAATGGTCTTGACAAAGCACCTACAAGTGTACTGGCTTCCTTGCTCGTAACTTTAGCAGATAAATCCATTTATGAAACATCAAAATCTTCTCTTACTTGGTGTGACTAGGAATCCTTTTGGTACAACCCTCAATCATAAGTTCTTGAAATTCTGCTTCATAGTACTTTACTCCAATCATACTTTTTTTTTTCTTCAAAGGTCTTCCAATCTTGGATAAATTCTTGACAACCATTGGAGGGGTCTATCCTGACACAATGGGTTTTGGAAAAGTAACTTCTTTAATCCAAAACATACACTTGTGGACTCGATGTACGTAGAGTTCATGTTCCTTGAGGTTTAGTCCATTCTCCTTGAAGACTTTATTCTTTCTCAAAATGTCTCATTGGCATTCTTGAGATTCCGTATATAACTTGAATCATCTTGAGCAGGGTTCCTCATTTTGCTCACCAAATACTAGGTTTTCAGATAGGAAAGAATAGATTTTACAAAGAGAGAAACGTCTACTACCCAAACACAAAGGTTTTGTGATTAAAATAATTTTATTTGTGTCCGTCAATAAATCCAAAAGATGACATCTCACAAATCATGTCTACTTTGAGTAAGTATGTGCCAAGGGTTTATAATCCTATCAAGGTCACCTTCAAATCTTGCAGTTCTTCATAACTTCATTAGTACGGATCTTCCAAAATCCTTGTTGCAATCTTGATGTGGTATCGCTCCACTTATCATCCTCGTCTGTTGAAGGCACCACTAATTCTTTTGAAGAGGAAAGGGATGTTGGAATTTATTTAAAACTAGATAAGAGCATGAAAGAATAGATGAGAATGGAACTACTAGAGGTTTTGTAAATATTTATCTTTGCAAATAAGTCCTTAAAGTTTATCCAAACTAGGGTCACGATCCTACAGGCAACACAATGCTCTGATACCATCTGAAGCGACCTCGTCCATATAGGGTTTGATCTCTGTGCTTATAGTGCTAGTCACTAGATCGACTCACTAGCACACACAGTTTCAAGATGAAATATCGAGATACAAAGGTCAAAGTACTTTATTACAACGCATTCATCCAGAATTTAAGAGAGTACTTACAACTCTGCATGACCTCTTGGGTCAGCATAAACGAAATATTGTTCAAAACTAAAGCAGCGGAAAATGGTAAGATAGATTGAGCCCCAACTACTCCAAGGTGGGAGCATGTTGGAATGCAGGCTCGTGACCCAAATCACAACGTAAACCCAACTCGTCGTCAGTATAACTTGCATCATTAGACGACAAAGCCACTAGGGTCAATACATTGAATGTAGTGGCAAGTTCACTAAAGATTATAGTTTAAAACGAAACAACGGAAATGGTAAGATAAGATGAGCCACAACTACTCCACGGTGAGAGCATGTTGGAATGCAGGCTCGTAACCCAAAACACGACGATACCTTACTCGTCGTCAGAATAACCTGCATCATTAGATGACGCAGCCACTAGGGTCAATACATTGAATGTATTGGCAAGTTCACTAAAGGATATAACAAGACCTACCAAGTACATGCATAGTTTGGCTAGGTGGGGTTTGGGTTATTTGCATAAAAGCCTTATTGTTTAAACCTATCATTTTAATCAAAATAATTTTATCACTATTGGACATTGGGTAGACACACCAATGCTCCTATTAATCTATTGGATACCGGATAGACATCAACGAGTGCTCCTATCCCAAGTTTAACCCATCAAGTTTTATTATGAAATTGGAATGAGTGAGACTTTCCTTCTAGCTTCACAATCTAGTTGCCCAAAGTTGTCCATGACCGGGGACACGGTCAAGTACTCAGTTTGACACTCGCGAGAGGTTGTACACTTTACCCACAAGAAACCGACGTGTTGATCCATTGCTGTCCTCAGGGTAGAGTAGCAACGGCATCGATTACAAGACTTTCAAAAGTAATTCCCCAGACCCATACCGAGGGACCCGCTCCCACCTACACGGCTACATCATCACGATCACCTCAGGCCCAGGTTCAAACAGCTTGCTCAATCTTGGCAGAGCCCATATTACCAAGTGGTTGTACTGGAAGCTACTAAACAGGAAACTAGTCCAGTCTCTGTTATCCCAGGTGGCATTCCACATTTGCGACGCAGGCGCTCCCATAGACATGGAGAGACGACTCATAGACATGGACCCATAGAAATGGACCTAACGCCGCATAACATCCAAAATCTCAAAGCAGTCCACCCAAGACGGTTCATTAAATTACTTGTTTTGCCATACACTAAGAAAACATAACTTTACTCCATATCAACAAATATATCATGATGTAATGATTCCACCCCTGATATAACATAGCATAGCATGTAACTACATACGATGGCAATTGGTGGAACAGGACATGGCAAGGGTAACCTATACTACTAGGAATTCATAGCTAGCATAGATACAATAATAATCCTATCAATGCAACTAATAAAATCTAGTGCATAGTAAAAATAACAGGATCATGGTCAAAGTGAACTTGCCTTGGTTAAGATTGTTGAAGCCTTCTTCTTAAACGACACATAATCACTATAATCGCACTCCGAGTGATCTATCGTGGAGAACAAATAACCAAATATAAATACACAATTTACACAATTCGAATAACTCCAAATGAACACCAAACACGAGTCAACATGAAAAGCAATCAATAATAATACTAATTTAACGTATAACTAGTACTACTTTAACCCTAAACAAGGTTCTAGGTCCTAGGGCTAAGACTAGAGTGGCTAAGTGTGGAATTTTAGTCTATAAGAACTGTTATAACTTAGATACTTTGGTTGTTTCGACAAAGGTGCAAAAGGGCAGAACAAGAAGAGGTTTTATGCTAATGGTTAAAACTAGCTACACACTAACTAACACAATTGGATTCCTCTCAATAGGATCTACAGAGCTAGATACTATGGGCTTACAAAGATGGCTAGTCAGAATCTGACAGAGAAAGATACTAACTTATACTGAATACCTACTGATGCTAGAGGGTTCTAAAGACAAAGATCTAATAAGAAGAAATTTATTATTCAATCTACTCTTCCATTTGCCACTGGTTTCATCCTAAACGGAGATGTGAGACAAAAACTGAAGTAAGCGCCTGCGTCAGGGGACACCTTCCCAGGCAAGTTGGCTTCCCGAGGGGCGTCTCGATGGAAATCTGCAAGCGGTCCTCCAGGGTAACCCCCGCAGCTCGGCCAGTCCTGCTCCAGGGAGACCCCCTTTCCAGGTACTTGCCGAGCTGGTGGCTTCCCAGGCAGTCCGCACCGAGCTGCCCAGGGCACCAACCTTGCGGGAAACGGGCGAGGCGACCCACGCGTTAAGTAACGGTGGTACCCCGGGTGCCACTGGTACGACAGAAACTGTCTGTTGTAGCCCGTGGCTTAGACACCGGGGATGCTGGACACCCCCTTTTTGGTTCGGCAGTGGGCGATGGGGATCGCTCCGACGATTGCCGACAAGGCCAATGACGAGCGTAACGATGATGCGAATGAGTTTTACCCAGGTTCGGGCCACCCGGAGGTGTAAAACGCTACGTCCTGCTTTTGAGTGTGTATTAGCCAATGAAAAGGTGGTTACAGGTTGCCGGGGGAGTTCCCGGGCGTTCTTTCCCTTACTGCTAAGTGGCTACTTTCTATTCCGGGTGCGAACCCCTTGACCAGTGGCCTTGGTCCTCCTTTTATACTCAAGGGGATACCACAGGTGCCACGGTTTGCATGGGAGACGCGTTCCTGGACACGCATCGGGTGAAAAACCTAGGCAGCTAGCCCTTGCTGCGTTGTCATGCATGCACGGTAAAAACTACTATGGCTAGGGCGATACGTGCCCTTAGATTCACTGCGGAGTGCGTACTGTAGAATGACGAGACGGGTAACCGCCCTTCTGCTGGAGCATTTAAATGCCTGTCTTGTGCCACACTCCGAGCCCCGACCAGCCCTGCACAGAGGGAGCTTGCCGGGCGAACATGTGGCGGAGATACCCTGCTTGCCCTGAGTATTGGCCTTGACGCAAGCGCTTACATCATGCGGTACCCTCCCCGGCAAGCGCCAGGCTGGTGGCTTCCCGGCTCTGTGTTGCCTGGGACGTCGTCCTTGCGGGAAGCACGCAGAGCGACCCACGCGTTAAGCAACGGTGGTACCCCGGGTGCCACTGGTGCGACAGTAGCCCCCGGGCGTGGGCTGGCAACGCATGTTCCCGGGTTGCTTCGTCCTGGGTCGTTTGCCGGGCTACGCGCTTCCCGACGCGTGGGTCCCGGGTCACACCGGGTCCCGACCCACCGGTCGCTGGGCCACCTCTCCCTCTTACGAGAGGAAACGGCCAGGAGCGTGATTTGCGCCCTCAACCCCCATAATTAGCAGGGAGTTAAGGCCACGTCGCACACCCCAGATTAACCCCGACAGTAACTCGGGCGCATTACTGCAGATCGTGGGGTGTCCGTTGGAACCACCCAAAACCCAGGATAAATACCCGAGTCCTGGCGGCGCAAATCCCACCTGCCGATTCGCACCCCAGCTCCTTCCTTGCGCAGACCCCAAACTTCCACCTTAGCCAAGCATCCCCTTCATGTGCCATGGCCTCAAAAGCTCCCAAGCGCAGCAAAGGTTCCGCCGGCGACCAAGGCGACAGCTCCCGGAAGAGGGAGTTGTCGGAGAAGGAGAAGAAGGAGAGGGAGAAGAGGGCTAAGCTTGCCTTCTTCAAGCCTGGGTACAATGGGGGGGGGGGGTGGAGAAGCTACGCTTGGCTGTTGCGACCGAGCACAACGAGTTCGGGCCGACGCGGGTCCTGCCCATCGGCGCGGTCCACGACGACCACTACTTCCGCATCTTCGGGCGCTTCATCCTTGCCGGGTTCGCTCCTCCACACTCCCTCTTTCTTCACGCAATCATGGAGTCGTACGGGCTCCGGCTCGCGCAGTTCCACCCCACGTCCCTCTTCACGCTGGCGGTGTTCCAGTACCTGTGTGAAGGGTTCGTGGGGGTGATGCCGTTGGTGGTGTTGTTCCGCCACTACTTCTACCCCCGCGTCGAGAAGGGGGCACCGATGTCGTCGGGAGTTTCGTTTCGCTTCCGCGACGGCCTCCGGTCCGAGTTCATCGTCATGGGGAAGAAGAAGATCGAGACCGAGTGGTGCGGCGACTGGTGCTGGGTGCGTGTCGACGAGCCGGCGGATTTCTACCGCTGGCCCATGAAGCCTCCTAGAGGCACCAAGGACTGGAGCAACTAGGACCCCAGGGACGCCGAGCTGGCGCCGATCTGTGACAAGATCGCGGCTCTGCGGCTGACGGGTCTCTCCGATATGGACGTGGCCCGCAGCTACGTGGGGCGGCGCATCGCGCCCCTGCAACGGCGGAGTCACCCAATGTGGACGTACACTGGGCCGGAGGATCGGACCCGACTGTAGCGGGATGGACTAACGTCGGCCGTGATCCGTGAGTGGGTGAAGGGGATCACCGGCGACAATGCCCCCTTCACGACTCCGCCGCCGGGGGCAGTGCCGCTCCATGCTGGGATCCCGAATTCGGGATCCCAGGATTATCCCCCTTGCGACGAGTGGGGGATAGTCTCCGGCGCTTCGTCCGGGAGCCCTCCCCCGCAACCTCGGACCCGCGGCGGCAAGGTGCCTGCCGCAGAGGTGGAGGAGGAAGGCGGCTCGGATTGGGACTTCGAGGGGAACGAGGGAGTCGACACCGGCGTCGCCTCCAAGAGCGAGCAGATCCGGGGGGACGGCGACGGCGGTGCTGAGGACAACAATGGTGACGGCAACGAGGGCGACGATGACGACGACGCCGTGCCGCTGTCGAAGCTGTCGTCAGCCTAGGGGACGAGCCATCGCTCAGGCGGCTCAACGGTATCTGCCCCCGCAACTGGCTGCGGGGCCGGCAAGTGCTGCCGGGGCCAGGGGGCCAGCCTCCCCAGCACAGCGGGCAAGCCTGGGGGTATTGCCAGCGCGTAGGACTCCCCCGGCGGGGGCGTATTCGCAGACCGGGTGCTCAAGCTCAACCCGCCAAGGTATCCGTCTTGCTGTTCATCTCAACCTGTTCTACGCGTCATTTTCGCCTTATGCTTTATACTCATTGTCCTTTGCTGTGATTGATGCAGGTCGACGACGAAGAGGGGGGCGACCGGCGCTCCACTAGCCGCCCCGGCCAAGAAGCCCCGCACGTCCGCCAGCGCTGGTGGCAGCAGCAGTGGCCTCGGCGCGGGGACGGCGGTGGCAACAGGGGGCGCACACGGCGACCCACCTGCTGCCGGTGGGGTGGACGCCCCAACAGGTACTTGCCTCAGCGCACGTCCCGAATTGGATCCCTGTGCTTGTTCGATACTGATGTCCCGTCTTGCAGCAGCGGCTTCCCCCGCAGCCACAGCTGTGGGAGGACACGCAGCCGATCCCAGCCCCGAGGCTGAGGTGATCGTCGTGGAGGGCTCGCCCACTCGGTCCCCCACGCACGACCCTGCCGGAAGCAGTGCAGTGGCAGGAGCGGCGGTTGGCACCCCGGGCAGCGCTGGGCAGGCAGCGCAGCCCAAGGCGGCCAAGGAGGGCAAACCGCGCCCTGAGGCGACGGGCGGCGGCAGCCCAGACAAGCCCCCGAGCCCCCAGCCTACCCGGACTGGGGAGGCTGGATTGGGAAGTTGAGCCGTGAAGACAAAAACACTCTACCGGCTAGCACCACAGCTGGTGGGCTAGACAACTTGAGTTCGAATCCTCACACTGCTATATTGCTTGGTTGGCTAGTTCCTCATAGCCAGCCCATTCATTTGCCCGTCAAAAAGAAAACAAAAACACTAAATGCTTCAGTACATATGGCCAGAAACCAAAACCAATCAAGCTTTAGAAGGGTAATCAACAACTGCTGGACTTTGAATGAAAATTTCTGAAAATTGAGTATATAGGTATAACAAAAGCTAATCAAACTCAAAATCCATATTACCGTCTCTCACAGTTGAATTCCGAGAAGAGTTTTTTTCCCAGCACGAGCAGCAACACACTAATAAATGCTTCAAAATATATGACCAGAAACCAAAACCAATCAAGCTTTAGAAGGGTAGTCAACAACTGCTGGGTTTTGAATCAAAATTCCTGAAAATTGAGTATGTAGGTATAACAAAAGCTAATCAAACTCAAAATCCATGTTACCATCTCTCACAGTTGAATTCCGGGAAGATTTTTTTCCCCAGCACACCCAGCAACATTCTGCAACCCCTGGAATACACTCATCAATGGTAGTTAAGCAAATCCTTTGAGCTTGTCTAAAGTGTTAATGTATCAACACATGATAGTTTGGGGCACAGAATGGACCTTCAACATCTCTGTTAATGCTCTCACAATCACAGTTGGACTTTAGGAATTTGCCCTGCGCAAGCAGCAGCATAGGCATCTGCAAGCCCTGGAACACACTCATTATAGCGGTCAAGGAACTTCTCTACAAATCTCTTCTCGGTCAGAGCAAACACACTGTAAAAATCAATGTCTTTTGTCACCAGTTCCTTCGCCTTCAGAACTTGTATGACATAGTGCCGGGGCATCAACCGCCTCTCCAAGCTATAAGACAGCATTACAGGCCTGCGCGCTATGTATGAAGCATCCAACATAACCTCCATTTTCAGGAACTCAATGGTCTGAACCAACTTCCCCTCTGACGTACTCAGAATGCCTGGTGCCTTGCCTCTGACGTACTCAGCTTCAGAGCATCCAAGAGCCTTCTCCAACAAGTCCCGTTTTGCACTAACATTCACAGGAGCGAAGTTGCAGACAATCACCAGGGCTTTCATGAACAATCCCGAACAACGGCGCACGCCCAACATCTCGGCACGCGCCACCATTTCTTTCACACGCTCTGGCTCCATGGTGAGCAGTTCGGTGCGCACAATGAGCTTGGCAATGTGACAAGCAGTTAGGCCGCACTGCTGCAAGAAGGCCGTATTGGGCTCGACTACCTTCTCGATGTTCCGGCCGAGGATGTACAACCTTGTCTTGAGGGCCACTTCCACCTTGTCGTAGGAGCCCAGCAAGGAGATGTAGAACTCGAGGCGGGGGATTCGGGACGGGGAGACCAAGATCCCCGGATCGAATTTAACGAGGCGGGAGATCTGGGCAGGGGAGAGGCCCATGGCCCATGCCCCGGAGCCGGGCGACGCGGGGGGTTAGGGTTTTGTCCGCACCGTGGCAGAGCAATCGCGGGTCCCTGGCAACCGCCGCCGCGAGGTCGGCTTTGGCGAGACCGGCGTCGGCAAGGAATGCGCGGACGGCGTCAGGCTTGGCGGGCGACTTGACGCGCTGCAGGTGTTTGGAGTTGGAGGCCTTGAGGGCTTGGGCTGGTGTGAGGCCCCAGGTGGCGACGAGGTAGCCCGCCGCGACGAATGGGGCGTCCGGTGTGGCGGCGGCGGTGGAGAGGAGGAAGAAGCGGTGAAGGGAGGAGGCATGGAGATCGGAGGCGCCGCCCAGGGCGAAACGGAGGCGGCGCAGCATCGCGGCGGCGTGCCTGCGTGCCCCCAGTGGCCTTCGTCTTCTGCCGAGAGACCGTTTGCTCTGACCCTGTCCGCTCTTGTTTTTTTTTTTCCTTAGCCGGGAGCCCGGGAGACGTTTGCTCTCGATTTTATTGATCTTTCTACTGTAAATTTGATAAAATTTGAATTTTTTTTAAGGAAACCCAAAACGGAGAAAATAACTCGTTTGTTGATTCTCAGGAATTAGCAAAACTTATAAGCGCGAAATTGTTTTTGCCAGTGATGCTCTAGCCGCCAAAGAAATGCACGCACGGGACGGCACTATGGGTGGAGACAATTGGACTACGCAGAGGTTATGGTTGGAGGTGACAACATCGTCGAAGCAGAGAGGATTGAACAACGTGAGGATTATGGATTTGTTGAGAGGATTGAACAACGTGAGGATTATGGATTTGTTCAATGGTCATGGTTAGGCAAGCCTAATCTCTCCTACTTATCTTCTACTAATTCATCGCCACTTCCCTTTGCCAATCTTCCGATCCTAAAGCCTCGTCTTATCAAAACTTTAAAACTACGACCATTTAATTTTTTTAATACTCTCTCCGTCCAACAAAAGATGTCTCAACTTTGACTAAATTTGAATGCATCTATACACTAAGTCATGTCTAGATACATCTAAATTTTGACAAACTTGAAACATCTTTTGCTGGACGGAGGGAGTATTTGATTTGATGTTAACCCAAAATGTACTACAATGAGATCCCCGGTGATGATTCATTATATATTTGTTATTAAAAAGAGTAGGTGGTTTTGTATATTCTTCTAAACCTGGTGATAACATAAACATTACAAAGTACAAAATTAATACCAACAAAAAACACTGATAGGTGGCAACCACCGAGTAACTGGGCAATACAAAATTCAGCAGCTATTATGCACTGTGCTAGAATGTATATGTGCCCGTATATCTTCAGGGAAGATTGGTACTGTACAGAGAGTCTATTCTGTTTCCTCTTCTGTCTTTGAACAAAGTAGCACTGTGGAAACAAACAGAGCAAAATATATCAACTTACGGCCAATGAAGGACTCCAGCTCAGTCTCTTATATGACTATCAGAACGCATCAGTTCACATACAGCCTTCAAATTTGCCATAAGAATCATAAGTAGAATAACAACAATTAACAGAATGTACCAAATTCAGCACTCACTTAGTTCTCAGGCGGTGCTGTGCTGGATTGATGATCTGAATGAATTTCAACAGGCAACGCAGCCCACACAGATACGGTAAATAAATTCATAAAATTCTACAAGAGATCTGACTAATGTTCCCCTAGCTGAAGAAAATGCACAGCGACTCATGGTTCGCAAAAGGAAAAGGCTTACCATGAAAAAGATTGCACCCTCAGATGCCAGGACTATGACAGCTGCTCTTTTCCAGTAACTAAAAACGAAAAAAAGAATTGTAATATGGAAACTTGCGTTTCAGACTCCAAACGTAGCTGGATAAATTGTAGCATCAGAATTGATGGCCACAAATATGACAACAAATATTTCATTTTTATTTGTTATCATATAGACCTTCATCCGTGTCATCAGCTTCAGCAGCCATGGCCTCTCCGACGCCCAGCACATTAAGTTTCCCCAGAATTTTGATGCTAGCAGCTAGCATCTCGAGGTGTAAAGCACACATCAGGAGTATCCAAATACAGCAAGGACAAAACGATCCTTCCATTTAGACGGTTTGCGAAGATTCAGCATAGAAGAACAAAGAAGAAGTATGATCCTTCATAGCGCAACTCCAGCAGGCAGTTTCCCTTGGCAAGCATTTGTGTATTCATCATCCAGGCCTGGAAGAACATCCTTATGGGGGTGTATATACCTGCATCGGAACAACTCGTCGCCAAGAGTGAGCAATGTGTAGAACGTTATATCTTTCTGGATCAAGCCTTTCTCCTGGAGCACCTTCATCACGTAGTATCGGGGCACCAGTCGGCACTCTAGGCTATACATCAGCATCGTAGGCCTGCTAAGGGTGCACCTGGCGTCAATGCGGACCACATTGGTCAGGAACTCCGACACATTGCGAATCTTCTCCCTGGAGCACCTCAGCACCACCGGGTTCCTTCTCACCATGTTGATCACCTCGGCCTCAGAGCACCCAAGCGTCTCACTGAAGAACTTAAGCTTGGCTGCCATCGTTTCCGTGCCTAGGGCCATCATCGTGGTCACAGCGTGCCTGAACATAGGCGAATTACGCGGCACGCCGAGCTTATCGGCACGGGCAAGGATGGATCTTACGGCTTCCGGGTTCCTGGTGAGCAGCCCCGTGCTGGGAATGCACATCTTGGCAATAACACAAGCAGTTAGCCCGCATTCTTGTAGCAGCTCGATGTTGGGCTTAACGACCTTCTCGAGGTCCGACGTGAGGATGTAGAAGTTGCGCCTGACGATGCGGAGGAACATCTCCGGCGATCCCAGGAAGGGCAGCCAGAACCCAAGCCGCTCCTGGACGTTGAAGGAGCGGAGGACGTAGGGGGCCGTGCGGGCGAAGGTCTGGACCTGGGCGTCGGAGAGGCCATGGCTGCGGAAGCTGGCGATGCGGATCTTCAAGTTTTTCTCGACGCTGCAGTTGAGGATGCGCGGGTCTACGGCTACAACTTTGGCGATGTCGGCCTTGGAGAGGCAGAGCGGGGCCCCGCCGAGGAAGGCGAGGACGGAGTCGGCATTGGAGGTGCACTTCCAATGGGATATGTACTTGGTGGATTTCCGGGCCAGATCCCGCGTGAGACCGCAGGTGGTAACGAGGTAGTCCTCAGCGGCGAAGCGGACCGACGGCGGCGAGGCGGCGGATGCGGCGGTTGATAGGAGCGCAAGGCGGACGGAGAAGAAGCCGGGCGTGGCGGCGCAGCGGAGGGAGAGGAATTGTTTCTGGAGGCGAAGCATCGCGGCGGCGGCTTCGCTGGTCGCTGCCAAAGCCTGTTAAGGGTAAACCGTATATAATTTGCTGGGCCTTTTGGGGGGCACAACAAAATAAGGCTCTAGTCCAGTGGGCTCTCTCATACAGAGAGACTGAAAGCTATGGGCTATTTCTCGGAGAAAAGGAAAGCTATGGGCCAAGTCCAGCAAATCAACGACTCAACTGCCTATTACAGATTAAAAACTGCCTATTACAGTATCCATTTATCCTAACCCTCCCCTCAATTTTCTTCCACAAGTGAACTCTTATGTTGTATATAGTAAGTGTGCACGTGCACGCAGGTCCGATTTAAAACATGTTTTTCGAATTACGTTTCTCATTCGAGTGCCAAGTTGCTTTTTATTACCTATTTCCAACTGAGCCACTTAAATAGCTACCAATGGTGTAGAGATGTAAGCATGCATTTACAAATGTAAGGTACTGCCGTATTGTCATCACAGTTTACTTGTTCCCGAACCTAGACTTTCCAGAACAGAACATCGAGCAGTGCGCAAATATGATTTAGGGTTGTGTGGGACAGAGCCTCCACATATCTCGTATATAAAAAGGACCAACAGTTACATGTACAACACGACTAAGACTAGGACACGTATACAACACGTATACGAATCGGTTTCTAACACTCCACCTCAATCTGAACTACTACTACATACAAGGTTCAGATTGGATTGGAACCGGTCTAACATCTGTCGTGTAGCTGGTTTAGTAAATACATCAGCTAGTTGGTCATTCGTCGAGATGAACCTGACGTCTAAAGCTCCAGAAGCAACGCGCTCTCGCACAAAGTGGAAGTCGATCTCTATGTGCTTGGTCCGTGCGTGAAAGACTGGATTCGCCGTCAGATATGTAGCCCCAATGTTATCACACCATAAGATGGTGGTTCGCTGTTGTGACACGCCTAGCTCCTTGAGCAGTGATTCTACCCAGATGGCTTCAGCAGCACCATTCGCCAAAGCTTTGTACTCCGCCTTTGTGCTAGATCTAGAGACTGTAGGCTGTTTCTTGGCACTCCACGAAATAATATTTGAGCCAACAAACACAGCAAAGCCACTGGTGGATCGGCGGTCATCAATACATCCTGCCCAATCCGCATCCGTGAAAACACTCACGCCAGTAGATGGAGACTTCCGTATCCTCAATCCCATGCTAAGAGTCCCTTTGACATAGCGCAATATACGCTTGACTGCTTCCCAATGCACGTCAGTCGGCTGTGATAGATACTGACACACCTTGTTGACAGCAAAGGATAAATCTGGACGAGTGAGAGTCAAATACTGCAAACCTCCAACGATACTGCGATACCTGGTAGCATCCTCAGGACCCAGTAGTGTTCCAGTCTCACGAGCCAGGCGCTCGGTGGTAGCCAATGGTGTCGAAGTGGGTCTACAATTCTCCATACTCACACGATGAAGAAGATCCAACGCATACTTTCGTTGAGTCAATGTCATGCCCCCTGAATTGTAGGACGCTTCAAGACCCAGAAAGTACTCAAGGGTACCTAGATCCTTGATCGGAAAGCTGTCAGCAAGAGATTTAACAAGACCATCCACTGCAGCTGTCGTAGACCCAGTGATCACAATATCATCCACGTACACGAGCATGTAAATCTGCACACCATGCTGATCGAAGAGGAAAAGAGACGTGTCGGCCTTTGATGAGACAAAACCAAGCTGAACGAGACGAGCACTCAAACGGGCATACCATGCACGAGGAGACTGTTTGAGACCATAAAGAGCTCGTTGCAACTTGCACACATGAGAGGGAAAACGTTCATCCTCAAACCCCGGCGGTTGCTGCATGTAGACATCCTCCGAGAGAAAACCATGAAGGAAGGCATTACGGACGTCAATCTGCCGTAAACTCCAACCGCGGGACACTGCAAGAGAAAGAACCAAACGGACTGTGGCTGGCTTCACAACGGGACTAAAAGTATCTCCATAATCAATACCTTGCTGCTGAGTAAAACCGCGAGCGACAAGACGAGCTTTGTGCTTATCAATAGAACCGTCTGGATGTTGCTTCGTCTTGAAAACCCACTTGCTCCCCACGACATTGACTCCAGGCGGTCGTGGAACCAACACCCATGTGTTGGTATGACGAAGGGCAGCAAACTCATCAGCCATGGCGGTATGCCAAGCAGGTTCACGGAGGGCATCGTGATGTGAGACAGGCGTCGCAAAGAAGGCACGACGCTGAGGATCATACCGGACAGTACCATCGGTGTACTCTTTAGCACGACGTGTAGCATCCCGGGTGCGCGTCACCATCGGATGGAGCAGCTCGGGAATGACGTGATCTGCAGCACCGTTGCCGACGGCGACAGCAGCGGAGGCCGGCACCCCGGCCGAATCCACAGCCGGCCCACGGGCCGGAGGAGCAGAGGCAGGCGATGACGCCCCGGGAGGTGGCCCATTGCTCGGGGACGGGCCAGCGCTAGAAGAAAGGTCGGGCGATGCCGATGGCCCGACATGCGTCCCATGCATAGCAGCCTCGGGCGGCATGACGCCATGCACGTCGATCGGCTGCGCTGCGGACTGCATCGTCGGTACCTGCACAGGAGAGACACTGGCTTGGCCAGAAATATCAGTAGCCAAGTAGGACAAGTCGTAATCACGCACAGACATACTCGTAGCCGGTTCAGTGGATGGAAAAGAGATAGCCTCTTTAAGAGTTGACACATCGATAGTAACTCCGGGAGTAGCAAACGGAAAAACCGACTCGTCAAAGACCACGTCTCGCGAGACATAGATACGTCCTGTAGACCATCTAGGCACTTATACCCCTTATGCATAGGATTGTACCCAAGGAACACACACATCGTCGAACGAAACTCAAGTTTGTGCGAATTATACTTGCGCAAGCTAGGCCAACACGCACAACCAAAGATGCGGAGAAACGAATAATCTGGTGGAGTTTGAAAGAGACGATGGATAGGCGTATCCTGACCAAGCACCGGGGTCAGCATGCGATTGATGAGATAGCATGCGGTGAGAAAAGCTTCGTCCCAATAACGCAATGGGAGAGAGGAGTGCGCAAGTAATGCGAGGCCAGTCTCTACGAGATGACGATGCTTGCGCTCGGCAATACCATTCTGTTGGGAGGTGTGAGGGCAAGAAACTCTATGAACGAAGCCCGTCCGCTGAAAATAGCGATTCAACCTATGATACTCACCACCCCAATCAGACTGGACAGCTTTAAGGTTAGCATTCAAAAGAAGCTCAACATGAGCTTGGAAAGCATAGAAAACTTGCTCAACATCAGACTTGTGCTTAAGGAGATAGATCCAGGAAAAACGAGAATAGTCGTCGATAAAACTCACATAATACTTGTACCCCCCAGAGGAAGCACGAGCAGGGCCCCAAACATCAGTATGAACCAAGTCAAGAGGCATAGTAGAAACACGAGATGAAGCAGTGTAAGACAACTGACGACTTTTACCACGTTGACAAGCATCACAAACTAAATTTGAATTGTCTGAGGATGAACACTCTAGATCATTATCCCTAACAATGGAACTGACGACATTATTGGAGGGATGGCCAAGCCGCTGATGCCACTTGGCCGACATAGTCCGAACGCTAGATGAAGCACTCCGCGCAGACGTGACGCGTCCGAGCGGGAGAGGGTAGAGTCCACCTTGACTTCTACCGCGCAAAAGGATTCTCCGGGTGGCCTTGTCCTTAACAAGGAAAAAATATCGATGAAACTCAATAAAGATGTCATTATCCGAGACTAGACGATATACGGACAGAAGATGCTGACGAATATGCGGAACATGCAGGATATTATTCAAGCGAATAGAAGAACCGGCTAAGGTCGAGTGCCCAATGTGCGAGATTGACAAACCTGAGCCGTTGGCTACTTGAACATGATCCTGGCCGCCGTAGCGCTCGCGAACGTGAAGACGCTCGAGGTCACTGGTCAGGTGGTCGGTGGCGCCGGAGTCCATCACCCACGGAGGAGGCGGATTGTTGTTGGAGGAGGTCGATGCCGTGTTCGCCGAGCGGGGGTTGTCGGTGTAGTTATCCTGATCGTAGCGGTTGCGGCACTGCATAGCTTCGTGCCCCCAATTCTTGCATATCTGGCACCTTGGGCGCCAGCGACGCCCGTTACCGTTGCGGCCGTTGCCGCCACCGCCTCCACCGCCATTGTTTCGGCGGTTGTCGTGGCCGCCACCTTGGCCGCCGTGCTGCTGGCCGCCTCCTTGGCTGTCGTAGCCCTGCTGAGGATAGCCCCCTTGCGGGTAGCCCTGCCCCTGCTGCGAGTATCCAGCGGGGCGTCCTCCAGACGTGCGCGCATCAAGCGCGCGAGAGCGGTTGCCGGCAGGGGCGCCATATCGTGAAGCGGCATTGGCGGATGAGGACCAATCCCCCTCGTCGGACTGCTGCGACAGTTGCAGTGCTTCATAGTTCAGCACCGTGGAGTAGAATTCAGCGGGGGTCACCGGAGTGGTGATGACGCTGAGAGACGCCGCGATCGGGTTATAGGTCTTCCCCAATCCGGTGAGCATGTAATCTATGATCTCGCCGTCTTCAAGCGGAGACCCAGCGGCAGCCATGGCGTCGGCGAGAGCCTTCACCTTGTGCATATACTCGCTTGCGGTCATGTCCAGCTTCCTCAGCGTCTGGATTTGACGCCGGATGTGCCGCACCCCGACACGGTTCTGCGCGCTGATCATCGTGTGAATTGCCGTCCACGCAGCAGCCGCGGATTTACAGCTAATGAGCTGATTCGCGAGATCCTCGTGCATCGAGGAGAGGAGCACCCCTAGGACCTTCTGATCTTGCGTCCACCACTTCGCGTACTCGGGATTAGCCACGGTTGTGGCAGTGTCGCCGGTGCCCTCGGTGACGGTTTTGGCCGGCGCAGCGGCCGATCCGTCGAGGAAGCCATGGAGGGAGGCGCCGGAGAGGTTGGTGATGACGAGCGTCCACCAGAGAGGGAAGTTGCTGCGGTCGAGTCGCACGCCGATGGCGGGAACGACGGTAGCGGTGGTGGCGGTGGTAGCCGGCGGGGCAACAACGGGGCCGACGAGCGCGAGCTGCTGCGAGCTGCTGGTCGCCATCGCTCAGCTAGCTCGAGCACGTACGACGCAGGAGGCAGAGCTCACGCGAGCAGCTAGGCAGAGGCGATCACGTACGCACGCGGGCAGGGCACTTCACGTACGCAGGCAGAGACGGAAACGAGTTTGGCTCTGATACCAAAATATGATTTAGGGTTGTGTGGGACAGAGCCTCCACATATCTCGTATATAAAAAGGACCAACAGTTACATGTACAACACGACTAAGACTAGGACACGTATACAACACGTATACGAATCGGTTTCTAACATGCGCTACCCCACAGAACAATGGAACGAAAAAGAGTAAATTTCACAAAATCAGGGTTTCAACGGGTCACAGTCATGACTAATAGTCTCACAAAACCACACTTTTTCGGGCATAGCTTCTCACAGAACCCAAATCAGATAATTAAGAGCGTTTGATGGTGTTTCTGACAAGTGGGACCCACATGTCGGATGCTAGGTCAGACGGGTCGAACCATTTTTTTGTCCACGTCAGCTTTTGCCCAACACCCCGTTTAAGCTCCTCTATCTACCCGGGAAATCCTGATTCGATCCTGCCATCCGACATGTCCCACTTGTCATAAACATCATCAAACGCTCTTAATTACCTGATTTGGGTTCTGTGAGAAGGTCTGCCCGAAAAAGTATGGTTTTGTGAGACTATTAGTCATAACCGTGGCCCGTTGAAAACCTAGCCCCAAGAAATGTGGTTTTGTGAAATTTACTCAACGAAAAATCATTAAATCATTAGAGCTGCACTTTATATCACCTGAGCAACCTAAAACTATTGGTTTAAAATGTAATTATTATATGGACAAATAAGAAAAGGAACGATCAGTATATGTGAGCAGATGCATACTTGTGAGCACATAACGCTCGTTATACTTGGATTGTTGAATGCAGGTCACGAACGGGTGCTCGTGCTATACTGAAAAACGAACTATTGGTTTAAAATGCAGGTCACGAACATAAATCAACTGGGATTTATCTCTTTGGTATCAAAGACAGAGTGCAGGCTGTCGAAAATCTCCAGCTTCCGTCGTCATGAAAAACGAAGTGCCAGCTTCCCTTTTCCTGAAAAAGCATCAGATATCAAATTAAAAGTAACACATGAATCCATCTCATCTCTAATGGAATAGATCAGTAGCACATTGCATGCAAAACCACTAACAGGTCAACAACTAGAAAACTGTTTTTGTGACTACATTAATCCAAAATATTTCACAAAATGAATACGGAGTAGAATGTAGCATAGCAATAAGACATAGATACTTGCTTCACAAGTGTTTAGTTTACTTAGTAAATTGATACAGAAACGATCTGTGCATTCCCTCCCTTTCTCTGGTGTTGCACAATGTGACCAGGTTCTACAGATCTTTCCAATTTTAATTAAAAAATAAAGCAGCATACAGTGGCTAGCCGCAGCAGATAAAAACAATCACAAGTTGGATGTTATCAGAAAGCTTTGGAGCTTGTATGCAGACCTTCCAGGACATAATGTCTCCCACATGTAATTCCTCCTCCTATATAGTATCAGTAGTTTTCCATCAAACTATCTAGCAGCACATCCTCTGGACAGCACACCTTTGACTTGATTAGCAGAGAGACACTGGGTAGGTAAACATCACATTTGTGCACTTTTAAATTGGCGTGAATGATAGGTTTAATAGAAAAGTTTATCAGATAAAATACGACTGTAGTTTACTCATTGGTGGCCTCGAAATTATAACATATAAAGACGGCTGCGATTTTACCAGATGTTACGAGGTATGCAACAAAAAACACGAGGTCTTGTCATCTTGATGCCAAAGTTTTCAACATCAGGGTCTGCTTATATACATGCTAAAACTCAGCAGTATTGCATGCACAAAATAAGAGTAATAGTTGATCGTCATTACCATGGGATACAGCAACAGGTGTCTGTGTTTCATGCTACTTAACGTCTCATCCTGATTTTGCAAATCTTGTTCCCTTTCCCTTCGTCTCTTTACATCCTTTGGGCCTACATATATGTGCTACAATTTAGTATCTCAGCAGTTTTGAACACGTCAGATTTGAAATATGAATTCTATAGCAAGAACCACATTAGTTATATCTTTTGAAAAGCAATAGTAAATAGAGTTTTATGTAATTGCTTTTCAGTTGATCTTATGAAACACAATATTTCAACGAATTGAGCTGCATAACATGAGAACATGACAGTTTCTCCAAAGCAATGAAAAACTGAGTGAGCTCCACAGATTCCATACATTACAACATGCCATCTCCTTGTGACTTCATCTCACAATTGGCTGACCATTTAGTGCATTGCGCCAACCAAGAGAAACTCACACTCTCACAGTACCGGCAGTAAACAAATACCAAGAGCAGTGATAAAAAAAATAGAATGCCTGCAAAGTTACTATTCTTAATTCAAGAAAATATATCATCCTTATCAGAATATAGCATCAGCTCCACTTTACCAATGAAACTTGCCATTAGAAGCACCAGATCACCACCTGCTATCATCACTTCAGTGAACTCTATTACAGATTCTCAAAAAAAAAAAACTGCCTATTACAGTATCCATTTATCCTAACCCTCCCCTCAAATTTCTTCCACAACTGAACTCTTATATAGTATGTGACAAGTAAGAAACAGAATGGTCACCTCTTCAATTTGCCCTGAGTATTTCTTCAGCACAAATTAACCTCATCTAAAAGATTGAACGCTTTTCTCACTAGTTCATGGCTGAGAATATTTTCCAATGTAGAAGCATATATATAGACTGAGCTCATGGGTTTGCAGCTCCTCAGTCTCCTGGGATTGCATCCCCTGCAGCTCTAAATCTCCTGGAACTGCGTGGGAATCAAAATACTTCAAGCAATTACATCTTTCTCATCTGATGAGAGGAATATAACCATTCCATTCATTGACAAAGAGCAAAAAATGTAATCTATGTTCTCATAGATTAACAACAAATAAAATTTCCTTGCAAAATAAGGCTAACATAACTGAAAGATTAACTATGGAAAAGATAAAATAGGCTGAAAACAACTTGTTTCATGGTAGTTCTCCTATTCCTTTTGAAATATGAGGTACTCCAATTAGTAAGTAATGACCCAAAAGAGAACATTATATTTCAAGATCAAGTATGGACAAACACTTAACCATCACACTAGCCAATGCTATACCAATATATATAATTTTTCTTTCAAGCACAAAATTTATTCTCTCTATGAACAGAGCACAAATTATAGATATATCAACGGGGCACAAATTATACATTTGGAAAACTAAATCTAAATGACAGATTGAAAAGCACAATGGTCTGAACTACACATGAAGATCTCAGACATGGAAAGGCACATAAATACCAAATTTGTATACTATACCTGGATGGGATAATTAGCTAATACATCTGCCCAGCATGCAAATAGTTATCATTCTGCAATTTGCATGTATAGGTAAGCTATTTATGTTACCATGTACATATTCACATGTTAGAGCATTAACTTGAAGTACCTGGTAGAAAAATAGGTGGGGAATGCAGGTGTAGATCTTTGCAAGATCATTTTACAACCTCGTCCCAACTTAACATACCAATACATGACGACCATGCAACATAACTGGTAAGAACCAAAGGTGCTCAGACCAAAAATTATCTGCAGAACAGAGGGTCAAGAAATAGACAAAAGTCAGCAACTATATGTATTTCTTGTTCAAAAACGACAAAATAAAAAAACATGTGTGTGCTACTGATTTGGTGCACTAGGTGCAAAATTCTTCTCTTCCCAACTCATGCAAAATTCTTCTCTTTGTAGCAGCGCCCATGGGACAATCGGATCTAACGTCCAGGGATGCGCATGTGACAAGATCGTACGGCCCGCATGGCTGATGATCTGAGAGGACTGCGAGGGTGCTGCCTTTTGTTGTCCCGAATTGTCCAGAAATACAGTTACGGTTTCCTAAAAACAACAGTTATTACAATCTTTAATGAAGAAACTATATCTTACAGAAAAATAGTGCATCCCAATTCATATCATAACGTGGGAGGTTGCGTGCATGCGTGCATGTGCAGTCGCATTACTAGTATATGGTAAATAAAAGCCTGTTTATCCAATTGAAACCAGCTTTTCGGCTTTAATGTATTTTGGAGGATCATTTCTTCACAATTATTACTTTTTTGTATTCTGCATCTGAAATAAGCACGGTGAGAAACGAACCACTATGTCACACTATGAAGCATTGTACGCATTCCGTAAGAACATGATGCCCATTTTCTATAAACAAGAGAGAGCCAGAGGAAATTTCATTCCAAACCCATTGTTCAATCAGAAATGAAATACTTCCGAGTTATGGAGCACAGTAAGTTTTCATCAGAATTTCGATGCTAGCAGCAGCATCATGGGTTGTAGAGCACACATCAGGAGTATCCAAATGCAGTAAGAACAAAATGATCCTGCCATTTAGATGGTTGGTGGAGACTCAGAACAGAGGAGCATACAAGCAGGATCCTTCACAGCACAACTCCAGCAGGCAGTTTCCCTTTGCAAGCATTTGTGTATTCATCATCCAGGCCTGGAAGAACATCCTTATGGGGGTGTATATACCTGCATCGGAACAACTCATCACCAAGAGTGACCAATGTGTAGAAATTTTGATCTTTCCGTGTTAGTCCTTTCTCTTGGAGCACCTTCATCACGTAATACCGGGGCACCAATCGGCGCATGCTATACATCAGCAGCGTAGGCCTTCTAAGGATGCACCCGGTGTCAAAGCCTACGACCTTGATCAGGAACTCCGAGACACTCAGAAGCTTCTCCCTGGAGCACCTCAGCACCACAGGGTTCCTTCTCACCATGCTGAGCACCTCAGCCTCAGAGCACCCGAGCGTCTCGCTGAAGAACTTAAGCTTGGCTACCACCGTCTCCGCACCAAGGCCCATCGTCGTGGACACAGCCTGCCTGAACATAAGCGAATGGCGTGGCACCCCGAGCTTATCGGCACGCACGAGGATGGACTTCACGGTTTCTGGGTTGCTGGTGAGCAGCCTCGAGCTGGGAATGCACATCTTGGCAATAACGCAAACACTTAGCCCGCACTCTCGTAGCAGCTCGATGTTTGGCTTAACCACCTTCTCGAGGTCCGACGTGAGGAGGTAGTAATTGCGCTTGAGGACGCGGAGGAACATCTCCGGCGATCCCAGGAAGGGAATCCAGAATCCGAGCTTCTCCTGGACTTTGAAGGAGCGGAAGACGTAGGGGACCGTGCGGGCAAAGGTCTGGACCTGGGCGTCGGAGAAGCCATGGCTGCGGAAGCTGGCGATGCACACCTTCAAGCTTTTATCGACACTGCTGTTGAGGATGCGCGGGTCGTAGGCTACGACGTTGGCGATGTCGGCCTTGGAGAGGCGGAGCGCTGGGCCGGCGAGGAAGGCGAGGACGGAGTCAGCGTTGGAGGTGCACTTCCAGTGGGATATGTACTTGGTGGATTTCCGGGCAGTCTCCCGCGTGAGACCGCAGGTGGTAACAAGGTAGTCCTCGGCGGCGATGTGGCCCAGCGAGGCGGCGGTCGATAAGAGGGAGCGGTGGAGAGAGAAGAGGTCAGGGGAGGCGGCGCGGTGGAGATAGCAGAAGCGAGGGGAGGCGGCGTGGCCGAGGGAGAGGAGTTGTTTCTGGAGGTGAAGCATGGCGGCGGCGGCCATGGCGCCGGCGGAGCGAGGGGACTTCGGTGTGGTAGGCTCAGAACGACTAAAGAGCTATCCTGGTTCTTCCTCCGGCTCGAGCCAAACCCTTGCGGGCCGTTGCGGCAAATAGACGAGCCGCCGCAAAGGCCCTTCCTACAGTTAGCCGGCCCAACAAGCTGGCTCTGTTTCTTATTCTCAAAAAAAAAAAAAAGCTGGCTCTATTTCTTCATTGCTGCGTCCTTTAGACCGGCCCAGACTTCCTTTCTTCTTTGTCTTTTTTTTCCACTTCCCATAATCATATTCGATTTTCTTTATTTTATTTTCTGCCTTTAGATATTCATTTTTTTCTATTTTTTCACCTTTTCTTTTGTTGGAAACATATGATTTTTTCACATGTTTATGAATATTTCTTATTCACTACCAGCACAAGGCTCCTGATCTCTGACAGTATAGAAGACACGTCACACATAGAGGCCTGGAACTGAAGATAGTAGTCCGGTGTTTAATTCTAGAAAAACTGTGGCCTGGAAAATATGAGCAATCTCTCTCTGGGCATTGCACACTTGTGAAAGATGATGAAGAGAGAAGCGAAGAAACTTTATACCAAACCAATTGTTCAATCAGAAATGAACACTTCCCAAGTTCCAAAACTATAAACATCCGCCTCGTTGCTGTTGAGTGTTGACTGTAATCAACCTACTCTAAATGGCCATGACCAAGAATCTGCTGTGCTTGCTATTGTTCATCATCAGTAGAATCAAGTTATACAGTAGTGGAGGGTATACACACCTCCGGATCCTCTTCTAGTCACAGCTCAGGCTCAGCTCGCTCGCACCGGCGCCTTCCGTGCACAGGCAGACTCGTAAGCATCGGCGAGCCCCGGGATGGCGTCCACGAAGGGGGCGACGAATTTCTCCAAGAACCTCTCTTCCGTCGGCGCCACCACGTTGAAGAAGCACCGGTCTTCCTCGACCAGCCGCCGGTCCTTGAGGAGCCTCAGCACGAGGTGCCGCGGCATGAGCCTCCTCTCGAGGCTGTACATGAGCAGCACGGACCGGCGCGCGATGTACCGCGGCTGCAGCCCGGCCTCGTTCACCAGGAACTCGGCGTTCCGGCGCAGCCGCTCCTCGGAGGCGACGAGGATCCGGGGCGCCTTGCTGATCGCCAGGCTGACCTCCTCCTGCGACCACCCGAGCGTCTCCCTGAGCGCGGCGATCTTGGCGTCCACCTTCTCCTGGCCGATGCAGCCGGCGGTGGAGATGGCGTGGCGGAACATCTGCGACCCGGGCGCCACGCCGAGCTGCGCGGCGCGGCGGACGGCGTCCTGGACGTACTCCGGGTGCATGGTGACGAGCCGGGGCGCGGCCACCAGCAGCTTGGAAATATCACAAGCACTTAGCCCGCACTGCCTGAGGAAGGCGACGTTGGGCTCGACGACTTTCTCGAGGTCGGAGGAGAGGAGCCAGTAGTTCCAGTCGCTGGCCTGGAGGAGCCGCTCCGGGGACCCGAAGAGCGGGAGCCAGAACCGCACCTTGGAGACGAAGCTCCGGCAGAGGAAGTAGCGGCCGGCGATCTTGGCGAGGCGCGCGATCTGGGGGCGCGAGAGGCCCAGGGCGAGGAGCTCGGCGGAGATTGGGGCCAGGGAGCGCTCGATGCGGGCGCAGAGGATCCGCGGGTTGGAGGCGACGGCGGCGGCGACTTCCTTGGGGGAGAAGCCGAGGCCAGCGAGGAAGGCGAGCACGGCGTCCGCGTTGGAGAGGGATTTGAGGTGGGCGAGGTTCTTGGAGGCCTTGAGGGCCTGCGGCGGGGTGAGGTGGCAGTTGGCGATGAGGTAGTCCTCGACCTCGACGGCGGAGTGGCTTCCTGCTCCTCCGGAGGAGGGCGCGGTGGTGGCGGCGGAGGCGGAGTGGGGTACTACGCGGAGGCGGAGGACGCAGCGGGCGGGGAAGTGGTGGACGGCTGCGAGCGGGCCGGCGGCGAGGAAGAGGATAGGCATAGGGGAGAGGAGCATGGCCGGGTAAGGGAGGAGGAGACGTGGCGGGGAGGGAGTGGCCATTTTCATCGACCCGGCTGCGTAATCCGCAGCCGCTGCCGCTGTACAGCGCGCCACGAGGAGAGCGCCCGGCTCCACTGGATAACACCAGCAGAAGCAGATTTCAGACACCGGAGAGGTCACCCTGGATAACAGAACTTTACAAGTTCTTCCCGAAGTAATATAAGGTTAAACATCATAACATGCACTTCATACAGTGATGGCTCTACTGTATACTATAGCAACACTGATAAGCTGCATGATTTGAACTGAACTTTAGAGTTCGTTCTGTAGTAAAATTAACAGTGGGCGGTTCCTTCTTTATTTTGAAACAGCAAAACTGATAAGCTGTACATATCTCAGGGGTATCCGAAGTATGTAGATCTTCAAGACTTCAACCTATTATCATGGGTTAAACACTGGGCAATTTCTTTTTGTCGACCGCGCGTCTGGGTTTGCGAATGCTGCATCGGGTTGGGGAATCAGACGTGGGCCTAATTTGTTAATTGGGTCGCAATGGACGTGGGAGACCCATCTTATTGTGGCCCGTGAAGGAGACTAAAGTAGGCCCTCGTAAGGCCCAACAGTCCCAGTACTTCAAAACCTTGTCTCCGAAACACTGCAAACTCTCTATCCGTCTATCCGTCTCGATCTCAAATGCGGAAGTACATTAATTCAGTTCAAAAATGAAATAAAATGATGCACTGTACATTACTATGGAATCAGCTGGCTACATGCATGCATGAGCAGTCCTGAACCGCGTTCTCCGCTGATCGGCGAGATTTAACTCCTCTGTAAATGCCTATAAATACCCAACTATATATATTGGCATCGCTCGATATGCCTATCTCTTTGGAGTAAACATCGACCGCGGCAAAGATGGTGGCAATCAGCAGGAAGATGCTGGCACTTTGGTTGCTAGGTGTGGTCTTCGCGGCTGCTTCTTCCTCTGCTCAAGGTCACCGGGCTCGCCGCCGCCACTACGATTTCTTCGTAAGTGTACTCCCTACATATATAACCACCATCATTTTGTTTCGTTTCTCTGATAGCATCCATACATTTTAGACAATTTAGTGATTCGTAGGAGGACTCTCTGCATCTTACAATTTTTGCTTTGTGTTTCGGTGATAAGCTTTGCGCTGAGCCGCTGATTAATTTACCTGCTGGAGATCGATGTGTATGCCATGATTTGACAGATAAAGAAGGCCACGTACACGAGGCTGTGCCGCGAGAAGACGATCCTGACCGTGAACGGCGAGTTCCCCGGCCCGACCATCTTTGCCCGGAAGGGCGACGTGGTACCGTCGACGTCTACAACCAAGCCGACCAAAACATCACCCTCCAAAAAATTACTTCGTACGGATAGCACACGTAGGGCTCATATCTCTGTATTTCGCAGGCTCGGCGTGGACAACCCACGGAACCCGTGGTCGGACGGGCCGGAGTACATAACACAGCGTCCCATCCAGCCCGGCAACAAGTTCACCTACCGGGTCATCTTCTCCAGAGAGGAAGCTGGCACGCTGTGGTGGCACGCGCACAGCGACATCGCCCGTGCCACCGTGCATGGCGCCATCATCATCCGCCCCCGGCGCGGCGCAACGTACCCCTTCGCCAAGCCGCACAGGGAGATCCCCATCATCATCGGTACGTATCCTGGTCGTGCGTACATGCATGCAACACACGTACGTACGCGCTTGCATGGCATTTAGAATGAACGAGCTTTTTTTGTACAGGTGGATGGTGGAACGGCGACGTGGAGCGAGTGTTGGTGGAGGCGGTGAGAACCGGTGGCGACTTCCGGGCTTGGGACGCGAACACCATCAACGGGCAGCCGGGCGACCGGTTCCCGTGCTCCGGCGACGGCAGGGGCGGAGCTACTTGAGCTTTGCCTAGTGCACAGGAACCAGGGTCCAAGAAACATTAAGCCTTGCAATTGTCTACTGCACCAGGTTGTGGTACGCAAAGTGCACCAGGTTAAAGTTTGTGCACCTGGCTAAATATCCTCTAGCTCCGCCCCTGGGCGACGGCGCCTTCAGGCTTTCCGTGGAGCGCGGCAAGACCTACATGCTCCACGTCATCAACGCCGCGCCCAGCACCGACTTCTACTTCGCCGTCGCCGGGCACCGCCTCACGGTGGTAGGCATCGACGCCGCCTACACCAAGCCGTTCTCTGCCGGCCACATCTTCATCGCGCGGGCCAGAGCCAGACCGTGCTGCTCCACGCCCACCGTGCACGGCGTCGCCACGGCGCCCGGTACTACTACATGGCGGCCAGGCCGTCGGAGACCAACCCGGCTGCCAGCTTCGACAACAGCACCGCCACGGCGATCTTGGAGTACATCGGGCCGCGTCGGCCGGGTGGTCAGGACAACCTTCCCGGACAACCCGACGTCGGCGTTCAACTACACGTCCGGTTCTAATGACCTCCCTACGGTATTCGTGCCCAAGGGTTGTTGGGCTGCCATTCGCTTCCGCGCAACGAATCCCGGTGGGTGCTTGATGAATCAGCCTTAATTTGGGGCTCTATATATATGGAGGGTCTTGGTACGATATGTTCCATTCGTGACTCTATTTTTATCTTCCTGTCTATGGTTTCAGGTGTATGGTTGATGCATTGTCATCTCGATCGGCACGCGGTACGGGGGATGATACCGTGCTTATTGTGAAGAACGGTAACGCAACACTATTACAGAAACGGTTATCAGTAACGATCGAAAAATCATATCAGTAACGGTCGGGGCCGCCGTTACTAACTTCGTGTTACTGATGATACCAATCATCAGTAACGGTCGCCCGGACCGTTACTGATGTACAATCATCAGCAACTGTCGCACTGACCGTTACTGATGTATATATACATCAGTGGCGGTCGCTCCTCCCGGACCGTTACTGATGTATATATCATCAGTAACGGTCGCGTCACCGCATCAGTGTCGGTCGAGCGACACTGATACATTTTCGGTATTTAAAAAAATAATTAAAAACACAGTAAATACACAGGAAATACACGGCAAATTATATACAGCACAACAAATTATATACAGAATGTACATCACAAAAAAATGTATCTCATCGTAGAAAATACATATAAAGCCGCATCACATCACATCACATCATTTAAAGCATACAAATGTATATAAGCCGCATCATACAAAGCATATAAAGAATACAAATGTATCTCACTTCACGACATTGATTACAAAGTGTTAAAATTCCATAGAAGCATAATTACAAAGTGTCAAAATTTCATGAAAGCATATAAAGAATACAAATGAATCTATTGTCGTGGTTGAACCCTAGACACGACTCGTTCCACGCGTTCGAAGAAGTCCCCACTAGGCTTGATGACCTCATTGTTTATGAGATGGGCGAACTCCCTTTGAATGTTATAGATGACCCATTTAGGTCGGTGTCCCATTATCATTCGGGGCCGCCAGTACTCTTCCATCGCCGCGACTGACCCCTTCCACTTAGGCTTGAACATGCTGGCATTCGAGAATGCCAGCAGTACTAGCCACAGAACACACTGGCTGGCGGCTGTTGCTGGCAAAAAAACCTGTGGTTGTGGTGAGGCTCGTCTTTATAGCCTTTACCAGCTAATTTTCCCTTGATCACCACTTTCCAGGCAGTGTTAATGAGTGATTTGATGAGTTTCCAGAACCAACCTCGAACACCCTTCTTCGGAAGTAGTGAATCGAAGTAGTACACCGCGGACCAAGACAAACAAATGAGTATTGTCACCCAATGGTCTCTGTTTTCAAAAGAAAGAAACTTTAGTATCTAAGGGTGTATAAGAAAGACTGAATTAGAAAAAAAAACGGTTCCATATATAAAATTGAACTTACTCCAAATTAAGGAAGAAGAGAATGAAGTCGTTGTCCGCGTATTTCTCAAGACATGCCACCAAGTATTGCATCCTTTTCTGGCTCAAGACCGATGTCACCGTAGTTGAACATTGCGGGGTCTAGAATGGGTACATTTTTTACCTCTAATTGCCGCAGTTCTATCATTTGGTAGGCAGACCACAGCCTTAAGAGGTTGATATCAAGCTTTTGGCGGTTGAAGAGGTGGAACAGTTCGTTGAACTCCACACCAAAGGTGATAGGACGTTCCTGAATGTTCCCGGTTTCTTGGTCAAAGAAGCCATAGTTTTTTGGGATTCAAACATTGATCTGTTGGGCATGCTGTTGAGAATCAGCTGATGCTTGCATGTAGAACTGATGAAGCTCTTGCATCTCTCTGGACACGGCACGCAGGGAATCTTTGGTGTCCATTGGTCTTCCAGGATAGTAAAGAAGCACCCGGTCGAACTCCCTAGCCACGAAATAGGATCCGTCTTCGAATCTCTGGCCTTGATATGGGTTCTTGATGAGAATGTCAGGCCTATTCTCCTCCCAGACTCCAGTCATGTCAGGCACATGGTGCATCTCATCTTGAGTGACTTTGGAGGATTCTTTGATGGTCTCGCCGCCGCGCCCCCTCTTTTTATGTCTCCTCTTACTGTCCCATGCCTTCGGCTCTTCTGCCTTGTACTTGTTATCGATCTTGCGGCCACCCATGGACTCAGCGGCACCCAAGAGAGAGAAGGTGGGAGGGACGCTTCCAGCCTGTGCTGACCCTGTGGTCTGGCTATCTTTGAGCTGTGCAGGCATCGACATTGCGCGCTCTTCATCTTCGCCGGCATCAACAGAAGGAAGTATCCTAGGAAAAAGGCCGACCGGCGAATGAGAAGTACCTTTGTGGACGGAGGGAGATGGAGTCATAGAGAGTCGGCGCTGGTTGTATAGAGATACCAATCTCCTAGACCACATAAATCGGTAGTTTGGACAACCGCCTAGGATATCCACGCCTTCCTCCGGAGGTAGCGGGATAGCTTAATCTCGATGCTCCTCGACGACGGAGTCCACCATCACACTCACTTGTGCGTCGTTCATGAGAATGCCGTGCACCAGTGGCGGTGATTGTCTGGGCATCAGGCGGCCAATGGCGCCTACAGGCTTCCCAGGCTTGTCAACGTGGATACGACACTTCACCGGTGCCTGCGCGTAACAAGAAGAAGGCATATGCGTGTAAGATCTTTATTCATGAAGGTAAGGATTGAAAAAGAGTTTGAAAAGATTGCTTACAAGGATGTTGTCGCTCGGACCCTGATCGTTATCCCGGCTACCCTCGCTTGGGGAAGGTTGGCTAGCGGGAGGGTTGTCCATGCTAGGAGCCGGGCTGTAACCTTGGGTGTAGGTTTCTTCGTCCTCCATACGTGTGTCGGAGGCGGCGCTGCTCTTTCGTGGGGGAAGAGGAGGAAGAGGAGGAAGGAGGTTCTTCAAACCTTCACTCCTCCCCCGAGTATGGCACCAAGGGCGGGGTGGTATTTGGCCAATGTCGACACCAAATGATGGACGGCTTGCACTGCATATTCCCGCGACACCTCTTGAGACACGATAGATGCCTGCTCTCGCGCCTCCACCTTAGCTTGTTCTATTATCTCAGAAGAAGCGGGGAGCTTTTTCTGAACCCTTCTTCGCTTCGGAGCAGGCGGGAAATAATCATCCCAGCAGGCCCCTTCGTCTTCTCCTAGAACACGACCCGTGTGCTCCGCCTTTTGCAAGCCGGCGGTCACGGCCGACTCCCACCTCTTGCTCTGCACGGAGTTGTCAGAGGTTTCTGACCTCTTGCTCTCCTCCCATTTGTGGGCATTTTCCTGTTATCATATAAGACAGGACGTGAGTCTATATGGATCAGGAGTGTCATAATTAACGCCGAAAACAACTAAATGCACGTGAACCCTTACTGTAAAATTTTTAACAGTCGGCTGCATTGGCTCAATGCCCGCCCACTGCTCGGGTGTCATGTGCTGATGTGCATATTCTCTAGCACGTTGGTCCTCCAGCATGTCATGCACTGGAGACACCCTGCCTGCCGTCTCGAGAATTTGGTCCTGCTTGCGCCAGACCTTCTTCTTCCCCTCTTTCCCTGCACTCCCTAGCCTGTGGTTTAAGGGCTTCCTTAAGCGCAGCGCCCTCATGCGTTCACTCTTCGCAATGAAGGCAGGGTCAGACGATTCCTTCTTGAACTTTTCTCATTCAGCCTCATCTGTTACCAACGGCCATTTCTTCTTGATGATCTCGTACGGTTTGTCCATCCACCTTGTAGCGGTGGTTTTCCAATTAGCAAGTCCATTGCGGACTCCTATGTTGACGGCCGCTAGGAATCGGTCGCGCCACTCGTCGGTGACTTGGAACCTCCTTGCAACGTCCGCGATGCACATGTCTCTAACGACTTGGGAGATGTCACTCCACTCGTCGGTGATCTTGCAATACTTGCGTGCAATGGCTCCACAGGTCGTTGCGAAGGCCTTATGTGCCCTCTCAGGCGACTCCGGGCGGCCTCTCTCAGAGTGCCGGGTGACCACGTAACAGATCTCCTTCAAGTTGTGCCTCCCCCTCGGCGTCTTCTGCCTTTACTTCTTAGCGGGAGTTTCAAAAGGCTGTGGGTTGCTCTCTTCCACCCGTCGCTCGTTGTCGCGTTCTCTGAACGAGAGCTACCTGAGCCAGAGCTGGCAATTTGCTCTCCCGATGAAGACTCTTGATCGACACGATCTACCTCCTTCCGATCAAGAACTGTTTTCTGGCTACTCTTGCCCATTTCGTACCTATGTGCCATCAAAACCATCAAATATATATCGGCCGAAAATTTCGGCATGACCTATGCTAAAAAGCTAGCAAATTTTCTCTACTAGTAGCTCGAAACCTGCATAAAAAACCCACCCGCATATGTACCCCCTCGGCACGTTGGCCGGCCCCTTCTCCAATGACCTGACACGATGGTCGGGCCCACAATTCACATAAATGAAGCACGTATATAAACCATATATAGCATGTATATAGCATAAGTAAACAACACGTGTATAAATCCTAAATTACTCTAACACTAACACTTGTAACCCTAACACTAACACTAACACTAACAATTTTAATTTCAGTGAACCCTAACACTTGTAAAAAAAGGGCAGAAGCAACCTAACAGTAAACCCTAACACTTGTAAAAAATTAACCCAACGTACTAACCCTATATCAAATTCACAATATGTGTGCCCATCTAACTCAATTATCCACTACGACAAACTACAATTATCAAATTAACATGCTTTTGTGGCTCGTGGAACACTACGCAAACATGTATATTGCAACATATAAATTATATAGCTACATAATTCAAATTCATGCTCTTTAATTCAAATCAGCCTAACCCTAAATTAACAGCAACTGGCGGTTCTCTTTAACGGCCGGTTCCCTTATATACCTCATATCCATCAGTAATGGGCGGGTAAGCAACGCGACCATTACTGATATTCCTTCAATCATCAGTAACGGGCGCGGAACAAAACGACCGCCACTGATGTGCTCAAGTGAGCAATGCTCAACAGAACATCAGTAACGGTCGCCTAGTTACTCGCCCGTTACTGATGAGTGTACGTTACTGATGTGTTGAGATGGATGAAGTTGAAGTTTGATGAATAAATTAATGCATTTTGTTTTTTTTGCTAAATTTGGATTGAATTTTTGGGAGTGACAAAGCCATGTACTAACATGCATACACAAAAGTACATCGATCACACATTTCTCTAGTATTTGACCAGTACAAAGTTTCACACATAATTTCACTTAGTACAAAGTTTGCATTAAGATTCAGTACGAGTACATTTTTACAATGTGACTACTAGTGCTTCTCCTTCCTTCGGTAAGTCATAACTTGACTCCTCGCAGAACTGATTCTGAGGTAGGGTTTTTGTGCTATTTTCTCGCTCTCGCTCCCATCACTTCTTCTTTTCTCTCTCATTTTCCTCGTTAATATCGTGCGTTCCGCTTCTTCGTCATCTGCGGTGGTCGTCGGATCATGGAAACCTTCGCAGTCTTCTTGTGAAGTAACTCCGTCCACTCCAACAATGCTTCTTTTCCCTCTTCTTACTACGACGTGGCCTTTATTTGCCGGGTCGTCTACGTAGAAAACCTGCTTGCATTGTTTAGTAAAGACCCATGGTTCCTCTCTTGCCGGGATTTTTCTCACGTCAACTTGTTCACGAGGGATCTCGGGAGGTAGCACCATCGTCGTGAACCTGTGACTTTCTTCTTTGTCACCTTTGGTCCATCTTACACGGAACATTGCGATCTTTGTGATCGGGTACTCCAATTCCCAGATCTCCTCGATAACACCGAAGAATGTTTTGGTTTTGCTGTTGTCGTCGGTCGCGGTCTCAGAAGTCATGACTACACCACTATTTTGATACGTGCTTTTACGGTCCTGAGACGCAGTGTAGAAGTCATAGCCGTTGATCGCATATGATTGCCAAGTAGAGATGTGGAACGCAGGTTGCCGTGACAAACATGCAAACGCCTCTTCTGATACATTGGTTGTCTCCCTGCCGTACCAATAATTCTTCAGCCACGCTGCAAATGTTTTATTGTGCTCCTAGTGGACCCAGACTTCTCCTCTTTTAGGGTTTTCATTTCGCAGTTGTTCCATGTGCATTTCCTGATAAGGCCGGCAGCAACCGACAGTTTGCAACACAACCAAATGTGCTCTTTCAAAGTCAGCTTCCCTTCCTCTTACATAGACATTAAGGTATGTATGTCCAAGTCCACCTTCGCCATCGAGCTTGCCCTTGTGCCGTGATTCGGGAACACCTATTGATTTCTGATCGGCCAACCAATCCGTGCAGAACTCGATGCACTCTTCTGCCCTAAAGCCTTCCACGATGCTACCTTCCGGACGCGATCTGTTACGAACGTACCGCTTCAGAACCCCGTTGTATCGTTCAAGGCCATACATGTTATGCAGGAATGAGAGCCCTAGGGACAGGATCTCATCGCATATGTGGATCATTAGATGGACCATGATATCGAAGAATGATGGAGGGAAGAACATCTCGAGCTCGCACAGAATCTGTATCATACTATCCTTCAGTATCTGGCATCGTCTAACGGTGATTGACTTCTGCGAGATGCTGTCAAAGAAGTCAGAAAGCTTCATGACTGTCTCCCTTACGTGCGGCTCCATGATACCTCTAATTGCGACTGGAAGTAACTGAGTGAGTATGACATGGTTGTCGTGAGACTTCATGCCAGATAGTTTGTGACTCTTCATGTCAACTAGATGCTTGATGCTCGACGAGTAGTTCGATGGGACTTTAATGCTGCAGGCACTGGCACATCCTATGCAACTCGTCTTTGTACAGGTTATAACATGCAAGACAACACCGCGTGGTCACCGTCACGAAACCATTCTTGCCGGCTGCTGACACTTGATCTTTGCCCCACAACTCTTTTCTGATAAACATGAGTTCCAGGTCCTTCCGTGCGTTGGGTCCATCTTTCGTCTTCTCTGGAATGTTCATCAGCAACCCCAGCACGCTGTCGCATACATTTTTCTCCACGTGCATGATACCTATGCTGTGGTGGCATTCTAAATGTGCCCAGTACTCCAGGTCCCAGAATACGGACCTCCTTTTCCACACGACGCCTTCAGGTTTCTTATATTTCTTCCCAGCAATCTTTCCTGAGACAACCTCAAGATCGTTCACAATTTCGAGGATTTGCATACCAGACTTCTCCTTCGGCGCTGTCCCGTGCTCCGTCTTCCCATTGAACCTTTCCTTGTCATCCCTCCAAGGGTTTTAGCATCCAACCACTTTCGGTGGCCCATGTACACAATTTTGGATGAAGCGGACAACTTCTCCGATGTCGTGTTTTCCCCACACTTTGTACAGGCCTTCTACCCATGTGTCACCTGGCATGAAGTATTTCCATTCGCGGGGTAGTCATGCACGCAGGTCAGAAGCGCTACTCTCATCGTGAAGTATTCCCTCCTGTTTGCGTCCCAAACCACTCTGCCAGGGTTCCAAAGCTGCTTCAGCTCATCCTTCACTAGCTACAGATACACATTTAGGTCAGCTCCCGACTGCTTTGGACCCTGTATGAGCATGCACATGTGGATGTACTTTCTCTTCATGATTAACCATGGAGGAAGGTTGTAGACAAACAAGATCACTGGTCATGTGCTGTGCTTGTTGTTCATGTTTCCGAAAGGATTTATCCCGTCAGTGCTGAGACCGAGCCTCAGGTTTCTGGGCTCTGCTTCGAAATCCGAAAATGTCGTGTCGAAGTTCCTCCACTGAGTCCCATCGGCAGGATGTCTTAGGACCCCAGGTTCCTCCACACGGTAGTGCCCGTCAAGATCGAATGCAGCCCACGCCGGATCGTGATGGACGAGATACCTCGCATCCTTAACGTTCTGCATCCAACGTTCAACTCGGCCACCTGCCGTAAGATACCAGACAGTTTTTGCCGGCCCGCCCTTCATCACTTCTTCCCCATCGTCTTCGCCAGCTCTGGCGTTTTTCTTCTTGTATCTCGATGCACCGCATATGTGGCAGCTCTCATGGTTCTCGTATTCTCCAATGTATACCATACAGTCGTTTGGACATGAATGATGTTTCACGCAATCCAATCCGAGCGGGCATGTAATTTTCTTCGCCTCGTATGTGCTCTTGGGCAACTTGTTTGGCTCTGGAAAAACCGAAGCAAGGTAACTCAACAAGCCCGTGAAGCCCATGTCTGACCAGTATGATGCTGCCTTCAGCCTCAAAAGTTCAAGCGTCACTTCGAGCACGTTGTTTTCTTCGCCAGCTCCATCATACAAGGGTGTGTTTGCGTCCTCCAACAATTTTTTGAACTGAGCAGACTCTGCCTCATCTTCAGGGTCCTCCAGCTGCTCCCGTAGGTACGGGTCTTCTAGCATTTTGGTAATCCTACCACGTGGAGCTTCTTCACTTTCCACATTAGCCTCCTCATCGACCCTTGTTTTTTCCTCGAAATCATTCGCCAGATCATACCGCATGACATCATCATCTTCGCTGCCGTTACCGACATCAACCGCATCCTCCCCGTGACAAGTCCAGCGAGAATAACCATCCACAAAACCCGATGCCAGCACGTGCATCTGAACATCTTCAGGCTTCATCATGCATGTGTTTCCACATTTGCGACATGGGCAACGCATCATCAAAAGTCCTTTTCGTTCCATATCACCTTTTGCGACTCCAAAAAAGACCGTCCATTCGGTTATCCATCGAGCATTGATTCTTTCCTTGGCGTACATCCAAGAACGGTCCTTCGATCTACAACACAATACACAAGAAAACAAAAAAGCAAAATAGTTAGCCTAATCATTGACAAGTAGATTAAGGTGCTCATTAACCGGAGCTAACTGAAAATTTGAAATTAGATACATTCGGAAAGAAATTGGAAGCCGGCGACAAAGATCGGGAGGGAGAGAGAGCTCGCAAGCGAGAGGGAAGCTCCGGGCGACGACGAGGAGGCCGTATTTTGGCCGGCGGCCGCGGAGCTCAAAAGTTTGAAATTGGAGAAATTCGGAGAGAAATTGGAGGCCGGCGAGAGAGATCGGGGGGAGAGAGACATCGGGAGGGAGAGGGAAGCTTAGGGCTCGAAGATCGGAGCTCGCCAGCCACCGGAGCTCCAAAAATGGATCTCGGCGGCCATGGCCGCTCGCCGGCCATGGAGGCGGCGCCGCCGGCGCGGGGGGAAGGGAGGAGGGGCTACCTGGGGGGCTCGCCGGCAGCCATGGCGCGGTCAGGCAGCACCTCGCCGTCGCCGGAGAGGAAGGGGCTGCAGCTGGTCCGTTACGACGCGCGGCGCGACCAGCTGCGGCTCTGTCCAGTGTATTTAAAACGCGACGAACATCAGTGTCGGTCGAGGTTTTCGCGACCGTTACTGATAATCGTGTACACATCAGTAACGGTCGTGTTCATCAGTGGCGGTCGCCCCATAACCGACTACCACTGATGTTACTCGCGAGTTATGAGTGTACATCAGTGGCGATCGGTTCTCGCGACCGCCACTGCTGTGTCGCTAGCCGGAGACAGGCGGTGCCCGCTCGGTTCATCAGTAACGGTCGGGGCCGCGACCGACACTGATGTTTTTCATCAGTAACGGTCACGCCGGACCCGTTACTAATGTGACGTTGTATATAGACCGTTTTGTAATAGTGCAAGGAAAGCTAAGATCATGCCACCCCCTACAAATATGCCTAGATGCTGATTTTCTTTATTTAGATGAACAAGGGCCATGGCCTTCGGCTCCATGTATTACGAAACCAGAGTGTCAAAGGAGGTTCTGTTTTATCTCACACAGTCTCGCATGGGCGGATCGATCGTCCCTGTCCCGTGAAAACGAGTTCTGGCTGGGTCAACAACCGTGGCCTCCTCCTTATGGGCCCATCAGGCCGAGATTAATTCCCGCCTGGGCCATTTGTGCTGATCACGTCCTCCGCTTTCTCTTGGGCCCGATTTGGCTCGGGGCCATTTTGGGCGATCCGACATCACCGAACTCAGCGGAGAGCATACTTTGCTACCTTTTGGTTATGTAAAAAGAAATACTTTTTCCGATCCTAAATTATTGTCGAAATAATACATGTATTTAGATGCTTTTGAAGAATAGATACATCCATATTGAGACAAATTTGAGTCAAAAATTTAGAATCAGAGGAAGTAGTTTTCATGATTTTCGCCCGTATTCACTATATTGTTCAAAGGTAGCAAATCCCACCAGTACAAAAGCAGTATCGCTTCCTTGATTATATCGCAAATAAAGAACTGATCCGTACGCCATATGGCTTTGAGTTGCCATATATGGCTGGCAGAAAGTCTCGAAGAAGTTAGTGACGAGTGAGAAATCTAAACTTAACGGAACAATTTAGCAGGTTTGCGAGTTCAAATGACAGAAGAGGAAACCATCTTCAGGTACATACATACGGGTTGAAAAACCCCGGAGTATAATGAAAAGTCAGAGCACCTGCCATGTTTGTCAAAAAAAATACCCTGAGTTTGCCCAACTCTGTCAAAAAAGAAAATGTATTGGCCTTTTCTTCACATGCCTGCCTGGGAAAATCTGGAACCAGAGAAAGCGATTTGGCTAGCATTAGTTAACGTCTGGCCTCAGATCACACAAGTAAGCACAAAACTAACCAATCAAGGAAGTAAATGAACAGGGGTTACTCTTCCCCTTCAGAGCAGACAGCATGCACGCGACAAAGGCAGTATCAAAAGTCCGTGTTTAACACTGCTACGCACTTTGCTAGCTAGCGTTTTCACGCGCACTGAATGTTACCCGGAACATTTTGTTAGTCAGTATCAAGCGTTTTTGCTTGAGTCACGCGGTGTTCAAAGTTTCAAACAGTTGCTTGCTTCCATGGCTCGTATGACTGCGATTGGCCGACGAGATGGATGCCCACTGATGCGTATAGTATTCGTCCAGAATCAGCCCACAACACAAGAGGACATTTTAGGACATATTTAGCCGTTGGCATCAGAATGGTTATAAGATTCGGCTCCTTCTTTTGACTGGAACACAGCTTGTAGCTTCCTTTCACTGATGTAGGAAGAAGTACAGTTACCGGTACTTTAATCACGAGCCCTGCGTGCAGCGGAGAGGAGAAGATATTTCTCTCTCTCTGATCTCCCCGCCCCCTCTCTCTTCTCTGACTCTTAACTATATTCAGATCAGATTTGATCACAAGTGGATTTGCTAGTTGTGGGCATCAGAATACTTGGAGATCTGTGCACTTCTTACATACACGATGATCACGAGACATACTGGCGACTTGACTGCGAGGATTCGAGTTTTGCAGCGCATTGCGTAGACCGAGGGACTAAATTAATCTTGATCCGACTGGATGATCGACCGAGTGGCTGCTGATGCCGATGCCTGCACGTTATAATCAAATCCTGTGCAGCAACTAGGATATAGTACTGTAATATATACATTCCGATCTGTATATCTTAGAACTGAATTAATCCCATTGGCCATTCCGATCTACAACATGCATACGCGCTGACCTTGACCTTCTGTATGTACACATAAGGTTCAATTAACACATCCCATCCCAATCTTATAATCTAATCGAGGTTGCACGGCTGTCGAGATTACAGCGGCGTGGATCCACCGGATTCTGTATAACAACTGTAGGATAATGTATCTGCACGTTCCCTTCAAATCACAACAGACAGAGGTTGAGATTTTGTCTTAATCGTGGGCCTTTTCGATCCGCCGGAGTCCCAAACAGGAAAAATGTAGGAGAGTCGATCAGGAAAACACCGAAATATGTAATGAAGTTTTTGAATTGCATCGTGCGAAAACCACATGGATTTTCTTGGGAGGTTAGATGTGTGCCAATGTGCCATAGTTGTGAAAAGAATTTTTTTCATTAGGCCTGATTTAGTGGAAATTGTGTCATTTGGAAAATTATTTTGCAAAGTAGTCTGTAGATTAAAAAAAAGTTACGGGTTCCAAACTTCCAATGCTAAAGCCATAAGAAAAAAAAATTCTAAGGAACAGAGTCAAATTGCTATGAAATTCTTTTCGAACCAAAGAGGCCCTAAAGTTATCTACCAATGCTGACCAGATGTATATATAGGCAACAGCTTCCTGTCGCAGCCTGATCTTGTGGCAAGGTAAATCCAATGTCTGAGTACCTACATTGGTTCTGTACTCTCGCATGAAGTGAAAAATCAACCTCAATACATGCGAACCGTGCATGAACGACCAGATTTGCCCAGAGCTATGTAATATACTCCGTATGCCGAGGTTAAGTTATCTCACTGCAAATAAAAGTTGAACATGACTGAAATTAAAGATGCCAAACTGAAGAAGCAGTGGCTGCACCTAACATTTTTCAGCCGTTGCACAAAGCCTTATCCTCTGCCTCCCTAGTCCCTGGTTGAACGTGGATCACCGTCGATCCAAGAACAATGTGACTGAACCTCATGTAGGTGTGCATCGGAGAAGGCACTTAGACTAATACAACAACTTGCGAATTTACCATCCCAATCATGGCAGTGTCTACGAGGCACCCGAGAAGCCAAGTGTCCTCTTTAATTAACCAGTGCACGACTAGATGGACACTGCACAAACCCAAAGACCTTAGGCTGGTCATAATGCATGGTAACATAGTACTCTAAGTTAGTATCTTCATAGTGGATAGTAACATATATGTGGTGTCATGCATTGTGTTGTTTATTAGATTGTAGACTCATCTTGTTTTGGTTTTCGTGATGTTATAGTAACATATCTAGTTACCACAAACCCCTCTCTCTTCATTAATAACATGCCACATCACCAAATTTGTTTAGTTGGCACTTATGTTATCAGCTTTGTTACTCCCACTATGACCAGCTTTACTGCGAGACAAATGGCATTTACATACTTTAACTTAGTTTCCCATTCACAGCTAGCGTTTGAATCCCAACCTGCTCGATCAACGGCTACTAATTAACAGCTAGCCCACCCAGGTTATTTACTGGTATCAGGTTAAAACAAGATCTGAACCGCGGCTCCCCGCGTGCTCCACGAGTTAATTAATCATATCAACAGATCGGAATACTTTGATACACTTGTATGTCAAACCATTTGCCATGTGCCCATATGCATGCCTCGGCGACTTTGTTATGAGGCTCTCTCGTCGGCGGGTTCCCTCTAGCTCTCTTTCTCAGTTCCTATAAATACCTAATGCATCTGCTTCTGAAAACTCACCCTTCCAAGTTCTATTTGCTCAAGCAGCCAAGCTGCTAGCCAGCTCCCTCTATTCTCCTACACTTGACGGCCGCGAAAAACCTTACGTGGCCGGCAATGGTGGGGGCTAAGATACCCACGATGCTTTGGGTTCTTGGTGTGGTCTTCACGTTTGGAGCTGCTGCAGTTGGCCTGGCTGAGGCCAACAACGTCCACGATTTCATTGTAAGTGTGTTTTCCTTCTCCTTTTATGCACACTTCGTATTGCAAGTCTACATTGCATTCATGTATCTCAGAAGTCGAAACTGATGGGGACTTAAGGGAGCGTAATGTAGAGGATGATAGCGATGGTGTGTTATGTTGATGCTCGAAATAATTAAACCGACAATATTTCTTGGTGGGATATTTTGCAGATCAAGGAGGCTAACTACCCAAGGCTCTGCCAGAACAAGAAAATCCTCACCGTCAATGGCCAGTTCCCCGGCCCGACCATCACAGCGCGAAGGGGCGATGTCGTCATCGTCAACGTCATCAACCAAGGCAACAAAAACATCACCATTCACTGGTAATTAAGCCTTGTGCCAATAAAATATCGAACTACTACATATATATATATATATATATATATATATATATATATATATATATATATATATTTGCTCTAGCTAGTTACTGTTCTTCTGACGTGGCAATGGTGTGCGCGATGTACACAGGCATGGCGTGGACCAGCCGCGGAACCCATGGTACGACGGGCCGGAATTCATAACACAATGTCCAATCCAGCCTGGCACCAATTTCACCTACCGGATCCTCTTGTCCGAAGAGGAGGGCACGATCTGGTGGCACGCACATAGTGACTTCGATCGTGCCAGTGTCCATGGCGCCTTCGTCATCCACCCCAAGAATGGCACCTATTACCCCTTCAAGATGCCACACGAGGAGATACCCATCATACTCGGTATGCATGTTGCTCAATCGTAATAAAGCATGGTAGATGAATCATTTTCGTGCGGCGTGCTGCATGAACTAACCACGAGATATTGATATGCAGGTGAGTGGTGGAAGACTGACGTGACCCATCTGCTCGAGGAATCCAAGCGGACCGGCGGCGAGGTTAATCTTTCGGATGCGAACATCATCAACGGCCAGCCGGGAGACTTTTACCCGTGCTCCCAGAGCAACATTTTCAAGCTGCCCGTGCAAACCGGCAAGACTTACTTGCTCCGGATCATCAACGCTGGACTCACCAATGATCTCTTCTACGGCATTGCCGGTCACCTTCTCACCATTGTAGGTACTGATGGCCGCTACACAAAGCCGTTCACCGTCAAGCATATCATGATCTCGCCTGGACAGACCATGGACGCGCTACTCGAGGCCGACCGTGCTATCAATGGTTCATCCAACGGGCGGTACTACATGGCTGCACACACGTTCGCGTCCAACCCCAATCTCACCTTCACCAACAGCACCGCCACAGCCATTCTGGATTACGTAGACGCGCCTCCCGCCAAGCGCGCGGGGCCACCTGACTTCCCCAACCTTCCCAACTTCTTCGACATGAAGGCTGCAACGGAGTACACGGCGCAACTTCGGTCATTGGCAAGCAAGGACCACCCGGTGGACGTGCCGATGAAAGTTGATGTGCCCATGCTCATCACCATCGCTGTCAATGTGCTTCCCTGTGCATCAAATGAGACGTGTGAAGCGCCTGATAACACCCGTTTGGCAGCGAGCCTCAACAATGTCAGCTTCCAGAACCCCTCCATCGACATCTTGGATGCCTACGCCCAATCTCAGAACGGTGTGTACGAGGTAAACTTCCCCGACAAGCCGCCTTTCTTCTTCAACTTCACAGACACCAATGTCCCAAAGGAGCTCGAGGTCACAAAGGTCGGCACCAAGGTGAAGATGCTGAATTACGGCGAAGTTGTGGAGGTGGTGTTCCAAGACACGGCCATCAACGGCGCCGAGACTCACCCCATGCACTTGCATGGGTTTGCCTTCTATGTGGTAGGGAGAGGGTTTGGAAACTATGATGCGAAAAAGGATCCGGCCACATACAACTTGATTGACCCACCATACCAGAACACGGTCACTGTGCCGAAGGCTGGCTGGACTGCAATCCGTTGGCGGGCATCAAATCCTGGTGAGTTATTTCAGCGTTTGCAATCTGACTTTACTATAATGTTTTAACGGGTTATGTTTGAAGATTTAATAACTTTTGCGTTTTTTGCTTGGTTAGGTGTGTGGTTCATGCATTGCCACTTCGATCGCCATACGGTGTGGGGAATGAACACTGTGTTCATCGTGAGGGATGGCAAGAAGGACGACGAAAAAATGTTCAGTCGCCCTGCAAACATGCCTAGGTGCTAACTACCGTGATCACATCGAGCATGGAATCTCCATGGAGCACAATCCATAAAATACATCGTCGTCATCAATCAGTTTATTTGTTGAAGTAATTCCATTGCGTTTTATCATAGGTGTTTAATAAATGTGTCAATTGAGATCCTAGTAAGTAGTGAGTATTCCTTTTTTTTTCCCATTCGGCTGGAAGAGAAAAGATCTCTTTTCATTACATGATGTAAGACTTACGTGTTTGAATTGTTTGTTATTTGTGTTATTCAATCATTCTATTAATGCAATCAAGTTGTTTCATTGTGGACCGTTCGATCGGTCTTGTATGTTTGGATGGGAGTCACAAGTCCATAGCACAAAAACCCAACGAATAGGCAGCAGATGTGCCGCTGTAGTTCAGCAAATTATTGTTTTTCTTCTCTGAAGGCCACACTCTACGCGATCGAGCTGCTACATAATATAAGTAAACAAGTCCATGTTGCTCAGGCACATGGACGCGTGCTGGCACTCTTTTTCTGAAGTAAACAAGTGGGCGATACGCCAATTGAAAGAATCTGACAACAGCATTGATATATACAACATGCAAGCATCAGTACACCTCAAATTTTCGAATCGAAATACGATCGGTACGGTTCGAGAAACAAAAGTGATAAAATCAGATTAATTGTGGATATATGTACCAATATGATACTCTTTACTATTCATCATAGGCGCATGATTTGTCCTTTTTGTTTTCTGAAGCTGTAGTCTGTAGGTGGAATCTGAATTTGAAGCTGATAAACTTCTCGATCTCTCTTCCACACTATCTGAAGAGCATGATAAATTTTTATCTTCCACGCTATCTGAAAGAGAAAACTACTCCGTATTTTTCACGAGTCATGTCACTGGCATTCCTTGTTCAAAAAGGTATCAAACCCAGAAGTAGAGAAAGGATTCCTTGGTCCTATCAAAAATAGAGAACTAATTAAGCCATGCATGCATGTGGCATTGTGGCATGGCTTTGACTCGCCACAATATTGGCATGCAGTGCGTACGTCTGGAAGAAGTCATCAGCGATGGGTGAGAAGTATAATTAACGGGACAAAGCTGGCTATGGGTTGAAATGACAGGGAGGAATAAACCATCTTCGGGTAGTTCGTACACAGGTCTAAACCTCGGTTTTGCCCACAAACTGTCGGTGAAATAGACATTTTGGCTCTCCTTTTTTTTGCATAGGCGGTCGGCTTTCTTTTCTCTCTTTACGCTGTAGCTTTGTCTCTGCCTAGAAACTAGAAAGTGGAACGTACGGAGGCTGAGTTCTCCCTGAGAAAGCGATCTGGCGAGCATTAGTTGACGTCTGGTCTTCTATCACACATGCAAGCATAAGACAAAACTAAACTAATCAAGGAAGCAAATGAACAGTAGGACACGCCTTAGACGTCCTGTCCTTATTCTTCCTCTTCAAAAAGCTCTAACTACTCTCCTACCTGGAACATTTTGTTATAGTTAGTATACAAATAATTCCCAATAAAATCATGGCCACTTGGCCAGCTCAAATAAGTTTCTGCTCTTCGATTGCTTTCGAGGAACATGCTCGATCGTTAATGCACTAGCTATCTTTGTCTGGTTTCCTGGCCAAAATGGAATGAATCCAAGGCGATTGCGGTTCCATTTTGGCTTGAGTTTTTCACTCGGTTTCTAAGGATGGCTCCCATGCATGACTGATATTATTGGATGGTCGCCTGCACATATATAATATAAGAGGATCGTCTAGAATCAGATCAGAATTGTCAGACCAGATCATAGGTGTACATTCTAAATAATTCCTCTGCGAATTCTCTACTACTCTGTTCTTCAAATGAATGGATGTAAAACGTTCGCAAATGTACTTGGTACAGGCATGCATGATAGGAAACATCCTGGCAGCTTGATTGCGGAATCGAGTTTGCAGCGCATAGAGTAGACCGGGGATTAATTAAAGCTTAGTTTATCGGCTGGATCTGGCTGCGCGCGGCGACGTGATCGCTTGATATCCTGCTGATTGGATCTGGATATATATGCAGACTGTAGCTCAAGATGGTAATGGCCCCCAAATCCGAAAACCCGTGGGTTTTTACCCCATTAGGGGACGGGTTTGGGTCAAATCTAGTCCTCGCGGGTTTGTTCATGGGTTAACAGTGAAACCCGACGGGTTTCACGGGTTTAGACCCGGGACAGCACTACCCGAACCCGATACCTAATGAAACCCGCGAAGATTTCAGTACAGCGCATATAAGTGGTCCAATCCAGGCCATATGTGAACTTGCATGAGATTGTCTATTTTTTAGAACTATGATCCGGCAGTCATCTTCGTCGGCTCTCATGTTGGCGGGGTGTGTGTGGTGTGGGTCGGTACCGGGAGAAATTCTTGGTTGGCTCATCCGACCACGACGACGGGGACGTCTTTGTACGTCTTTCTCCTTCTCTGAGACGTTGTTGAGTTACCTGCACACCACACCCGCTCGAGATTCCCGGGTGAAAACCCACAGTCCTTGGACTAGACGGCGACGGCGCCGATGGTGTCGCTTTCCCCCTTGGGGGCGTCATTGGGGGAATGCTAGATTTGCGGGTGAAGGGTGGCAGTCGCTGTTGGGCACGTGTTCTTCGGGGGCTCTGGTTTGCAACGTCGTTGACAAGGCTGGCATTTCAATGCTTCGTTTTTTCGTCTTGAAGATGGGTTGCTGGATGGTGGTGGTGGCTGATTCTGGAGCGTGCGCAGTCAGCACACTTTGAGAATTCACTTGCTCGGTTGTGCTCTTCGTGTGGCCTCCGGATTTAGGTGTTGGGTGTTGGTGCGGTCAGGGCACTCGGCTCCGATAATGGCCACACCCTCATCAGTCTTGTAGGAATAGCTTGGTGGCTTTGAGTCGATTGATCGTTGTATTCGTCTCGCCAGACTTGTAAATAATTGAATAAATTTGGCTGTGTGCATCAATTTGATGCAGAGGCCGGGGGTCTCGACCTCTTTTTCAAAAAAAAAATATGCTGCCATATTAAGTGATGTTGTCATCTTGCTGTTGTTATGTGTGAATCGTACTGAAATTATATTGTTTTTCTTTCATGTTGCTGCTGCTATTTTGGCTCTCAGTATGTATGTTACCTGACGAGTTCGGGTTCCCCGATGGGGGCGAAAAACCCGACGGGGACGGGGCTGGGAAAAATCTGAAACCCGTGACCGGGGACGGGGACGGGTCCGGGTTCAAGGTCGCGGGGATGGGTTTGGGCAGCAAATACCCGGCGGGTTTCGTCCCCGTTGCCATCCGGAGCTGTAATTAATCTTTTTTGAGGTCATCGCTGTAACTAATCTTGCTCCCTCTGGTTCACAACTTATGACGTTTAGGCATCGACAATCTTGAAAATCTCATTTTTACCCCTAGTTTCTACAACATACTTCCTCCGCTCATAAGAAGTTATAGCTTTGTCGTAAGTCAAGCTTTTGTAAATTTTGACAAACTTTATAGAAACTTTTTCAATATATCTACAACTCTAAATTAGTTACTCCCTCCGACCCATATTATTTGTCTCAAATTTGCCCAAATATGGATATATCTATATTTATAAAGCGTCTAGATACATGTAATATTTCGACAAGTAATTCCGACCAGAGGGAGTACATTAAATCCGTCATGGTGTATATTTTCATTGTATACTTATTTGATATTGTAGATGTTGGTGCATTTTCGTATAAACTTGGTCAGAATTCAAGAAATTTGACTTAGGATAAAACTAGACCTATTTATATAGGTTATATTTAGGAATAGAGGTAATACTAGTAAATTATACTAGTAATACTCCTATTTGAGAAGGGAAAAAAATCCTAAACCGCTAGACATGATATAGTACATTGCAAATATTTTCAGATCAGCCTTAGCCTGAAGCGGAGAAGGCACTTATTAAGGTCGATGCCGAGTTGCGAAATAATTAACCATACCGAGTTGCGAAATAATTAACCATACCGTTTTCATGCACCGAATGGTCCTCCACCGTCATTCATATATTGCACGCTGGTTTACAGAGAAAGCAAAGTCTGCAGACCTTTGTCGCCCAAATAAAGGCAATATCAGGCGGCTGGGCCGGGTCAATACCAGGTTACAATTCAGCGACATTTGGTAGCCTTGACGGAGCTGGCCGGGATGAGGTGCATGTACCGGCAGAAAGTGAGAGCTGAGCTTCTCAGAAGTAGACATCAGGAGTCGTGACAGATGATGTTTCTTCCTGTGATGTTCTGTGATTATAGTTTTCAGCAGGTGTTGTGTGAGTACTTACATAGTTGCATATTCATGTGGTGGTGTTTAAATTGTGCGTACATGTTGTACTTGGTTTCCTTTTTCCGGTCACGTTGAAGCTTGATTTTGCCCAACAACCGCTAACAACCCACATGTTATTTTTTCTATCCGGTAAAGGAGGATCTGGTCTCCGGCTGATCATTAATCATACTATGAACGGATTGGAATATTTTGATATTCTGAGAACTGAATGCCATGCATTATTCCCTGGTCTCGTCGGCTTGCTCTCGGCCGGCAAGTTCTTTCTCTCACAACTCCTAGTCCTATAAATACCTCATGCATCAGCTCCCAACGATCACACACATTCGAAGCTAGCTCATTGGCTCTCCTCAAACAGCAAGCTAGCTATAGGACAAGCACGTCGTAAGTGCTTGTTGCCTAGCCCGCAGCTTAGCTGATCCCGGCAAATTCTCCTACACTTGACGTACGGTCCAAATTGTTGCCGGCCGGCAATGGTGGGGGTAACTAAGATAACCATGATGCTTTGGGTACTTGGTGTGGTGTTTACATTTGGAGCTGCTGCAGTTGGTCTGGCTGAGGCCAATAACGTCCACAATTTCTATGTAAGTCTGCTTCTTCTTTTGTTCTTACACGCACTTCGTGTCCCAAGTCAACAATGGATTAGATCATGCAGAATTGTCGATGGTAAACATACAACTTTTATACCATCCGGAGCATCCATGCATCCATGCATGTTTTCGTGTAGAATACCTAATGATTTTTTACTAATTAAACATGCAACTTTTTTGAGGTTCGCAAAACATATGACTTACTGATTAGTTTCAAGAGTTTTTTATATAACAAAACAGGACTGGGAACTAGTGATTATTTCTTGTGCGAGAAAAGGCAGCACAAGGAGACTGACAACATTACTTGGTGTGATATTTTTCAGATCAAGGAGGCTAACCACCCAAGGCTCTGCAAGAACAAGACCATCCTCACCGTCAATGGGCAGTTCCCCGGCCCGACCATCACCGCTCGAAGGGGCGATGTCGTCATCGTCAACGTCTACAACCAAGGCAATAAGAACATCACCATTCACTGGTAATTGAACTTGTCTGCTTTCGACAAAAAAAAACTTGTCCGCTCATCTGGGCCGACCATTTTCAAATCGATCAAACTAACTATATATTCTTTCTTAGCCTACCTAGCAATTGTCCTTCTAACGTGTCAATGGCGTGTGTGATGTACATAGGCATGGCGTGGACCAGCCACGAAACCCGTGGTACGACGGTCCGGAGTTCATAACACAATGTCCCATCCAGCCCGGCACCAACTTCACCTACCGGATCCTCTTGTCTGACGAGGAGGGCACAATCTGGTGGCATGCACATAGTGACTTCGATCGGGCCACCGTCCACGGTGCCTTCGTCATCCACCCCAAGCATGGCAGCTTCTATCCTTTCAAGATGCCGCACAAGGAAATACCCATCATCCTTGGTATGTATGCATGTAGCTCAATTATATTAAAACATGGATCAATGTATCGTTGCCATGTGGCATGCATGTTGTGTGAATTAACCACGAGATTTGGACACGCAGGTGAGTGGTGGAAGGCCGATGTCACCCATTTGCTAGAGGAGTCCAAGAGGACCGGAGGTGAGGTTAATCTTTCAGATGCAAACATCATCAATGGCCAGCCAGGAGACTTTTTCCCATGCTCCAAGGACAATATTTTCAAGCTGCCAGTGCAAACCGGCAAGACGTACTTGCTCCGGATCATCAACGCTGGACTCACCAACGATCTCTTCTACGGCATCGCTGGGCACCTTCTCACCATTGTCGGTACCGACGGCCGCTACACAAAGCCGTTCACCGTCAAGCATATCATGATCTCACCTGGACAGACCATGGATGCGCTACTTGAGGCCGACCGTGCTATCAATGGTTCATCCAACGGGCGATACTACATGGCTGCACGGACGTTTGCATCCAACACCGCTCTTGACTTCAACAACAGCACCACCACAGCCATTCTGGAATACACAGATGCACCACCTTCTAGGCGTGCGGGGACACCTGACTTCCCCAACCTTCCTGCCAACCTCGACATGAACGCTGCAACGGAGTACACGGCCCAACTTCGGTCTTTGGCAAGCAAGGACCACCCGGTGGACGTGCCGATGCATGTCGATCATCCCATGCTCATCACCATCGCCATCAACGTGCTTCCTTGTGCACCCAATCAGACGTGTGATGGGCCAAATGGCAACCGTTTGGCAGCGAGCCTCAACAACGTCAGCTTCCAGAACCCCTCCATCGACATCTTGGATGCTTACTACAGTTCTGTCAATGGTGTGTTCGAGGCAAGCTTCCCCAACAAGCCTCCTTTCTTCTTCAACTTCACAGACACCGTCGTCCCACCGGAGCTCGAGGTAACAAAGGTCGGTACCAAGGTGAAGATGCTGAATTACGGTGACGTCGTGGAGGTGGTGTTCCAAGACACGACCATCAACGGCGCCGAGACTCACCCCATGCACTTGCATGGGTTCGCCTTCTATGTGGTAGGCAGAGGTTTTGGAAACTATGACAAGCTCAAGGACCCGGCCACATACAACTTGATCGACCCACCGTACCAGAACACAGTCACCGTGCCAAAGGCTGGATGGACCGCAATCCGTTGGCGTGCAACAAATCCTGGTGAGTTTTTAGCTTTTGGGATATGACCTTACTATAATGTTTTACGTGTTATGTTTCAGAAATCACTAACTTTTGTTCTTATTTTGGTTGGTTAGGTGTGTGGTTCATGCATTGCCACTTCGATCGTCACACTGTGTGGGGAATGAACACCGTGTTCATCGTGAAGGATGGCAAGACTCCCGACACTAAAATGATGAAGCGCCCTCCAAGCATGCCTAGGTGCTAACTGCCGTGATCCCGTCGAGCCTGGCATCACCACGCATCACAACTAATAAAATATGTTGTTGTTGATTAATTTATTCGTTAAGTGTCATTCCATCATTTTAAGCATATGTGTTTAATAAACGGATCAATTGAGATCCTAGTAAGTAGCGAGTTCATTCTTTTTCCATTTCAGCTGGGAGAGACAAGATCTCTTTTCATCACATGATGTAAGGGTCTTTGATTTGTATGTCATATTTGTTATTCAATCTATGTTTTCTAGTGATGTTTTATTACCATCAGTGTTCTATGTCTATATGGATGGGGTGCATGGGGATGTTCAATTGTGCACATATAGCCCAACAGCTGTGACGAACATGCATGTACAAATAGATGAGCTGCAGTGTGGGATTTGTGGAAGGCCTGGGAAGACACTTTTAGCTTTTATTATGAAAAAACGAAATTGGAAAGGAAAATGGCCAGTTCTCGTACAAAATTGTACATGTACTCCTAGCAACTAGTATAGCTCATTTCCCATGCATGTGCAGCACGTTTGGCTATCTATATCTTTATTTATAGCTTTCATGATATTTGTATAAATTCACTGTTTTGTTCCAGTTGATTCTATCAAACTGTATACTGTAATTAAATAACTAATCCACGGGCAATGGCTTTGACTCTTCAAATGTGATCGGCGGTAAGTCTAGAAGCCGGGGATCAATTAATGAAAAAAGTATAGCAGGTTTTGAGTTCAAATTAATGACAGGAGAATAAATCTGTAGGTACAAAGCGGTCAACTTTGTTTCCTCTCTGTTCCTTTGCCTACCTGCAAAGGGAACTTACGTACGTCCTGTAAATGGTTTCTTCTCGTAGAAAGCAATTTGGCTAGCATTACTTGACGTGTGGTCTCACACAACACATATAAGCACAAAACGAAGCGATCAAGGAAGATGAATAGTGGTACACGCCTTACTCTCAGATCGGACAACATATAGACTTCGTGCTTAACTGTCAAGCAGGATATACTGCTAAAGGAGTACTCTGCTAGCTACCTACCGTATCTATGCCTCGTGAAAGGCTGAAAGCTACCTGAAACTTTTTTGTTAGTTAGTAGATACTCTCCAATCATGGCCAGATTAAACAATTAAGCTACTGCCTTTCCCTTTCGTAAGCGTTCATGCCTATGCACTAGGAGTATAGTTAATAAGCCTCTAATTAAGCACGACTACACCTACTTGCGTCAAAATGGAGCGAATCCTATAGCTGTTTGCGAAGGTTCAGATCTCTATCTCCATCTCTAGCTGTTCGCGTTGGAGTGTAGTTCGAAGATTAACTAAAGCTTGTTTCATCGGGTGGGCGTACGTCTGCGGCCACTTGATCGACTGCTGATCTGCACGCAGGCCGCAAAGTGGGAGTATTATATTGCACTCTGACAGTCCACTTGTAGAAATCTTTCCTACGTGATGGCCGTAGTATTGAGGAAAACAAGGGAGAGACAGAGAGGTTGGAGGTGATCAATGGCCGGGTTGATCAACTAAACAGCCAATCAAAACCCGGCCAGATCACAGGCCAGCGGTGATGATCTTATAGTCAAAGGGACACAGCGGTGGAGATCACTGAATCCTGGAGTATATGCAAATGCAACTGACAACATGACATGATTTAATATATCTCCACAGAAACACAGGCCAGACATGCATGCATCAAGCATGCAATATTGCAACTGCATCCATGTACTGGACTTTGATTTTGACCGGGGCAGGCATGTGCCCCTTCTGATTGATTAATTGCGTGGGTATCCGCGTTGAATCTGGTTTGATTTGCTCAAACAACTGGTTATAGCCCACAGCTTATGATCAGGCAAAGCATGCGGGATCTGATCCCCCGCGTAGGTAGGTACCGTTAACAAAGGAGAAAAATCTGATCCCCACGTGCTTTCCATCGCTGACTGGTCCTACGTACCTACAAATGCAAATGCCGCCGTCCGTGTGGGTTGCCGCGAAGCGAGTGTGTATTCGAGGGCCCGTGGGCGGCTCTTGGCCGAAACAAACACGCACGCGCCCTAGTTAATTAACCTAGGCTCGTGAATTGAAAATCATCGCACATCCATTCATTTGCTCGAGATTACTTTCAGAGCTTACTTTGGTCGGTTATTAGGTGTGTGTGGTTCATGCATGTATGTCCGTCACTTTGATCGATTAAAGCCATGAAGTGCTTTAGATCATAAATAAACAGTACTCCCTCCGTCCCAAAATAAACGAATGGAATATTACTTCACTCATTTCGGAACAGAGGAAATACAATAAACGAGTATTTTTTTTTTTAGCGAAACGAGTATTCTTATATGGGGTAACTTTTAAATCTCTTTTGGGCTGGGAAGTGTGTTTTGCTACTTGGACGGTCCAGCAATCCTCCGGAATGCAACTTTTAGCTTGTTTGGGCCTGGCCCATCTGGCCTGCTCATGCAAAAGCACCATCGTGCCAAGCGGAAACCCGGAATGCGGTTGCCGAGTGCTCGGCCAGGCCCGCGTCAGCAGTTGCTCGTGCACAGAGGTGGGCTAGGGTTGGTTATTCGCCTTCTCGCCCTCCGCTTCTCCTCACCGCACTCTCGTCCGACCTTCCGGCTCTCCCCCTGCAGATCTCGCCCCTCGACGCCGCCCACACCGCCGCCGGCGCCGGCGCCCGAATTCCCGGCGGGCCTCGCCGCCCGTGGAGGTACAGATTCCCCTCCGCCTCCTTCTTCTCCCGTTGCTGCCCCCCATCCTCTCACGTCGCCCTCATCCTGTCGGCCCTCTTCGGTCCACGCCCACGAACCCTAGGGATTGAGATCCCCTCCCTCCCCACATCACGCGGTTGCTGAACCTTGCCGTCCGCCGGCGCACCTGTTGGGCGGTGTATTTGCAGCTGTGGTCCACCGCTCCTCCTGGTCCCCGAATCCCCGAAGGTAGAGCTACCCCCGCCGTTACTCGTCCCCTCCCACCACGATTGCGTTCCCCCATGTTTATGGTCGCTTGTGAGCTGTGGCCTTCGTTCTTCTCGAATTTGCCCGACCAACCTGCTAGATCTCAGCTTCTATGGTTATTCCGGCCACTAATTTGGCGGGTATCGGAGGCTAGGGTTCGACTCGTTTTTCGTCGACCACCGTCTGGTGACTGTTGGATGTTGCTATACTTGCTTTAGATCTGCACGCAATCTTCGAAATGATGCCCAGTCGGGTGGGGCACAAGTTGTGGTGGTGACAAGTGAAATGTTGATTTCTGGTAGAAGCTTGGAGTTAGCGATTGGCGTGGTTTTGTTGCCTTGCTCAGGACGTTACGGGGGTGCGATCTTGGCATTCTGATACGTTAGGGCATCCGCCAATAGTAAAGTTGGCGTCATCTAGAGTCGATGGGAAAATAACACGGACAATAGGTTGTGTCTTTAGACTTACTGTAAATGATCTGTTAGCTTAAATGCGATGATGTATAATTGTAAATAGGTCGACTCTTGGCTGACTCTTAGTCGATTCTTGCTGTCTGACTCTTTGTGACTCTTCATGAAGAGTCAGTTCTCTTCCCTCTCCTACTTCTCTTTCCTCCACATCTACTAACTTCAAACAAGAGTCAATTAAGAGTCAGCCTTTGCGGCAGCAATATTAGAGTCGCCATTGACTCTCCACGTCATCTAGAGTCGACGACAAAATAATGCATATAATAGGTTGTGTCTTTAGAGTTACTATAAATGATTTGTTAGCATTAAATGCGATGATGTACAATGGTAAATAGGTCGACTCTTAGCTGACTTTTTGTTGATTCTTTCCTTAAGAGTCTGACTCTTCACGAAGAGTCAGCTCTCTTCTCCGTATTTTTTTCTCCTTCCTCCACACAAGCAAATTTCAAAGAAGAGTCGGTTAATAGTCAGCCTTTGCAGATGCCCTTAGTATTGCTCCTTTATAGAAGTGCATAAAATAGGATTCTCCGTATAGCCGTACTTTCACCCCTGATTTCTTTCCTTTTGTTGGCACAGTTGTCTTGGTGCCCGTCAATACTCATTTCGTACTCAGTGCTGAATCGTGTTTTTTTTATCTTAACGATTCACTCTGTACCTATTGGGCTCTGCCCGCTTTAGACATCTTTCCTTAGGAGGTGAACCCCACGTCCAATACTTTTCTGGCATGCATTTGTGATGCATGCTACTAAAACTGAATAAATGCTATAGTGCCGAAAGGGAAGATGGTTCCATTTTTACCTGTTCGTAGCGTTATTGAACACACATGTGTTGTGGAAATTAAATGTTACTTTGAATATCTTGGCAATCCGTAGTGTCCCTAATAGTCTAAAAGACATCTCTGATAGGAAATATATTGTAGGAACAAATTACAAATATGCTATTATAATGTTTGTCCAGCCAGATCCATACTAAAGCAGAAGCACAGGTCCGAGAAAAAGCAGGCACAAAAGGTTAAAACAAAAATGTTGCAAGGGGTTGTCCCATTTAAGTTCTGATAATAATAGCTGCTGCTTGCTATGTCTTGATAATTGTTACACGGCTATTATAATTGATTATTCCATTTTGCAAATTGCTACATGTCATGTTGCCTTTAATCTAAATTCGCATCATCTGTATATGTAGAATTATACCCAAGGTAGTTAACTAAGATGCGAATGTGCTACGAAAAGGCTCATGAATTTTTGACAGTTTGTACCACTGGTGTCTAGTTGGGCTTCTACTGGCAATATGTGCACTTTAATATTTTGGGTTCCAAAGAATATCTTATGATGAGATGCAGTGTTAAGCCACCTTCCATTGGGATCTAACATTATTGTTTGGTGGTTTCTTTGCTTAATAGTAGGTGAATATATTAAATGACTGAAATGGCTGAAAATTGGATAGAAGGCTCGAAGCATACTTCTGCTCCGGCGTCATTTTCTGGGTCAGTTCCTAGATATCAAACCTCTTCACCAAGAAAATCAAGGCAAAGGTAAATTGTACTTCCAATCATTATCTATTTGCATTTTTTGCTAGAAAAGTGACCCTGTCACACAAGAATTTAGCTGGTAGTAATTAGTACTACATTGAGAGCATGTGTCAAAAAAAGTTGCATGTTGTGAACCAATGTATACTTTCTGTTCTGTAACTTTCTGATCGTATGATGCGAACCAAATGCTGCATGAATGTGAAATATTTGACTTATGACAGGACACGAATGAGTCAATTCAGTAGCCTAAAATACATTGCATCTCGTTAACAGATGTGTATGTTCAATCCTGTAGCTTCCTTCTGAGCCTAAAATTGACATCCTTTCTAGAAAATTACCACTAAAAATGATAGCATGGTTCCAGGCTGCTGACCCTAAAGGCCTGTTGTGTCGGATGAACCATCATACAGTATTCACAATGGCAGAAATATCAGAAATGGCTAGTGACATGAATTGACATTTTTTCTTGATCGTCACTTGAGAAAATACTTGATTCTGTCACCTAGTAGCAACTAACCAATTTGCTAGTCTCATGACTCATGAGGCTCAGCCCTGTTTGGTATCCGTTGTTTTAGGAAATAATGCTAGTTGGCTAGTTGCTAAAGTCGCCGCCTATGATACTACCCTGAGCGTTATTAATGCCACTGTTCTTGTTTTGTTTCTAGTGCTGTAAAATATGCTAGGGTGATCAAGATGCTATCTTACATTGCATCAGCTCTTAGTGCCTATGGCTGCGGTACCCCTTGCCCCTGTGATCAATTCTTTGAAAATAAACTGCACGGATCTTTTTCTGAATATTGTTGCAAGTAGAGCTGCAACTTTGTGACCCTCAGGGTACCCTTTGACCCTCCTTAGTTCAACCAAATGAGCTAAAGTTTTAAAATGACATAACTTTTTGAAAAACTAGTTCATTTGTTACTAAGGAGGGTCAAAGGGTACCCTGAGGGTCACCATGTTGCACCTCTAGTTGCAAGGATTATTTGATAAAAGTTTGCTAGCAGTAACATATTAAAAGGGTTCCTTTTTAATAATATATATATCCGTTTTCTTGTCCATTATCATCAGAAACATCTTTCATCTGTTAAGTCATCGAGAGGTCTCCCCTCGAACCAAACACCAAGCTAAAAGACATTGGAGTAAACCTCCTACTGGCGACACTGGTTTCACTGAGTTGAGATATTCAGCTTCAGATGCTAAGCATGATTTATTTTCATGGTAAGGAAGCTCTCTTTTCACTAGTTAAAACATGGACTCTGTACTATATCTGTAATCATGGGTTGCAGATTTTATTCTTGCAGTCTGATGTCTATATCACGAGCTAATTTTTCTAAACTTGATATATACAGGGCAGAATCACAGTCCCTTCATCGTTGGTCTGCGAAGTATTGCCCTCTTCAGCCACCCCCTAGGTCAACTATTGCAGCTGCATTCAGTTCGGATGGGAAAACACTTGCATCTACACAGTAAGTTTTTTGACTTGCAAATATATGAATTAACATAGTTGTGTGAACTAACTATCTCTTTTCTCCAGTGGGGACCACACTGTTAAAATAATTGACTGCCAAACAGGGAAATGTTTGAAAGTGTTGGGTGGACATCGACGCACACCCTGGGTGGTATGTCTATTGATACTGGCATGACTTTTTAGTGAATTTAGAAAGGAAGCAAGCTATTGAATAAATGTTGAACAAACGGCCCTAAAAGTGATGTTGCTCAATTTTTTTTGAAATAGTTGTGCCAATGAATTCCAGTTTCTTGCCCCTGTCGTTTTTGCAGTAGGCAGCATACTAAAAAAATAAGTGTGATTTTGCAAAATTATATGAAAATTGAAAAATGGACATCAATAATTTATTTTTCTGTTTATTGCTAGTCAATAATACCCCAAAAGCATGTGTATGAAGCTGCTGTTCTATTGCAGGTCAGATACCATCCATTACATTCTGATATACTTGCCAGTGGGAGTTTGGATTATGAAGTCCGTCTCTGGGATGCTAATACGTCAGATTGTATTGTATCTCACGACTTCCGTAATATCCTCAAACAGTCTCCAACCCCATATGTCATTGTTACCTTCTATCCACTGGCATCTCTAAAGCTACACTAACTTTCTATTATGTCCCTTTGCAGACAGGCCAATTGCATCCATTGCATTTCATGCACTGGGGGATATCCTGGCAGTTGCATCAGGTCACAAAGTAGGACCGATAGTGTTGAACTCCTAGCAAGAAAAGTCTTTATTTATTTTATATACAGCTGATAAATAACTTCTACCTAATTTCTGTGTCAGTTGTTCATATGGAAGTACAATAATCGAGAGGAGGTTTCTGCCCCGTCCATTATATTAAGAACCCGCCGTTCATTGAGAGCTGTGCATTTTCACCCTCATGGTGCTCCATATCTTCTAACAGCGGAGGTAGAAATGTAGAATGTGAATATCTTGTGTTCTGCTTGTACGCCTTCCTGTTATATCTTGTTGTTTACTCATCTGTACCTTGAACTTCAGGTTAATAATCTTGATGCTGCAGACTCACAGCTGACCCGTGCAACATCTACTGGCTATGCAAACTATCCCCCGGCGTTGTTTTTTGCAAATGTTAACTCCAGAGGCTATCCACATCTTGAGTCTAGCATGTCATCACCATGCCTAATTTGGCCTGCATTCCTCAGGGATGATGGAAGTCTATATATTCCTCGCGGTGATTTGGCTAGTAGTTCAACCAATGTGCAGCAGAGTTCACCATCTTTAGCTCAAAATTTGTTGGCATCAGATGCTGAAAATCAGCAGTCTGACCAGTTTGTGACCCCTATGGACATATGCCCAGGGGAACCTTCTGCATCTAATGATATAGTTGATAATTCTTCTGCAGCTGGATTAAGTGCAATTCAAATGCATGCTGATAGGGGTCAAACGGACTCAAGATTGCAGGGCAGTAGCTCTTCTAGTAGTCTTGAGAGGTCTAGTGCTAGAGATGATGTTCCAATGGCTTCAACCAGCACCAGCGTGCCAATTCCAGCAATAGCCAGACCTTCAGGACCTGCTGTTAACCGTCTTCCAACGAACTCATTCACCACTTCTAGTGGGTTAGATGTTCAGATGTTCCTAAGAAATTCAGAGGGTGGAAATCACCATCACGATCTGTTCAGTGACTCGCGTAGCTGGGAGCTGCCTTTTTTGCATGGTTGGTTGATGGCCCAAAACCACACAGGTTTGCAAACTCCTTCTGAACAATGATGTCATTAAAAATCTACTTCTGTGGTGTTACTGTAACCAATAACTTGGCTAGGGAATCACAATGCATGGATTATTTGAATTTCCAGGTGTTCCATCATCGCTTCCTATAGCCACTGGAAGTACCAGAGGATCAAATCGACGTTATGATTCACGCCCTCATGCTTTTTCTTCTGTACCTGGGGTTGGGAGTTCACTTCTGGGTCCACAAATCGATGAGGCTGAGGCTCATGTTGCCTCCTTAGGTGTTGGATCAGAACTTACTACCTCACTGTTTGCTGCCGGTGCTGCTGAATTACCTTGCACAGTGAAGCTTAGAGTGTGGCGGCATGATATCAAGAATCCATGTAGTGCATTAGAAACCGCGGCATGCTGCTTGACAATCTCTCACGCCGTTCTTTGCAGGTGAACCAGTGTGATTTGTTTTCTTTTATTCGCTTTTCCCTGTACAACACAAGTTGTTTCCTTCCTATTATTTGCCAGTGTCTTCACTGTTGTACTATATACAAAAGATGGATCTTTACTTGTTATGTCATTTCTGAACTTGTACAGAACCAATGGTAAGGAATCAACCGATGCATATTTGGTAATGCTATAAAAAAGTTCTAAATAGAATGCACATAACATATCTTGTAGACTTGTCTAACGACAATTGTGCTTTTCTGTTAGATGAAGTGAGTTGGCACTTCTATACTTACTCGTAAGTTATTAATTATTGCAGTGAAATGGGTGCCCATTTCTCCCCTTGTGGACGGTTTCTGGTAGCTTGTGTTGCATGCATGTTGCCTCAAACAGAAGGTGACCAGGGTAGCCAGTTACCTGTTCAGTACGATTCTACAGGGCCTGGAACATCACCAACTCGTCACCCACTTCCCTCTCACGGAGTTATTTATGAGCTTCGGGTTTATTCTCTTGAAGAGGCAACGTAATGTTTCTCACTGTTGACTGTTCTATTATCACAGTCTGTTCTATCTGATTTGAAGTTGTGGAAATGTAATCTCATTGCAGGTTTGGAGAAATTCTCACGTCAAGAGCAATAAGGGCGGCTCATTGTTTAACTTCCATTCAGGTTATTTTCTTCACTTCTGTTCGAATGTGTTTGCATCTTTTTCTTTTTGTTGAGAAAAGAAAGTGTGATTGATGTCTCAAACATTGTTATTTAGCAGACTTTTGTATTGCAGACCACCTGGGAAATACTGGGCTTCGTTTATGCAATCGTCGCAATTTAATGAGCCTAATATCTTTTTATTTTGGATGCAGTTTTCGCCTACTTCAGAACACATACTATTAGCATATGGTCGTCGTCATAGCTCGCTGCTTAGGAGCATTATCATGGACGGAGAGACGACTGGAATTCCTGTATATACTATCTTGGAGGTACACACGATTTGCTTTGTTCAAAGCATAAGTTGCAATCAGTACCGATGGGCTGGCTAAATTATTTTTTTGTTGCATGGAATTCAAAACGTTTTGCGTATTATTGTTCATTACTCCTGTCCTGGGCTCCTGGCTATGATGTAATCTCACTGTTCTTTTTCTCCATTTATTAAGGTTTATAGAGTTTCGGATATGGAGCTGATAAGAGTTCTTCCGAGTGCTGAAGATGAAGTAAATGTCGCATGCTTTCATCCTTCTCCTGGAGGTGGTCTTGTTTATGGGACTAAGGTGAATCGAGAATTAGATCATCAACAAATGTGGTTTATTATTTGTTACTGATGCTTCCATTGGTTTAAATTATAGGAAGGGAAGCTCAGGATTCTACAGCACAATGGTGCAGACGCTGCAAGCCTGGGGCTAAATTGCTTTATTGAGGAAAATATGCTTGAGGTAGCAAGCAAGATCCCCTCCCCATGTTATTCTGTTACAATGCAACACCCCAACCAATTTGAATGCTTGTAGGGGACTCACTTGTATGCAGCGTATCCTACAAGTTGACAGGTGCAATCTGGTGGTTTAAAAGTCACTTTTTTTCTTCTACAACATACATACGATGTACATGCCAATTCACGTCCAAATTTGATCTGCACATATATAAAAGAAAAGAAGACAAATTCTGTCAGAATGCATCTAACCACTTGAAGGATTTCATACAAGTTACTCGGTGGTTGTTGTAGTGAAGTTTTAGTCCAACAATGCAAGTTTAAATTGAGTTGTACTCGCATGTAAGGCATGTATGACAGATACTTGCCATCTGGATGCCATTCTGGGGTCTTGATTGACTAGGCACCATTTTATGGGTTGGAGGCATGTATGGGCATCAGGCAAAAGAGCCATCCTAGGGCTGGAACCAGTTAAAAGAAAAGGATTGTCATGCGTTGTGGTGGTAAAGGTGCGGAGACCGGGGATAGGAGTATAGTACACTTGCCCTTGTCTAGCTGCTCGTACGCCTAGCCCCTGGCATGGGTTAGAGAGGCTCTGAGGCTTAGGGCCTGCTTGGATTTTTGTATTTTTAATGGCAGGGCTGGTATTTAGTTCTAACTTTGGGGGGAGTTGAACTAAATGCCAACCTATCTCACAACAACTACAACAATCCAAACAGGGCCTTAGTCACTTACACCGTAGAACATGCATGTTCTCCCTTTTGTAGGAAAGACTCGTTGGCGCCTAAGAATAGGTCTGGACTTTCCTAAAAAAAATGTTACTATCTTCCTGTTCAGACCTATCTCTTCTCTTGCCGTCGTTACTTTATTTCTCCCTAATGTAGGGTGTGTTCAGATGGTGGCCAATGTTAATCCTACCAAATATTTGGTAATGACCAATATTTTTGTCATTGTTTGGATAATAGCCTAACTTTTTGGCAAGCCAAATGCCCCATTACCAACTCTAATTCATTTTCCTTGCCAACTTTGGCCAACTCATGAGCTACCAAAATCTCGACCAAAGTTTTTGCTAGCCAAATATTGGCCAGGCAATTTGGGCTAAAACCAAACATACCAATGATAGTTGGTTGCCGCGCCCTTGACGCACTCCTTGTCCTTAGACCAGCCCATGCATACTCGGCCCATGACATTACAACCCTTTGAACTTCCAGCTTGTCACAAGCTGCTCTCGTGTGCGACGGTTGCCAGTTGCTAAAGGTCTGGAGACTGGGGATATGGCACTTGCCCTCACCTAGCTGCCGGCAGGGCCTAATCCCTGGTGTGTTCATAGAGGCTCTAAGACTTAGTTCCATGTTTATACTAATTTATTGCTTGAATCATAAATGAATTGATGGTGTCCCTTTATACAGGGTTGGCTCTTGATCGTATCATTGTCCATACTCCAGTCCAGACACATGCTTTGGATTGATTGATTGTTTGTTTTTACAAAATTGTTTCATTTTGCTTGTACCGGACTACCGGGTTCAGTTCTAATTGCCTGGGATGCTCCTGAGCACTTGTATTGGTTTTGATAGACAGGAATTAACTTTGTCATTGTAGGTTCAGAGATATGCATTGGAAGGCTGAAGAGATCCTCGAGCTAATAAGCCTCGAACTAAGTCATGTCATGGCAGCTGATTCTCCACTTGTCTGTTCAAGTGTCTGCCCCTTACCTTTTGGTAGGTACGAGTTTATGAGCCCTATATGTTGTATATATGAGAAATCAATGGAAATTTCTCCACAAATGTTACTGACGCCTGCCCATGACAAAGATAGGCTGTCTTCTTCATCTCATTGTTAGATATGTACATGGAATACATAAGTTGCCTTCTGATAACAATTGGATAATTGTTACAACTACTTAGCCTAACTGGTTCAGTTGTGGGATTCAAGTGCTGTCCGTTTGCAATGAAATTACGCAATAAAGTGATCTATTGCTGCTCCAGAGATTGCAAAGGGTCGACTCTAATGGTACATCATTTCTGCAACTTTTAACTCAGGTCTGTGCACAGGCGGTGTGAAGATGTAAATTGATACGTTCATCGTTTCTGTCAAGTCCAGTGACTCTGTAATTATAAACCTGTACATGTATGTCTCCAATCAGCTGAAAAAAAGTTCTGTTGTATTTTAGAACGTTAACAATCCCATCCCTTTCAAGCTTTATTGTGAGAAATATTTTTGCTCAGTGTTCAACTGTCCTCACCGAAGGCAACTATTTAAACACCAATCTTCATATTAGTTGATGGACCTGTTCTTCTTTTACTTTACATTTTATCATGAATTGTCAAAACAGTTTTTTAAAGGGTATGTGCTTATCTAACAATCCCTGCATGCCTTCAGCGTTGTATTCATTACTTTACAATGGGGGCTGCCGGGATGTGGTGTCCCTTCTGATCCGTACATTCTTAACAAGCAAAAAGTTAAGCTTTTTAGTAGGACAAGAACAGCTTTCCAAACTTATATCGATCCATACTTTTCTCAATGTTCTACGAACAACAGGTTTGAGACATTTCTGATTATTCCTGCCATGGTACAACAGCTAATTCATGGCCCGGTTTTATGAAATGCAAATAAGTATTCTGCATTATATTTGTCATCAAAGTACTGGTAACTATCATCATGACCAATTGGTTTCCCTAATTTTTTTTTTAGAAAAATCATGTCCAATTGGTGCAACAGGACAACATGATTAACCAGTTTTAACATTAGTGTACAGTATTCTTCTTGTACAATTATGTTGGATACAACATATATCTCTACCCTGGTTCAACTTATTTTTGAGGACACCTTAGAGGGAAAGGGACTTCCTGCATTTCATTATAGAAAAAATAGAATTGCCCGGTTAATTAGAATAAACCGGCAGAAAACCCGATAAAAAGGGACGAAGCCCCATTGATGGACAAAACGACAGAAACGAGGAAGCAAACACACAACCTACACTCCAACACATCAACGGAAGCAACCGTAGAAGATCCCTGCCGCATCGAAAAGCCACATCGCACCCACCAAAATAATGGATGAAACACCTACAAAAGCAACACTCTTGGAGCATGCCAAAATAATGGATGAAACATTTGTTTTTTTTTTCAAATTATAGTTGACCCCCGTAGCCAACACCGGAGGCCTTGGACGACGTTGATTTGGCTCGCCAATGGTGAATCCAGCTCACCAAAGGCTAGGCACGAAGCTAAGAAAAAGCATAATTGGTACCGGTCTTCTAAATGTATGTGTGTCATTGCATATTTATTTGTGGAAGCAATTTGTTTATTTTAAACTAGATTAGTGAAAAGTCATTGGTGACCAATGCTTGCGTGGTAGCTCCGTCCCTGCCAAAGGCTTGTCGAAGCAGATCAGGCAGCCACAAACTCAACGACGGGACTCTGAGTTCTACCATGAGATCTGTCAACTGAGCTCCCCGGGAGAGATAGCCGGCAACCAAAATTAATGAAAGAAGGCACGCAGAGGCTAACAAACTTTAGGTGGGAAAGAGAGACAGATGTGGGAGAAGATTCATACGGGAGAAAAAAGTGGCTGAGACCTCAGATGCACGGTTGGTTGATGGGAATCGTTTCCCGATCTTGATTTGTGATTTAATTGGCGTGGTCAAGATCGACAACAAGCTAGGCAGTCAGCGGCTCATCACAACGCTTGGCCCACTACACGCAGAATTAATTGGTTTAGCCAAAATCGTCAGCGAACCCGTACGATAAAAATTAAGATGCTATGAAAAAAACAATGAAAAAGATAATTGTCATTCTAAGTTTTAAGCATAAATAATTTGTAAAGACCGTAGCATGAGCAATTAACGAGTTTATTCTATAATCTGCTGCCATTAGTTAGCCGACCAGGTTTATGAGAATCCACGTCAACGGCAAATGCAGCTCTAAACTTACCGAGCGATACCACTCTCAACGCAGCCTGTAAATTAAAATGAAGTAGCGGAATGGAGCTATGCGGTGCTCCGTTGCCGGAACCACGACGAAATGATGAGCGTACGAGCGTCCTACTGGCAGTTTTACTTTTGAAATTATAATTTCTAGGATAGCTCACCACGTTTGTCACGCGGTGCGTCCCCCTAGCTGGCAGGAATACTTACTGGATGGACCACCCCGATTAAGTCCCCACGCGGTGTGACCAAGCTAATTAAGATGCAAACGAAAAACAAAACCACGTTTCTTATTTTATATATTGTTATTCTCGACAGGAGCCAATGGGTCGACCGATGACATGTGAACGGCCCAATCAAAAAATCGCAGTTGATCGTGTATGTATATACGTACTGGTCGGTCGATCGACGACAGTTATCCTTCTCTCGTGACTCCAGCTAAGCTCTACAGGCTGATTGGATCGAGCATGCACTTGTATATATGTTCGTGGCTTCGTAGGGAACCACATATAGCAGCTGTTTCTCTCTTTAGAAAAAGATATATAAACCTTGCTTGTTGGCACACGGGCCCTGTAGATAGATTGATCAAGATTTGATTTTGGTAAGAGCTTCTTTCGTTCGCATGGCCTCTCGGTAAAAAGAAAAAAAGAAAATCACAGCATGACATGTTAATTTCCAGAAAAAAAAAAAACCTGGGAGCCTTTCTCCTGCTGTGCTTGTGCGATATGCTTGCTCTCCACCGAGAGGCCAAAAAGAAACATGCATGAGATACGCGGAGAAAGGCTTAGAAGCTTACAGGTAAAGAATTCGCTATGCATGACACTATGGCTTGCTCAGCAGCTGCTAACAGCCCACTATATTACTATCATCAGGCAAGGCAGGATCGATTTGTACCCCGCAGCGCAGTGGCGGACCCAACTTTGTCATATTGGGTGGGGCTAATACACTGCAGCTCTATTTTTTTTCTATTTTTCTCAATTATTTCTACTAGTAAAAAGTAAGTTCCACGATCCATTTCCCTATGCACCTGCCATTAGCCCTTGCATTGGAATGTCAAAATGACCCTCTTAACCAGTCTACAAAGTAATAGACCATCCTTGTTTTTAAAGCAACAGATCATCCTAGAGCCAGAATCAACACACAATAATTGTCTTAGAATTTCTCTACTTACACAACCTCCAGAGACTATAATCGTCCGAAACGCAGGGGGCCGGTACGAGCGGTAACTTAGGGCATGTACAATAGTTGATAAGACTGTCTTATCTTAGACATTTCACGTCAATTAGAAAATAAAACAAAACATGTTGTACAATGAGTTATCTCTTAGTGTTCTATCTTAAAATTAATGTTTAGATGAATAAAATTAACTAAATAAATGCTAAAAAAAGTTGAAATCTAGTACAATGGTAAATTTGTTTTATCTTTGCGTTATCATTCTTGTGAAGAGATCATCTCTTAATTAAGAGAAGGTTTGTGATTTTTCTTCGTTTCTCTCTCTTTCACATCAAATTTTATCCTATGCGGCATCGCTAAGAGAAACTGACGTCACCCCATTGTACACGACCTTATAGGAGTACAGATTACAAGGAGATGTGCAAATTAATTACCCGCTGGATTCAAATCCTATACGTACAAATTAAAACCCGTGGTCCAAATTAAACCCAGAAATAACTGCATTTTGAGTCGCGGCTGCTCGATCCGATCGGGCTAGGCTGGATAATGACGCCTTATCTTATCGCCCCCCACATGCACGATTTTCTCGTCGCCGAATCAAGAACACAGTACGAAGCGTTGTATGGTACGTACATGCACCCACAACCACGAGCTAACCAATCAATCAACGGCCACGTGCATGGGGATTAGCCTCTCATGTATACCAGATAATTTTTACATAAAAAATGTCTACATACATGTAATATTTTGACAAGAATGATGAAACGAAAGAAATAGTATTTTAATCCCATGCGTTCCATGCATGCATGCCTGCCTCCGACGCCCACATGCGCGCAAGCTAGCTCTCGTGAAGCTCTCTAGAGCTAAGGGGCTCATTCTCAGCTCCTATAAATACCGGTGCATCTGCCTCTAAGCAACTCACCCTTCCAAGTTCATTTGCTCAAAGCATTTATACGTGGCCGGCAATGGCGGGGGTAACTAAGATACCCGCAATGCTTTGGGTGCTTGGTGTGGTGTTTACATTTGGAGCTGCTGCAGTTGGCCTGGCTGAGGCCGATAACACCTACGATTTCTTCGTAAGTTGGATCTACATTAGTATCTTTCTTTTTTACACACACGTACAATGCGCGTACCGCAAGTCTACAAAGTAGCGGTCGTGTGATATATATGTGCATGCACGAAATGAAGTATATATAATTAACGATATACTTGGTTTGGTATTTTGCAGATCAAGGAGGCTAAGTACAAAAGGCTTTGCCGGGACAAAACCATCCTCACCGTCAATGGCCAGTTCCCCGGCCCAACAATCACCGCGCGAAAGGGAGAGGTCGTCATCGTCAAAGTTCACAACCAAGGCAATAAAAACATCACCATACACTGGTAATTAAACCTGTCATCCGTCTGGATCAGCCATTTATATATAGATAAAACACTATTTGCAAGTAAGTTAGCTGGTCTCCTAATTAATTAATGCGACAATCGCATGCACGATGCACACAGGCACGGCGTGGACCAGCCACGGAACCCGTGGTACGACGGACCGGAGTTCATAACGCAATGCCCCATCCAGCCTGGCACCAGTTTCACCTACCGGATCGTCTTGTCCGATGAGGAGGGCACTATCTGGTGGCACGCACACAGCGATTTTGATCGCGCCACCGTCCATGGCGCCTTCGTCATCCACCCTAAGCGCGGCTCGAACTATCCCTTCAAGGCGCCGGAAAGGGAGATACCCATCATCCTCGGTATGCATGCATGCATGTTGCACGACTCCACTTGCTTGGATCGATGTATCACTGTCGTGCAACGTGGTGTTGTACCTATGAATTAAGAACGAGATTTTGGATATGTAGGTGAATGGTGGAAGGAAGACGTGACCCATATGCTTGAGCAGTCCAAGCGGACCGGCGGCGAGGTTGATCTTTCGGATGCAAACACTATCAATGGCCAGCCGGGAGACCTGTTCCCGTGCTCCAAGGACGCCACTTTCAAGCTTCCCGTGCGGACTGGCAAGACGTACTTGCTCCGAATCATCAACGCTGGACTCACAAATGATCTCTTCTTCGGCATCGCCGGGCACCCTATCACCATTATCGGTACCGATGGTCGCTACCTAAAGCCGTTCACTGTCAAGCATATCATGATCTCACCTGGACAAACCATGGACGCACTACTTGACACTGACCGTGCTATCATGGGTTCATCCAATGGGCGTTACTACATGGCTGCACGGACGTTCGCGTCCAACCCTGACCTTGACTTTAACAACAGCACCGCCACGGCCATTCTGGAATATATGGACGCGCCGCGTGCTAGGCGCGTGGGGCTGCCGGACTTTCCCAACCTTCCGGCCAACCTTGATATGGATGCGGCAACGGAGTACACGGCCCAGCTCCGATCATTGGCAAGCAAGGACCATCCGGTGGATGTGCCGATGCACGTCGATGAGGAAATGTTCATCACCATTGCTGTCAATGTATTCCCCTGTGCACACAATAAGACATGTGAAGGGCCTCGTGGCAACAGTTTGGCGGCAAGCCTCAACAACGTCAGCTTCCAAAATCCTTCCATCGACATCCTTGATGCCTATTATAGTGCAGTCGACGGCGTGTATGAGGCAAACTTCCCCAACCAGCCGCCTTTCTTCTTCAACTTCACAGACACCACTGTCCCCGTAGAGTTTGAGTTCACGAAGGCCGGCACCAAGGTGAAGGTGTTGGAGTATGGCTCTGTTGTGGAGGTGGTGTTCCAGGACACAGCCCTCAACGGGGCTGAGACCCACCCCATGCACTTGCATGGGTACGCCTTCTACACGGTAGGAAAAGGGTTCGGAATCTTCAACAAGAGCACGGACCCGGCCAAGTACAACTTGGTAGATCCACCATACCAGAACACAGTCACCGTGCCAAAAGCTGGCTGGACAGCAATTCGTTGGCGCGCAACAAACCCCGGTGAGTCATTTTGGATTTTGGGCGGTGACTTTACTGTTTTCTTTTATGGGTTATGTGCAAAGTTTAACAACTTTTGTTCTTAATTTGGTTGGTTAGGTGTGTGGTTCATGCATTGCCACTTTGATCGTCACACGGTCTGGGGAATGAACACCGTGTTCATCGTGAAGGATGGCAACACTCCTCGGAGCAAAATGATGAGTCGTCCTGCGAGCATGCCTAAGTGCTAACCACCATGATGACCCCATCGAGCTGCATCACTATGCAGCACAATCAACAGACGACATTGACGTTGATCGATTTATCTGCCTAAATTATTCCATTGTTTCACGCATATCCGTGTAATAAATCCTAGTAGCTACTAGTAAGTAGTGATTACCATTTTCCCCATTCGTCTCGAAGAGAAAGAATCTCTTTTCATTAGTGTGATGCAACGTCTCTCACCTGTTTTGTCACTCAAATCTATAAATTAATGCAAGCAAGTGATGTTTTTATTATGGATCAGTGTTCCAACTGCGATTAACGTTGCTACCAACTACGGAACGATTACAATCGACGGCCCGTGTACATGGACCGCTGCTAGCACTCGTGAATAACGTTCCCAGTGGTTCCAAACACTGGCACAAGCAGTCTACGACGCGGTGTACCAAAAACGTCGCCAGTGCGTCCAAAGGACAGACAGTGTACGTGTGAAAACTATGAATAAGTCAGACAAAATCCCTTGAAATAGGGCCATCAGTAAAAGCAAAATAAAAACAAATACTACGTACATGAGAAGACAGTCGTGTTTGCACATTTGCTTCCGGGGAGCAAAGCAGAGACCCACAGATGCACAGTTGGTTGTTGACGGGAATCGTTTCCCAATCTGAACTTGTGACAATGGCAATACAAATCAGTGGCACTCCCTCCTTGAAATAAACGTGGGAGTGATCTAACCACCGTACACTCCGGGGCCCTCCTTGAAACAAACCCCACACGGCACCTTTCGTCAGTATACGAAAGGCATATGGGAAGCTGAAACCTGCGCGTGAATCACAGAAGCTCGTGGACGGGAGCAAGCAAAGGTGTGTTTGGTTGGTGAGCATAGCAGCGTGGGTTGGCCCCAACCAGATTTTAGTGGTGGGGTGAACCTATTTTCGTGTTTGGTCAATTTTGGTTGGACGGAGTGGATCCGCACAGTTGGGTGTTTGCTTGCCTGTATCATTTCTTTGCGTGCCTCTTCTTCTTCCTCTCAAGCTCTTGCTCTCGGAGCCACCACCAAGCTCATGTTTCTGGAGCCGCCTAGGCCTGTGCGTCCGCGTCGACCGCTGCGTCGCCTACCCTTCCCACCGGTAGCGAGCAATTCAGCGGCGGGCGGCGGCGCTACAAGCGCGGGGGCTACACTCGCTAATTCGAGACGGGAAAAAGGAGACGGGAGAGAGGAATCTTCAACAGGCTCAAGGGGGGCAACGGCGCTTCCCGCTGGAGTTGGGTAAGAGGACTTCGGGGCGGCGATGGAGGAGCCTCGGTCAAAGCGAGCTCGCAGGGGAGGGGGGGGGGGGGGGGGCTTCCCGCCAGAGTTGGGGAAAGGACCTCGGTTGGTCCAAGCGAGGGGGACGAGCGCGGCAGGGGCGGCTGGTCCTTGGCGCGAGCGTGGCGAGGGCGGGGAGAGCCTCGGCAGCGAGGGCGGACGATCTCCAGCAGCAAGGGTGGGCGAGCTTTGGCGGCGGCCGATCCAGGTGAGTGGAGAAAGAAACGAGCGAGAGAGAGACGGGAGAGACGACGGGAATAGAGCGACCGCGCGTGAGCCGTGTGGTTCGGCCAAATTGGTCGACTCAAGCGAACCAAATTTTGGGCCTTATTTTCGCTCGTGGGTGGTCCGGCCGGAGAACCAAACATAGCCAGAAAACATTTTGAGCCATTTGACACCGCGTGAGTGGCCCGGACCTCTGAACCAAACACATCCTAACTCTGCCCCTGCATCGTCGTCGACGGATCTGAATGCCTGAATAGGCTTCTCCCGTGGCATCGGGACGATGTTGCTCACTGCCCAGCCGCAGAGAGCAGGACTACCTGGGCAGCTGCGTCGCTGGTCATAGACAGTAGATAGATTAGAGTCGAAGTGTCGAACTGCAGCCCAAAAGATTGTCTACCCACTCAAATAGTAGTAGGAAACTGAGGAACCGCGAACCGGTTGCTCTTCTCCCGGCCGCAGAACTTTTTAGTGAATGAAAACCCATTTTCCAGGCCTGCTTCATTTGTTTTTTGAGAGTATCCAGGCCTGCTTCATTGCAAAGCTAAAATTGGCACAACCAAAGCCCATCTATATCTGAAAGTGGCCCGATCAACGAGGCATCCATACTTAAAAAAAACAGAGGCCTGCTTTTGGAAATAGCAGGCCATATCAGTGTTAAAAAAGTCCAAATATACTAAAAAAAACTGAGCTCAGTGTAGTCGATGAAACGAAAAATGCACACTCCGAGGTGTGTAGTTTGTCTTCGCCAACATGCATCTTCGAGCTGCTCAATCTTTGTATCAAGCCCTCTCTTTAGTGGGCAAAAAAGAGCAAGTCTGTTTACCTAAAAAACACACTATCCTGTCTTCCTCCGATCCATATTACTTGTCTTAAATTTGTCTAAAATGGATGTATCTATATTTAAAAAAACGTTTAGATATATGTAATATTTCGACAAGTAATATGGATCGGAGTGAATAGTATAACCGAGATTAGAACTAGGATTAGAGCCGTACGCAGAGGGCAAAACCGGCCGATATCAACATGGGCACAGAAACTCGACACGCACCGTTGCAAAGAGCCGCCGCAGCCGTCGTCGCCACGTGACGCCGGCCTGGCTGACCTCACCCCGTGCGAGTGTGCGACAACGCGAGAAACCGAACCGAATCTGTGTTGTTGGTACGTGTGCACACCGCACTCGCACGACGGCCACGGCCTCGCCCGTGTGTTGGCACTTGCACTTGCAGTCCTTTTCTTTGCCTTTTCCTTTGGAAGAAGCTCAAGGATATGCAGTCAGGTGTGCCTTCATCAGTAAAGTCTATCTTAAGGAAAGCCGGTGGCCGCTGGTTGGGTTTAGCAGCTGACCCGAAATGCCCCTCCTGAAATATCTTCGCGAGCACCGAAAGCTCCTCCGCCCGATCTGGGCCGTCCGTGGCTTCATCCCATGGCCGCAGGACACCTAAGCTAAATTCCCTGAAAGTCAGTCTACTGTTGTTGGCAAAGCAGAGGATGCGATTCCCATTCCCGACTGCTTTCTTTCTCCGTTTCATTTCATTCCCCTTCCGTCCTCCTTCCCCATCACCCACCCCCACCGCCGCCTGACGCGCTGCGGCGGCCCTGAGCACCGCCGACGCGCTCTCCCCGCCGACGGAGAGGCCGCAGTTCCTCCGACGCGCGCCCTTCCCCACCCTCCGCTCTGCCGCCACGTCACAAAACAAGACGGGTCGCGCCGCCGAACGAATCGCCGGGAGTCGACCCTCGACCGGCGGGCGCTTCGATCGGGAGCTGGAGGTTGCGGCTATGAAGGTGAGAATCCCCTAGCAAACCCAGTCGATAGCCGAACCCAATCGAACCCCCAGCGACATGCGTGAAGGTAAAGCTGGGGTTTCTGATTGGGAAGGTGATTTTTTTTTTCCATTTATAAGGTTTAGTAGGCGGCGGTGCCGCTCTGGTGGCGAGATTAGGAGTTAGAGAAGACGGATTGGTGGTGGCGCCGGTGTTTGGTGCGGTCAGGCAGGCCGGAGCGGCATGCTTTGCGTTTGTTGGAGTGGAGATGCATCCGCACTTCGATTGATTTACCGTAGGAGTAGCCAAAGGTTTAGGTGCACCCGCCCATGTTCAAGTACATGTGTTTTGGTCTCTATTGCCCTGAACTAAATAGGATGCCAACTAAGTAGTACCAATAGCTGCTTATCATCAAAATAAATTGAGTAACACAAAAGTAGTTCTGAAAGCATTGGCAGGGCTTAACATATGTGTTACACAGTACACTCATGTTTGTTGCATATTCTAGAATCTCGTGGCTTTGAAACATATGTGTGTTGATAGGGAAAATTGTAGCATCAGGAAAGAACTCGTTAGCCCATGTAGCTTCAAACTTTACTATGCATAAACGGTTAGTCTAGTGCATGACATGATGATTTGCATATTGGACGAGGGTTTAGTTATGCAATTGGGTTTGCATCCTTGTTAATTTCGTAGACCAAGATAATCGCCTCTCTCTTTAGGAAAGAAATATTCCAGATGTGGCTGACATGTTCTGTAAATTTCACAGGTGACACTGTCTGATGCTCTCTGTCTCTTGACTTGGATATAACAAGTTATCTTCACTGCGAGTAAGCTTTATTCGTCAAACAAAAAAAAGCTAGTAATATCTGCACGTGATCAGGCAAATTAGTCAAGACGGGCGCTCTTTGCTGCGTGGCCGCTAGGCCACATGGGACAAAGTCTAATCCTGCTAGCAGAGACTGTTCCATGGATCCTACAGAGCCTCGTTGGCGGATGAATTCGAGCTTCTCTCCTCCGGTGTCGCGGGGATGGGACTGCATGTACTCATCAGACGGATTGCCTCAGGGGACTCTTGATGCTCCACATGATCACCCACCTTATGTGTCATCAATATCATCGCATAGTAAAGGAAGTAGAAGTGCATTTGGCAGCGACCAGTACCTGAATCACCACCATTCTGTATCTGATGGAGCACTTTCTTATTTTGGTAGTCCTGTGGACAGCTTTCAGGCTCCACGCTGGACACCTTCTCTTCAAAGGTTTGATCTTGGCGAGTTCTCTACACCTGCAGGAGGTATATACTTATTCCTAATTATGTACAGTGGGTGCTGACATGAATATACATGGCCTGTTTGTATTTGTTAAGTATGCTCATCTCTTCACAGTGCTTTGACATATAACAAATGGAAATTCCCATTGAGAGAATAACATAATGACTAAATTCATTTGGAAGGCTTACATTATGTTGTAATATAATCTTGCCGTGGTAGTATTTAGGAAAATCACTTGGATGGTTCCAACTTCTGCTTGCAAATACTACCTGCTTGCATGTTCATATGGTAATGTGGCCGACTGAACCCCATACAAATGAAGAAGTATGAAGAAAATGTCTACCTTGAAACTATATCTTTTCCTTCTGTGACTATATCTTCCACATTTTCCAATTTGTTTCTAATACAGTTATGATTTGTTACAAATATGCCTTTGCAACAAATAGTCGATGAGACACGTCTGAGTTCAGTGCAGAGTATCAACCACTTTGGATCAATAGGTGTGCAATTTAGTAAAACACGTACCCAGGTTTGTATGAATACAAGTTTGTTGAAAAACCAAATATGGCACGGTAATTCTTCAATCATATATGCATAATGTATAAATATCTCGATGCACTTCAGAGACACATCAGAAGAGCTGGGTTTGCCGATTTACTTACTCAATTTCCTGTGGTATTAATTCTCATGCAGAATTATTTCCCTTCCCAATTGATCTATTATAAATTGTTACATTTTTAAAAACATCTACGTTGAAATGACCAAAAATTTCTGTCTCGTTGATGATAACTGGGTATTCTTCCAACAATGTATTGCTATAGTGCTATAGTGCTAAATGCTCCTTAGGCAGTTTCTTGTTGAATTAACAGTTGCTTTATTCTTTGCGACCAGGACCGGAACCTGAAAGTTCTGATTATCCCCAATCCAGTGAGGTAAGATTTTATTTTCAGTAGTTAATATCCCTAGTTCTCAGTTGACATGTTCGTAACCAAAGATAGCCATATAATGTGCATTCTGGTCTTTATGTTTATTTTATGTTGCAGAGGCAGTTAACTGCTGTGAGCAGTTTCAGTTCTGCATCCCCCTTCTCAGAATCAAGTCAGCTGGCATCTTCTAGTAAACGAACAGGTTCACATCTAGCTCGGAATCATCTGGGAAGGCGATCCTTCATGTCAAAACCAGTCTACCCGCTGGTCTTCCGGAATCCGGTGTCAGAAGCAGAAACCTCTGGGATGCCTGAGGCTAGTAATGCTGGGCGAACAACACCTAGTGATGACAGCCGAGCTTCTCCTGTATGGAGACGCAGTTTGGCGAGTCCTGAGCTGAAGTTCCATGACACATTGAGTGAACTTCGGAAGATGGAGGCTTCGCCTGAGCCAAACACAAGTTCAAGGAGGGAAGGATTCAGATGGAGTAGTGCTAGCAGCTATGACTTCGGATATGATGGAGATGCCATAGACATTTCAGATCATATTAGTATTGATTCCCAAAGATCCCCGACAAGTTCGACGAGTTTCCTGAAATGTGGCTTATGTGAGAGATTCCTTCGGCAGAAATCACCATGGAGCTCAAATCGGATAGTTCGAAATACCAATATGCCAGTCGCAGCGGTCCTTCCATGCCGACATGTCTTCCACGCAGACTGCCTGGAGGAAAGTACTCCCAAGAGTGAAGTCCATGAACCGCCTTGTCCACTGTGCGTGCGAGCTACTGATAACGAAGGATGTGTATCATTCTCGGAGCCTCTGCATCTTGCCCTAAGATCTGCTCGCAGGAATCACGGCATTAGGTTTCCTTCAGGTGGTACTGGTGGTAGCAGCAGCGCAGACCCTTCTCGCAGCGATCATGTCTTGAAGAGAAATCAGTCTGCGCTCGTCCCGAGGCGCAGCGGCTCGCTGTTCCGGAACCGTTTCAAGAAGCAGTTCCCCTTCAAGGGGAGGATTGGGAAGGATCTCTTCAGCGGCAGAGTTTTCAGGAAGGTTGGCTCATCGTCGTCTTCAGGCCAACAAGACGCCCCTCATCAACCAGCAGCGGAGCCTGACCAATCCATGAAGTAGCTGGACCGATGATTTACCCTTTTCTGTCCAAAAAAAAGCCGTAGTACATGTATCATAATTTGTGAAATGCGGTGTCCATGCGCTACTTGTACTCGTACAAGACGTAGTTGTGTTTGTATGGACGGTGCCCGGCCTGGACGTGCCACCATGACCGCGTAGCTATGGGTTATGCCTGAATCTGCTTATACTGTATTGAGCATCTTGGGAGATGAGAACTGTTATCATTCTGCCCCTGTCGTGCCTAGTTTTCCAAGGGCGTAAATCTTGCATCTGTGATGTTTCTTTTACAGGATGTCATGTTAACTAGGGCTGAAAATGAGTGCGATCTTTTCCAATGTTCTTCCCGTGCTCCAATGTCTAATTCAAAAGGGGGTAAAATTTTCTAATTCAAAGGGGATAAAAATTTCTAAGAAAAGTAAAAGTAAACTCAATACCACGGAGTACTATTGAGTTTCCGGAAGAACGAAGACTATTATGAATGAAGTGAGTTTCCTCGAACGGAAGTGTCAGATCTCGCCCGCACACAGCACAACCCTTCTCTTCTCTGTTCGCCCGGCTCAACCACCACCAGGGGGCGCTCTTCTCTCTTCCTTCCTGCCGTGTTCACCACCGGGTACCCGGTCTCGATTCAGACGCGGGATCCCCCCTAGAACGGTGGCGCGCGGGCGGGCTGCGGCCGGCGGTCATGGAGGATCTGGGCATCGAGGCGAAGGAGGCGGCGGTGCGCGAGGTGGCCAAGCTGCTCCCGCTCCCGGACCTCCTCTCCTCCATCGCCTCCATCAAGTCCGACTACCTCTCGCGGCAGCAGGTGATGCGATCCCCCTCCCTCCTCCTCCCCCATCGCTTCTGCTCTCCTGGACGCGGCCAATTGAGGCGGAATCTCGAGTCGTCGCGCGAATTATAGAACACCGATAGCGGAATCCTCAATCTCGCTCTGAAATGCGTCCTGTCGTCAACCGATAAAAAACCCAACCCTCGCTCGGAATGGCCGTTCCCTGGAGACGTTTGCTCTCGCGCCGTGCCCGTGAATGCGTTGCGTCCTCTGATTTTGCTGTAATTGAGCTTCGTGCATTAATCGCGGCAGAATTCTCGCCACCTTCTGGTGATTAGATTCGGGTTTGGCTATTTATGCTTAGTTGCGCTCTCTTAAGATGGGAGTAATGGTTAAGAGGTGTGCTGATTTAGTCTTCTTGCCACTCTGTACATCCTTACCTGATATCTCAGGTTTCAGCCGAGCCTGAAATTTCGCATGGTTTCCACTATTCATTTTCAGTAGTCAGAATTTTGTTGGCAGCTGAGCTGGAGCTGTGATGTGTAGCTCTGAGCCCTGATAGGCTATCTGTAGTTCTGTGCCAATGAGCTGTTCTGGCCCAGGTAAGGTGCAAAGAAACCGTAACTGACTAAACGTTAATATATGGTATGGGCACCAAGCTGTCAATGGCTGGATTTGGACTCGCATTTCGTTCAGAAGTATCTCTTAATTTATGTTATAACGCTAACATCTTCTACATGAAAGTAGATGGAAAATATGCCGAATGTTGTGCACCAAAAGGATCTGGATATACAGACATTATCATTGAGATAATATTGATTGTGTTTGCTATTTGGGTCACTTCATACCCCTTCTGCTTGTCTGACTTTCTTTTACAAATTCTTCAGACAAATGATACTCAACTCAGTGCAATGGTGGCAGAGCAGGTACTCCTTGTTATCTACTATGAGATGCCAACTTACTGATTTGAATACTATTCATGTCTGCCTGCTGGATGATTCCTTTTTAATATTTGAAAATTGGCAGGTCGAACAAGCTCATGATGGCATCAACGCTCTTGCGTCATCGCAGGAAACAATAAACGGTCTACGCCAGAACTTCATAGATATAGACAAGTAAGCTTATTATCTTGAGTTACACGTTTTTCATATGCTTGTGATAGATCACTTTCTTGAGGCTGTATGTTTTCCTTCATCTCTCAGTCTTCTTTATCATAAATGATGGTAGGTTATGTCAGGAGTGTCAAACATTAATCGAGAATCATGACAAGATCAAGCTTCTTAGCAATGCCAGAAACAACCTGAACACAACGTTAAAGGTTTGCTGAGTGCTGATCTTAATCTGACTGTGGCATTCTATTATGACTACTTGCTATGTGTTACCTATACTTTCTAACTTGCCGGTAGGTTGAGCTAACCAAACTATTGAGCATGGATGTTTGATACATTGATTGTCAATGCCTGGTAGGATGTGGGAGGTATGATGTCCATTTCTGTTGAAGCAGCTGCAGCACGTGACTCCTTGAGCGATGACAAAGAGTTAATACACACTTATGAGGTTGTTTCTTTTCTTTGGTTTGTTTATTAACACAGCGATTGGATAGCACATATCATAATGGTTATGTTTTATTTATCTGACTTTTCTGTATGATCTCGCCTGTCATGAAATTAGAGATTAACTGCTCTTGATGGAAAGAGGCGGTTTGCTTTAGCTACTGCTGGATCCCATAAGGAAGAAGTTGGCAGATTGAGGTGGGACCCCCTCCCCTAATCCTACGATTGATATGTGACACGGCATTCCTTTTCCTTTTCTTGTAGCCTTTCTTGTTAGAAGAGATAAGCATTTGTAACAGAGGTTAACAGAATATGCCAATTAGATCTTTCATGTAGCCTGCATTGTAGCGAAGTGCATAAGTGTTAATCACATGATGATTCTTTTCTCTCTGCAGAGAATACTTCGAAGATGTTGATCGATCATGGGAAACATTTGAAAAGACATTATGGGGACATATAACTAACTATTTTAGACTTTCAAAAGAGAGGTACTGATGTTATTATCATGCACTTTGACTTTTCTATTAACGTGGTAAATGGTTAATTGCCTTATGGTGTTACGTGTACATGTTACAAAAATTGAGACAATGTTTTGTTGACATACTCGTATTCATCTTGAATATTCCTCATTTATGCTCTGTTGAAGGTCCAAGTGAAACCTTGAAAGAGGCAGGTTACTTCAAAGTCATGATGAAAGAATGGCTTTAATTTTTTTTAAGATTAAGCAAGGCATATCTCAAATTGTAAGGATGAGGCAAGTTGTGAAATCCTTGCATTGGTCCAACATGAACCAAAGAACCCACGAAGACAGTGTGCCAATTCTATCTTTAGAACACTCTGCAGTCTCCCCTGTTACCTCTTACGGTTAAGCATGGAGCTATTGCTCGGAGATTTGCTGCAAATATAATAAGTATTAAGTATAGCTCTGGTCAATCATAAATAGGCGATCTATAATATGTTACAGCTTCTTATGCTCTATCAAGTACCAACACATTCTCCTTTGAGCAGAGTGAGATAGTTATCTAAAATAGCTTTGGATACTTTATCATTTTTGAACCGTATATTTTATCCAAAATTTGGGCTATCAGATCTCTGGTATTTATATTTTCTTTCTTACATTTTGCAGCCCTCAAACGTTGGTTCGAGCTTTAAGGTATATATTATTTTTACCATCTACTTCAATTATTTTCAATACATCAATATTGGTAGCTGAGCGGTTGAACCTGCCTGCAGTTGAATACTTTTCCCCATAATTTCTTTTACCGAGTGACAATCTCCCTTATGATCCATTCGTTTATTTATCAGGGAAATAGTTATTAAAAGGATAAGTTTATTTTTGTATGGTGTAGGGTTAGAAAATGGCCTGTGCTGTCTTCATTTCCTTTATATCTTTTAGTTCACACACATACGTTGTTGCACATGATCCTACAAATTCACGCCTTATGCCAGGGTTGTTGAAATGCAAGAGATCATAGATCAACAAGTTGCAGAAGAAGCAGCCGAGGCTGAGGGTGCAGGTGCTATGGCGACGATAACAAACCAACGTAGAACGACAAAGTATGCTACTTCTTCTCTTTGACATTTTATGTACTTTCAGTTCCAGTAGGCAGCATGATATAATGTATTTCATGTTTGAGTAGCAAAGTCACAATAACAAATCAGCATTTGCACATCTATGAACTTGAGCCTGAATCCAGTAAATGAATTAACTCATGTAAAAGGTGGCAGGAAATGCATCAGCATATCTTTTGCGCAACATTAACTTTCTCTTTCTTTCTTGTAATGGTTATCTTCTGGAACAATTGTACAGTGTAGTCGACTTGTTTGCTATAGGCTTGCTTAATTTCCTATATCGTATTGCTTTCCGTCATATCCCACGACTTGACCTTTCCCACTGGTGCCTTTTCAGTCGCTTATTTATTAGCTGTCTATTATAAACCACCAATCATAACACATGTGAGAACCATGCAAAATAGTACTTGATTCACCAGTTTGTCTACATTGGATGCTGATGATTTTGGCTCATTGTGTCAGAAAAGGTGCAGGGGCAGCATCTACCCCAAGAAATGGCACCCAAGAGAAATCAAAGGTCCAGGGAAAGGGCTACAAGGACAAATGCTATGAGTGCATCGGGAAGGCTGTTGAGGATCGCTTCAACAAATTGCTCACTGAGGTAGCACTTACCGTGATCCTGGATTCAAGACTTTATTGTGTGCTTATCAGTCCATGCATTTCTAACAATTGCTAATGTTTTGATCACACAGCTTGTTTTCTCAGAAGATTTCATGGAAGCTCTGGATGAAGCTAAGGCAGTAAGTAACTGACCTTTACACTTGGTATAGTAAACCGTAGCACATAAAGAGAAAAAAGTCTACATGACCCCCTCCTATCTACTCCACCACCTAGAGTACAAACTGTATACAGCTAGCCTGAACTTCTCAATTCTGTCTAATTGAACCCCTGAGACAATATTGCTGGGTGCTTTTACACGTGTGGATGTAACAACGTGGACAGGTAGCTAGCTAGGACTGGTCACCTCACTCGAACCCACCGCCATTTGCACCAAAGCCTTCTTCCTCCCCTCTTCACTCTACATCAGAGAACAAAATGGCTAAGCCTCCCACCTTGTTCTTCTCCATTGCTGGCCTTGCTCTGTGCTTCTATGAATTTGGTTGGATGATGATGTTCTCTGTAGAACAAAACCGCAGTCTCCAGATCCATCGTCTTCAAGCAGGGTTAAGGGAATGGGAGCATCTTGCTCAACTCCATGCCAAGAAGCCTCTGCTGCCGCCACCTCCCCTCCCAACCAAATCCAGCCGCATTTTTGGGGAATCTGGTTTTTAGTGGTTTCCTATGCTCGTTCTGCTGTATTTGTCGCTGTTGGCCACGCCAGGTGTGGAGTCACTGTTGCAGTTGCTGCTTAGCAGCAGACAGCGGAGACTGGTGACAAAGTGGAGGTTGGCACTGGTGGTAAGCTGCTGGATCTAAAAGAGAGCGTAGGAGAGAGGGAGAAGGGAGAGCTTAGGGAGTTGCCATGTCGATCCAGGGTGAAATAGCAGTACACTTTGGCAACTTATTCACATTGGCATCTCCAGTCCATGTATGCAATAGCACCCTCTAAGACCATGGTGTCAAATAGACGGTTTTCATAAGTATGATGGTTCAAAGTTTAGGGGGTGGAATAGATTCCTTAGAGTTGATAATTGTTGTTGCTGAAGCTGTGATAGTCAACACTCACTATCCCATCCATTTTAATCGTATATTAACTTGTTATTTTTCTAAGGAACTTTGAAAAAAAAGACTCATGTGGCTGTTGAGAAATTTAACTCAAGAGTCACCTGTTTGATGTAGAATTATAGATCGCCTCAAATTTTGTCATCGTTTTCTCTATGAATATAGCTTCATCCTACTCTTTCTGCAAATTGGGACCTGACAGAGTTGATGTTTCTTTAGAAAGTACACATCTGGATTTACGCTGTGATCTGACTGAAATATGGATCATCTTTCTGCTCCTAATGCAATACAGATTGGAGATGAGCTTGGCGATATCTATGACTATGTTGCACCATGTTTTCCTCCTAGGTATGTAGGTCGTGTCTTTATCTTTACTCCTATAGAAATCTTACTTGGTGACAGCGGCCCGTCACCTTCAAACCGTTCCAACTATTGATCTTCAGAACTATTTTTTATATCAATATTTTATATGAAATTAATAATCTATTTACTATAACAATTAACAAAACATATATTCTTAATTCAGTATATTGGGATGCTTCAAAATTTGTGTTGCATTCTAACTTTTCAATAGATTATTTGCTTAAATTTACTTCACAGGGTGACAAACATTATAGTATTTGTTGTATGAAACATCGGTGGCTAGGGTTCATGTGGTGAAAATTCATGATTACTTCTTGGCCATTTTGACATGTCATCAACTGCTAATATTTTCCATACCTTCAACTAACTTGTTTGTTTTCTGTTTCCTACACAGATATGAAATTTTCCAGCTCCTAGTAAACCTATATACTGAAAGGTTCATTCAGATGCTAAGACTGCTCAGTGAAAGAGCAAATGATATTCAAAATATAAATATACTGAAGGTATGTGATCTTAAATTCGTTTGTTATTCTGCTATATCTGTTCTACATGAGATGAACACCTGTCAATATATTGTTTCTATTGGTTCATATGTGACCTATTTGGTTTTATATCTCTTAGAATCCAAGCGCATTAATCAACTGCTCACTGTAGGTAACAGGTTGGGTTGTGCAGTTCCAAGATAATCTTATTGGGCTTGGTGTAGACGAGTCTCTTGCCCAAGTTTGTTCAGAAAGTGGTGCATTGGATCCCCTCATGAATATGTATGTAGAACGTATGCAGGCAACAACAAAGGTACTGATATTATCTGTTGAATTCAAATTGACCTTAATCATGATTATTTATACTCCTTTTTTTCTGTAGAAATGGTACACTAACATTTTGGAGGCTGATAAAACACAACAACCAAAGAGTACAGAGGATGGAAAACTATATACACCTGCAGCTGTAGATTTATTCAGAATATTGACAGAGCAAGTGCAGATTGTTAGAGAAAATAGTACAGATGTCATGCTATATCGTATTGCTCTTGCAGTTATTCAGGTATTTATGCAGTTGCCCTTCGAGATTATTGAAGCCTTTTTTTAAGAAAATGGAAGCTTTATATTATTTAAGCCTTAACTGTTTTACTGTGCTTTTGCTTCATGTGATTTGAAGTAAATTACTGAAATATGGCCATTCATTCTTCTTTGATTTCTTGATAGGTCATGCTGGATTTTCAAGCAGCTGAGAGGCAAAGACTCGAGGAGCCAGCTTCTGATGTCGGTTTGGAATCTCTGTGTGCATTGGTGTGTAGATTTTTTACATTAGTGTGTACATTTCTCCACTCCATGTCAGTAACCTGCTACTCTTTGTTCCTTATTATTTGGTCTTTGTGTTGCTTGAGCAGATTAACAACAACCTGCGTAGTTACGAACTTTCATCAGAGCTAAGTAGCAGCACACTGGAAGCACTTTCCGAAAACTATGCTGAACAGGTTCAAATGTCATTAAGCCTGGTGTTAGACGCCATTCTTTCATTTGATAATACCTAGAATTGAAAATGCGTGTTACTATTGCAGTTTCTGTGTATTTCCATTTGCACACCTTAAGCATTTGACTCCAGATGGAAAGTAAAATTCTCTTTTGCAGGTTAATTTTGAAGACACTTGCAAAGGATTTCTTGAGGTTGCCAAGGTTAGTTCTACATGCATAAGATATATTAACTGCATATGTATAGCCTTAGTGTTAGTTTTGAGAAATGAAACTTTACGCTATTGTCCTAATTGCATACACCGTTATGAACTATAAGTTATAACCAAGGAAGTTCACATGGTTGGTGTAAAAGTTTGCAGATCCTGCTATGGGCTAGTTGAGATTTTCATTTTTGGCAGTCCCAAAAAACAAATGCTTGCTGTTGTGGTCCTGAAACCATGATGCTTGGTTACAGATACTAGCTTAGATACTTTATGCCATTGTATAGAAACTGAAACACTATTGACACAAAATGGGGGAGGTAAGGAAGGACCCTCAGAGAGTTACCTAGTTTTGGTCCGAGGACTCTACCATATTACTTTGCCAAGATTGTAGAAAAGCTAGTTAAATATTTAAATACTAAAAGAAGCACTGGACTGTTTAGCTCTTAGTTGTTAACACTGGTTTCTGGCCAGTCGTTGTCCTGTACTGCCCAAGAAACAGGTGCTAAGAGTCGTGACTGGTGAGCAGCGCATTGGTTAAGCCGTTTTGCCTAGAATATGCCGAGAACTGGTCAAGTTTAGCTGGTTCATCTTCCAAGCAATGCTATTTGATATAGCTGCATCTTTAGACAACAAAAGGTGATTGCTGCTTTAACTAAACTTCTTGATTCTTTCAACAGGAGGCAGTCCTTCAAACTGTCGGTGTTATTTTCGAAGACCCAGGTGTGCAGGATCTGCTTGCGAAGGTTTACCAAAAAGGTAATTCCTTGGTAGTGTTTGGTATAATAGATTCTCCTTTCTCCTGTGCCCTTTGTTTGAGTCATTTTCTTGATCTATTTTGGAGTTTAAAGCACAGGCAGGTCGTCTCCCCCTCACTGGGAACCTTATTACGAAACTCAGAAAAGCACTGGGGTGTTTCTTGTGTTTGTATGCTTACACAATAACGATGATGCCATCTTCAGATAGTTTATTCACTGCTATTTGATTATTTTGCTATCACTATTGCCTCTCTATTCAACCATCTCCTGTGGTTGGCAGCTGCATGCAAATAGTTGTTAACCTCTTTTGCTTGTGGTTAGCAACTTAGCATACTTTAGAAATTCTCTGTGCATTGCTTTTCTGCCTTAGAAAAGCAATCTATCTAGTTTTCGTGTGCCATCCAGCCTTTATGTTTTTTGTCTACCCATGATTAATTTTACTGGGGTAGCCTACACAAGTGTGTTCCCTAGTGAGTCGGTTTCTTGTTTTCTGACAGCGGTTCATTTTTTCAGACTGGATGGATGGAATGGTGACCGAATATCTGGTTGCAACGTTTGCTGATTATTTTGGCGATGTGAAACTGTAAGTTTGCATAATAAGTGGTATGGGACGATGGGTGTTCCCTGAGAATACATGGTTTGTCCTTATTGTGGTTTACCTATACCTTTATACTACGAATTTGTTTGAAGACATAACTTTCAAAAGATTGCACGTCCACCAAATTTGTGCCATGACCTGAAATATACCACTATCTATATCCAAAAATCTAAACATAAATCATATGAATACATGGTTTACCAAATTTGCGTACTCAAGTACAATAAATGTCATCCTATCAGTAATATTCTTATAAGTTATGCCATGCAAATGGTTGCTTACGACGAATAACTGATAACTGTTCATCACATCTTTATGCACATGATTGTAAGACATGTTTATTTGTCTAGATATATTGAAGAGAGATCGTTTCGAAGATTTGTGGAGTCTTGCCTAGAAGAAACAATTGTTGTATATGTTGATCATCTTCTCAGTCAGGTTTGCTGAACTCCCTTTAGTACTATCCAGAATAGCTCTATGCTTATATGATTTGGGGGGATGGTGGGAACATATATCTGATGTAACATCCCAAAAGGAAGAGCTGTACAGTGTTTCTTGGAATAATTCTGGAATGAGCTGTTGCTTGTGGTCTGGGTTCAGTTCAGATAGCATTCTTACTGATTACACACATCATTTCTTATCTATTGCAACTACCGGCTGATAAGTCATTTGAGAGAGCTAATATCGGTTTCATTTGCATTTAGAAAAACTACATAAAAGAAGAAACAGTTGAGAGGATGAGGCTAGATGAAGAAGTGCTTATGGATTTCTTCAGAGAGCACACTAGTGTGACAGTAAGTATATTACTGCTGGAAGTTTCTTACTATTTATAACTACACATTATGCGGCTGTGTGGATATTGAAAGCATTTCCTACAGTTGTTGAGTGCATGCATTTTGTGGTGCAATACATCAACTAAGATGATGCAATATTTGTGCATTCAAACACCTATTGTCCTAGCATTCTAGTTCCACATTCTGGTTTGATTCTTCTGTAACTGGACAAGTTGTCTGAAAAGCTGTCTTTGCAATATGGTCCAGAAAGTCGAAAACAGGGTACGGATTCTGGCTGATCTAAGGGAGCTTGCTTCAGCTGAGAGTCTGGATAGTTTCACTCTCATTTATACAAATATTCTGGAACACCAACCAGACTGCCCGGTAATTTCTTTCAAGCATTATGATTGCCCGTGTTCGATCACATACTATTGTAATGCATAAACTTTACCTGTCTATTCATTTATCTCTATGCACTGCAACTTGACTTCTCTGTTATGTAGTCGGAGGTTGTTGAGAAACTCGTTGCCATGAGGGAAGGCATTCCACGAAAAGAAGCCAAGGAGGTAATTTGAAGGAGAAAATTTGACAATTATGATTGCTGTGTGTCGCTTCTACTTATGCGAGTTCAGGCTTACTGAAAATTTGGTTTACAGATTCTTATACCCTACTGATTTGTTAGGTTGTACAAGAATGCAAGGAGATATACGAGAACTCTCTCATAGACGGCAACCCTCCAAAGTCAGGATTCGTGTTTGGCAAATTGAAGTGTCTAACAGTACGGAAAGGCATTTGGGGGAAGCTTGGATCGTGAGAACATCTACTGAACATAGTAAATTCACGTACTAAGAGTTGTTTTCTATTTTGCTCATTCTTTTGGTCGTTTATTAAGCCTATTGGCGTCACACTTACCTTAGCATTAGAATTTAGAACTGGGGTGTATTGTTTTTATTTGGTTAGCGACAGAGAATTTTGTGTAAAGATGGAATGTCCCAAAAGCAAAATTATTTGTTAATTGAATAAAATGTTTAGTAATCATGTAATCATGTTTAGTAAGTGCCATCATACGAACACCGAAGCAGTACTACTGGGCAGCTTCACGCTGAGCACGATGTATCTCTTGCCTTGCGGTTTCTTTCTGCTCGACAGGGGACACACACTGACACACAGGCGCCCCTGATTTTGAAAAGCCTCATGTAATCCCTCCAGGTCATGGAGACTTCTGTACCAGCCCATACAAGAACATTGGGCTTGCATGAGCTCATGTTCACACGGTCCAGCAGATCCTCCGCGTAGTTGTCCTGGGACAAGAAGCCAGCAGGCGTGCGCGTGACGTCGATGCCGAGGAAGAACCGAAGCGGCCCGAGATCTTTCATCAAGAACTCAGACAGCAGTTGATCGGTGATCTGTCGGAGCAGCGCAGTGGTGGATGCAGTGAGCACGATGTCGTCGACATAGAGCAGCAGGTAGGCCATGTCGGTGCCGCGTCGCAGGACGAACAGAGAGGTGTCCGACCGAGTGGAGAGGAAGCCAATCGACCGGATGTACGAGGCAAAACGGTCGTACCAGGCGCGCGGCGCCTGCTTCAGCCTATACAAGGACTTGGACAGCAGACAGACGTCAGAGGCACGGGCCGGATCGACAAAGCCGGTGGGTTGCTGGCAGTACATCTTCTCTTGGAGGAAGCCGTGGAGGAAAGCGTTGTTGACGTCCATCTGATGAACCGGCCACTGGTGCGTCGCGGCTAGAGTGAGGACGGTGCGAATGGTGGCGCTCTTGACGACGGGGCTGAACGTCTCGTCAAAGTCGAAGTCGGGGCGTTGGGAGAAGCCACGCACAACCCATCTTGCCTTGTAGCGCTCAAGCTGTCCGTCAGGCTTCAGTTTATGCCGAAACACCCACTTCCCAGTGACTACATTAGCACCGGGTGGGCGCGACACTAGCGTCCACGTCTGGTTTGCCATCAACGCCCTGTACTCCTCCTACATAGCTGTTAGCCAATGGGAATCGCGTAGAGCCGAGCGCACGGACTTGGCAATAGGAGATATAGTGGTGGCTAAGTTAGAGTATTCGGAGGAGAAGTAGCGAGGATTGGGCTTGGAGATCCCAGAATGCGCACGAGTACGCATGCCAAGGAGTGGATCAGGGGCTGCCGTGGTAGGAGGTGGGCAGGCCGCAGTGTGGCTGGGAGAGGGGTTGTGGTCTGGCACGGCTAAGGGGGAAGTAGATGTTGGGGAAGAAATATCTGGCGCAGGAGGATGTGCGGCTGCCGCGGTAGGTGCGGCAGGATTGGCGGCAGGAATATCTGCCGCGGCAGGATTGGCGGCAGGAATGTCGGCCGCGGCAGGTGCGGCAGGATTGGCGGCAGGAATAGTTGGCACGGCAGGCGGCACGGTTGGACTAGGGACAGGAGAAGGTGGCGCCTGAGGTGGCCCCGCCGTAGGAGGAGAGTGGTGAGGGTGGTGGTAGAGAAGAGGAGTATCTTCAAGGAAAGAGAATTCGGGGGGAGGAGAGGTGGAGGTTTTCGCAAAGGGAAAATTGAGTTCGTCAAAGAAGACATGCCGGGAGATGAGGACGCGGTTGGTTGAGGGATTGTAGCATCAATATCCTTTGTGCTCGACGAGTAGCCAACAAACACGCAGGCTGCAGATCTGAGAGCGAGTTTATGGGGGGAGGTGGCCGTGGTATTAGGGTAGCAGAGACAACCGAAAACGCGAAGAGTGGAGTAGTCAGGGTGCGATCCGTGGAGTAGAGAGAATGGCGTGACAAACTCGCGTTGGCGACAGGGTCTACGGTTGACAAGGAAAGTGGCGGTGTTAAGGGCTTCAACCCAGAAACTGCCGAGCATGCTGGCATGGAACAGGAGAGTGCGGACAGTGTCATTTAGAGTGCGGAGAATTCGTTCGGCACGTCCATTTTGTGGTGAAGTATGTGGGCATGAGAGATGTAGAGAGATGCCGTGGCTGGAGAAGGTGCGTGAGAGAGAGTTGTCAAACTCCCGACCATTGTCGGTTTGGATAGCAAGGATAGGAAGATTGAATTGGGTCATGGCAAAGGCACGAAAATTGGACAGAATGGTGAAAGCATCGCTCTTGCGTCGGAGGGGAAAGGTCCAGCAGAAATGACTGTAGTCATCGAGCAAGACAATATAATAGCGAAAACCAGATAAGCTAGGAATTGGAGATGTCCACAAATCACAGTGCACTAACCGAAGCGGTAAAAGAGATACAGTATCTGAACTGACAAACGGTAAACGAACGTTTTTGCCCACACGGCAAGCATGACAAGTATGTGCCGGACTAGGAACAGTAGAAAGACTAAAAGACCGAAGTAAACGAGATAAATTGGCGCGTCCAGGATGCCCCAAGTGCTGGTGCCAGAGGTCGACGGTGCTGGTGTGCAGGCTGGTAGCTGAGGTGATGGGCGTTGTCTTGGTGAACGGGTACAGTGCATCATCAGAATCACATCGGAGGATAGCCCGGCGGGTACGACGATCCTTAACAGAAAAACCAAGATCATCAAACTCTATGGAAATAGGATTGTCACGGGTGAGTTTGCGAACAGAAGCCAGGTTCTTGATGAGAGATCGAGAAACTAAAATGTCATGAAAATGAAGAGGAATGGAGCTAGTTGGAAGAGAGAGAGAGAGAGACCGTGTGCGAAACGGCTAACGTGTTACCATTACCAACAACTATGCGCAAATTTGCACAGGACGGAGAAGGGGCAGTGACCATACCGGGGTGCGATGCCATGTGCGAGGTAGCGCCGGTGTCGGGTACCACTCCGGCTGAGGCTGATGCGGCTGCTGGACGCCGAGGTTCTGTAGCGCCGCGATCAGGTCGGCCTGATCCGACTGCGGGGCGGTAGATGTGGTCGAGCCTGCAAACGTGGACGCACCACCAGTGGACACGTGGCCGGCAAACGCCGGCGGTGCAGGGGCCGGACTTGGAGCCGGTGGAGCGCCATGAGGACGAGGGCGATAGTGGGGGTGCCAAGGCACGGGCCACGCATGGACCATGCCGGTCCAGGGCGCGTCATGTCGAGCAGCCGTAGGATGGACGCCGAAGGCCGGAGCAAGGGCGTAGCCTGACGGTGCAGGGGCGTAGACCGGTTGAGCAGGGGCTGGCTGCTGCTTCTGCTTTCCCTTCCCTTTGTCCTTGCTCTTGGGCTTTGGCGGTGCAGGAACGCTGGGAGCAGCCACAGGTAGTGTCGGTGCCGGTGCCGGCGTGGTGGTCGTGTGAAACACCGCGCCCGTAGGGGCGGCGTCTGCCTTTGCCAGGCGTGTCTCCTCTGAAAGCAAGAACGAGCGAACATTCCAGAAAGAAGGAAAAGGGACCTCACGCGTCAGGATGGGAATGAGATGCTGCAAATCGCGGTGGAGACCGCGAAGAGTGCTGTGGACGAGCTCCGCGTCGCTGACCGGCTTGCTAGGTTGCGAAGGCTGTCCGCCAGGGTCTTGAGACAAGTGCAGTACTCGGTGACGTTCATGTTGCCCTGCTGCAGGTTGTGGAACTCGGCGTCGAGGTAGACCGCGCGCGTCGTCCGGTTGTCCAGGAAGAGCTCCTCGATCTTGAGCCACACCGCGGGCGCCGAGTCCTGGGGCGCGATGATGAGGGAGAAGACGTCGGAGGACACGGTCGTGTAGAGCCAGGAGACGATGGTGAAGTCGTCCTGGATCCATTTCGGATCGGGGTGATGTAGAGGATCGGCACCATGGCCGGACGGCAGCGAAAGTTGAGCTCACGAGGTGTTGAATCGTGAGGAATCTGATGCCAGCCATTCTAGAATAGTAGGGAGTTTTGGTAAGCACCTTAGGTGTTCCACTTGTATTGATCTCATATTTATACAAAGTACAACGAGAGCCGGTTACAACAGAAACGAGATCAAGCACTGGACGTGTTGTACAGGCGTGCGCATGACTCCATCGTGATTGGCTAGAGAACAGCCATGCTACGTTTGCTCTACAGATAAGAACGGAAAGGAGATGCGGTTTGCGGTGAGAACCGCTTGCGAAATTGTTGCCTCCGTGTGCCTAGTTTCGACGATGATGTCTGTCCTAAGCTGTGTCATCTAATCCTGTGAGTGAAGGTCGGCATACCAAACATTGATGATGACGACCGGGCGCCAAACAATGATTTTGAATAATGGTTATCCAGTCCAACGAGGCAAGGATCGTGATATTTCTTCTTCTCAGAGAGACTGGAGCACCTGACGGGAGGACTGAGCTAATCAGCGGGGGGGGGAAGCTGAAGATGTTTCAGGCCATGGGGATTTTCAGATTAGCTTCTTTATTCCTCTTTTTTTACAGCTTACAAACAAAAGGTACTTCGGCTTTCTCCTTGTCGATACAACAAACAAATAACAACTCAACTGCGCTTGGTAGCGCACTACAATGGTACAAAAAGGATAAAAATCCTACAAGGTATGTATCCTTTGGGCTTGCGATTCTGTGTGCGACTCACCAACGGTGTCTTCGGTGACAAAGCTCTCGATCTTGTAGAGTGACTGCAGAGTAACAAAAAATGTTATGTTTGGGAAGTTGTGGTACGATGATCAAAACACAAGGATGGCACTTTATAGATGGCCATAAAAGTTTTTTCTTTCTTTATTACCTCAAGAGCAATATCAATTGGTGTCAGCTTAGAGACATCATCATGACCAAGTTTAGATGCAATCTCTGCAAAATGCCAAATGCAGATTTGTTATTCCAGCAAGGACCGTGCAGCAAAGTTTTCACAAAGTGTTTATCCGGAATAATCTTTGATCAGTTATCACATATCTAGGCACATTTTCACTAAATAGGAAAGCATGAGTTTGCACCAGACGGTGTTACTTGGGGAATCATACCTTCAAGAGAAACCCTCACATCAGCATTTGCATAAGCATCTCCCCTTTGCTCTGCGAGTGTGCTGAGTTTAGAGAAGGCCTAAGATAGAGGAATTCAGCGTGTCAGTCATTCCAACACTATCATAGAAATGCAAACAGATCTACACTAATACATCAAATAAAGGCTTCAAGGTGCAAATGGATCTCTATTGAAGTTCTTTGTTTCAAAATTGAATATGTCTGTCAAAAAAATCAAAATACTCATCTACCTTATTCACATTCATACTACAGCATGTCAAAATTGAAAGATCGAGTAATTACCATTGTGTAAGGATCACCGGACGGTTGATCTAGAAGAGGACGAGAGGCAGTCCCCACTTTCGCAATACGCCTGGCAAGAGCCTCCAGGGGCACGTCCAACCAAACAGATAGGCCCTTCTTCATATTTTTCCTGATAATACAACAAAATATTATCGGTAAGAAAAGAGAAGGTACAAACTATTCCAAAAAGAGAAATAGAGTGAACACTAGGTACCAGTTAACAGGTCGGATAACAGCACCACCTCCAGTAGCAACAACTAATCGCCGCATTGAGGACAAATCTCTCAAAACACTAGTCTGAAAGGCATAAAAGAAGAGAAGATCACCACTCGACTCTCAGAAATGAAAAAAAGAAGCTTCACATTCATAGGAGTCAGAGAATGATGTTAGTAGCATATGAATTCAGCAACTGTTACCTCATTATCCCTGAAGAAAGCTTCACTGTGGACCTTGAAAATTTGAGCAACTGAAGGCATCCCAACTGATTGTTCAACTAATTTATCACTGTAAAGTTGCAGAAGACAAAAATAGTGCCATCAGCCCCTATGCATCACTACAGACACCAAGGACAAGTTTCCTTTTGCAAAATTCTCCTATCATCAAGAAACACAAACCTGTCAAAAAATGAATAACCCAAAACTTCAGCTAATATCTTCCCCACTGTACTTTTTCCAGAACCCATCATTCCTGCACATATGTACTGACTATCAATCACAAATTCAGAACTTTGATCAACAACATGAATAATTTAGGAGAATCAGAACTAACCAACTAGGTAGATACACCGTCCATTCAAGTGGAACAGAACGTCTTCTGATTTTCTCTGAAATTATATTGGAACCATATTATAGTGGTGGCAAAAGATATGCAAACTCCAGCATCAGGTTTAATTTAATACATAATTCAATACCTTCAACAGGAGGGCTTCGTCAACGGAGTTATGTAAGTTTTCATGACCTGCACAGCGCACAAGATTTGGAGAAAATGTCAATTACACTGTATTTCGTATCACATGTCATGTTTTTCTTCTATTCAGGAATAGATTGCGCTGACATGTGCCAAATAATAAGCATATCAGCATGCAACTCCATATACTCTTCCTAGCTCCTACTCTCAGATTATCCGATCAATTTAGACATCCCAACCTCCAATTTTCCGATCACAAAGCGAACCGCTAAAATTGAGCATCAATTCGGCAAAAAAAAAAACCGCCAAATCGCAGCAATCTGACCACAGAAAAGGAAGGAATCGAAAAACAGAAACGACCATGTACCTCCGGACGATTTCTTGGCGCGGAGCGGGGTGACGATTGGCTTGGACACACGCGCCCGCACGGCGGCCGGCGACGACGCCACCTGATCGCCGACCCTCAGGCTTCCGACCCGGGCCCTGCTCTCGCCGCCGCAAAGCGCGCTCCGGCGGCGGCCGGCGCCGAACCCCGCCGCCCTCGACTGCAGCGCCATCCCCACGCCCGCCTCCATTGCTCCCTCCCCACGGGCGCTCCGCGGCTTGCTGCTCGAGGACGCGGCGAGGCGCGACCGGCTTTCCCGTGCGCTACAAAGAGAGAGGGAGAGAAAGCGCAGGTGTCCTGTGATTCGATGGAGGCGGCGAGCGGTGGAATCGCAGAAATGTGAGGCTTTGAAATAGTGCGGGGGGGACGCGCGTGCAGTGCGTGCATCGGCCAGAGACGCTGCCGAGTAGTTGCGTAATCCGGACCGGAAATTACCCTTCTGCCCATCGGCCTTTGACCCAGCATACCCACCTACCGAACCTGCTCACGATTCTTCTTCCTTTGGAGTTCTTTTGGTTTGGATTTGTCATCGGGTTAAGGGGCATTTTGGTCAGAGAAACATGAGAGGGCCAGGTTAGTTGTGTGGATTTAGTAAAGGGGATGAGTCACCTACCGTGAGGTGCCACGTCGGAGTGACGCGGGGTTGGTGAAGAAGGTGGTGGTGGTATATCGAGAGGATCGTGCCCGAACGGATGCGGAATCGTAGAGGCGACCTTAGACGATGATCCCATATATTTTTAGGTAGCTCTGGGCGTCGCTTTTCTGGAGTTGGGTATTTCGTTTTATCTTTGTGTTTCGCGGATGGTGTTTATGTCTCATGTTTCTGTTCTGATCGGCGAGGTTCAGCCAGTTTTGATTTCGCCATGAAGGTATTAAAATTAAGTCTTCCTAGATCTATCTTACACGATTTGCGTTGGTCATCCAATTCTCTTCGATGTAGAGCTATTACGATTTGGTCATCCCGGATATTGACTTAGTTGATCTGGGTTGGTCATCTCGTCTTTTTCTCCGGACAGCGGTATCTGGTGTGTTTCTCCGATCAGTGTTGCCAGCATCTTCTCACGTGGACCGACAACTTCCTGCTAATACACAAACAATCTTTTTTCTTACTCCAAAATGGTTTGGAGCATCAAACTTCGCTCACGATCACCGCGCACCACCTTTGCATTCTTTTTCTTTAAAGATTGTACATAAGAATATCAAAATCCCTCCAGCCTCCTGGGCTGTAGCCTCCCAACGGCATTTTTTTGAATTTCGGAAAGAAATCACATTTCCTGGTCTCAAGCAATCATGAAAAAATACACATGTACATATGAGCGTATGTTATGTATCTGCAAAATTTATTGTTGATTTTGAGCTAAACAAAGAAAACAAATTCACAGATTTCACACTTCATTATTATAGATCCACAATTCTGTGATTTTTTGCACAGAACGCAAATCCATGTATCTTTTGATAAAAACGTACAAATATGTACTCCTTGGATCGGAGGGAGTACTATACATCTATATTTATAGTAGACAAAGAAAGCAATTTAAAAAATTATAAAATGTATTTTCTGTTGTTTGAAATATAGAGCTCCCTGTAGCTCTGGAGCCCAAAGAAAAAAATTGCGTTGCCAATATATGGCCTTCTGAATTCTCGTAACAAAAAGAGTGGCACGTAGCATGACATATGCACACGTCTTTGGTTAATTAATCTTTTCCGTGGCACCTGCATTTAACATGTTTTTTGGCTCGTGGCACGGTAGCTTCGTGGTTGAATGGGGCACTCCCTGAGTTAAGGACAAGGTCAATGTGTGGGTAGTCAATATTCCCGTCGTGGCAACATATTCTATGACGGTTGTTTTACTTTTGTTGTAGAATGCCAAAATGGTTGAAATAGCAGGAATGCAACGTGGTCGCCACCAACGAAATCAAGCGTGTGATTCACCAGATCCAGAATCATCTCTCCAAAGTTTCTCGCAAGAAAAAAAATCTCTCCAAAGTCTGGAACGCCAACAACCACGAAAAGGAAAATCTGGCGTGCCCAGGACTAGAAAGAATGGCCCGGTCTTGTTTTCGCACGCAGTGAGAGAGAAAAGGTTTTTTTTTTCTTTCGGTCGATGGAACACGGAAGCCATGTACTTCCTCTTTCCAACTCAACTTTAACTAAATTTAAATGCATCTATACACTAAGTCACGTCCAGATACATCTAAATTTTAACAAAATTTAAGACAATCTAATATTTTCAGAGTCTCAATCACTTAATGCAGCACAGAACTAAGCTTAATTGCACTCTCTGAATGTTCAAGAATTTCAGCGTAATGTTGGCGCAAATTCTACCACGTAAACTAGGGTAAGGTTTAGACCACAACGGTTGTTGGATGCAAAAAATCGGTGGACGTCTCCAAACTGCTCACCTTCAGGGCAGAGGATCCGTCGTACAAACAATGTTGCCACTGGCGGAGCAGCAGGATCATTGCTCTGGACGCGACGAAAAGAAAGTGAAACCCGGTGGTCCCTCGAACACCGCTGCACTGCACATGTGCACAGGTGGCGTCAGATGATCCCCACAGCAGCTCAGCTGCTCGATTCAACTCCCCGTGCACTGCTACAGAACAGATCCATTTGCAAAATGCCTATGCTACGCCACGGCACGAGGACGCATGCGGTCCATCTGGATCTGGGTGGGTCTAGACTCTAGAGCCACCGGTGAGCGGATGAGGAGCGATACGCAGAGTCCAGTCACCCCACGTTGCGACGTTCCCACACTGGAGTATGTCCCAACTACTTCTGGTCCTGGTTTAATCGATAGGTCAATCGATGTGAACCGTCATCTAATACTCCAGTGGATGCCGATAGGATTATCGTACAGCCACTGTTTTTGGTTTCGTTATGTCGACACTTTGAGCCTCACGAGATCAAAGGAAAAATTCATGCAACAGTTCGTACAGTAAAAAAGATTACAATAATTTAGGAAAGAACTTTATTGAGCTCAAATCCAAGGAATTAGTAGCATACATGAACTGGAATTTTCTGGAGCTACGTACATCTTGGTCAGGCTTATGCTGAGCTGGAGTAATTTGTAGCTCAGCATCACATTGTCTAGGAATCGATTACAAGCTGATTTCTAATAATGGTGATCCAATAACAACAGCTCGTATAATTTTTCTTCATCCGATTAGAATCTTGCTACTTGTATAAATGGGCTCTGGGGAAAAATGGGGACTGATTTCCAGTCACTAAATAGGCAACCTATTGATGTTACAAACAACACTGGGTTGGAAAAAAAAATTGGGGACTGATTTCCTGTAACTAAATAGGCAACCTATTGATGTTACAAACAACAGTGGGTTGGGGAAATGGGGACTGATTTCTGGTCACTAAATAGGCAATCTATTGATGTTACAAACCACTGGGTTGGGAAATCAACCTAGAATACGTCAATTGCCAAACCCAAATGGAGATTTTGTCCTGCTGCCATCTTCCCCATACTGTTCATTCCATTTTCTTAATTCATTCATACTTGTTGCAGTATAAGAAACAGACGGGCTTACCTGCAGAGGGAATAGCCAGTGTAAAAGGGGCAGGAAACACAAATTTAGGCAGTTAAAAAGAAAATTTGGGCCCAAGGTACCTTAGCTTTTGCTTGGATAAAATCATCCAATACGAGGGGTCTTAAGTAGGTACTGCTGCTACTCACACGTCCCTGCAATAGTGACCATGTGAGGAAATAAGAGGTCGCATAATTTTGATTATTATTATGGAAATGTTTGCATGTGTCAACAGTTCAAAACTAAGAGAGCATAACTACCTCCTTTTCTTCTTCAAGAAGTTCTTGAACAGGCCTGTATGCTGAAGCTATGCATAGGTTCTGCAGATGAGAAAATCAGAATGATTGCACACAGATAATAAAAATATGAACAGAACAGGGAAAAAGGTTATCATTGCATGTGTTTGATACCTTCAGATCACTGCCTGAATAACCTTCTGTGGCATTAGCGAGTTCATCGAATTTAAAATCAGATTCTAGGTTTTCTTTAGCAAGTAAAATCTTGAGAATTTTCATTCGGTTCTGCGCATCTGGAAGACCAACATATATTCTGTAGATCATGAAACAAATGGACACCTTGCTAGATCAGCATAGCTTGAATTTATTTGAAATCAACAGCATGGACACATGTATTACCGTCTAGGTAAACGCCGTATAACAGCATCGTCTAAATCAAATGGACGATTTGTCGCACCGAGAATAAGGATCCGTTGGTTCTCTTTGGACCTTAGACCATCCCAAGCTGCCATAAATTCATTCCGCATCTTCCTTGTTGCTTCATGCTCAAGCGCACCCCCTCTTGCGCCAAGTAAGCTGTCAACCTGTCATATATCAGACCAAATTGCATCAGACCAGGAGAATGTGCACAACCAAGACAGTGGTAAGCTGTGACCAAACAACCAAAATAATAAAATGTTTCAAGAATATATACATGTATAAAAATTATGTTTGTTTAGCTGGGCATACCTCGTCCACAAATATGATGACCGGGGCTAGTCGGCTAGCAAAGGAGAAGAGGGCCTTCGTCAACTTCTCAGCATCTCCGAACCACTGTTTGAAGAAAATAGAACAAATAAGGTGTTTGGCCAGGAAATAGGCTTGCATCTGTGTGCGATAGTGAAGGTGGATCATCCCATCTTTCAAGGGATCATGCAAATTCTTTCTTTGTTTATTGTTGCAAGATGCAGCATGTAAAGTCAAATCTCACAATTTAGCACATTACGGGAACATGACACTATTACAAGTTCGATCTACCAATGATCTATTAATATCATATACTGTATTAAATTAAACAATGATATGCTGTCATCCTGTGTCATCCCATGCTCAAAAAGAGCACTACAAAGTACTGCCTCCAGTCCACAAATAAGTTAAGTTTTGGCCATATACCTTCAGTCAAAATTTCAAAACTTTGACATGGCTTGTAAGAATTAGAAGAATATTAAAGTTATCTTTGAACTTCTCTAACACTATGAATTTCGATTCTCAAGTATTCATGCTGATCCAACAAAGTTAAAAGTCCAATTATGGTAACTTCCATGAAGTAATTAGGTCTCTGAAATTTGTTCAGACTTCATGTTAGGTCTTTGTAGTTTACCCACTAACATGTAGACCGTAGTGCACATTATCTTTTCGAGATTCGCTGCAATAATTGAGACAAAAATAGAAGCAAGTCAACTAAATAACCTTTGATGTTAGTGTAGAACCGGTTATGCTGATAAAATTTGCCCCAGCTTCTGTTGCAAGTGCCTTTGCCAAGAGTGTTTTCCCTGTACCAGGAGGCCCGAAAAGCAAAACACCTTTGCAGGGCTGAAAAGGATCCAGGCATACAGATGTCATATGAGAAATTCAGCTAAGCCAGTTGAAGTATCAAGAATGTCTGATAAGAGGAACATGAAAAGCTACAGCGATTGATAGTACATGCAAATTTGTAACATTCAATGAACTGAACTCAAACAATAACTTGAGTAAGAATCATAAATCCGCAAGGGTGATGTTTTCAAATGAAGAATCCGAGCAAAAAAATTGTTATGCATTCATGATGATGTACATGAAATTCGCTATGCTTTCATGATCAGTTTGAATAGCAACTAGTATAAGAACTAGCCCTAAACACAACTAAGTGAATAAATATGTAACTATGTACGGTAACAATTTCTGCTCCCCTGGTTTAGTGGATTTAACTTCAATCATGCCAAGAATAGGCAATTCCGCCTCGAATAGCAACTACCATAAACGCTAGCCATAAAACACAAAGAGATGAATAAATACGTAATCTTTGCATAACAATTTGCCCACCTTGCTTTTTACAATATTAAGCAACTCATGTCTAGAAGACAGCAATGACCTAACTGCAATATCTAAGGTCCCATGGCATCTCTACAAAAAAAGGTGAAGCAGTCATGACAAGTCTAGAAGAAAAGCATCTTGTACCCTTAATAAATTGCCGTGAGAAAAAAGCTCCGGTCTTCTCATTGGAAGAGCAACAAGCTCATCCAGTGTCCTCTTCACATCCTCAAGCGCGCCGATGTCATCAAATTTGACTCCAATTTCATCAGGAGGTACAACAGAAGATATGAAATTGCGCTCGTACTCATCTTTTGCCAAATTCTGAAAATAGGGAACTTGTGAGTTCAGGTAGGAATACAGGAGGTAGTACTAGCAACCTAGCAGGTAAAAGAAAGGTGGGAAAGTTAAAGTTAACTTTATGATATAAATAGGGGAAATACCTTCAGATTCTGAGATAGACTCTTTGTTTTAAGAACCTGCTCCTTCAGCCTCTGAATGGCTACATCAAGACTTCACAAAATTGCAAGCAATAACAGTAAAATGCTCAGCAAAAAATACATTGACCAGATACAACCATTTGTGTTAGAATTGAAGTTGGTACCTCTCACGTGGGATGATTAACCTATCACCCTTAATAGAGGGAAGAACTGTTGACGACAGATAATGACTTCTAGCCCATCCGACAACCTTTGCCGCTTCTGCAATGTGCAATACACTCGCTGAGTACTCATCCTGCCTCAGCTCCATCTTAGGACCGGTGACGGAAATTTATGCGTAAAGAGGTTTTATTTAGTATTCTTAGTCCATAAAAGTGTCTGTTAATACTTTTCCCTTTCGACTGAAATCCAGCATAGGAATTAATTCAAAAGGATAAGGTGTTTCCATCCATAACCAGCCAGCTACACCAGTTAAAAGTAATCCTAACCAGGTCTTACCAAAAAAACAAATAATCTAGATTAATAGATACTCCGTAGAAGACAGCTCACATGACTTATCAACAACTCCCATGGATGCATCATCCAATTGACTTTTACTTTACCGGCTAAAGACTTCGCAGGGACAAGGTTCTATGTTACCAAGATAACCATGCAGGTAACCAACGAGAGGCCAGTTACTGACACATTGACACCTAGCTGAAATCAGGATTAATTTTACTTTGAGTCGTGAAGAGGCATGGTTGTGCATCGGCAACAGCAGAAAATCGGTAACAGCAATAGTTCACATGAACAGCCATAGAAAGATTCGCCCCAAACACAAAGCCAACGTAGCATCAGAACTTTCCAAAGAAGAAAACATTATATTCTTATGTACGACGATGCGTATAAGATGGCAAAATAAATTGTCCGCTATCAATTGCATGAAAACAAAGCTAGCGTGAGCTAAAAAAATTGAGCATACATACTTTGCTTTGTCAAAACAACACCGTCTGATTTCACATGCATAAGCTCCATGCATGATAGTTCATTCTCTTCAAGCACCTGCATTAATCAATCATGATTTACAGGAAGTATATGAGAGAGTAGAAATCATGCATGAGACAAGCAGGAGGATATCTTCTACAAGAATAAATTTTCCTTTAAAAAATATGCAGGAAGATAAACGTGCATAACCAAACCTTGTGTAATTCAACAAGGTTATGCCTTGAAATAATAATTTTCCTATCCTCTTCAATCTGGTTATTGAAAACTCGTAGTTGCTCACCTTCCTGTAATTAAAATAAACAAAGACAAAAGTCAGGAGTTCCCCCAAGCTAAAGCACACTTGTAGTTAATAAATGTTCTAGGCAGTGCTAGTCATGGATTTAACTAAAAACGCCATTATAGCATCATCAAATATTTATGGAGGCATGCTCAATTTTGAAGCATGTAAGTTTGTAGATTTGATTTAGGTTAGCAAAAGAATCTTACCTCTGGAACAGGAACAATGAGACTATTTGTGAAGAGTTTTGATATGTCACTGGATCCTGAATCTTTTTGTCCCTTTAGCCCTCCTACTAAGCGCTTCAGCGACGATGGCTGGATATAAGCAGTTGAAATCAGTTTATACCGATCTCCAAATATGAGTATCAATAAGTAGTTGTTTAGACAGTATAAAAGCAAGGTTAATTAAGGCTAATGATAAAAAAAAGTGGCCAATTTGCTATTTGCTTTATGATTATACTTCATAAAGAACAAGCAAGTAGTCTTTCATTTGAGTAGCACAATTAGAATTTCTGCCAAAGCAGACATGTCTAGAGCCTAACATAAACTATGTCTAATCATGTAAAGACCCACATTCTCTACTCACTCTACACAGAAGCCAAATGTTTCTCATCAAGTCATCAACTAAATCTTGTGATTACACTGCATCGAAAACAGTCAACATTTGGTAGCAATTGTAAGTTCTGTCAAAGCAAAATGTTTTTACAGCAAATTATGTAACTAAAGAAACAATATCAAAATCCTGTGCCTTCTAATATTAGGGAGCGGAGCAAAGAACGCACACGGGAATACAAAGCTGAACAAGTTAAGAAGTTATTTTATGATTAAAAGAAAAACATGTAATCAAATGTCAATAAATTACCAGTGAAGACAGGCGAGAGAGATTCTGAAACATCAGTGTCGGCTGTACATGTCCATAACAGAAACAATAAGTAAGAGAAAAGTTTTATCAGTTCAATTTAAGCATGTGAGAGTTCTAAACTCACAGGTTCTTTGTCCTTGTCCTTGGGTACTGATGCCAACATGTTCTGCCCACATATCATCACAACTGGTCCAGTGAGTTGGTCAAACATTTCGCCTACCCTTTGGACAAACTCTCTGCGACTTGATTTTGGAACTGCTCTAGATAACCACTGGGAACTGTCTGGAAAATAGACAATGACTGGCTGTAGAGATGGAAGAACCTACTCAAAAAAAAAAAAAGCAAGTAAATGAACAGGTAAATTTATCAATGAGACTGGCACTAAACTGTCAATGTAGGAGGATGTAACACCGGAAGTAAGGACCAGGTCTCATACACACAAAATGCAGAAGAAAAAACTTAAGTCGAATAAATATGCCAAACATATCTTTTGATAAATCACCTCACAAAGTGCTTCAATGGCGATATGCCAATCTTCTGATTCAATATCATGGTCATGCGCAATATCTTGAGCTAAAATAAGAAGAAACCAGATGAAGGTGCCTGGAATTTTCTTATCGTATCAAATTGTTGATGAAACAGACTAGGGGCATACCATCAACCCAGTAAACAGATGGTGTTGCATTTTCCTCGCTAGTTTCATCTTTATCACCATCATGCAGCTTCTCTGTAGGAGGGTCAAATATGACAGCTACCTGATCCCCGTTAATCTCATATACCTCTCCACGCTGCCCAGTTGATAAAGTCCTGTAGTAAAGTACTAAAGTTAGAAGCATTACTCATCCAAGTTCAAAAAAAAAAGAAAAAGAAAAAGCATTACTCATACTCATAATTCACAAGAATAATTTTTACAGAACTAATAGTAAGAGAAAACACAGATTGCATTCATGTAGATTTCATACATAGTAAGAAATGCCGAAGGTGAAGAACCCCACTCTAGATAAATAGGGTAGTACAGGAAGAAAGAGTACCAATTTGGCTAAGTAACTTCAAGACATTTTTTTTCTCGGTGCATGTACCGTGAATCGTTTTGCAACAACAAAAAGAAATAAAAACACTGGCATTCAGGTTACAATGTTGCCTTGGGGTCTCAGAACAACCAAGTGCCAAAATCATTTTATCCTGGTCCACGTGAGAAAAGATATACCCACCCACCTGCCACTAATGAGAGTATAGGCATTTCTCGAGCCATCTTGAGTAGATATTTTCCCCAAAATGATCCTGTGTATGATATATATGGTACATATCAGTGTTAATGTGATGAAGCTCAATTCAGAAAGTAACCACAGTAAAAAAAAGTGGTGTAATTTCTAACATCAGACAGCATGAACCCCTGAAACCAGGATAGGTGTATTTTCCAGTTTCACCAATATAGTGGACGAAACTATACTGTTATGCAAGCATACATGTAGAAACCACTTGGTTAAACAAATTGACCCACACAGACGAGACCAAACCCAAACCAGCTCAGCATGTCCTGTGCCCAACACGCATGAAGACATAGGAAACACGAATAGGTGCACTTGTGTGCTTCCCCCAACCCATCCCGCAGCTTGTGCCAGCAGGGAAAAACACACGCAACTGTGCTTTGGAAGCAGGAATCATGTAATATGTAACTTTGTAGCTTTATAGGCATATGGAAGGCATGTGCGTGGAGTCTACATCGAGTCGTCTGCCTGTTTGTTTTTTTGTTGCCGGTGTATGGCTGTAGTCCTATGTCCAGCTAGTTTTAAATTCTGCTTGAATTTGTGTTGAACCTGAAGACTTTGTAGTTGCGGTTTCATTAGTGAAATTGGGAGCTGAGCTCCTCAATCCGAAAAAAAAAACTTACATAAATAAAGAGAAGCATCCTGCTATTTGTTAATAATTTTATAATAAAACAACAAAGATAAGGGTCAACTAGTGGCATAAAAAATGGACCAGACAAGGTAATTCAGATCACTATGTGTACTTCATGGCTTCATGCAGAGCATGGGAAGTTATCAAGAAAAACAAATCAATAGGAAGAGAATCAATATCCAACAATCACCTCTGATCTGCTTCAACAACTGCAGAGGATCCAACATACTTGACCCTATCGCCTGAAAATAAGTATTAGAAAGTTACAAATTCAGCTTTAACATCTTCATAAAAAATTTAAGTTAGTATAATATACTCCCTCCGAACCAAAATAAGTGTTGCAGTTTTGAAGTAGACTTAGTTCAAGCCTAGTTCAAAACTGAGACACTTATTTCGGATTGGAGGTAGTAGCATATATTTCTAATTTAACTTCAGAGTATTTTCTTTTTCGAAGTAGATTGAACCGTAGAGTTGGTGCAGCTATATACACAGTGGAACCAATAGAGAGGCCAGAAATCAGACAATGTTATCACTTATCAGGCTCTCATAGATAAGTACTGTCTGCAGGCAGCGGCAACCCTTTTATTAATATAAATGTGACCAACCTTGAGCTCATGTTAACACGCACACAAAAAAAAGATGGTATCGGAATGCAGCTGAGGCCTGGGACTCTGTGACTTCAACAAAACTAACAAGCCTTCACTTAAAAGTCCCAAACTGAGTCGGTACAACTGCAAAAATCCTAGAAATAAGGGCTAATGCTCCAGCCAAGATGATCAGAGTTTACACCAGGTGAGCAATTAATAGAGAAAAAATCCTTCTGTTTAAAACATGAAGAAACATTTTTTTACAACATGGGCAGCATTGGCTTATCACAACAAAAGTACTTAATCTAATGCATACCCAACAGGATGCAGCAAGTAAAAGGAAATAACTATTCAGTCGAGCATAACAGGAACTTGCTTTAAGAGAGTAGGCAAGATGTATGCACATCGATCGTCAGATAGTAAGATAGTATGCACATTCCCAAGTAATCCGGTACATTTGACCTTAAAAGTTAGTAGTTCGGAAAAAATAATTTAATTAAGTTTAGTGTCAGCATAACACAAAATAAACTACATCGCACACATTCAGATGTAACTGACCAAATTTTCTATGGTCCTAGAGTGTAGTTCCTAGTTCGTAAGGAAAATTGTAGTTTGATTTAGTGTCAGCATACCAGAAAAAAGATCATCACGAAATGAAATATCATTACCCCTTTGGAAAGGCCTTTTGTCTTCCTCTGATGACTTGGCAGTTTCAGAGGATTCTGATGTTGTACCTTCTTCTTCACCAACAACTCTCTAAAAGTACGAGCAAATGAAAAAAAAATCATCAAGTACAAACTCATGTAAAAAATAAGAAATAATATTGAGTGAACAACTGACATACTAGAAAGCAGAAAGTGATGGCTTATCCTATCTTGATGTTTTTGCAGAAGGAAAAGAAGATAATTTTAAAACGAAACAACACAGATGCTAGTATGGAACTTCAAGCAACAATCCAAAATCAACAACAGATTTTAATAAGTGAGCAAAGCAAGTTTTGTTGACAACAAATGGTATTTTTAGTTACAGTTACACTCTTACTTTTACATGAGATTGCTTATTCTCAGGTTTTCCAGCTTTGCGCACATTACAAAGAACAAATATGATATGAGTAAATGATATATTTTAGGACAAAAACAAACATCTATATCTTGCCAAGGTAAAAAATCCCAACATAATGCATCACCTTGGCAAATTCCTCAATAGTACATGGGACCAACTTCTTGAGGTCATCCACAGACTTTTTGAGTTCTTCCACGGACTTTAGAGCATCCTCGTCATCACTTTCACCTGATTTAGCTTCATTGCTGCTCGTCCAATCTTCGTCGCCTTCACCTTCCGTCTCGGACTCCGAACCTTCATCCTCTAACTCGCCATCTTCATCTTCTTCCTCGCTTTCTGAATAATCTTCCCCATAATCCTAACAAGTTGGGATTTATTAGGTTTGCGGCTATCCCGTCACATTTTGTATGTAAGGCTTCGGTGTCTTACATATGGAGCTAGAACGCTGCTGTCCAGGACCAGTAGTGGCACCTGCAACTCATGTGCAAGAGCTCTTACCAACCTCTCTCTGTAAAGCTCAGTTCCTACATTACAAAAATCTCAGAATTCAAGCATTTATATCACTAAGTATATCCCTCTCTATTGCTTAATACCTGGTGAGCTCTGAAGCAATATCCTCCCTCCAGAGGATGGTAACCGGGAGCCATACTCTGATGTGACGCCCTTGTGCCGCAAGTGGGAATCCGTGCACTCTCTCAGCAGCTGCCTCGCATTCTCACTTGCAATCCAATACAATACACATAAAAACACATTAGCATACTCATGTCAGCTTGGTTGAAACAGAGCATCGAACAGATGGTGTGCAGCGTCTCACTTGACGTAGTAGGGGAAATTCTGCCACGTGAGGTTCCCCTTCTCCCACGGGACGACGCGGCGCAGGAACTCGACGCGGAACCTCTCCCGCCTTGTGAGGAACGGCGACTCCCGCCTCTTGCAGTCGGTGAGGAACCTCTCGCCGCTGAGCCACTCCTGCTGGTCCCTCTCCCCGAGGCGCGCGTGCTCCTGCTCGCTGCACCTGCCGCTGCTCCCCGCGGCCGCCGCCGCGGCCCCGCCGCCGCCCCTGGCCTCGGCGCTGCCCACGCCGCCCTTGGAGCTGTAGAACCGGCACAGCCGCCGCCCCGCGTCACACGGCCTCGGCGCCCCGACCGCGCTGAACCGCCTGACGAAGCAACCGCCGCCGCCCGTCGTGGAGATGCCTAGGGAATTGCACTTGCACCAGAGCGGCGGGTGCTGGAGCAGGCAGCGGAGCCGCATCGCGTGATGCATCTCGGGGCAGCTCCCGAAGCGGCTGCTCAGGCGAGGCGTTATTAGGTCGCCGGTGCTAGGGGTGTGTGCGAGGAGGAGGGAATGGCGCGCTGTGGGGAAGATTGGAGCCAGGCCTGTGTGTAGGGGTGGGTGGCGGAGACGGTGGGCGGCGCTCCACGGCCGGCCGCGACGGAGGGGAGGAAGAAGGAGACGGAGATGCCACGGCGCAACCCCGGGTCGGCTAATCCGCTTCTCACGCCTTGCCGCTCTCTTGCGTGTGCAGTTGGGAGCTTCTGGCCCCTGGCGTCGTGGGGGGGCTCTGGGCTGGGCCGCATTTCACATAGGCTGAACACAATTTAAGCCTAGTGTCCGTGAGTTCGTGGACCGCAAGCCCGGTATGAAATGGCCCAGTAAATAACAAACAGTACTCTTCAGGGCCCAGTCGTGGTCCAGTGTTATTATAGTACGGCGTGAGATTCTAGAATCTCGACACGGGCAGCCCAAGCTGGTGACCATTCGCCGTGGTCCATGGAGCACGTCTGCTTGGTTTTTCTCAAAAATAAAAAAGAGACGTCTGCTTGGTGACGCTCGTCGAAAAGAACAGAAAAAGGCAAGCTGCGAACGGCGATCCGACGAACGCCACGACGAGCCGGCAAAAAGACGGCCTCGGAATCGATACCATGAGTGCAGTAGCAGGCTAGCAGTTCATGGCTCGTGATCGTGAGGCGTAGTTTAGCCGACAGAGCTGGAAAGGAAAGGAAAGGAATTAGTGAGTTGTAGTAGCGGCGAGTGGTTGCCCACACGGTCGAGTACTACACTGCTCTCAGTCCACTTTAGGCGTCAACTTTTCGGCAAACATCATTTCCGTTTCTAGATTCAGTACGGGAGCCGCTAATGAGAAAAGGCAGTGCAATAATCATCTTCACAATTCGCTCGAGTAGAGTACGTGCGATGGGTTCTGATAGAAATGAGGGGTGCATGGCAGCTGGCAAAGGCGACGGGTTTCGGCGTTTAGAACATGTCCTCGTGCCCGGATTTATTAGCCCTACAGCGTCCACGTCCCCCTGTTTGTAATCCACATCGCTTACCAATAAGAACCTAAATTGCAGTTCCAACAGTCAGCGCGGAACACATCGCAGCCTCGGCACGTACGTACGATCATGTTTGGAATTTACCCTGCACGGCGAGAAGAACAATCCCGATCGCCCGTCCCCATCAAAATCACAATCCCCAATTCGATCGGTAGATTCGGGCAGATGCCATTTCCGGACCCAACCTGCCCCCTGACCAACGAGTAATAAATACTCTAAAAAAGAATGGCCGCCCGTCTGATCCGAAACACGAGCACGAGGAAGAAGCAAGAGGCTTTTAATTAGGGAAGTGCCGTGCACCACGCAAAGACAAAAGCAGGAGTTACACAAATCGGACGACAAACCACCGACCCGGACGACGAGACGAGCAGCAGGCGAGGCGAGTGATATCACTGACATGGCACCCACTCACGCGCCAAAAAACAAAACCCGGAAGGATAATCCGATCGTCGGACGGATCACCTCGCACCTACCAGTGAGTCATCACCAACCAGCAACGAGGTCGAAATAAGTCGAGACTTCTTTCCCGAAAAGGCTCAAATTCAAACCCTTCGCGCTCGATCGATATCGCGTCGGCGCTGGTCCAGCTTCAGAACGCGTCGAACCCATGCGCCGGTTGAATGGTAAAGAAGAAGAAGTTGGTGGTACTCCAGCTGAGAAGGACGTCGCGGTTGTTGGACTCTGTAAAAGCTTTGGCCGATTCCGGGGGCTTTCCGGTCGCCGGTGGACGTCGGTCGGTTGCTTGGACTGCGCACAAGTACAGTTCCTTGCTGATGACCCCGACGTCTCCTGGTTTGAGTGCGGAGTTCTCCCGTGGAGAAAGAGGAAAGACGTGCTAGTACGGGTGCCCTGTTGCTGCGACGGGGACAAGTCAAAGTGCCTTCCGCTAGCGACACATCATCGTTCCTCGCAAAAACTTGCCCGCTGTCCCGAATTCAATCTCCGGAGATGTTTGTTCGCGTGATCGCGCCCTGGTTAAGTTCGAACACACGAGACCGCGCTACCAGCGCGTCGTGGCCCATCTTCCATACCATGCGTTGCCGAAGGCTTGTTAATGCACCACTACGGCTGCTGCAGCTGCTGCTGCTACTGGATTGGGAAGTCTAGCACTGCTAGCAACAAACACTCCTGAGTTCAATAAAAAAAAACGAACATTCCTTGATCCAAGCCAGTTTTTGAACCGCCAAACCAAGGTTTTCTTTCACATTCCGTCGCTCGATTCGATGCGGATAATCGCACGCACGCAGCTGCAGCCAGCCAGAATCAGGCCGTCGCATCGCAAGTGGGCAACAACACCACTGTTGCTGCTGCCGCCGCTGAGACGACGTGAGATTCTAAGCAGGAAGAAGCAATGATTCCGTCCACTTCATTCGGCCGTCCGGCGCCTGACGCGGCCCGGAACTCCCAAACACCACGATGCGGAGTACTATCCAACCGAAAACGCGCGAGTTAATACGCAAACAACGCGCGGCGCCTGCCTACCCGTGACCCGAAACGCTCCTTTCTCCTTCCTCCCTCCCTCGCTTTGCTTCCACCACGGCTCCATAATAAAAGCGTTCCCCTTTTTCCGCCCCCGCCCGTTCCCCCCCCGTCGCAGGCACCCCAGATCTCGCCCACACACCCCCAGCTTCTTGTACTTCCTACTTCCTTCAATTCCCCACTTCTCCCCTCACCGACGATCAACTGGCCGCCCCAATCCGTGTTTGTTCGGCGCTCCCAATCTCTCCCAGCTGCCGGGCGGTGGCCACATTGACCTGCTCCGTCCCCTTCCCGCGTTGAGCGCTTCTGCGTTGGATTGTTGGGGGGATTACGATCGATAGCGGTGCCAAGTTCGTGGTTGTTTTGGCTGCGGTTTGGATCGTGGCGCGCTGCGGATGGGCTGCACGGGGTCGAGGCACGCGCTGCGGGGCGGGGTCAAGGGCGGCGGCGGCCGGTCGTACCGGCGGAGCGCCTCCGGACCGGCCGCCGTGCACCACCACACCGTCGCCCTCAGGTCCTCCACGCTGGGCTCGCTCAGCCTCGACCGGGACGAGGAGATGATCAAGTGGCGCGCCGCCGCCGACGGCGGCCGTGGCGCCGCGGCGGCGAAGGCCACGCCGCTGCCGCTCCCTCTGCCGCCGCCGCCGGCCCCGCAGCAGCAGCCGGCGAGACGTCAAAGGCAGGTGATTGGCACGCCGACCAAGACGCCGGTCCGCGAGCCCGAGGTGATCAACGTGTGGGAGCTCATGGCGGGCCTCGACGACAAGGAGCAGCGCGACGGCGCCGAAGAGCACGAAGACGACCGGCACCGGGAACGGTCGCAGTCGCAGCCGGGATCCCCGGATTTCGACCCGGAGATCATCTCCGCGTTCCGGAAAGCGCTGGGCGAGGAAGTGTCCCCGCCACGAGACAAGGGCGAAGACGACGAATGCGTGATCATCAGGAAGCGCGAGATACAGAGGTTCCCGGGCATCGTGCGCGCGCGTGTCAGCGCGTTCCAGCAGAGGATCGACGCCAAGCTCGCCAAGATGGCGCGCGCCACGCCGGTGCCCGCGCCGGCACCGGCGCCTCCGGAGCCGCAGCAGCTGCTGCCTCCGCCGCCGCCGGACAGCCAGCGGAAGGTGGTGCTGTACCTGACGAGCCTGCGCGGCATCCGCAAGACGTTCGAGGACTGCTGGGCCGCCAAGTGCATCCTGCAGGGCTACGGCGTGCGTGTCGACGAGCGCGACCTGTCGCTGCACGGCGGGTTCAAGGACGAGCTCCACGCCTCGCTCGGCGCCAAGGCGGGCAGGCTCCCGCAGGTGTTCGTCGACGGGAAGCACCTGGGCGGCGCCGACGACATCCGCCGCCTGCACGAGGCCGGGGAGCTCTCCAGGGCGCTGGAGTGCTGCGACACGTCGCCGTCGGTCGGCGTCGCCGGGTGCGGCGGAGGCAAGGGCGGCGTCGCGCTGGAGGCGTGCTCCGGGTGCGGCGGCGTCCGGTTCGTCCCGTGCGAGGAGTGCTCCGGCAGCTGCAAGGTGTTCCTCGAGGAGCTCGACAGCTTCCGGCGATGCCCCGAGTGCAACGAGAACGGGCTAGTGCGCTGCCCTCTCTGCTGCTTGTAACGGGATTGGGACTTACTTCCGTAGTGTGGTTCTTTTGGAATTTCTGATGAGTGACCTTGTTAGTTCGGATGATTTGTTGTACAGAGAAGTGGAGTACACTTCTGTAGTTCTACTACGTTTTAGGACTGATCAAGTAACATGTTCCTGTAATGTTCTTACTAGTATTTCCCAGTGGGATTGGAATTGGAAGTGTAAGAGCAGAAACGACTGCAATTTGATGGACAAGGATAGTTCTGAATCCGTAAGATCAGGAGCTACAACAACACTGGTACTACCACACAGTACAAGTCTTCGAATCATCGAAGTGCAGTGGGGTGTGGCTCTGTTCCCGTCCCGCAATCCCTGAAACTGGCGTCCGGTCTGATCGATCGATCGATCGATCGGCTAATCGCGTGATGTGCCATCTGAACCACGGAAATGCGTGAACCGGACGACGAAGATGTCAGCAAGGAAGGAAGGAAGGCGAGGTGTCCCATGTTTTGTGCCCTGGTCAAAGATTTGCACGCCGTCGACTCTGCCTGGACAAGCTATAGTTTGCTAGACATCAGCGTCCTTCCAGAACAGTGATTACCGACACACATCACCTCTGCTTGCTGGTTCCAGTTTCCCGAATAGCGACAGATAAAGTTCTTTTCGAGGTATGAAGAGGCGTCCACGTCGGCTTCGACGTGTGAAGGAGCAAGTGCCCTGGAACTGGAAGCCATCGGCCATGGAGGATCAACAGAAACTGGGATGGGCTTGCTACGCAGCAAAGTTCTGGGCTTTCTCCCAAATTTTGCAGCTGCCTTCTGTTCGGAGGGGACTGGGGAGGGCAAATTATACGTCCCTCAAACAAAAAAGGATGAGACGGATTTCAAAACACCTAATGTCTACGTCAAACTATTCATTTCTACATAGAACTGGCTTTTTTTCCCGGAAGCCCACTGCGATAATAGTGTTGGGCCAAAAGTATATTGTCAGATTTTTCCCGGAGGCCCGCTGTGATAATAGTATTGGGCCAAAAGTACATTCGCAGTTTTTTTCCCGGAGGCCCGCTAGCCTGTTCAAAGGGCCCAAACTTCTGTACTGGAAGTCCTGCCCAAAACCTTATTTGTGGATCTTCTAGAAAAAAAACTTTTGTCCCACGAAGCAGAACCACGTCAAAAGCCAAAAGGCCTAAAAGCTCTAGCGGCAGGGCGGCCATCATCCGAAGACGGACTCGTCTAGTGCCTGAACACCCATATTGGGTTACTAATAAATAAATGTGACTAGTTATTGGTCGGGTGCGGATACCATGAGAAAAATGAGATGTATTTTGAAACAGAAGGAGTACCAAAAGTGTGAGTTCCATGCTGCATAATTCAGATAGCCCCTCGATCGAGCAGCTCGTTGATTCGTCCCGCTCCACGCCGCCATAATTCGGTTATCAAACCGAGACGCACGTAGCAAATCCAGGCCAACCCACGCGCTCAAGAAAAAAAAAATGCAAATCCGGTCCATTTCACGCGCCTAATCAAGACGAGATCAACAACCTGTCAAAGCGCACATGTAAACACCAGACAGATCGATCGACCAGAACCTGGGCGCCCCCCAGCTCAGCTCGTGAACAGCACCTAGTAGTTTGGACGCAGAGGACGGGGAGAACCCTTTTTCGAAAGAAAAAAAGAGTAGTTGTAGCATGTCAGCGTCATGGATCCGATCGTACGTGACGTACTCCTTTTTTTAACTTCCCGATCCATGGCTCTAGCTTTGCTGCAACGAAAGTTACGGTTAATCACTCGATCTCCCGTCGAGATCAGTTGTGCGGGTCGGGCAATAATATGGGGGCAATGAGAAGTAACACCAACAACTGGTGGCCCGCTTGCTCTCTTTTCTCTTTCTCTCGTTGCGCTGTTGTAGTACGTAGACAACGCTGACAGAGATGGATGTGTGTGCGTGGGAGCTAGTAATCATATTTGGTGATGGCAAAATGTCTGCCTCGTAATCATGCATTTTCTCCATGCATGCATTCCAATTAACCCGTAAACCAGTCACAAACAGCACCAGGAGGAAAAGGGGGGGAAAAGGAAAGGAAGGGAGGAAGATATTGCTGGCCATCTAGAACGCTGGTTGGTACCAAGTTGTGCAACCCTCGGCTCCAATTGTTCCCGCCATCCATTCATCCTACCATGCAACTGCAAATGGCAGCTGTGTTAAGCAGCACGTGTAAAGACACCGGCCACCTTGTCTATTCCTCAGTGCTGTGGCCTGTTGTGGGGGATTGTGGAACGTTAACTGCCCCCAACATAATATCCCTTTCTTATCCCTTTCCGGCCCAGGCAGAGGAAAAGAGAGCAGGAAGGCCGAGACGTTAACTTCCATTGATATTTAAATCATGGCATGCATCCTCCGATCCTCGTCGTCGCTCCTATGGCTAGTGGCCGGCCTCGACCGCGCGTTGCTGCATGGCTTTGCGTATGTTGCGATCTCGTCTACGCCAACAGACGATTGAGAGAGTGAAAGGCAGCTAGCCAGAGGCCGGGGAGTTAGTACGAGTCCAAATCCAATCCGACGCGAGCGCAGAGAGATGATGATAATCTGATAAATTAAATTAAAGAAGGGGGAAGAAAAGGGGGCAACCGGCAACCGCTCGCTGTCAGGGAAAGGCTTTTTCCGGCGGTGCAAATGTTACACACACTGAAGATAGTGAAGGGCCGGCTTTTAAATCTGCTCTACGTACGTACGTACGTACGCACTCCGTGTAGTACTTGCTCGCTTAAAGAACTGACCGACCAAATGATACAGCAGCTTTCAGTTTATACAGGGGCCGTCCGTCGTCGTTGGGATTTACCTTTCCGGCCTACTGTTCGACGACCATGATATCGTTTCAGTTAGCTAGTAAGTAAGCAGCGGGCAACAGCTAGCGTCGCCAACAACAACAACAACAACGACAACAACAAAAACACGCGCCATCGACAGCTGGTAATTAAGACTCGAGCGAGCGAGAGCAATCAGACGAACGCATATATCAGACATTTTTGTCTACGTACCGTGTTCATTCATTCATTCAGCCAGGCAGGCAGGCGTTTCGTCTGGCTTTCTGTAGTACGGGGTTACTGTACGCTTGGAGATTTTTCTTCCCAGGCGAGTGATTGGCCCAACTGGTGATACTAGATAGGTAGGAAAGTAAGTTAAGTACTCGCCGCACTCCTGCTTCGATCGATCACCCGTCGTTGTCCATCAAGTTGGGGGAGGTTGGCGTGGAGCCCCGGCTCATCTCATCTCAGCTAAGCTCCCCGTCCGTCCCCCGCCACTTGGGTCGTCTTCCAGATCCCGCAAAAAGACTACCGGGAGGAAGAAGGCAGAGGAGGAGAGCGAGACGGCAAAGCGAGAGAAGGAAAAAGGAAGCCCCGCTAGAGCGAAAAAAAAGGGGAGCCGGCCGGGGCTTAGCGCTGCGAGAGGCGTGGCCGCAACAATTGGCCAGCAATAAGCATCGCATCGCATCGCATCAACCAGGACGAGCGGGCTAGTCTCGTCTCGCCGCACATGTGCGTGCTTGCTTGCTGCCGCCGGATAACATCGCTAGTGCTCTCGCCATTCTGGTGGAATGGAATCGAGCCGAGCTGCCTTTAGTTTCCGTCCGTCCCCGGCCCCGGCCGAATAATTTTTCCGCCGTGTGTTGTGCCTCACGAGTCACGGCGAGTCATGCACGTACGGCGTGCTATCAGTGAGTTGATCAAGTCGTGCGTGCGTGCGTGACGAAGGGTTAGGACGCGGTGCGCGTTGCGTGCTCGCTTCTTGGTCTCTCTCTGGTAAGGCTCGACCGATGGACCGATCGTACGCCGTGTCGTATTTGAGTACGACGGACGGCGACGCCGCGACGGACAAGAGAGATGGTGATCAGAAGATCGATGGGGCGTTGGTCGCCTCTAGGAAAAAGCTGGGCGATCGCGCTTGACAAGATGGACGTTGGCCGACCGACCCGTTCGATCTCCGGTCTCTGTGGCTCAGCTGGGGAGTGGTGACGCACGTGGGGTTGAATTGGTCATGGCTGGACATTTAGTGCTGCATCTCGCAATAATAAGGCATCAACAGAAAAACTGAAACCTTTGATTCAAAGTTACTGAAGTGTGCCTAGCTCGACTCTAGAGCATATGAACTTTTTTGTTTTCTTTGACAAGGCCAATCAACCTCTGTAAAGACCCCTCTCCCCCTCCCCTTGTTAAACGATAAACAGGGTTGGATGACCACCCTAGATTCAGCCAGGATCCTACAAGACCTAATCTCAGCAGCTCTGCGACGAGGCCAAAACTAGCCGCCAAGACACAAAGACAATCTACAAAAACAAGAAGACATAACCAAATCCACTACTCCAAAAAAAAGCAGCAACCGAATCAGGAGTTGAGGAAAATTTGTTCTTATCCACCAAAGCTCCAACGCTGAAGAACCAAACCCTAACTCTAAGAGACCTAACTACCGTGCCGCGACACATATCAGTGTCACCGCCCCGTTTTCTGCCATCAGAACGGCGCGCGTAGGAGCATGGGACCCATGGCAGCGTTTTTTTGTGATTACTCTGGCCAATCGGTTCACAAGAAAAATCAAAAAGGAAAAAAACAAAGAAAGCAATAAAAAGAAATCAATGCAAGTTACTACATATTCAAGTTCTTTAAACGGTACATACAAAATTCCATAAAAATTCATAAAAGCATTGATATTTATATTCTTTCAAGATTGTTAGGTAGAATTTCTATTTTCTCACGGGTGTTTATTTCCTTTTTTTCTTGTTATTTTCCTTATGAATCTTTCTTTTCTTTCTTTGCAAATTAATGTTGAGTTCCCTAAATGCCGTTTTTATATTTCTCTAAAATTTTAATTCGAGTTCCTTGGTATTTGTTTCTTCCAATTAAGCGACTTTTGCGCCGGTTGTGCCCGGATACTTTTTTTTTTATGTTCATAAGAAACCTTAGAAGTTTTGATTCTGTTCAATCTCCTCTTCTTATTTTTTTTTATGTACTAGACTATTGCTTGAGCAGAATTGCTACTCTCCGTGGTTCGCTTTTCTTCTCGAAAAAACGCAAAAGCTTGCGTCTCGATGCACTCGGTAGTTCATGATCAAACCTAAACAGGTTAAATGCACTTGGAGAAAGAATATAATTATTCCTTTAGACTTTAGCAATATTGGCTCATGAATAATTATTCTCGCCGGCACACAGAATCCGGGCCGAGCCGGGCCTGCCCATGATGATGAACTAACCTGTTTAATCCGGAGCGTTGATATATAGGTTGGGACGACGTCGCCATCCTACAAGACGACGCTCGATGACACGTCGCATTCGCATATATACCGATTAAAAACCGACGGGCGGAGGTAAAGCCGAAAGCACGCACGGAATGGAAATGCACTCCCTCTGCCCAAACAGAAACGTGCATATATGTGGAATAACCGGGAATGATCAAGATGCTGGAGAGGGAGGAATCGAGCAGCGCTAGCTAGCCATACAAGGGGCGTTAAAGCTGCCACGCATGTCTCCATGGATCGATGGAATGATGATGACCTACCGACTTGTGCCCAACTAAAATTTCCCTAAATTCTCTCCCCCCGGCCTCGGCTCTATCATTGCGAATGTGACGCCGAAACGGCCGGCCAGCGGAGAAATACTGGCTTGCGGAGGACTGCCACCCGGCCCGGCCTCCCTGTGCTTGTTTGTTTGTTTGTTTTCTTCTCCGCCCATACTTCGCAAAACACAAGTACGTGTGCGTGGAATTGTGGGAAAGACATGCATGGGACGCGCGCGAATCGACAGATACACACGTTTTTATCGTTAGAGAATTAACTGAATGTATCTTGTCTGAGTTGACAAGTTAGGCAAGGCGGTAAGTTCACGTTCTTTCCACCCCAGGAACAGTTGTTCCATGAGAGTTAACGGCCTGTGAAGACGTAAGTACGGAGTACGATCTAATTATGAAGTTCGGATCGCAAGCCAAGGAGTCGTTTGTACGTTGTGTTAAGGGTCCATCGTGTTAGGTTCAATATTAAGATATGTCATATCAGCTCTGGTAGTCAGATATGTTTAAGTACATGCAGTTACATGGAGATGTATCGTTTATGATAGCTTTGTGTACAGCACTACAGCTACAATGATCCATCAACCATGATTTGTATCGGTTGTAATCTGTTCAGACGCATTATAAATATATCTAACGGTTGAGGTCCATTAATTAAATAGGTCTATGGTTGAGTTTCATTTTCTTGCCAACTTTTTTTCTTGTTGAAATTCATATCTTTTAGAATAGATTGTACTAGGAGCATCAATATTCAAGCTACATGTAATGGAGTACCAGTAGTATTCTGTACTCGCGGATACATGGCCGGCGCACCCTCTGGAATGTTTTTCGCTTTATGAAGAACTGAAAGGTCTCCTTTTGACCAATCAATATGTTCTGAATTTAAATCATACGCTTTGACCCAAACTTTGTTTAGTTGAATAAATCAGCCTTAACTCTTCAATTGTCAATTGCTTATTTCTTATATATAAACCAATTCCCAATTAATCTCCATAAGTCAGAATTGACAAATGGCAGACGCAGTTTTAAAAGCGACGTTCGTACACCTAACTTATTCTCCCTCGAATCATGGTGATTGTCAAAGAGAAAACAAACCCAGTCATCAAATTTGACCCTCTTTTATAAGGTTTCCCGCACCGCTGATCGACACGGTCAGCCGGCCTGTTTGGCCGGCAGAGCTTACGTAAGCTGTCTTCAACGTGAAAGAAGATAGATAAGATTATTGCTCTTTAATTATAGGCGCACACGCTCCACAGTCACAATGCAAGGCCAGCTGATGATTTTTCATACTAAAAGGTCTTCATGCAGCACGTCTGTATAAGCTGGCAAATCACCAGCCCGGATGGAAAATATAAAAATTATGTTAGCAGTAGTACATTTTAAAGTCAGATGTCAAACAAACAATTGTGGAGATCACGATGGGCAGAGCAAATAAGTTTCATTTAATTTTGGTGGTTAGTTAATCGTTTTCGAGCTTTCTTCAGTATGTCCGCATCAGAAAGCCCAAGGACGATCCACCACGGACGCATACTTTCTTCTCGTCGATCGGGTGCTTTGCTGAAATTACAACGGGGTTTCTCCATCAATCGCAGTCCTCAACTTATTCTATGTTCCCGTTTCGAGCAAGCCGTGTGTCACCATGCAATACACCACACAGCCTTAGAAGATTAAAAGGGCAAACCACTCATGCCTAAGATGGTTACAATTCTCCCATGCCCAACAGTTAATTAGGCCTGCCTGCCGTACGTCTATTTGTTTCTCCCTGGTGAAGAACGTGGGTTAGCCTTCACAGGAAAGCTAGAGAGCATCATCGATCTATCCTTTCACGGGACAGAAGATTGGAACAAAGTGACGAGAGGAGAAGACGAATTTACGCCTAAGAGACGTGTTTGGACCAGGGACTGAACCGTGGCCGGAAAGACCAAGCAGACATTAGATGCACTACTGCTCGATCTGTTCCTTCACGACAACACTGGCAGTTTAGTTGCAAGGGTCCTGGGCAAGCTGGCGTGGGTACACGTAGCGGCCCGGAGAACCACAAGAGAGGCGAGAGACGTTTGGCACACGTACGTGCGTGCGTGCATGCATGGTTTGTTTGATTTGGTCCGATATTGTTACGAGACGAGTCAGAGGACTCACACGGTTGTTTCTTGAAACTATACTTTAGCTATCAATGGTGCTTTGACACGCCAATCAACTACTACTAGTGCGCAAGAGCGCGCATGGAGTTTGGACTTTGGACAAATCAAACAGTTTTTGCAAGAATCAAGCCTGGGTGTGCTGAAGTTGCGTAAGATGGTCTTGGCAGCCACTTCCTCAGCCCTCTCCGGCCGGCTCTCCCTCTTAGCTCGTTTTAAGCCCTCCGATCTGGCCGAAAGCAATCAAGGCGGTCAACTCGGTTTGGTGGAGAGGAAATTTTATCAGAATGAGATACCATAAATAGTACTCTTTACGGTCAATAATAAGTGTCTTTGTACTAAATCGAAGCCACTTATTATGAATCGGAGGGAGTATATCTTATACTTTGGAGTTTGAATCATTTAGTCCTCATTATTTTTTTTCGAAAAGGAGGAAATACCTCCGGCCTCTGCATCAATCGATGCACACAGCCATTCATTTAGTCCTCATATTTTAAAAAATGCTACGGTTGAACTTGTGTATTGTTCAAAGTTTTAGTTACCGGATCTCCATTTTTGTCCCTGTGGAAGGGGAAGGGAGATTCGTGATAACTACGGGATCTGGAAAATCCTCGTCATTTTTTAAGGAGTTCTTCTCAACCAAAAATTCAATTAAGAAAGTCGGTTGAAGATGAGTATATATGTACACTCTCTGTCCAACAAAAGATGTCTCAACTTTGACTAAATTTGAATGCATCTATACACTAAGTCATGTTTAGATACATTCAAATTTAAACAAATTTGAGACATTTTTTGTTGGATGGAGGGAGTACACAGATATGCAATTATCTAATGAATACAACCACAGTAAAATTGCATGCATGGAGGGTGTCTCTCCTAATTTGAGAGCCTCAGTTTCTTCACAGTTGGCTCAGCCACTGCTTCCACCATGTCAGATTGGCATGGTTGACCATTCACCTGGTCGTTGACTATGTTGACCGGCGAATGGCATGGTTGACCATGCGCTTGGTCGTTGACTGTGTTTGACCGGGCCAACGCAAATAAGTTTGCGCAATTCCTTCCTTCGCAGCGCGTGCATACACATAGTCCAAAACACCAACCATATATGTCTGCATTCGTATTTTTCTGCCACGGAAGGCTTGAAGTGGAGCACGGTCTCACGAGAGGCGCAGGCTGTCCGGTGCGTGTCTGTCTCTGCGCGTTGATACGCCGGCCGGCCCGTTGAACCGATCCATATCGATATCGTATCCACCAGTGAAGCAATTGACCCAAACCCGTTGCCGTCCAGACTTCATCAGAATAAACAAAAGAAGTTGCAGAAATTATTAAAAACAGCTGTGCGTGCGTGTGCGTGTGTGTGTAAGATCGAGAGAGGGAGAGTGGGAGTAGAGGCCGTTCCAAAGAGTACAGCTCAGGGTTTACGCGCAGAAAACGAACTCCAGATCGCGACCTTCTTCTTCTCTGGCCGCTGTAGTAAAATAAGCCATCTCCGTGCAATCAAATAGCTTGGCAGTCCCAAAGAGCCGGGGAGAGCGTGAGATAAAAAAAAAAGGGAAAACGCTGAGAAGAAAGAAGGCCAAGAAAACGGCTGCCAGTGCCAGTGCTGCTCGATCCAGCTACAGTGCCGCCGGTCCAATCCAACAACCGGCCGATTGAGCCCTTGGGCACTGACAGACTCGCCTCCAGGCTCCAGCAGCAGCAGGAGGGGAGGTAAACGAAAAGAGCACAAGAGTAGTAGTAGATCGGGCTCAGGAAGCACAAGCTCATTCGTTCGTTTTTTTTTTTTTGAGTTTACAAAAAAAATATTCCGGAAAGCAACGGCGGCGGGTCAATTCGAAATGTGCGGATTTGATCCGTTCTCCAATGTCACCACCACCGCGCACCACCAGGGTAAAACTCACGAATGGTTACCGCGTGCTGGCCCGCGCCGCCGCTCGCCCCGCTCCAAAAGCGACCGAGCCCCCAGTTGTTGGTCTCGTTTCGTTTCGTTTCGTTTCGTTTCGTTCCCCCCCACAAACAAACTCCTTTTCCACGTGAGCGGCACGGGGCGGTTCATCCCAATCATCTTTTCTTTCTTTTCCTTCCCTTCCGGCGCGAGCGACCGAGGAAAAAGTCCGAGACGCGACGCCGCCGGCCCCACCGGACCAGGCAGAAAGAAGAGGAGGGACGTCAAAACCCGGCGCACGCAAACGCAGCCCACCTTCCCCGTCCCGTTCCGTTCCGTCCCGTATAACTCTCCCCCCGCCCCTCGCAGCGCACCTCGCTCTTCGCCCATAACTACTCCTCCGCACCGCTGTTTTTTTTCTCCCCCTTCCCTTCCTCGCCCCTCCCAATCTCAATCTCGACCCGCATCCCATCCCACCTGCCCTGCCGGCGCGGGGGTCCTCCGCCTGCCCTGCCCCGCCCCGCCGCGCCGCCCAGATCTCGTCGCCGTCAGCCGGCGTCGTGACCTCCCGCCGCTGCAGCGCCCTCGCCGGAATCCACTCTACGGCGGGCGGGAGGGCCAGGCCAGCCGCGGGGAGGAGGACAGGAGGCGCCCTATCCTGTCGCCGCGCGGATAGGCGAGGCCTGAGGTGAGGTGCGATTGTTGTTGGCCAGCATAGATCCTTGTTTATTCCTCCTACCAGGCTACGCTTATTTTCCCTCTCGAATTATTCCTACTATACTTTTATTTTTATTTTTGTTCTTCGTAATGGGCGGCTGCGAAAGGCGACGACCGATAGTCGTTTCGTAGTGCTTTGCTAACGCAAGGTTTGGCTGGGAGCAACGCGGCGACGAGACCGTTTGCGAGGAAAAAAAAACCCGATCAGATTTGCCGTCTTTGCTTTCAGGAGGAAAAGCGGTGTAATCTAGACTCGCATTAAAGGATCGATCCGGCCTGCTTTGTTGCTGCTGCTCGATTAGATCTTGTGTAACTCGTTAGGCGTCGTGTGAATTCTTCTGATTTGCCGCTCAGTAGGAATCGCGATCCTGGTCAGTCATGGACTGGATTGAGGATTTATCTCTGTTTGTTTAAGGTGATGATTTTGCATATGCTCCGCTCGCTGCGGTCCTGGAATGGTAGGTCGCTGTTAAATTCACCAATCATCCGTAAGTTGTTCGTGTCAGTATATATAGCTGTCACCAACTTGGAATGCCATTTCTTACAGTAAAGCCGCGAGAGGCATGCCTGCATACGTATATACCTATGTTACCTCAGTTGTAATTTATTTCTAAATATCTGTGCGCAATACATATCGTACTTTTTTTTTTAGTTTTATTTCTGCTGGTATCGCTGAGTGGTTTCAGGGTGGGAAGTGTGTATCTGATCTGTTAGTTATGATTTATGTTTTTTTGCCTCTGATTGGATTATTTCTGAATAAGTCGTCTATATCTGTTGAAGGGTCCATTTCTAATTCGTGAGTTGCAGGCCTTTTGTCAAAAGAACTATCTGTTAGTACGGAGGACTAGGTGAGGCTTTGGGTCGATTTCGTCCTCCATGGCATGTTACAGTGACATGTTACTGGGAAATACTTATAGGTTGTAGCTTTAGGTTGGTTTGGGTAAGTAAGTTATTTTTTTCACTCATCTATCCGTGTTACAGTTGTTAGTTCGATGTTAGGTCAAGTTATTCACATGGGTAGTCAGTAATCTTGAGCTTCTCCTGTGCTGTTTTGTAAATTCTGTAATCAATATGGACCAGCCTCAAACTTCTAATGTTGATCGGCGTTTGTAGTTTGGTGAGGGGTTTTTTCCTGGATTGGAATCATATGTGACCTTTGATTGGTTAAGCTAAGACACGTTTGGAGTTCTCTATCAAATTTTGTTATGTACACCTATGTACACAGATGCCCTTTTCAGCTGTACCTCAATTTGCATAGGTAGATAAGTAGTCTTATTTGATTAGAGCTCCTGCTAACATAGTGTTGATCTCTTGCAGATTGAAGATGCCTACAGAGGGGTTGCGGTCTTGTGTATAGGTCCCTCTCTACTGAGATGTTTTTGTAGATTCTGACGGAATGTTGGAAGGCCAATCTTGCCTGATCTCGAGGTCGCTGCCTACCTCCAGTGAGCAGGAATCCAGATTAGCTTATATGACTTACCACCTCCTCGAGATCACGAGGACTAAGCGCCCATCTGGGGTCCTGGCTATTGAGCAAGACGGAATTGCTGTAGTGGCAGTGTCGGCAAAGCGGCCTAAGTCTGAGGATAAAAACAATGATGAGCCGGTGGACTGTCAAGGTAGTAATGGTCAGGGCTACTCTGATTCTAGCACCCTGATAAGCTCCATTGGCAGGGATAACTCAATCAATTGTCTTGCCCGTTGCTCTCGGTCAGATTATGGCTCCATTGCATCACTCAACCGGAATTTCCGTTCTCTTGTCCGTGACGGCGGACTGTACAAAGAACGGCGGCGGTTAGGGATTGCAGAACACTGGGTATATTTCTCCTGCAATGTACAGGAGTGGGAGGCGTATGACCCGTACCGTTCACGGTGGATGACACTCCCAAGGATGCCACCTAATGAGTGTTTCATGTGCTCTGACAAGGAGTCACTAGCTGTGGGCACTGAACTTCTGGTGTTTGGCAAGGAGATTCTTGCACATATTGTTCTTAGCTATAGCATTCTGACAAATTCATGGTCAAGAGGTGTTGAAATGAATGCCCCTAGATGCTTGTTTGGGTCAGCTAGTTTTGGGGAGAAGGCAATTATAGCTGGTGGCATGGATGCTAGCGGGCAAGTGCTTCGCTCTGCGGAGCTGTACAACTCTGAAACTAAAAAATGGACAACACTTACAAGCATGAACAAGGCTAGGCGAATGTGTTCCGGAGTCTTCATGGATGGCAAGTTTTATGTTATTGGTGGAATGGCCGGTAGTAATACAGAGGTACTGACCTGTGGTGAAGAGTATGATTTAGATAAGGGTACCTGGAGGGTGATAGAGAACATGTCAGAGGGACTCAATGGTGCAAGTGGTGCTCCTCCCTTGGTTGCTGTAGTTGATAATGAGTTGTATGCGGCTCAATATGCAGGAAAACTGGTAAGGAAGTACAATAAAAGTGATAACACATGGACAACACTGGGAGAGTTACCAGAGCGTCCAGAAGCTGTGAACGGCTGGGGTATTGCATTCCGAGGATGTGGAGAGCGGCTCCTGGTGATTGGTGGACCAAGAGTTCTGGGTGGTGGGATGATTGAGCTCCATTCGTGGATCCCAAGGGAGGGGCCCTTGCAATGGAACATGATCGGAAGCAAACCTTCTGGCAACTTTGTTTATAACTGTGCCGTCATGGGGTGCTGATTTCTGCGCCACGCAACTGTCGAACATACCGTCAACAGGAAAGATTTGTGATATTGGTTTCTCAAATGGCATAAAAGCACTGATTCTGCCTGATTGGTAATCTCTGCATCTTTTTTTCCCCTCCTTTGGACATTTCAGATTTTACTCAATGTTCAACAGAGTAGTTGCTCCCGTGTATTCATTAACAGTTACTGGCTGGTTTCTGTTTCCGCCTATTCGATTTTCAGTTGGCGATTTGTACCTGGTCCATATACTATGTCGAAATGAGTGTTTCCTGAGATGGATGCATCTAGGTGACAAACTGTAATTGATGTAGCCTTGCATCTGTACAATTGTATTGGGTTCTGAATGGTGGCAGATTCATAGTACTCATGTGCAAATGCCTCTTAACAAAGACAGAACGTGTTATAAAAGTTCCCCTATAAACATTTCCAATGTGGCTCTTTTGTGTGTGTGTCCTGGCATGGTTAACATTTGCTTAAATGGTAGCTGGAATGCTTGATGATAATATAAGAAGGAAGCATACATTTTCAAAACATTCTAATTGGTTCTGCTTCCTCTTCACATACAATTTTTACCCTGATGGTATAAGCGGAAACCTTGAGCTGATCGTGAATGTACCTGACCCCTCGTAAGCAGCAAAATCAACCCCAGCCGAGCTTAACCGTTCCTTCAGGTGTGCTCAATCATTTCATATGGAACATCAGAACACATTGGACAAGGCGATATTTGGCGCCTCAGATGTCCATGTCTCCGGCATGGGCATTTTGATCCCTTCGAAACACTTGGTGCTGGGTGAAGCACCGAATCCTCCCACTTTACGTCTCAGCAGCAGGGATTCCACGCTAACTAGGCGCTGCTTAGGTAGCAGCCTATATGGGATATTGTTATCATCTAGGGTGGGCGGGCGCCCACTTTATTATTAGCATTATCATATTTCCAGGAGGCGACAACCGGGGAGCTAATCAGTGGATCGCTGTCCGATTCGTGCTTTAACGTCGTGGAAATTGGAAAGCCACGCCATGCTGTCGACCCATTGCGTGCATTTTGTGTTGATTAGTAGTTTGTTCCTGCCGATCATTTCGCAGCAACATCTCCCGTTCTTTTTCACTCTGTACCTTTCGTGGTGACTTCCTTTCTTCTAAGCCCTGTGTTCTATCAGTTCTGATGGATTTCTTGTCGGTTTGTTTGTTAGTTTTAGGCTGAGATTTGAGAATTTTATGAAGTGGCTATAGGATACAGGAGTAGTATAAGGCCAAGGCAACATTCATGCGAAAAGATTAGCAATAAGATCTGTCAGGCCTCACCTACAAGAGCTTGTGCAGATTTTGTGTGTTGGGTATAAGATCTATGGCACATTTGCTAGTTGAATGTTCTTCAACTGAAACAGACGTGACGGCCGTTTGTTCTGATTCTTGTTGTTGGCCAATATGCTTCCGATTTCCGGCCCTTGTTTTCCCCGTTATTAAAATAAAACTGGATGATAATTGATCAGGAATAACCATGGCCTGCGAGCGTTGGTTATCCCGTCAGTTACCAAAAGGACAGCAACGCGTCGACACCGCCAGAGCTTACTAATTCATAGCCTCCCCGGCTCGTAGCAGCGTAGGCCACCGGCCTCTCGCTAAGATCTTGTTTGTTTCAGAGGAAAGCGTGCAAAGCGTCCCGACTTTTGTTCCTTCGATAGTCTACAAAGGAGCACAAACAAAACGAGAAACAGTTTCGAGCATAGCGTAGGATAGCATAGCTAGCAATACTATAATACAGGGGGAGGAGGTTGTTGTTGATCTGAATTGTGAATTCTGAAACGGAACCCGCGAATGATTGGGTGGGTCGAGTGAGTCCAGGTTGTTGCCATGCATCAGGACTGCAGTTCCATTTACTACCCACTAGATCGAGTACTATATAGTGCTGCCTTTTACTAACAGATACACAGTCGTTGCCAGTATACGGTAGCGCATGCAGGCAGGCCTCTGCAGGCGCCCGTGGGCAATGGCCTGGTCCCCTTTTCAGAGAACGGCGAGTAGAGACGACCTTGATTTCAGCCGGCGAGAGATACGTAGGGTCCGGGACAGCTGGGTACGTAGAGTAAGACGTATGGCAGTATCTTGCCGACGTAGGACGGATTTTGTCACTGGGGTATATTATTGCACGAGCACTGCACGCAGGTGCAGACTTTTGCAGCAATGGAAGTTGGAAGTTGAAGAAACTGCAGTGCATCACCCTCGTAGAGGTCTCTCGGCTTGTCTGTCTGAGCGGCACGGGAGCCGAGAGCTTCAGGCACACGGTCTGGGCAGGGCATCGATGCCTGCGCCTGCAGCGCACATTCCATCCTTGCTTTTCGAGCGAGAGTGGCTGGCTGGCTGGCTGATGCTTCGGCTCTCCAGAGCATCTTCCAGTTTCCTCTTCGTTGCTGGAGAAGCTGTTTTGCTGCCTCGTCTGCTCCTGACTGACTGACGACTCCGGACTGGGTCAGGACTGTATATCGTGCCACGAGGCAAAGTGGTTTCGGTGTCTCTGCTGTGTCCTTTTTATTTTATCTTGCACGCGGAAGTTTTGTGATCGGACGTACAGCCCGTACGTACCAGCCTACTACGAGTTCTCTGTGTGAGTACGGATACTGAGTTTGATGGATCCGGCGGTTCGACCTGCATGAGTTTTCCTTTTAGGCGATTCTGTCCTTGTTTTGCTTACGTTTCGTTCTTTGTCTCGCGCTGTTGTTCCACTCTGGAATGAGCTGATGGCATCTGTTTTTCTTACTCCGATTCATCTTTTAGGTAAGGTCACGCGAGGTAGACATGCCGCACAATCACATAGGCATGTCAATCCGAGGTGCAAACACTCTGAACAAACATTCTTTTTGAAGAGAGACAAATGATAGTGTACAATCCTGCCAACTGTTCGAGTTTGATTGTAGCTGTAGATTATTCCGTGGCCTCAACATTGTTGAGCCATAAGAGTGTCCTTAAAAGTGAGAATGCCCTGTTTTTATTGCATTGATAGTAACAACTTCTCCGATCGATTGTTACTACTAAGGCAAGAAGATAATAATATGTTGGCATGAAAGTAGAGCCCACAAATGAGTGTTACGAGCCATTTTTTACGCGAGACATTCTTTTTACAGTAAAAGACCTTCTTTATTGCTTGTTAAAGAGATTTACATCCTCAAGAAGGAATTTTACAAGGCCTGTGGGTGGGTCCATCCACATTAGGGTAGGCAAACATTAATTTCGCTAGGCGATCTAGTTCACAGTTTGCTTCCCTGTGAGCCGTGGCAGTGCTCAAACTTAACGATGACAGACTCGAGAGCGAGGTGGTAGCAGCCGGCGGATATGAGCACCCGCCAGCGAGTATCACGTATTCGCATCAATAACCTCCACCCGACAGTAACAAGTTTTTCTTGAAGATGCTGAACAGTTGGTGGGCTGTATTCAGATGATCACAACAACTTCATGGGGCCTCCAATAGGCAATAGAGCATGGATGCTAAGCAAGATTAGCACCCAATTTCTTGGGCCTGTAACGCGACTTCGCAAGCGCACCCACGGCCCATATTAGCTCTTCTCTGTCAAAACTCGCGTCATCGCTCGATCAACCGTTACCCGCTCGAATTAACGCCCAAGATCTCCAGGCCCGGAAAGGGAAAAAAAAGCAAGGCATGCTCGCACACACTCTGTTGCTTTGACGGTCGTCTTCCTCCCTCCGCTTCCCCCATCTCCACTCCTCTCCCCGTCCCCGATCCAAACCCTAAGCCGCGGGGATCCGCTACCGCCATGGAAGCGGCAGCCCCGGCTCCGCCGCTCCCTAGACATCCGGACATCACCCCGGAGCTCCGGCGCTTCCTCGACGTCCGCTTCCGCTCGCCGGCCGACCTCGCCGCGGCCGCCGACGTCGAGGCCGAGATCCGCGGACGCTGCGCGGAGCTCGAGTCCTCGGTCTCCGAGCTGTCCGTGCGCCTCGCGGCTGCAGCCTCCGCTTACTCCTCTTCTCTTCAGGCCGCTGGCTCCGCCCTCCGCGGCGTGCGCGCTGGCCTCGACGCCCTCAAATCCTCCACCGCCCAGACAGGTACCTTAAGCAATGATGCTCATGAAACTGCCGAATTTGTCAAGTTGATGCATGCTGCTGCAAAGTTGTAATTCTGTTACTTGGGGTTTTCTACCAGGGGTTAGGGAAAATGTGGAGGTTGGGAGCGAGAAGATGTTGTTTGAGCAACTCCCTCCCCTGGCCACCGACGTGGCGAGAGTCGACATGGTCAGAGATTACGCTGGTGAGTATCTGAGGCTACCTTTGGTCTTGTTTTCCATGCTTGGATTAAAAATTTGGGCAGTAAACTATATTGCCAATTTTCCATTGTCTATTTTCCTCTTTTGGTGGTTATGTCTCTTTAGGCATAATGTATAATTCATAAGTCGTGTAAGTTGAGGTCATCACCTGCTTTGTAAACAGTGCAACTATAGGTTGAGCTATTCTGGTACGCATGTGGGGAAACATGACCTCTGTTTGAGGTTAAACCCGACAGTTATATTATTATGATTTAGCATTATGCTGGTGTTGATATGGTACGCCAGTGTCAGTGTGAAGATTGATTTACTTTTAGGCAACATACTGTTCAAGTGCTTGATAGTTGATAGCGATGGGAAATGTGTTATTTAGTGTGTGTTCATGCGTAGGCTGGTTTTGTGGTGATAAAATCTGCTGTTTGGTTAGCTTAATAATTAGGTTTGTTGGTACAGATCTACCTCAATATAGCTGGATGGATGATTATATATGTCCTGGCCCTCAATTATTTGACATAGGACCTGGCAGCTCTCGAAAGGAGCCTCAGTTTGATCATGTGGGGTTATGTGTTATGTTTTTTCCTGTAAATAATTAGAAAATTATGGGGTCATTTCGTTATGGTTTCCATGCAAGTGGCTGATTTCTTTGTTCATGATCCAAAATTACCGTTCCTAATTTCCTTCCTCTGTTTGCAACTACAATTTCATTAAGAACTGACCCAGATTTCGTGTTTTGACTTTTGAGCCTGCTCTTCCACCCCTAACCACAGTTCACAATTTGTAGCTGTCCCCAGGATATATCGGGACTAACTTTAGGCTGAAAGATGTCATGTTTTTTTAACCATCTATGTTGTAATTAATCTTTTAGTTTGGAGCGATGAACATAGTCACTTTATACTTGTTATTCAAGTTTTTGGCATGTATTTTATTGTCTTCTTTATTCTTTGGCTGTAAACTCACAATAATCATTCGAAAATAATAACTAAACCCTCCGGTCACCATTGACATTGTTCCCTTCCTACGTCTTATGCTAGAGACCTAGAAATTAGAGGTACTTACATCTCATGAAACCTTTGGAATAAAAAGATGGTTGCACCTAAGTTACTGTACCAAATCCATCAGGATGATGGATTAAATGGAAGCTAGTTTACTGACTGTTGAACCTCATTCCCTGCCCTGCCCCACCCTTTCTCTGTGGTTACTAGTTTAGTAATGTTGTATGGGTGATTCTTTATGTTTGACTTTTTGCAATTGATGGTTTCTTAACGGTAGGTTGTCATATACAGAAACGGCTCTAAAGCTTGACAGTTTGGTCGGTGATGTAGAAGATGCCGTTTCGTCTTCTGTGACTGGAAAACTTATATCTCGTGGAGGAAAGTCAGAGGTATGATTCACATCATACTGTGGTTGTATGGACTGTTAACTTGTTGGTTGTTAATTTCGGCACAATCTTTTTACTCCAGCAAACACACCATGTTGCTATTGGATATCTTAAATCGATAGAAGATACTTTAGCTTCAGTTACAAGGACCAGACCACAATGGGCTCGTCTTATATCTGCAGTGGATCACAGAGTAGACAGATCTTTAGCTTTACTGAGACCACAAGCCATTGTTGATCATCGAGCTCTTCTATCATCCCTTGGCTGGCCTCCTTCCATTGCTGGAACAAATATTTCAGATAGTAATTCCAGGAAACCAGCAGAGATTGTGAACCCATTATTTTCAATGAGGGGTGACCTGACAAAGAGGTATTCAGAGAGCTTTCTTTCATTATGCAGTTTACAGGAATTACAGAAACGCAGAAAAACTAGGCAATTACAAGGGCATAATGTGAATAGTGAACTACGTCAACCATTATGGGTGATTGAGGAGTTAGTAAATCCATTATCTGCTGCTGCACAGCGTCATTTTTCCAAATGGGTTGAGAATCCTGAATTGGTTTTTGCCCTTGCTTACAAGATAACAAGAGATTTCGTTGATTCCATGGATGAGATACTGCAGCCCCTTGTGGACAAGGCAAATCTTGTAGGTTATAGTTGCAGAGAGGAGTGGATTTCGGGAATAGTTATTGCATTGTCTACATATCTGGCGAAAGAGATATTTCCTAAGCAGATTGAACTTCTTGAAGAGAGCAGCTCAAACGATGCAAGCGGCACACCATTTCAGGCTAGAGTCTCATGGCTTAATCTTGTTGATCTAATGATATCTTTTGACAAGCGAACTCAAGGTTTGATCTCGAGTACAGGACTGCAATTTTCAGTAAAGGATGATGACAATTGGCAAAGGATCTCAGTGCTCTCTGTCTTCTGTGATCGGCCAGACTGGCTTGAAATATGGGCAGAGATTGAGAGACACGAGACTCTTGGTAACCTGAAGTCAGCAATGGAGAATGAGAAAAATTGGAGTAAGAGGATTGAAGGAACAATGATTGAGTATGGATCAGAGGATTACAAATCTCCAGCAATTACCTGTGCTGTTCAACAAGGCTTGTCTTTGCTAATTGATCGTGCTAGGCCCATTCCTAACATTTCACTTAGGGCAGAATTCATTAGGATTTCTGCTTCACCTGTAATATCAGAATTTCTCGGTTGCATGTTTCGGAGGTGCCAAGAAGCAGAGGGGCTAACTGCTCTGGCAGATGATAATGCTGTGTTCAAAGTATCACAGTCCATTAATGCAGCTCGATACTTGGAATCCACATTGACAGAATGGTGTGAGGATATGTTCTTTCTTGAAATGGAAAGTCTACCACTAAGCGGTGAAGGTGGGGGTATATTCCAACAAGAGATAAATCAATTGAAAGAGTTCAGAGCAGAATGGGTTGATAAGATTTCGACTGTCATTCTTAGGGCATTCGATGCTCGCTCCTGGGATTATCTGAGAAATAAGAGGCAGTGGCAGGAGCATTCAGAAGGACCGTCCAGGGCCATCATAGAATCTTCAGGCTACATGCAGGGGAGGCTATCTAAGCTTGAAGATAGCCTAAATGTCCTGGATTTCGTATCAGTATGGAGAGTTGTGGCAAACGGAGTAGACCAGCTGCTTTTCGCAGGAATTTTCACAGGAAGCCCAAAGTTCAGTAATGGTGGGGTCGAAAAGCTTCATGCTGATCTGAGTGTTCTGTTTGCCGTATTTTCAGCCTGGTGTCTGAGGCCTGAAGGCTTCTTCCCAAGACTGTCCGAAGTTTTGAAATTGCTAAAGGTTGATGAGAAGCATCTTATAGATAGATCGTTTACAGATAAAAACTGGCTAAGGGAGCTTGGTGTTAGGCATCTGACAGCTGCTGAGGCTGAAAGGATAATAAAAAATAGGGTGTATGATGAATGATTACATGAGATGGTAGATATCTGGCTTGAGGATCAAAATTGGATTGTCAAACTGGAATGAGTTTACACTTCTTTTCCTTTATACAAGTTTGTGTCATTCTTGTTTACATATTTATCCTTGTCGATTGTTGTACTCTACAACCAAGAAGTACGTGAAGGTTGATTGTGTCATGAGATTGTGTAGCTTCTGCCTCTTTGCCCTTTTGTACGAGAAAAACTGACCCGCCGCCTACCTGACAGACTTTTGACCAAGAAAGCAGCTTTTTACCACTGTTTTTTCTTCTTCTGAAAATGTTGGCAGGAGAGCTGCTAGCCTGCTAAGCGGTACCACTGCGCTTCGGTCCTCTGCTCCTCGGACAGACTGGAAGCCGTGCATTTTTCCCTTTTCTTGGTCCTCCCCAGTCGTTCCCTGAATGCAACAGTTGTATCTCGTGATCTATTGAAAGGCCTACTCGAGTGCTTTACGACTCGTTCATGTCGTGCGTTATTTTTCCTCCGTTGAAAACGCAGGCTCGTTTTTTCTCTGTTCTTGTGCTCCTCTCGTTGCGGCCGTGGTTTTATTTGAATATTTGCCGAGCAATAAGTATTTTGGAACGGAACAAATAACGTTGAAGTGAGAGATCGGATAGGGCCGGAATAAGGCTGACTCTTCTTCTGCTAAGAATTAAAACCTCGGTACATTTATGCACAATCAAATTTATTTGACGATAACCTTAAGTGACGTATGACCTAAACGTTTACCCGCGATTATTGTGAAGCTCCCCGTCCCCAGATCAGACTCGTCCTGCGTAGCTTTGCTTCCTCTCACCCGCAGCGTAGGAGGGCATGCTTGTCTGATCACCCGCAACCAAACCGTTAATGAGGGAGTGGCGGCACCCACCTTATTTTCGATGGCCGCAAATTTCCGGCCATACAATCAAATCCCTCGCAGCTGTAACTCAATCATGCCCGGCCCCTGCCTGCGTGCCTCCCCTCGACCCCGGCCCCAAACTTTCTCTGGTTAGTTAACGCTGTCACCCAGGCCACCTACCTAACCCCTGGGCCTCGACACAGATTAACGAGTGAGTGATCCAGAGAGAGAGACGTTTGGATCACACCTAATCTCCATGATCGTTGTGTGGGGGTGGAATGGCTGGATGCAGGGGTTAAGTTAAGGTAAAGGTAGGGTGCACGGCACGCGCAGATGTCCGTGCAGTCAGAGAGGCCACCAGCGCCGGTCCGAAACCGACCGAAATCGTGGCCTGACAGCCTGATAACTGCGCTAAAGCTCGTGATTGGCTCTGACGCCGGTTGACTCTTCACCGTTCATGTCATGCCATCCATCTATAGCTGGCGACCGAGCTTGCATTGCGAGGGTTAATGATTCGTTACTACGCCACTGAAAGTAAGAAAAGGCCGTCGTGCAGCTTCCTATCTTGGGACCGAACCAAATTAGACACATATGTAGTGTAGCATAGGTTCAGGACCAGCAGATCTCCGAGGCTGGTCCTGCCGCTCCAGCTGCCCAAAGATTTTGTGTTTTCACGGTACTGTGCGCTTTGCTCGTTAAGTTCCTGCAGCTCTCGCAGAGCCACGTACGTCGTTACAAAACATCACCTGCGTCTGCACGCATATGCATGGTCCTGGCATGGCTAGCTAGCTTGTACATTGTCGTTAGATCTCTTCGATCGTCTGTCACTCTGTCAACGTATACAGCGAAGAGATTTCATTTTTCCTCGTTCCATGCATGATATGCTAACAGTACGTCAGTGCATCTGATTCACGTGAAATCTACAAACCCGCACAAATTTACTGTCATCTTCTGATCTTCCCACCTGAAAGATTTACTAGTTGTCTGGTAAATTTGCCGTGTGCGATTGTTCGACATTGTGACTTGTGACGGAGAACAAATGAGTAGAGAGAGCGAGGTTGTGGACAAGTTAACCAAAAATACATGAATAAGCTCCATGGTGGACGCACCGGTATGGCATGGTCCGGCGGCTGTCACACCTAAAAATCTGCCAAAACCTCAATATATGTAATACTTCCTCCGTCCAGTTTATAAGGCCAGCACAGAATTTTATGCCAACAAATCATAATCAATAATGAGGTAATAACATGGGACATACAACAACTTGTCTCAAGCGAGAAGTTTCATCCAACAACTTGAAAATTGAGACCATTTGGTACATCAACTTGTTAATTGGGTGATTAGGGATCGATTTAGTTTGAATTGCGACACGTGTCAGTCATACTGGATCTTAAGGCAGTATGTCTTTTTGTGCTTTACGTCTTTGGTTTACATCCCATGCGACCTTTGCGATGGAAATATGCAAAAGAAACCATGTTTTCTTTATATTCCAATTTCCTTCCGTACGCCTTCGTATCCTCTCCTTTCCTCTGTCCTCCTGATCATTTCTCCGTCTTCCCTTCTCTCCCACCTCGAACAAGACGGCGGCCAAATTACGACTTTTTTTTTTTGTAAATTCAGAGATAGAACAAAGCCATGGCATGGGAGGGTGAAGAAAGGCGTTTTGCAGCCATATTACATGTTTGTTTTGTACGATTTCATTGAACGAAGGTTTTATTTTGTAAAAATGAACAAGCCATGGCGCACAACTTTGCCACGCTGGCAGTGACACATGGTGATCTGAAGCCTCTCTGACCATAATTCAATCCTCAGTCCAAGTTGATGTACTACCACATGGCCCCAATTTTCACGTTGTTCTATGAATATGTGTTTGCGCGAAACAAGTTGTTGCATGGTTGGTGTTATTACTCATCAATAATAATGATGGATTATACCAATATTATCTTGCATCTCTGCCTAGGATTCGCGTACTACGTACGTACGGTCTATCCTGAACATGGTCGCATCTATTTAAGTATCTAGCAGGTTAAGTTAAGTAGACAGGCGTAATAAAAGCACTGCAGTATGAAAAATGCACGGTCGGCTAGTCAGATGACATGACGAAAATTCAGATGCATGCACCGAGCTCGCTGGAAGTCGTCACACATAGTGCTCAGAGGGGTCGAGTCAAGTGGGCCGGGGCACCGTGTATTTGTCTGGTCGGATTCACACACTTATTTTTACTCGACGCTGCTGCCAGCCGGTCCGTTGATTATTCCCGTGAATAATCTAGAGTCGTACTCCCCGGAACCGAAGACAAAGCGGAGTGGAGTACAATTTTTCTTGGATCAAACGCCCAAGCAGCTGGTTATGCGCTCGTACGTTCATAAAATTACTGTAGTCCTACGTGCTCGATTATCGTACTCGTCTCATTTAAGTGATAAAATATTACATGTAATGTTTGAGTCGCCTACTTATGAAACGAAACGAAACCTCACGCTGGCTTGATCGAGTCAGCGGTGACCTCACAAGATTCCATGACAAGAACCACAGTGCACGCACTTGCGACCAAACCCTTCATTATTACCGCGCGCCTTCATCTCGGTCAGATAAGAACTAAGTATAGACTGGATCGAGAGATACCCTGTCACGTTGCCCGTGCCGCCGGCTCCTGGGGCCGGCATCCGACGAGACACAAACCAATTTAACTACCGGACTGTGCCGAGCCCAGATGTCGATCGAGACATATACGGAGTACATAGTCACGTTTACAGGTGTGTGCGTACGCACGTACAAATGCTGGCTCATGCATGGACATGTGTGCTGTAGTTAATAACGTTACGTATGCGCGCGCGGCGAAGGGCGCCGAATCGCCGATCCTTGGGACGATCGAGTTGGTTGCCTGTGGCGTCGGGTAGAGGCACATGTGGGGTTGCAGCAATAAACACCGGCCGCAACGGCGACGTACGATCGATCTCACGTACTTAAACAACATGCAAAACGGCTGTCTAGCTGCCTGCCCAGTCCTACGAACTACTAGTACGTACTTACATGATGCACATGCAGCTTTAATTTATCATCGATCCCTGGCTGCAGGTTCGATATCATGCACGCGCGGTACCAATCTAGGCCAAGATATCAATCACCAGCTCCTACGTGGAGTAGCTCCTGCGAGGCTACAAGTTTTCTTTTTCTTTTTCTGCAGGACGGCTAGCTTTTCTGAAGCTTTTGTCAGTGATCGATCGAGGACAATGGGTCGAACATGTTCAACCGCGACTGTTTCTTAACTTTACCGTACCCCCAGCTCTCTCCAGTGTTTAGCTACCTAGTGCTATGTAGTACTAGGCCCAGCACTTACTGATATGACAAGAGATGATCGCCTGCCTTTAAAGGAACGAACCACCGTTTTCTGAGCTGTTCGCGGAACCACTCATTTTTAATACAGTCCGTCTCAAGTAGTACCAAAATACTGGATTAAGCCTGTTTAATAAAATTCCTGACAGATGGGCCTCACGTTGTCGATGCCACGTCGGCTTAAACCTGACCCCACCAAGGGAGAGGGGGGATAGATGTGGGCAAAGCAGGCTAACAGGTCGGCCTGGCACCTCACGGGTGGGATCCACTTGTAAAGAATCATGTCAAACAGACTTAAATCAGTGATTTGGACTGCTTGAAATACATTGACCGAAAATGGATCGTTCCGCGGACAAATTAATGAGCAAAAACTCGAAACAACAGACCAAGAAACTGTGTGTTTTTCCGAAATTTATAAAAGCAAGGACAGAAGAAATCCCTGCCCGATCGATGAGCTATAGGCTAATATCGATCGAGTAGCTAGCTAGCCACAGGTTGCGCCGCGCGCGACGTACGTACTTGCCCGAAAGCCGGTTTTGGCAACAGCAGAAGGATAGGAGCCAGAAAGCACCCGTACCGGCCGGCATGCATCCCCCGAAGCCGGCCGGAGCACACAGCACAGCCACTATATAGCTAGCTTGTTGGAGGCCTGCCCTGTGATCGAGGAGCCAGTATAGCCGTCGCGCGCCCAGCTACATCTACGATCCAGCCAGCCGTTTCTTTGTTAAAAACAGGGCCTGGACCCCTGGTCATGATCAATTACATGCATGTTTGTGGCTAGATATCTTCACATCCATGAGCGGCCGGCCTATACACGTGGTTCCGTATGTCCATTTAATTTCGACGAAAGAGTACTAGCTAGTAGCTACTCCTACATCTGCTTGCCAAACGATCGGCCGTTTATTCGGTTGGTCACATCATGTCGATCACGAGAGCTAGCGGACATGGAAATATACAGAGATGCTAGAGGGAAACGGAGATCGACGCTACTCACTCCGATTCTAAATTCTTGTCTCAAATCTACCCAATATGAATGTAACTATTCATAAAAAATGTCTAAATACATGTAACATTTCGATAACAGATTAGCTACTAAGCAAGCAGGAGCAACAGTAGTACAAGCATGCAGCAGTGTAACCTATCACTAGCTAGCTGCAGTACGATACCGTACGGACAGATACCGGTCGAGGCACCGAGCTGCTGCATCGAGACTCGAGAGCTAGCTTGTACAGGGAGGGCGGCCGGCCGACCGGGGCTAAAGTCAGCAATAAACATGCCCGCAGAAGCTCTCGCTCTGTAGTCTGCACACACGCACGTACTCCCAAGTACTAAGAGCGACGCTTGTTAATAATAGATCGGCCGGCCGGCGCCACTAGGCACATGTACGCGCCGTGTAACGTAATCGCACGGCATGATAAGCTAGCTAGGCCGGCCCGTTCACCTCTCGATCGCCCCCCTACCAAAACGCGCGCCTCACAACTTCCGCCGGCGGCATTTCTACATACAACGATCGATTGGTCTGTTGCGTGTGGCACCTATCTCGCCATCTCAATCGTGCCGAACTATTAGCCAGCAGCCGTGTAGCCGAGCCAACACTACATGCATGTCGCGGCCGTGTGTCAGCCGGTTGCTCGCGTGCTAGTTAACCGGATCACGATGGACGCTCCTGTGCGGCAGCCAAGCTAGATCGATAGTCATGCAGTATATATACATGCACTCGCGCCCTATCGGATGTCGATCGTTGGATGGGACACGGTGTGGGTCGCATCACGGGCATGCATATATACGGCCAGCCAGCCGAGTGCCAGACCAGACCACCGAATGACAGGCCCCGCGTGTCGAGGATCATCCGATATATAATCGGTGATCTCGACTATATCCCGGCCGCCGGGGCAGACATCACATGGATCGACGGCGCGAGGCCAGGACTTAAACACGCGACGGTCACGTGAAGGTTGGCGCACGCTGTCTGGCTGTCCGGTGGATACCCCGCCCGATCTCCGACATGGCAGCGCCGCACCGGGCTCCATTCCATCCGCTCGCGTCATCGATTCATCATGCATTCGGCCCAGATTTGCGTCCTGCTATACCTCCTATTATACGTCCGGTAAACACACACCCGGCCAAATCGAGCCCACCCGACCCGGCTGCATGCACAAACCACACTCTTAACCGCTGTTCCAGCTGCTTCTTCTTTTTTTGAGTGGAGCCACTGTTCCTGCTAATCCATGCATTAATTTATGCATGCGTAAACAAACTTATTAGTTCGCGTACGTGTTACACCCCGACTCGATCCCTCAATCATCGTGAGGAGATTTCAGGCGTGTTAGGTGCGTTGATCATAACATAAACATAAACTCTTCTCGTTAATTGCATCATTGTCATGACACTGTGGAGGCACCGCGCAGACAGGACAAGGGGACGGAGTGTGTGTGCATGCATGTAAACATACGCGGTCTCCCGATCGTCTCCGGGGGAACCGGCCGGCCGGGGACAAGGGCATCTTTCAGTCTTGTTAGACTTGTTTTCTGATTTGTATATACGCTCGATCGGCGTGGTTAATTAATTTAAGACTTCCCCGCTGATTAGAGTTGTTGTACTGCACGTATGTGTGGAATACAATAGTTGTCGTTCCTGCCCGTTTGCGCCACAAGAGTACAAGAAAAGATATGCGCAAGATAAGCGGTGGTGTACATCGATCCAGTATATATCGTCCCCTGTTTTATTTTACTCTATGCATGCAGGGAGCTAATTAAGCTAGGTTTAACTCCAATGATCAGATTGGACTAATCGACATACACATGTGTGCGCTAAGTAGGCAATGCTGACACATGACAGGGGTTTGGTCTGTCATCATGGCCTCATCATACCCAATGCTAATTAAGCTACAGTTAATCTTTTGTGGATACAGCGTGCTTATTAGCGTACTAGCATCAAAAGCCCGTGTCAAGTGACCGATCCCAGGGAAAGTGACTTGGGTAGCATCAAATCACTCACAACGTCAGACGGAACGGAGGATTTTTTCGATTTCCTGGACGTAATATTCCATCTCATTCAGTCAACATGGCCGCGATCGAGGCTAGCTGCAAGCCTGCAAGCAAGCAAAACAGCTGGGTTTCCTTTTGCCGGTAAAAACAGTTGCCACGAACTTTTAGAGCCGGCATTGGCACGTGGCAAGTGGCGGGTGGTCATCGCCTGTTACTCAACGAAGCAGGGCCCACACGAGCAGCTGCCTTTGCCTACCTTGTGGGCCGCGCCGATGGGACAGAGAGAGACACTCCCGCTGGCCCAGCCCAACCCACTAGCTCCCTTTTTTCCCCGTAGTCTGTTCGATCCGTTAAGTTCCTGCAGCTACGGCCGGTGTTGCTTACAATTACTCTACGATCTCTCTCGCCCGGCCATCTATCCGCCTCCTTATAAAGACACCCTCTCCCTTTCTGTCTCCCTCACACACACTCCCATCCAGCGGTTGCATAACGATCGAGCTTAGCCACCCAGTAGCAAGTGCCCTTTGAGCAGCTCGTTTCAGCCAGAGAGCTTCTTCCATCAACCATCCAGCCGGGCCGGTGTGTACTTCACCTGCGCTAGCTTGCTTCTTGAGCAACACATAGACACTCTACGCAGCTAGCTTCTTCTTCATTAGCCGGCCGGCCGGCCTCTGAGCGAGCTCGCACGCGCGCGCATCGATCCCGGACGGCAACGAGTCTCTACGATGTCGAGCAGATCAAGGTCGTCGCGTGGCGCCATCTCCGAGGAGGAGATCAACGAGCTCATCTCCAAGCTCCAGTCTCTGCTCCCCAACGCTCGCCGCCGCGGCTCCAGCCAGGTACTGTAACTAGTTAACTCACTCACCAACTGCAAACAGACAAGGTTCGATGTCGATACACACGCACATTGCCAGCTAGCTACTCCAGTCCACATATATATACACGGCCGGTGATCCTTCCAATTCGTTCCGTAGGTGGTTGCATTGTGAAAGTTTTTATAGTACTCAACTAACGAAATGGTCGAACGAGCAATTAAGCTAGTATGAGCATCAATTAATCAGTGGGATGGAATATGAAATGCAGGCGTCGACGACGAAGCTGCTGAAGGAGACTTGCAGCTACATCAAGAGCCTGCACAGGGAGGTGGACGACCTGAGCGACCGGCTATCCGACCTCATGTCAACCATGGACCACAACAGCCCGGGCGCCGAGATCATCCGCAGCATCCTCCGCTCATGATCACCGATCGATCGATCGAGAAACGGCAGCGCCTTAAGTTCATTCCATCGATCTCCGGCAAGCCACGAGAGAGCTTAAATTAGCTAGCTAGGGTATATATATCCACATATTTAAATGTGTACTATCTCCCTCCTTTTCCTCTCTTCTGCCTTTCTGCCTAGATCTGATCGTCTCTCTAGATCGAGAAAATGTACTGCTAGCCACGCCCACGCGTATATCCTAATCAAGGCTTCACCCGGTAAGTAGGGCATAATTAAGTACTAGCGCTTAGGGCCAAATCAAAGCTTATCCTGGCTAATTCAGCTCTTACGTACGTCGTCTCTCTGTTCTTTAGCTCCTCCATGTGTTACTCTCTACTACTATAGCTAGTAGCTCGGAGCTAGCACGATCTATCTCCTCATCCTGTCTCCCCCCTAGCTTCTTTGTTGTCCCTTTCTCGATCTGTTAATTTTTAATTAGTTGGTGGCCTTGGATCGAGTTGTGTCCTCTATAGACAACCGACCGACCACTACTACTACTCACTACGGGAGTACTCCTACCTAGAGCAAATTAATATCATCATCATTGTATACTGTTCCTGCGCTTTTACTTTAATTTAGTACTGTACGTTGTTGGGCTACGTACTACTCGTATAGTACTAAATTTTTTTCAGCTGACATGGTTAATTAAGATATGCAACGGTGGAGTTTTTACATGAGATAAAAAAGAAGCTGCCTGTAATGAACTGATTAAGCTATGCTTGTGGAAGAGCCAGTACTGGTAGCTAGAACTTGGCATGCAATGCATGGCCCAGTTGTGCTAGCTCCGGCTATGTTCTAGCGAAAGTACTACTATTACTGCGACGGCCGGCAGAGCCAACAGACTTGTGACAATTAAGCGTGCTGGCTGGCTAGCCCGGAGCCATGAGCCATCCGGTCTCGATCTCTCTCTGGGCGCCAGTGCATGTGTGTCTCCACTTGGGCTTGTCCTTTCTTTAATTAGTTCCGTAAGAAATGGAGGAGTGGATCGGATCAGGAAAAGGTTCCCGTCAACTGCCTTTGTTTTCGCCCGTCTGTTAATGCCGCCGTGTGTCTGTGTGTGGATGCTGTCGATCCTCTATCTCTCTTTCCTCTGCGACGTACCCGCGCACCCCACATGCATGTTACAATCGATATATATATATATATATATATCTCCATCGGTGCATCAGACGACGACCCAGCTGGGCGGCCGATCAAGTCGTCACCTTTTCTATAGCTTCAATGATACTCGTTCAATGATACTCCCTCCGATCCATGATAAGTTTCGCAAATTTAGTACAAATCAGCGACACCTATTACGGATCGGAGGGAGTATGTTGCTTAGGTGTTTGAATTCCTGCAGTTACAAAGGAACTCAACTTAATTTGTTATATATGACTTTCGGTGAGTTTAATTTACCGCGACAACTTCGATCGTGAGATTTTTGACTCCGTGCAGGCTCCCGATCAGTATATATGTAGTATGTATAGACTCTGCACGCTAAGTTATAGGTAGCTAGCCCATATCTAGAGCAACAGCCTAACGTGCATTGGGCGCGGCCAAGGGAAGCGTGATCCTCTGCACGAACAGTCATCTGCCTGTGCAAGCTTCTCGGGCAAAGGTGTCACGCACATACATGTGCCCTTATCTATCACAATGTGCAGCCGGCCGGGTAGCTGGGCTAGGTTCGTTTGATTGCTGATGATGGGGCGGACAGCGTTGCTAGCTTCTGCAAGGAAACCCACATGCATGCTAATTTGCTTATGCTACCCCGGAACAGTAGTATATGATACGTACACACTGCATGGATGCCGGTCTAGCTTAGCCCGCCGGCCGTAGCGCTCTGTTTAATCATCTCTTCTCAGTCTTGTGGGGCCATTGGGTACAAGCTAAGTAGCCTGCCGCAATAAACACTACTACAAAACGGTCTATATGCAACGGCACATCAGTAACGGGTCGGTCGCGGCCGCGACCGTTACTGATGAACAGAGCGGGGTCTGCCCGTCCCCGCCCAGCCATACATTCGTGGCGGTCGCGCGGGACGATTGCTACTGATGAACCATCATACCTCGCAAGATACATCAGTGGCGGTCGCGACCGCCACTGATGAACCACGCATCAGTAACGGTCGCTCTAACGCGACCGTTACTGATGCACCCACTACTATCAGTAATGGTCGCCCAATTTCCAACTGCCACTGATGATCGTTGCGGTTTAAATACGAAAAGCAGAGCCGCAACTGGTCGCGCTGCGCGTCGTAACAGACCAGCTGCGGCCCCTTCTTCTCCAGCGACAGCGAAGCACTGCCCGACGGCGCCATGGCCGCCGGCGAGCCGCCCAGGTAGCCCCTCCTCCCCCCCCTTCCTCCTCTCCCCTCCCCCCCCCCCCCCCCCCGTGCCAGCGGCCGCCGTTTCCATGGCCGACAGCCGGCCGGCGAGCTCCGATTCTTGACCCCGAAGCTTCCCTCTCCCTCTCGATCTATCTCTCCCTCCCGATCTATCTCGCCGGCCTCCAATTTCTCTCCGAAGTTCCCTAATTTCAAATTTTTGAGCTCCGGCCGCCGGCCAAAATGCGGCCTCCTCATCGTCGCCCGAAACTTCCCTCTCCCTTGCGAGCTCTCTCTCCCTCCCGATCTTTCTCACCGGCCTGCAATTTCTCTCCGAACGTCTCTAATTTCAAATTTTTAGTTAGCTTCGGTTAATTAACACCTTAATCCCCTTGTCAATGATTAGGCTAACTATTTTGCTTTGTTTGTTTTCTTGTGTATTGTGTTGTAGATCGAAGGACTGTTCTTGGATGTACGCCAAGGAAAGAATCAATGCTCGATGGATAACCGAATGGATGGTTTTTTTTGGAGTCGCGAAAGGTGATATGGAACGAAAAAGACTTGTGATGATGTGTTGTCCATGTCGCAAATGTGGAAACACATGCATGATGAAGCCTGAAGATGTTCAGATGCACGTGCTTGCATCGGGTTTTGTGAAAAGTTATTCTCGCTGGACTTGTCACGGGGAGGATGCGGTTGATGTCGGTAGCGAAGATGATGATGTCCTGCGGTATGATCTGGCGAATGATTCCGAGGAAGAAACAAGGGTCAATGAGGAGGCTAATGTGGAAGGTGAAAGAGCTCCACGTGGCAGGATTGCCGAAAGGCTAGATGACCTGTACCTACGGAACCAACTGGAGGACCTTGAAGATCAGGCAGAGTCTGCTCAGTTCAAAAAATTGTTGGAGGATGCAAACACACGCTTGTATGATGTAGCTGGCGAAGAAAACAACGTGCTCAAAGTGACGCTCGAACTTTTGAGGCTGAAGGTAGCATCATGCTGGTCAGACAAGGGCTTCACGAACTTGTTGAGTTACCTTGCTACGATTTTTCCACAGCCAAACAAGTTGCGTAAAAGCACATACGAGGCGAAGAAGATTACATGCCCGCTTGGATTAGATTGCGTGAAACATCATTCATGTCCAAACGACTGCATGCTACACATTGGAGAGTACGAGAACCATGAGAGCTGCCACATATGCGGTGCATCGAGATACAAGAAAAAAAATGCCAGAGCTGGCGAAGACGATGGGGAAGAAGTGACGATGGGTAGGCCGGCAAAGACTGTCTGGTATCTTACGGCAGGTGGCCGAGTTGAGTGTTGGATACAGAACGTTAAGGACACGAGGTATCTCGTCTATCACGATCCGGCGCAAGCTGCATTCGATCCTGACGGGTATTACCATCTGGAGGAAGCTGGAGTCCTAAGACACCCTGCCGATGGGACTCAGTAAAGGAACTTCGACACGGCATTTCTTGATTTCGGGGTAGAGCCCAGAAACCTGAGGCTAGGTCTCAGCACTGACGGGATAAATCTTTTCGGAAACATGAACAACAAGCACAGCACATGGCTGGTAATTTTGTTTGTCTACAACCTTTCTCCATGATTAATCATGAAGAGAAAGTACATCCACATGTGCATGCTCATACAGGGTCCAAAGCAGCCGGGAGCTGACATAAATATGTATCTGCAGCTAGTGAAGGATGATCTGAAGCAGCTTTGGAATCCTGGCAGAGTGGTTTGGGACGCAAACATGAGGGAGTACTTCACGATGAGAGCAGCGCTTCTGACCTGCGTGCATGACTTCCTCGCGAATGGAAATACTTCATGCCAGGTGACACATGGCTACATCAGTAACGGTCGTGTCGGTCCGCCCGCCACTGATATATATACACACGAAGTTAGCAACGACGGCCCCAACCATTACTGATGTTGTTTTTCGACCGTTACTAATAAGCCTCTCTGTAGCAGTGGAATGGCACGGCTATTGACCAAGGGCTTGCTTTGTTTGTTGGAAGCTATAGGTAAGCCAAATTAGCACTCCACACCACATGGATCACGGCCGGTGCATTGCATAATGCGTTGTCCGATGCAAGTACGAGCTAGAGACCAGCAATATAGCTAGCTTAATTGCTAGAGGGCGGTGCATGGAGTAATAAATTACTAAAAGAAATTCAGAACTTGGATCGGATCCATAAACACATGCACGTACGTACGCGGTACGCCGTTAATCAGGAGCGAAGCATGTATATATTAGTGTCATGCGTGCGTAACATCTCGAGTGAATAGAACTATTGCACGTACGCGGGATTGGCCTGGCCGGCCGGCCCGCACGGTCAAAAATAATGACAAGGACGACCAGCGTTGCTGCACCTAGCTAGTCAAGATCTGACCACACAAAGTTAACCACCACTGCATGCCAGAGGCATCTTTTCACATGAGAAAGTGTAGTGGTATAGTAAAAGGGCAAAAAGGAAAAAGAAAAATCTCTGTCTGCAGGTACACACATATATTAGGTCACCTATCAGGCAGCTATAGTCGTACCGTCCATGTTTCGTCAGTGCACTCAACACGGTGAGTCCGCAAAGATTTCAGGGGCGTCGAGTAGCAGCAGCTGCAGTTCAGCAGTCCCTTCCGGGTTCCAGCCTATCACAAACTTACACACGTGACAGGACATGTATGTATTATATATATATCCGTCGAATCGGACCAAGACGGCCGGTCTTTGCACGCGAATAGCAAGCAGATCGATCGGGCTATATACACAAATGTGCGGCGTCGTATCAAATCTTCACCCCAAAAACCAAAAATCTGCATACGCAATCGCATGCAGCAGCTGTAAACGATATTCCTGACACACAGGGGGGCAGTTTTGTTATAAAAAGTCTTGACGCCAGCTATATCCATGATCCACCCCCCTGCATGCGCACAGGCTGCAGCTTTCAAAACCAGAAATGATTGCCCATACTTTGACTCAACCAACGTACTGGCACTACCACGTAGCTAGCTACTCCCATACCACTGGACTAGGCGACTAGCTACAGTACACGGGTGTTACTGTGCATCCCCACACACACCACCCAACAAAGACAACCGACCGGGCGTCGACGATCGCTGCCCGGGCCTTCCTACATGATCGGAACGCACGCAACGTGTCCGTCAACAAGGGCATATCCATGTGCGTATACACGTACGTTACGCTCTTACACATTGCAGATACGTAGTACTTGCATCGCATTCTCGCATGTAGTACTAGCACGTTCGTTGCAGCTTGCAGGTGCTACTGCTATCTAGGACAGTGGCAGGCAGGCTGGTCCGTGGCTGGCAATTCCTAGTGTGGCGCCCCCAGGCGTTTTCCTTTCCTTTTCACTTTCCTCTGCTCAGTAGGATCGTGGGAGCCAGGGAACAGCGGCCGGGTAAAATGTTTCGCGGGAGATCGAAGGACCGGGCAGCTTTCCCCCGCCCCCCAGTACACACGAGAGAACTCTTAACGGCCTGCCGCCAAGCACAATTGAAAGTTAAAACCACCGCCGGTCGACCGGTCACGTAGTACGTGCCCTGCGCTCTGCTGTGTTCGCTGTTGGTCCGCCAACCACAAGTGGAGGAGTACTACTGCGCGTCCCATGGCGCTACTAGTTCACTGCTGCTCTGCTCGAGTGGCCGGTTCTGCCCCTACCGGCTACTGCGACAGCCACGGGAAAAGGCTACGGGCCGCTAGAGACCCGCAGGGGTGGAACTGGAACCGGGACGAAGTTTAAACGGGGTTACCCTGTAGAGAAACGAAAGGAAAAAAGGCTATTGCGCTGCAGTCAGTCATGTCCTGCTTGTGTAAATAAGCAGAGCACGCGGTATCCGGTGTCTCGCAGGCCGGCGACCAAGTCTCGCCTGAAAACTTCTGCTACAGCGAAAGGTTTCACTGTCACGTACTGCAACGCGCTGTGCGTACGCACGGATCCGGATTCCGGAACCTGTAAAAGGGGAGCGGTAATGCCGTACGAGTAGTTATACGGAATGCTCCCTGGCACTGCGGTAATGCCGTACTGCCAAAGGAAAGTACACCACACGTAGTATGGTCTAAGCAGCTTCTGGGGCAATGCAAAGTGTTCGGTGCTGCACGGCTGCACGTTGCAAACTTTCTCCGTTATCATAGTACCATCGATCTCCCTATGCATGTGCCGGGGATAGGAACCGGATCAATCGTCGTGCTCGAAAGATAGCACGTCAACACGCGCGCACACACGTACACATCGTGGAAGTCACGTTGGCCTGTCGGTACAACCGATAAAAAAATAAGCCAGTCGAGGTGTGCCGGCTCCGTGTCAGGTAACGGACCCGAAACTTCCATGCCCTGCTGCTCCCCAATCGCAACCTGACCGGTTTCCTGCTGCAGGAAGATCTCACATGATTCGGCTGCCTACGGAATAAAAACACCGGGGAAATCTTTGACGGCAGAGGGCCCGTTTTGATCCACAGGGTCCGTATGTGCTAGGAGCAGCCGGTGATGGGCTCGTTGCAGGAACACCGTCGTTTTTTGACTTCCGGTTTCCCTTGTTGTGCTCGCTTCGTGCCGTGAACGTGCTGGCCGCAGACACGCCTGTTGGGGCCGGCCGCGGATTGTGTGTTGTACTGTAGCTCAAGACCTGCGCTCAGAAACTGGGGGCTATTTTTTAAAAGTTTTCGGCCCAGGTTAAGTGTTTTTATTTTCGGTGAGATTCTTGCGTTTGCAAATGCCTCTTACTTTATGTACTCTACTATTGTGCTCCATTTTGCTCCATGTCCAGAAAGTGGGGATTTTTTAAAAAGTTTCCGCGAGAGGTTAAAAGTTATCTTTTGGAAACACTGGTATGCCAGAACCAAAAATCCACTCTGCACATACTCCTTCCGGCCGAAATTACTTGTCAAAATAGTGTATGTATCTAAACGTTTTTTAAACATAGATACATTCATATTTGAGTAGATTCGAGGCAAGCAATATGAATGGGAGGCAGTATTTTTTTTAGCGGAACTTTTTTTTCGAGATTTTTTTAGCGGAACTCTACACAGGCTAGCGGAATAGGGTCTCTCCCTAGATGGGCTCAAGGGGCGGTAAGCCCATGGCACTACAACCTTGTTTCCATCGAGCCTTACCACCGATATCCATAGTACCGCAGGGCCCAGAGAGTAAAGTATAGCAATCGTAACAAGAAACCAAAGTCCACCGAGCCGTGGCGACAAGCCCAAAGCCCGTTATGTAGATGTATTACTATCTAGGCCCATGTGTGATTCTTACAGAAAAGCTAAGGCCCATTCGTGGCTTCTCAAGAGAAAGAAAAAGCCCACTGGAAGTTCCTGTCACCCTATGGCCTGATCCAAAACATTTAATCTGAACTAAACGAACATCTATGAAAGGTTGAACATTGCTCTAAAAAAACCGAAAGGTTTGAACATGGCAAAAAAAAAAGTAAGGTCGGATCACTGAGATTTTTATTTATTTTTCCATTTCTCATTGAAGAAAATAAGTTTGACTTATGCATTTTTAAACAGCTTTTGACGTGTACCACAAAAAAAGGTGCTAAACTAGCAAAAACGCAGCAGCCGCAGGATCCTAGACGCCCTCGAACAGTCCGCCTCTCCCAGCCGTCCAACGCGGACTCTACAGGCCTCGAGATTAACTCCCTGCCGTTATCACCTAGAGAGAGTGTGCTGTACTGTAGCCTGTAGGACGTTCCAGCGAGCCCGCTCGTAGGGCCGTAACGCCCAACGGCCCAGATCTTCCACGTGGCTAAACTAGCAACTCCATCACAGCCGTCCAGCTTTCCTCGCGACAGCCACAGAGTGACTCCGGACCCGCCGTCCAGGCTGGCACGCGTCACGAGGACGTCGCCGCCCACGAAGCAGGAGGATTAACTACCTGCCAAGTTTTATTACCGCCAGCAAATCTCCGGTCAGGCACTGTATTACGTACGGTGTTAATACCAGCGGCCGCTTAAGGCAGGAGGAGCAGTAAAAAGATCGAGGGAAAATATCCGCGTTTTCCCCTCTCTAGTCTCTTTGCTTTCCTCGCTTGATTAATTTGTCCAGGAAATTTTTTGTTCTCCCCACCAGCGATTAGTCTGGTGTTTCCTGGCATCACTCCCCACTAAGCCCGCGCTGGTTCTCTCGTCGTTTCCTTCCCGAAATTCGCCGCCCCCCTCGATATTTATTTCTTGCCAAGGATACCACCATTTCCCAGCCTTTTTTCGTTGCTTTTTTCTTGCCTGGCCGTGTTAATATCCGCCAGCGCCCCGCCCTGTGCCCCGGATATTTGTTCTTTGCTGTCTTGGGGCGTGCGTTTCGATCTTCCGAGGACTCCCGGATCTTTCGCTTACCGCCGTCAATCGCTGCCGGCGGCGGCGGCGGCTCAAGGTACTGCTGGCTGCCGGTGACCGCCGCTTCCGTATTTTCTCCGATTCTAGCGAAACAACGACATAGGTTTTGTTTTTCCGTGAGCGACGGAATGATTATTGTGTAGTCGGGATCTAACTGTACGATTGTTGTTCTTGTTTTGCGATGGTTTTTCTTGTCCTTTTTTTTCAGATAGTTTGTGAATAGGGTGGTGGTTAGGGTTCTGGGAGTTGTTTTTCCGTCATAGATGATGAAATCGGGGGAAGAAGTTAACTTGGACCGTTCTTTGGAGGAGAAGGCTGCGGGGGAACCAGGAGATGAGGGGAAGATACAGCGGAGCCCTTCTATCAATCTCAATTCGTTGCCACCAATGGCTGCCGGCACAACAGAGGTTGGAGTCCTGCAAAGTACAGTGGAGTCAGGAGGCAATGATGCAAGCAAGGTGAATGGAGATGGGTTCAGTGGTGTTGATCAGAAGTTGGTCCCAAAGAATGAAAAGGTTGATGAAGGTGAAGTTCAGGGCTGTGCGGATGTAAGGAACAACTTACTGGAACCTTTGAATAGCGAGAACCGTATTGAGGAGAAGGATGCTTCGGTAAATGCGCTGCATAACGAAGGGCGTGCTGATGGTGGCGGTGATCATAAGCGAGTTCAAGTTCTCAGTGTTGTCAAGAAGGATGAGTCTGAGGAGGAGATTGGTAATTCTATTAATCCTGTAACAGTTGCGGGGTATAGAGAGGAGAAGGGTGCGGTTGGTTCTACTTCTGGAATTACTGCGGTGAGACCTGCTGCCTCCCGGTCATCTTGTTTCCATGGTGTGACCAGGTAACCTCGGTTCTGTGTCCTTACAATTTTAGTTCATCTCTTGAAAGAAAACAATCTGTTTTGCCATATTAAGTTATTGACTGAGCAACTCATAGATGGAACTGCCTACCAAAATATCATCTGTCGTGCAGGCATAGGTGGAGTGGGAAATATGAAGCTCATTTGTGGGACAGTTCTTGCAGAGTTGAAGGACGGAGAAGAAAAGGAAAGCAAGGTATATACTTTTATTTTTACTGTGGAGCTATCAAAGCAGGAGTATATACATTTTTCTGACTATTGCACGACCTGTTCCTGAATAGCGTAGTCCCGCAGTTGCATGGCTAAGTCTTATAGCCTTGCATGAGTAATAAATAGATGGATTTATAACTCTTGCTTGTCTTTGTTGTTGAAGACCTTTTCTTATATAGGAGTTGCAAGTTACAATTCGAGATATAAAATCCGCTGACTCACAAAAAAAGTAAGAAAAAACAGTACTACTATAATCGAGTTAGAATAGTTTCATTTTATTAGCCCCTGAAGTAGTATAATTAATACTAGCGGACAAGATGTAGTTCAACGGAAACAAAATTATAGTTCCTGAAGTAGTATAATTTACTAGCGGACAAGATGTATTTCAAAGGAAAAAAAATTAATAGCTCCTGAAGTAGTATAAATACCAGGAATTGCTGGTATACAGAGAGAAGCATAAGAGGTTAATAGTACCCTGTATTATAATTACTTATGAACTAGAGGCGTGAGCTTTGACAACAACTCCGTGAACGAACTACAAATTTATTTGTGGCATTTTATCTCATACAATCTGTTGAGTGAGATGGACTGGGTATGGTGCCAGCCTGGTCTTTTCCCAGCAAAATCGCCAATCTGCTCCAGTTTAAGATCAATGCCTAGATGGAATGTATTAAATATCGCTAAGGGCATTTGTTTGAATTGTTTGAAAATCAGACAGAGCATTATTGTCCTAACTGTAAGATTGTTAAACATATTTAATAGTCAAACCTGCAGTTATAAGTAGTTATATTTGAACACCTTTTTTTGTTTTGTTTTTTAAACAATGTCTAAAATGTCTAGTAATAATAGTTGTAACAAGATCATATATACTATAGTTGTCTCTTGCTTCGTATCATACTATGTCATGTCAATGGGCGTAGATAGATTGGAGGCGCTCTTCCTTTTTTTACGGGAAAGTGTTCTTCCCTTGCGAGCATGAGGTGTGGATAGGTACCAACTCCAGGAACCAAAAATTATTTTTGTCATTTTATCTCTGAACAATGGATTGCGTGAGATGAACTTGGTATGGTGCCAGCCTTGTTTTCTCCTGGCAAAATCGCCATTCTGGTATGGTTTTTAATCGAAGCCTAGGAGATCGTTTTTTTTTGTGGAAACTAGGAGAGGGTCTCCTTAAGAAGTATTAAATATTACTATCATGTTTAATAGTCGCTGAGGCTACAAGCCGTTGTAGTATTGTTTTTAGTTTGGAAACAATTTCTAGAACTGTCAAATAATAATAATTGTAAAAGATTATAGCTTTCTCTTGCCTTGGACGTCACTTTAAGGTGTGTCGGTCAGCTGGAAGCATGGTTTTTAAAGCGTCGAGGCGCTCTAAGGCGTTGGGGGGGCTCAACGCCTAGGCGCTCAAAGCGCGAAGCGAGGCGACGCCTTAGTCAATTTTTGCAAAGCGCTAGGGGAGGGGAAGGGCCGGCGGAGGAGGAGCTTGGACTGAGAGGGGAAGGGCCGGCGGAGGAAGATCTTGGCCGGAGAGGGGAAGGGCCAGCGGAGGAGGAGCTTGGCCAGAGAGGGAGAGGCCGGTGGAGGAGGATGGGATCTGGCGGGAAGCTTCCTGGCGGCTGAGAGGAGAGAGCTCCTCTCTCTCTTTTCCCCTTGATTGGAACCACTGGCGTGTTCCCCTCTCTCTCTCCGGACTCTGTTTTCCCCTCTATCGGCGCCCAATTTCTCTTCCTTTCCTGCCAATTTATGTTTCTCCCGCCGCAATGCTGTTTCCCGCTCGATCTCCTATCGAGAGCGTCCCGAAACGAACGAAACGATGATTTCAGCACCTAAGCGACGACCCTGGATGCTTTAGTTCGAAACCTAAGGCGACATCGACGCCTTGAAATTGCTGGGCGCTTCGACGCCTAGGCGACGCCTTAAAAACCATGGCTGGAAGCGCACTTCCCTTGCAAGTGTGAGGTGTGGGGTTCAGTACCAACTCAATGAGCTAACTACATTTATTTTTTTGCAACTTTTAGCTAAAAATTTGATTGCATGAGCAGGACTGGGTATACTGCCAACCTTGGTTTCCACAACAAAATCTCCCATTTTCTCCAGCTTTAAATCTATGCCTGGGCTGGGATCTTGTTAATAAGTATTAAAGATCGCTAAGGGCCTTTGGTTGAAATGATTCAATTTAGGCTGTGCATTCATTGTCCTAACCGTAAGATGGTTTAACCTATATCACGTATTTTTCTCTTCTGAGTGGTTTAACCAATATCACCTATCTCTCCACATTCAATTTACTTCTTCTGATCTGTGGTCGTGTAGCCTTGTTGTTTTTCTCTTCTGAGTGGTTACTAATGGTTTCTTGCAATGATGTTCCCATATGGTGGTGGTTCAGTTTATTTAGGTAAGCATTATCTGTTTCAGTTTTGTCATTATGCCTGAGTTTCTTATGTACCCATGTCTTACTGTTTCTGACTTTCCTACTATGCAGGAAGCTATGATACCGAGCTAAAAGCTGCCAGAGCATATGATGTTGCCGCTCTAAAGTACTGGGGCCTAAATACAAAGCTAAACTTTTCGGTTAGTCTTTCTTCTTACCTTTTTCATTCTGCTTCCTGGTTCATGATAATCTTATGAGCCAATGTTTTCCAGATTTCAGAATACGAAAAGGAACTGGAGGAAACAAAGGACATGTCTCCAGAGGAATGCGTGACATACTTGAGAAGGTACATCGCCAATATATTCATTCAGTGTTCTAAATGGAGAAATGACTGTCCTGGGGAATTGTTTTGTCCTGCAGGAGGAGTAGCTGCTTCTCAAGAGGGGCTTCTGTGTATAGAGGAGTTACAAGGTGCACTCTCGTTTTCATTTTGTTCAGCTTGTTCAAAGGGCTACCTCTCTAAAACTAGTCTAACTCACCTGTAACCATGCCCCTATTATAGAAGGCAGAAAGATGGGAGATGGCAAGCACGCATAGGACTGATTGCTGGAACTAGAGACATTTACCTTGGAACATTCAGTATGCATGCCTAATTCTGACCCATTTTAGCTCTCATGAAAGACATTTTTCCTGATGAATATTCTCTTGTTTGAACTAGAAACTGAGGAGGAAGCTGCAGAAGCCTATGATATTGCTGCCATTGAGATACGTGGCAAAAATGCAGTGACCAACTTCGACCGAAACAACTACATCGACAAGGGCATGCATTGTATAGAAGGGGCGGGCTTGAAGCTGCTGGCAACAAAACCAGAATAGAACTTCATTTTGTTTCGGTGGCATCTTATATGGAGCAGATTTGGTCAAGCCATATTTGGAATTAGTGGTACATACAGATAGGAGAAATGGTTGCAGCCTGTCACTATTTGCTGCTTTACAATTCTTCAAATTATAGTTTTTAAGAGAGAAATTTGATTTATTAGTAAACTTTGTTTTGAGAAAAAGATTTTGAGCATTTGTTACTGCTATATGAGTCCGTAATCTAGAGTTCCGCTGGAAAATGTTGCCAGCCCAATTTTCATGTATCTATAGGGTCCGTAATCTGGAGTTCTGCTGGAAAATGTTCTACTGGAATGCCAACTCAATTTTCATGCTCCGCTCAACGGCATCGTGTCCTGGTCTCACTGGAAAATAACTCGTTCGGCCATTGGAACATATTTTAATGCTTGGTTTTTTAATGTCACATTCAATCATTCCCGTGAGCCAGCTCTTAAATCCATTACTTTCATTTTGTCACTCATCCTCAGATGACGCAAGACAGAACATTGGTTCTGATTGCCGGAGTACCAAAGACCATTTCCAGTATTTTTGGATACGCAGCAAGAGTTTCTTGCACAGAACTGGCACTCCTTGACACGCTGAGCTATAGTTCAGGTATAGGTCTTATTTTTTTACAAATACTGAACGGTAAAGCAACCACTGAAACACGAACCTTCGAGATCAAATAATCAATGACATGCACACTGAAATTTCAGTCACCTCTAACAGATTCATGACATGAACATCACAGAACCCAGACTCCTACAACCATCCAAAGCCAGAACCTATTTACATCTCATGATTTTTCAGCTACATAATATTAAACCTAAATATCATCCTCTAGACTTCTCCCTTCAAGTTGGTCTTTGTCAATTCCTGCATCGAGACAATGAAGTGGACGTTACACAAACATGCAAGGACAAAGACCTAAATGTAAGCTAAAATAAACGGGCAGGTTAACAGGGGAAGAGACATTTTGCTCACCTGACGTCTGAACAAAATAGTCTGGTATCAGTAATTTTGGTGGAAGAATGGATTCACATCCCGTGCTTCTGATTCTCGTTGAGCCCTGGCCCTCCTTTCCACCTCTACTTCCTCCAAGATTGATCGCCTCGGGTTGGAAGCCTTAAACTGCACGAGTGATACATGAAAATTATTATGTGCTTTAGATTAAGCCACGCAAGCACACTGTAGTATCTGGTGTGAACAAATAGCATGCTGATTTCAAAAGCGAACAGATCTCTGGTGTCAACAAAAAAATCTTAATTGCATAAGAAAATATAAACTAAGGAACAATTATTTCCACTCTATCTATCATCCCATATAAAGTACTGTACTCAATCATGTCTTAGGAATTTACAATTCAATGACAAAGCATGTAGAAATGACTGCATTTCACTCCTTATCAGGTCATTTATTACTCTAGCGATACTAACATATGGCACTGGAAATAGCCAAAGAGGGTATGCAAGGCAAAGTGGTTACAAGGTTCTCTTGAAATGCAGAACGACAAGCACTCCATCCTTCCGGATACACAAGACCAACACAAAAATTTATGTCAAACTATTAGAAAGGGGAACTGTTGCTAACTTCCTAGTTGCTACTATATTCCCAAATGAGAGTTGGAGAATTCACCAAAAAAATAGATAATACCTTGTTAACAAGAGTCTCGAATGCTTTTGATCCATTTTGTTCTATGTACTTCTGTGCAGCTGAGATTACATCATCAGATTGACTTGAATCTTCCTTTTTGGGAATATACCAAATGTTCACTACTTGCTGGTTAACAATCATTGGCCTCACAAAATGCTCATAAACATGCGCAGCACCATTGAAGTAAGGCAAGACCAACCAGCAATTGAAAAACAGTTTTCCATAAGACCAGAAAGGGAGCCTGCAAAGGACAAAGATTAGTCTGTGGTAAACTAGTAATCATATACATACTTCTATTGATGTACTTAACATAAATCTCTCAAATCATGAAGTGCGCTAAAAAAATAGAGAAGGTAAAGAGCAAATAAATTCACTTGACAAACATGACAAATCTTCCTATCATTATTTTGAAAAGGTTCTAAA